>NW_027491199.1:1237300-2474600 GCF_021521415.1 Bidens hawaiensis
GTGCCTAACGGGTGAAGTTATCAAGCTTAAAAAGGCTCTAGAACAGTCATTGATGTGTATGGTACTTTCCACGATGCGTAAAAGTTAAAGTGATATAAACTAAATTTGCTAAACTTAATGTAGAGAGTCATTTTGAAGACAGGTGCATGTCTCCAGATACATCTCTCCGAATGATAGGCAGAAAAGCAATTACCCAGTCATACACGAGCCCATTAGTGTCTTGATCACCTAAAATAATGTACTGTTAAGCTGTTATTATTATTATTATTATTAATGTTGCAAAAAAAATTATATATTTGATTGCAGTTACCTAGTTCTATTTAAGTTATTTCTTTTTCAAGGCTTAAAGGGTCAAACTAGAACTACAGAGATGGGGGCACACAAGTAAGTCCTGTCATGTCTCGAATGAAAGGCTTGTCAGTTTACTGGCACTAAGTCCAACGTTCAACCTTAAATCTAAGCCTGCTTTGTATAAAATTATTTTGATCAAGCACTAGGGGGTTGGAGTCAAATTGGGGTGATCTGGGGAAAGCCAAATACGCTTTGAGAAGAGATAGGAGGCATCACAGGTCCATGAGTGATGTCCATCTAAGCTTTATGCCTAACTGAACCTTAATCATATCACTGATGCGATGAAAGATCATGCTAAGTATGGGATACACGCTATCAATCTGTCTCTTAAATGTCATAATAATGCTGAACATGAATCCTTGTGAAAGCCTCTTTAACGATATGATTCCATGTTCGGATCTTTTCATAAAAGGGCGACAGCTTTACGAAGAACGGAAATTTGATCCCGACGTTAAATATAAAGGGAGTTGTCTTATTTGTGTGTGGATAAATAATTGTCCTTTTATTTTAATTTGATTTTGTTTTTTCTTTGTCTTATTCCATTATTTTACCTCGAAATTACTCTCCTCGAAATGATCATGTAAATTAAGTTTTCTTAATCTTGGGTTAAAAGGCCTTGAAAAGTTTGGATCATTTTTAATGGATCATGAGCCCAGTTGGGCTGTCCTTTGGTTTTCGGCTTAGTTTGAGCCCATAAAAGGATTTTGGCACATTGAGTTTGATATAAATATCTTAAGGGTTTCTTTTCCTCACTTTTATTATTTTACCAATCACAAACTCCTCTCAGCCGAGATCCTCTTCTATAATATTCATTGCCGAGATAAAAAACTTTTTCACTAATCAAAGCTTCAAGTTTGTTTGTGATTAGTAGGTACTGGATAAATTTACATGAGATGTACATGTCACTAAGGCCTACTGTTGTGTTCTCATAAACTTTTCTTATGGATGATTTGATGAACTGACCATTGGTGTTATGAGTAATTGGGTTTTTGATGGATGTATTAGCTTTGATTTGGGGTTTTCGGTTGAGCTTAATAAGTATGTTGCAGGTCTAATGAAGGTTTTTGGGGATCTTGGTGGGTTGAAGATGACTACACATATTCCAAGGTGGAATCCAAGGGGTTCTCTGCCCCAGCTGGCAAGGAGTTCTCGGTTTGACTTTCGTTGACCGAGAACTCCCATATTTGACAGACAATCTCGTTTTCGGTCACTTCTTGACCGAGAACCCCTCTGTTCTCGGTTAAATGTGCTGACCGAGAACCTTTGTTCTCGGTTGATTTTCATTAATCATTGTTGACTGAGAACTCCATTACTTTGACAGAGATCCCCCCTGCCAGGCCCAATTCTCACAGCTCTGGCCCAGACTTTCACTGTGGTGTATTTTTGGGCCACTCCAATGTAGCTTGAATTGTCACATAATTTTATTTGGGCCTTCCTATGCTTAATAATCAAGTGTATTTTAAATTTTGGTTCAAATGTCAACTACTACTATCTAATTTGATAAGTTTGGTGCAGATATGGCCTGTTACTGTTACTGAAGCCATTATCAGAGAGGTACTCTTGTTTGGGGATCAACCCGACTACCCAACAGAGTACTCTACAGCCGAAGTTACTGAAGTAATTACAAGAATGGGGTATGAATGCACTTATCCACCGACAATCAAGAAACTATTTCACCCTTACTGGAGATACCTATTGCACACGTTCTTCACATGCATCTCAGGAAGAAAGGGGGGTTCAGATGAAATCAGTCACACCCAAATGTCTGTCGTTGCTGCTCTAATCATGGGTTGGAATTACAACTATTCCAAGTTCTTTTTCAATGAAATGATGAGAAATCTAATGGCAAAGAAGAAGGAGATGTTTTTGATCTACCCAAGGTTTTTACAGATGATTTTTTATTCTCATTACACCGACTTGGTTAAAACTGTTGAGACTTTGGATATGAAGTCTATGGGACCCAATTCCTTTGGGTTAATGAAGCAGTCAAGAAAAGGAGCCAAAGTGGTTTATAGGGGATTGAGACCCCTGGAAAATTCGGTCATTTTGCTGAGACCGAAGCTGAGCCTGTCATAGCTCAGGTTGCTGACGAACACGTGGTACCCGCTCAACCACGTGCTGCTACATTTGAGATCTCCGATGATGAAGAAGATGAAGAAGAAAACCGTCAGCCAAGTACTCTTATAGATGATGAAAGATTAAAAGCCCTTGAAGCTGCTAAAGTCCTATTTCAGTCAACTGCTCGGAAGCCTCCTCTGACAATTACTGAAAATACTGAGGAAGACTATGTTGAAGAGCCAACTGCTGATCTCATCCATCGCAAACGAAAAAGGGATGATTTGAGATCAAGCGAGTTGGTCAGTGAAGTCGAAACAACCAAAGCTACACCAACACCAACACCAACACTCACACCAGCACCAGAATCAACCACCAGCCCTCAACAAGACACCGATAAACCAGAATCACATGCTCCAGTTGCATCTACTACTAAGCCAACATTTATGGAGCTGTTGTCCAGTGATTTCGGTGATGATTTTGATTTTGAAACAAAGATTCCACACACTGACCCTGCAGATATTCCCTCTGGGTCATCTGGTCAATTTGATCAAGGTTAGTCAAGTTCCGGTGTTTCCAAAAAGGTTGCTCAAATTCTTGCTATGCAGGAAATCTATCTTCAGAACAAGGGAAAAGGAGTGGTTCTTGAGAATGCTCCTGTGGATGTTCAAGCTCTACAACGTCGTGTATTTGAACTGGAGCAGGATTCAGTGATTAAAGATGTCCGTATTCAGGAACTTGAGGCTAGCAACTCAGATAAAGATTCCAAGATTAAAGAGCTGCAGTCCGGCATGGGAGGTTTAACAGCTATGTATCTCGATCTCCAACAAAAGCTAGTTCAGAAATTTGGAGACGAGTTCAAATGGAATGAAGATATGGCATATCAAACTCCCACTGCTGATCAAGACAAAGCTTCTGATGTTCATCCAGATGATAACACTGGTGTCAGTCGACAAGAAGAATCAGAGTCTCTAAACCAGTACTTGAATGCACCATCTGTCACAAAAGAAAAATCTGACATAATTAAGAAGAAACTGCTTGAAAAGGGAAAGAAGAAATTGCTGGTAATGAAGAACTCAGATCAGAATGTTGTGTCTTCGGATCACCCAGAGAGATATGTTGTTAAGCTTCAAAAGGGTTTTTTCTGATAAATATGGTGATCGATCTGGAGTTTTATCCTGGGGTTTTGATGCAGATAAGAACATATGGTGGGTTAAAAGAAATTCAAGGACAATGGAGTATTATAAAAAGATGAAGGAGTTTGGTTCTTGGACTAAGGTTGATCTGAGTGACTTAATTAATTCTCCATTTACCAATTCATCAAATGATAAAAGAGGAACAGATTTTTTCAACTTTCTGAAGCGTCAGGTTGATAGAGGATTTCCACACATGATTACTGCCGACTCCTTCCTGAAGAAAGCCAAAGGAGTCTTGGATCCAAGAACTGGGCTATGGTAAATGTGATGTGGCCTCCCACAAAGAAAGCTACTTACATTCCAGTACCAGGTGCCATTCCTGATGGTACATTGGATAACATGAGATTCTTGTTCAATGATTATTTTACTGCCACAGCTGTTGTCAAACTACAAAAAGGGAAAGGTCAATATCGCTTTGTTGACCCTAAGGATTTGTTGAAATTTCATGAGAAAGATATCAAGACACTCAGCACGTATCAGATTGTTGCTAATGGTATTTTTGAGACTGCCGCCAAAGAATACACAAGCATGGTGGCATCTATCATCAATAACAAGTTTTGGGCTGGAGGTTTGAAGGATGCGGATATTTATTACATGGAGGAAGAGTAAAGATAAAGCTACAAACCAAGGGGGAGATTGTTGGGCCTAGTTTTGTGGTTTGAACTTGATTTGTACTTAGTTCTAGTTATTTGGGCTTGGGTTTTTGGGTGCGTATGTAAACCGAGAACACTTATGTGTTCTCGGTGGGCTTTTGGTGTTTGGGCCGGCCTGTTGGTTGTTATCCCTATATATAGAGATGTGATGTGTAGGGTTACAGGTTGTTCAGTCCTAGTATTACTATAAATTATTGTAAGTGCTTAAGCACCCGACGTATTCAATAATATACGTGTGTTTTGAAGCAATTCCGTGTTATCTTTATTTTTATTATTCGTATTCTTGAATCACCGAGTGTTGGTATTCCGCACCAATACTCGTTTAGTTGATATCATATTGTAGTGATCCAGATTCGGGACTTACAATTACAAAAATGTTTAACTTGATAAAACATTAATCGACATCTTTTTACATTGCAACAAAATATATGAACCACCAAATCATCTAATGGCTAAGCCACCACCTTCTATTCTCTATTCCTTATTACCTATAAAGTAGTTTATAAAAAACGTCAACAACACATGCTGGTGAACAAGTTGACTCCAAAACGTTTTATATAATTTATTATTTCCTACGGGTTTCTTGTGACCCGGCCCCTCATGGCAACAAAAATAATCAAGTTTTGAAATTCTGAAATACTATTATAAACTTAATCTCAACTCGTAACCACTTAGAAAACACTTATCAACCACCAATATACACAAGACCATTTCCAACGCATGTATAACTTGGACCCGACCCAACGTGGCAGAGGAATGACCAAGCATAGTGCAGTGCGCCCATTGACTATATACGATAGCCTAAGGGCCAGAGACTACCTTTGTATATAAAGTTTTTGGGATGCTTAATCCCGTGCAAACTTTTGTAAATGACTCAATTAAAGAGTTTGTAAAGTGTAACATTCGTTAATTTTCAAAACCGAAAACCCGACCCTTTTTAAATTTTCGGTTTTGTTTCTATTTAAATTTATATATTTTTATAATATTATTAATTAATCTCAATTTTCGATAATGTATTTTATGTGATCATTTCTATGCAATTATACTTTTTACCACCCTTATAGTATTACATACTCATTTAAAACATTCATAATTAAAATCAAATATTTATGTACATGTCCCATTCAATTTACTAAAATTATTATTTAACTACCACTACTACTTTTATTATTATTTTTATTATTATTATTATTATTATTATTATTATTATTATTATTATCATCATCATCATCATCATCATCATCATCATCATCATCATCATCATCATCATCATCATCATATGTTACTTAACTAATAAAAACTAATAAATATTTTAATTAAATAGAATTTATTAAAATAGTTAAACCTTTTGAATGCCTCCATTAAACTATTTTTAATTTGTGTATTAATTGTATTAAACATGATTTAATTTCTTAAATTATATAAAGCATAACAACTCTAAAAATCCACTATAAAAGGAGGACGGATCCTCCATCTTATTCACACCTTAATACATTATTTTCTTAAGCTTAAGAGCACTAACAAGTAAGTTTTAACAATTTCATGCATTTTATAGCTTTTGTTTTCATATTTATCTTGAATGTTCATACTTGTTTATAAGTGGTTCTTCATGATCATGTTACTTTTATCATAAAAATCTTATATTTTGGTTATAAAAAATCACTATGATCATGGATATCTAAGATAAACACTTTGATTTTCTAAATATTATGTCAAAACTAGTTATTTTGTAAGAACATATATAAATATTATCTAGATGTTATTATCCGTTGATCAACATAAACTTGTAAACCTTTTTATTTTAAATATGATGATATATACAAAATGGTTTTAATTAAAGATCTCTTATAATAGAACTAGTATGCTTGATTCTCTAGATAATTCATTATTGTTTATTTATTTCAACATAAACTAATATCTATAATTTTAAAATAATTCATGCAAAACATTTAAGTTAATTAATTAGTAAATTAATTAATTATGTTACTAGAATAAAAATAAAACGTTTAATCATAAATTGTTATTAATATTGTTATTTAATCTTATATTAATAAGTTATAATTATTCATCTACAAATCATTCTTCAACTAATAAATATCAAATGATTTATATAAACTTTAATTCATTTTTGTTAAACTCATTTTAAATAAAGAAATCCCCCAAGTACCTTTTTGCCATAAGTTAATTAACTTTATAACTCCTGTAGCTAGTCCTTGATTTTTTATCTTCGTTATTATTTATAGTTTCGTGAGATTCAATTGCTTCGTTTGTTAACTCGTTTTTGGTTATTATTTCAAGTTGTCTCCAATATTAAATGTGAGTTTCTCACACCCCCTTTTTACTCTTTTACTACTTTTGGGGGTAGCAAATATATTCTATCCAAATTACAATTTCGTTTATTCATTATTTACAAACTATAGTTCGTTGCATGGACTTGTGTGTTTACTTGTTACTTGGTCAAATATTACGTGCAAGGATTTCTTCGATAAGTATGATCATACGCCCCCCTTTGCACTCAGGACCATGTTTCTAGTGGAAAAGGGACTCCAATCTGAGTACGTTGGTGCACAATCCCAACTGGAAAAGATCTTCATTTATTCTTTACACTCAGGACCTTTGATTCGAGTGTAAAGAACCCTTATGTGTTTTCACAAGTTTTCATGAAATTTTATGGTTTTTATGTAGTATTTAAACTGTGTGAACGCACCAATTATTAAGTTAGTTGACATTATTTTATATATATGTTACAGGTACAATTATTAGAGGATGAAACGGATGAAGACACTAGACTTAGGATATTTTAAATAAGAGTTAAATGTTTCATTTTTATTATAATTTCTTTATTTGCAACAACTTGTGTACTTGATGCATTTGAATGAATTAATGATAATATTGTCACTTAATATTGTCACTTAATAGTGTCACATGTGTTTTGAACAATCTGTACGTCACACTCGGGCGTATTCCGCTTTAGCCGGGGTGTTACATAAAGTTAGAGCGTATTCATCTTTGTTCTGATCAATTTCCTATACATATTTCTGTTTGTGCATTACCTCGAACCTATAGTACAAAAATAAATTTTACAAAAATCTTTATTGAATGATCTAGCTTTAGACCATTAGTCTAATTTGCATCGCTTTAAATCTTGGTAAACCATTTGTTTGAATAAAACATTTAGACATTTAGTCATTCTGTTTCTTTACCAATTATGTGCTACGTTTATTCTTCACAAAGAAACATCTATTTAAAAACATCTTTATGTTTCTTCTTCAAGAAGAAATGTCAGTTTGACTATAACCTTTGTATGTAAAACTTTACATTTCTTAGTCATGAAGAAACATTATTTTAACTATAACCTTTATATATGAAAAGCTAAAACATATATTCCAATTTTTCAAGATTTAGGCTATACCCCCAACTAGGGTCTCTAAGTCATGTATTGAAATAACATAACCGTAACCCCTACCTTATACGGGTTATAGGAGTGAAAAGCTTAAGATTGACTGAGTAGCACATTTACTCTACGTCGCATGTCAAGGAATAAACATCAAAACTTCGAGGCTCAGGACTTGTTGACACGCACTATGAGGCTCGTGACACAATTACCGAGGTATATTTGTGTGTATTCAAAGGTGCATTGGGATGAGAAGTGAAATACCAAGTTCAGCCTTTTATAATATAAGCGGATTTCTCACTTCGTTGAGTTTCTTGAAAACCGCTTACAAAGACACTTGTAATGGTAACCTTTGATTAGCTATGAATGATTATATATATATATATATATCTTAAATATATATATAAACGAAACCTTTAAAAGCACTTTGGTTGCTCTATGCATTCTCTCCAGCCACCAGATTGCTTTATTTGTAAATGGAGGCTTCTCATGCATTTGACCCGAATATACGAGTACGGGTCTCACCAAACCCAGATAGCCCTTAAACGGGTTATAACATCTCATTAATTTAAAATTAATCTCACCAAATATTTGATATGAAAATCCTATAAAATATGGATATACTAAAATTTAATATCACTTTTTTTTAAAAAAAGATATTATTTATTACTAAGAAACAATTTTATAGTAAAAAAATAAGTGGGTCATGAGTCTCACAAAACCCAGATAGCTTTTAAACTGAGTTATAACATGTCATTTATTAGTGAAATCCTTTCATCATCAAACCCTAAGTATATTATTAATTTCCTTACAATAAATAAACTTAAAATAAATGAATAATGTGAAACAACCCCCGTAATACGGGGGAGAAGGCTAGTGTATGTGTTTGCGTATATATATATTAACAAGTAACAATGTTACCTAACTTCTTAACACCAATAAAATAAAATTTTCTAATTTAAGCATACCCTTTCTCAAAATAAAGATTTTCTAATTTGCCAATGTAAAACGAAAACAAAAACCATACCTATTATATCCCACAAATAGCAAAGGCTATAACATAGAGTATTAAAGTAGTGTAGTATTTAGTACTAATGAAAGAATTTAAAACAAGGATAATAAATAAATAAAGAAGTAATTATAATAATAATAATAATAATAATAATAATAATAATAATAATAATAATAATAATAATAATATTAACAAATTTATACCAAGTATATAAGGTTATGACCCTAAGATATATTTCTAACAAAACTATATCTTCTCCCTAAAGTCATTAACCTTAATCCCACGTCTCCAAGAAGTCCTCTAATCAACCATATCTTCAAAGAGATGCATATCTATCAAATCATGTCTAAGCGTCTCATCCTAAGTCAATTTCGGTCTGTCTCTACCCATCCTGCCATCTATCATGTTGTTTTTTACTTATCTAATAGGATCTGTCATTTTTTTTTCTCTTCATGTGTCCAAACCACCTCAATCGCTCATACCTTATCTTTTAGATATACTAGTTACGCCTAATCTTTCCAGAAAACCATCGTTTATTATTTGATTAGACCTTGTATGCCAACACATCCACCTCAACATCCTCATCTTTGCTACCTAGAGCTTACGTACATGTGCCTTCTTAATGGCCCAACAATTTATTCCGTACAACATAGCTGGTCTAATGCCAATCCTATAAAATTTCCCTTTTAATTTAGTTGGGAACCTCCTGTCGCACAAAACTCTTGTAGTTGCTCTCCATCAACACTATCCTAACTGGACGTGATAGGCCACATCATATATATGCCCCCATCACTTGGTAAAACCGATCCTAGACACTTGAACTTCGTTGTATGTGGAACCAGTTGGCATTCGATGGTGATATGGACCTCATCATCATCAACTACCCCACTAAAATCGTAGTGGAGATACTTGGTCTCACTGCGACTAATCCTAAGGCATTTCCTCTCTAAAGTCATTCGCCATTCCTCTAGCATCATGTTTAGATCTTGTTTACCCTCAGAAACTAGCACAATATCGTCCGCGAATATCATGCACCATGGAATTAGCTCTTAGATTAACTTTGAAAACTCGTCTAGATCTATTGGAAAAAGAAACATGCTCCACTCTAAACCTTGATGGAGGCCTATCTCCGCTAGGAAGGAGGCAGTATCCCCCACGGGCGAATGAACGGTTGTCTCAGTCGTAGCATACATATCTCAAACTATATCTACATAATTCCCGAGTATGCCTCTACCCTCAAGGCTATCCCAAAATAGTCGGCGTGGCACACTATCGTATGCCTTTTTTAGGTCAATGGATTTGGCATCTTACCAATTTGGAAGATAGTACTAAACAAATTAGTTAACCATAAGACACCTACCTCTCTTAGACACCTCCACTCTTATGTGGGTATGTTGTCTGGCCAACCGCCTTAGCTGTCACACCCCGACTTGGGGCCAATAGTTGGTACATGTTTTGTAAATATACCAGAGTTACGGATTATTTAGAGGAAGTCTTTATGTTTTTAATAAAATATTAATTTCTTTGGAAGACTTATCAGATAGTAAATACCCGATTGTTTGATTAATAAACTTTGTTTGATTTTACAAATCATGTTTAAATCTTGTTTACAATATTTTAATAATTTAAAATTGAGCCATCTCTACCTTGCGAGCGTCTAACTCCATGAGTGGCTATAATTCCTTGCTACCTGTGCTAATCTATTTTCCCTGAAATGTGGGGGGGGGGGGGAATACGTCAGCGATTTGCTGGTGAATCGTTGACTATAAAACATTTATTAAATCTTTGACTAACTGACAAGATAGTTTTCTTGAACAATGTCAGCAAAAACGTCTCTTATTTCTGGGATTTGTTCCACTTACCATACACACACAATTACGGTTCTCCGAAACTTATGCCCATTGGAGAACTTTTATTATGATTTCTAGTCTGTGGCCACGTAACCTTGATTGATAGACTAGACAGATTATGTTTGGATCCAGACATATATGTACTCGGTCTGAGTTGCTTTTATTTTCTATCTTGTAAATTAGGGATCACATAATCCCTTAAATCTTTATGTTAGAGATCACGTAATCTCTAATAAACATTTAACTGACTGTTTAAGATAAACAACCGTTTATCTTAATGACTAATTGTAAAGGTTTAGCGTATTCACCTGTGATTGTCTGTTCTGAATGATGTGGTGATCTCGTTTGAAAACCTTTGTGAATGATTGATGATTAACCTATAACAAAATAGGTTTATATAAATATTCAGATCGTTTCTTGATCCGGCTACAGACCTTTAGTCTAATTTTGATAGCTTTAAACCTTGATTGATCATTTGTTTGAATAAAATATTTAGATCTGGAGTCTTTCTCTTTATTTGCTAATCATGTACTGAGTTTCTTCTTCATGAAGAAACATCTATAATAGGTTTCTTCTTCAAGAAGAAACGCCAATGGTCTATAACCTTTGTTTACAAATTCTTATGTTTCTTACTCATGAATAAACACTATTTTGACTATACCCTTTGTATGTAAAAGCCTATGTTTCTTAATCATGAAGAAACAATATTTTAGCTATAACCTTTGTATATATAAATATAATTTTGTATTTCTTAATCATAAAGAAATATCATTTTAACTATTACCTTTTAATTTGATCAAGGTCTAGGTTATACCCCCGGCTATGGTCTAAGCCATGTAATATAATAATAATATAATAATAACTTATGCAGGACCCCTACCTTACACGGGTATTCTGAGGTTCCGACGGTTTAAGCCCTAGTACGCGAGGTAGAGTAGAAATGAGTGTGAAACTGAGTGTGTTTAATGTGAAGAGTGAATGTCGTGACCCCTCATTTTTATAGCTGGAATTGGGTCCCATCGCGGTACGCTTTGGACCCTTTCTCTTGGGCCGTCGCGTATCGCGATGTCAGAAAATGACACGTGTGATGCTGACTCGGCCCTAGCGTCTGCCACGTGTCCTCTCGGTGTGACACGTTATGTTAAGTCATGTGCAAAGTGCGCCATCAAAGCGGCACATCGCCCGCTCCCGCGCCAGTGCGCATGCGAGTCGGGTGCTTCGCACCCTCCGATAGAACCACTGAGTGCATGCTAGACATAAAAGAATATTACTATGGAAACTCATCTCCTTATAAAGAGCTACCAAAATTTTGTTACTTTCCATGTAGGATGGACTTTATCTTTCTTATTTATACCCATGTGGCATGCTTCCACTTTCTTCCATCCTTTCATGTGGGATGGATTCTCTTTTCCCATTTCCTTAACATGGGATGAACTTCCTTATGAAATATTTTTATTTCTTTATTTTCTTTTTATTTACTTATCTAAATTTTTCCATTACTTATTTTTGAGAATAATTTTGATCTTTCAACTTTAATAAGTTGTCAAATTTGGATCGAAATTTTGGGGATGTTACATTAGCCCTTCCCATTTCTCTTATTGTGGTTCTCACCTCTTCTCGTTTAATGCATCGACAGAAATAAATATTTCGTTGTTGTCTTCATGTATCTCCTTGGTAGGCCCTCCCGTTTTTTAAAAGACCATAGAAGTAGTTTTCCATCTTGACTTGATGCTACGCTCTTTGAATAATACTTATGCATATTCCACCTTGATGAACTTCACAACCTCTAGATCTTGCCTCTTACGCTCTCTAGCTTTAGCAATTTTGAACATATGACGTTCCCTCTCCTTTGGTTCTAGTCATTCATACATCTTTTTATAGGTTGTGTTCTTTTCTTCTCATACTAGTGTGTTTGCCTCTTTCTTCTCCTTTTTACTACTCCCCTAGTCCCACTCGCATCTCCTCGTTGTGCACCTTATAAGCTCTCTAAAACTTTCTTGTTTATCCCTTATCTTATCTTGTGCATCCTTATTCCAGCCCCAGGTCTCCTAATGTCCACTTATCGCTCCCGTTATCACCCTGAGAGTATCCTTCACTACTTGAGTCATCTTAGTCGCTAGAAAATTTTTCATAAATAGTGTTTTTGCAAAAGTTGTTTCAAAAAAGGTATGCTTTTGAGATATATTACAAAAATGGTGTAACCGTGGTTTGAAACCACGGTTTATATGAATGTGTCAGACATGAATTCCATAAAATAATAATTTGACTAAAATAAGGCAAGCCGTGGTTTCAAACCACGGATTGTACAAAAGTGGTAATCTAATACCGCTTTTCGTGTTAGTGTGGTGGTTTTGTATGTCAAGTCGTGGTTTGAAACCACGATTTGATATTTTAAATTATTTTTTTAAATGCCAAGTAATGTAAGCAACATTCAAACTTTTACAGTACGTGGTGCATGACGTTCTCTTATATAGGTTTACGTCTAATGCATTCCGAGAATATCTGATCGCCACACCGAACTATTACGGGTTCTTGCTAAAATTGTTATTATGGAACAAATAGTAGGCTCGATAATTTTCACCTAAAAATAACAAATCAGAATTACTTGTCCCGGAAATACTCATGGATTCATTTTTTTAATTCACAACACTGGTATATACGAAGCTCCTAAGAATTACTTCAGCAAATGATAGGATGGTAATTTCTATGAAGGGCTTGATGAATATACCAAGCTCAGCATTCTCTCTCTCTCTCTCTCTCTCTCACACACACATGACTATATTGCATATATAGTATGCAAAATATGAGTATGTAATACAAGTGACTGAAGCGGTTTGAAAAAAAATACAAGTGACTAATAGTAATTGCCATCTCAAAGAAGAAAAACAAAATAAGCTTGAACATTCTAAAAAAATTGAAGAAGAAAAGAAAACCAAACCTAGGTTGAAATGACTAGTTGACTAAAAAACAAAATTATATATACATATCAGAATTAAAAAAAAAAAGTAAAAGATCAAACTGTGGTTTCAAACCACAGCTTGATAGCAAAACCACCACAAATCTGGAAGTGATATTAGGCTTTATTTTTTTATGCAATCCGCGGTTTGAAACCACAACTTGCCTTATTTTAATCAAAATTATTACTTTTTAAATTCTCATCTGACACATTCATATAAAAATACACAAACCATGGTTTCAAACCACGGTTACATCATTTTTGTAACTATCTATCAAAGTCATACCATTTTTGAAACAACTATTACAAAATTAAGAAACCAGTTTTGAAAAATTTTCTAGTCGCTATAGCCTCCCACATCTAGCTTGCATCCCCATTTAGTCCAACTAGGGTCGGCGAGATCACTTTATTCCTGAAAAGTGGGGATTTGTCATTCTTATACTGTCCCCAACAAATCCTTAAGTCTATTTTACCTCTCCTTCTTGGTTAGCTTGTTTCCCATCTCTATACCTATCAGTAACAAATGATGTTATGTCACTACTATCTCCCCTGGTTGAACCTAGCAGTCCTTCCACAGACGTCGATCTCTATGCCTCATCAAAAGGTAGTTAATTTGCATGGTGCGTCCCCACTGCTAAACATAATCAAATGTGATTCCCTCTTCTTAAAGAACGATTTTGTTATACCTAGCTCATGAGCCACCACAAATTCTAGATGATCCGTGTCGGTCTCATTCCTAGCACCAAAGCCAAAACCTCCATGTGCATGTGTGGTCTGGAAGCAGTGTTTTAAAAACCGGTTCGTACAGGGCGGTTGAACCGGTAATACCGGGTTTCGCATACTAGGCCGATATGTTATGCCCGATATATTTGGACGGTTTGATAGAACATCAAACCGGCGGTTTTTTCTAAAATACCGGTTTAAATCGGCAAACCGGTTCTAATTCCAAGATATTATAGCTTTGTGGCCCATATTTTATAAAAATTACTTTTAACCTAGCGATTAACATTGAAATTGGTAGACTTTTGCCTTATTTTTTTGAATATCAAGTGTTTTGTATTAATTATGGATTAACTATAGATTATATATTTTTAATAGAATCATATACTTTTAAGTTATTTTTTGAGTGAAAATTGCATTTATATGAAATTGCAAGGTAAACTATATAATCCGGTTGAACCTCCCGGTATAAACCGGTTCAACCGGTTGTACCATTTTTTAACCTAATCCTGTATGAATAAAATACTGGTTTTTAAAACATTTTCTGAAAGCCTTCACTCTCCAACCAATGTGTCCATTGAAATTACCCCTATACCAATTTACTCATTTTTAGGTATGCCTCCTACTATTGCGTTTAGACATTCCAAAACTCTTTCTTTTTTGATCCCTAGTCCTCTATGTGGCACCTAAGCGCAAACCATAAAAAGCGACTTCTTCACCTAACACTAACCGAAGTACCATGCATAATCATGTCGTTATGTCTTATCACCTCTACCACATTAGAGTGCAGCTCTTTAGCCACTAGAAAACCCACCCCATTCTTAGCCCCGTTGGATCCTGAATGCCACAACATATACCCATTGCACTCGACCCCTCTACTCCATTTCCACCTAGTTTCCTGAAGACACACAATTTGTACCCTATTCATTTTAAGCACATCTACCAATTCCAACAATTTACTATTTAAGGTTTCTACATTTCAAGAAGCAAAACGCAAAGTATGCCTCCTATCATTCCCATTTTCTACCCTACCTACGCCCCCTCGCCGACAATGCAAAAAATAATATTTTAGAGTAGCAAAAGTTCATAATAAAACAACTTTATATGTAGTAATTTCAAACACAGTAAATGAAAGGTATGGCAACAAAAAAAAAACATGAAATGACAGGTTAGACAACAGCCAAAAAGTCGTAAAAAGAAATTAAAAAAAAAGATAATATTGAAAAGAATGTTAAAAAACGAAATAGAATTAAATATGAAACAAAAATTTTAGTTCTTTTCTGACATCTTAAAAAATTTTCATATTAAAAAAGGCAATATCTTATAGACATTGACGCTTAACCGAACTATTTACAAATAGATTGTGCTAAATGTATTCAACCGCCTCTACTACTTACTGAACGTACTATTATCTTTATACAAACCAATACATAACCCTCTACATGCACATACACAACCCTTTTATCGTTTGTATTCCAGCTGACACCTGTACACCAGCATCTATACATCCTATACAAGGGTACATAATGATTTTTTAATCATAAAATATGTTCTCAACTCCATCATCTTTTCATTCATGCATAAATATCTTTGATTCGATATGTTGATCACGACGAATAATAACAAAAATTGTGCTGCCAATACCCGAATGTTAGAGACACAAACTAAGAAAAAAAACAATTTTAAGCCTCAAAATTTAGAAAATTACCTATACAAGTACAAACGTAAATAGTATAATTATTACAAATAAACTACTTTAATTACAAGAAAACACTACAAATGTTGTAAAAAAAATCAATTCATTCTGTTTGAAAAAAAAGCACAACACATAATATAGTGTGTTATTTTATTTTCATTTGTCTTCATTCATTTTTGTCATGTGTTGCTATGTTGACTTAAGGATGATAAAAAATCTCGAGCCCGACGGGTATACCTTAAATCCGAAACAAATGGGGCGATTATACACGAAACCTGATGGGTATGAGCCGGGTATGGGATTGAGGTTTAAAAAATTTTTATGGGTATGGCCCGGGTATAAGATTAGATTATACCCAAACCGATTACCCGAAAACGCATACCTATTTACCTGAACCATATACTCGAATTGTATACCTAAAAAATTCTTTGTATTTTATAGGTCGTGAAGTATATATATGAAAAACTAAATAAAAGTTATAGTGATATTATATAGTTATCGTAACGATTATATATATAGATTATAATAATTGTAGTATGAATAAAAGATATAAAAGAATTATAATGATAAAAAAAATGTATTTGAAAATCCCAATGGGTATACCTGATGCCCGCAGGTATTGCCTGATACCGGACAAATACCCGACGGGTAATGGGTCGGGTATGGGACATGATTTTACAAACTGGTATGGGCATGAGATTACCAATATCCGGCCCGTTGCCATCCCTAATGTTTACAAAGTGTTATATATATATATATATAGTCTTAAGTTCACGCGAGAAGGAAGTTTAATCCGAGAAGTGTGATAAATCAATATGGACCACTAATTTAAGTACATGTTTTAAATGTTTAAAAATAAAAAAAATATGTAAATGCAACAATAAATGCACTCTTTCTCTCTTCAATTAACTATTATAACCATTATAAATATATCTCTAATTAATATACCTAACTAACTATAATAATTAAGAAGATAAAAACACTAATTTAGTTTTATAATTTATTAACCCCTTCTTCATTTTATCCAATAAAAATAAAATTTAATCATTTAATAATAATTCTTTATAATAAAGAACAATTTCTTTCCACTCAATTTGTTAACATATATTAACGTTTAATTTTTAACAATAATCATCAAAACATAATATTTTTTTCAATTGATATACCTAGAAAAATTATTGTGATAAATAATAATAAAAAATATCATACAGATGTGCCCATTAAATATAAACAATTAATATACAATCTACACAAAATTATATAACTTACACTTGATTTAAGCAATAAAAACGCATAACATACAAAAAAAGCATACAACTTACATATGTAATTCGATATCAACAATTATATAAACTACACAAATTTAAAAGTGGGGCGCGAACTGATTGTTCACAGCTCTCAAGGTACTATCATGCAATATTTAAAAATGACAATATCTATTAATTTAAATTAAATATCCAAATAAATTCAAACAAACAAAGTACATAATTGGAAATGAAAGCAACAATATAAATCAGTTTCAAAAGTTAAGCTAAGTCTTGATTTATTTTTTCTAATATGCATATCTCCAAGTTCTTCACCAAATCTTGATATCAATTCAAACAGTAGCCTGCGTATGCGTATAAAATAAAATAGTTTTGTCAACACAAGGTTGAGTGAGTAAAACACCAGTTAATTCAATATAATATAATATGAGAAAATGAGCAAACTATCCTTAATGTGATTTATAATTAAGCCATAGCATGTAAACAATTCAAACAAATAATAAAGTGTGCGCTAAATCGTTGCCATGCGAATCGGGCGTTGGTTACCATAAGTGAGTTGTCGGTGAAACCATTGTCATGCGATCGGACGTAGGCCACTACGACTGTCGTATAATCATACTAAATGTGAATATGATGGACCTCTCCGAAATGCGTTCAAATAAACAAATAAACAAGTAGCAAGTTAGGCACATAATTGATAGCACACAAGGTTAACAGTTGCTAATGAGAATATTAATAATAAGTATGTAAATAATGTAAGTATGCATATATCCACAAAAGTTTAGAAAAACAGTAAAAAAAAGGGAGTGATTACTCACCTTATCGAGTAAGCGAAGGAATGAGTGCGATAAGAAGATAACACACGCTCGTCGAAATATCAACGGAAAATCCTATGTAATAATAATTGGAGAATACTACGAATTAATAGATGGACTAATAAAGAATCGTGATATGAATGAGTGTTGTGTGTTTGATATATTTTAATTTATTTTATAAAAGTTATTAGAATTGTATTAGTATTAATATATGTATACTTTTACTCATAAATATTGAAGTTGTAATAATATAAATATTTATATAAAAATATATTTGTTTTGAAAATAATACAAAATTAATTTTAACATGTGAAAATAATAAGATATGTTTATATGTTTTAATTATGTATTGTATATTAAAACCCCTTTTTAAAACCTTTACACAATTTAATACTTAATATATATATATATATATATATTTATATAAATAAATATATGTATAATATATGATTTTGACAAAGGCTCGGAAAAACGACTAGTTAAAATTGAGTATTTTAATTAATTAAGATATAACTAATATATATAAATAAACGATTCCATAAAATAAAATGCAAAAAATCCGATCTGGAGGGGCTCGAACCTGCGCCCTCCAGCAGCTAACCATTAACACCGACAAACTCTAGCCAACTGGGCTAGGGTGCTAGATGGTATAAGCATGAAACTGATTAATTATAACCAGCAGACCAAATACCCAAATAACATTATGAACCCTAAAATCATTAATCGGCCAAATCGTTAACTGATTAGCAGATTGACCATAGGGTTATTGAAAAATACAGATAGGCGAACTCTAAACATATAACTAATTACCTTAACAAAGATTAAACAGGTGACAAAATGGCTGATAAGCCGACGGCAGTACGAAGTCAAGAACAGATACTGGCAGTCCAAGATAATCTAATTAATGATAGGGTTTTGATGAAGATGGCTATATGAACGTGAGACGAGATTAATTGAATTATAATGATCTCTATGATATAATACCCAAGATACTAAAGACGGTTCGTTATAATCATCAATTAGTATCACAAAGATCTTGGTTTTTTAATTCATTGCGTTGGTGAGCTCGTTTAGGCAAGGGGAATCAAACGCACATATCAATTCCAAGTTTTCATCGAAGATTAAGTCACAAGTTAGCCATTTGGATCACGGGTTTGGTTCACACGGATCTGTGGGTACGGGTTGAATATAATGTATAACAGATTTTGCACCCAGGTCCTGAAGTTCCAAGATGGAAACATAATGGGGATAAAGTATATTTAGGGTTAAAATGGTATATGTTTCAAAGTTATTTTGATATATTAAATAAATATAATAACCAATTAATAATAAAATAATAATTACTCGATAAACGCGTTTTGATAAAATTTCCCGAGCATCGACACGGGTCAAGTAATGGATACAAAATAAGAAATGGAAAATCCGAATTGTTACAGTATCCCCTACTTTTGAGAATTTCGTCCTGAAATTATAGAATACTGATGTATATAAAAATATACATCTTTTTAGCATCAAATAATATCTAAAAGTTACAACTTCTATCAAATAATATAACTCAAATAACTACTTATCATATTAAAATGTATTTTCAGGTATACCCAAGCCTCAAACGAAGAAACAAGCAAAAATCCAAAGAAAAACGAAAGAAAAACCAAGAAAACACCTGAACACGCCCACATGCCCCCTGGACACGACCCCATGCCTCTAGATGCATGAAAAGACAAGAATCTGCAAGAAAAGACAAAATATTGGACACAGAAGCACGGGGTCGTGCCTCAGAATGCATGGGGTCGTGGTCACCTTTCAGAAAAGACAAAAGAAATATAACAAGTCACCAAAAGCACGGGGCCATGCCTCAAGAAGCACGCCCCTATGGTGAGTGATCATGTACGACCTGACATAACATTTAATGCAACTGGACACCTGGACACGGGGGGCGTGCCTCCGGAAGCACGGGGTCGTGTCCGCCTCTCCAGACTGCCTATAAATAGAGGCTCATGTTACATTGATGAAGTTGTGCTTGAAGAAAAGTTCTATACAGGTTTCTCTTATAAAAACACTCACATTACACTCATATTGAAGATCTTGTGAAGAGTTTGAAGGCTTGGAGGCTATCGTCATCATCATCCATCACCATTAAAGAAGGAAGATTCATCTAAATTCGGTCAGATTGTTCTACTTTGATCATGTGTTTGTTATCTCCATCTCTTTTAGTGCTCATAACCATGCTCATTATGAGCTAAACTCCATTTACCATCTAAAATCTTTGAAGAATCTTTGTTTTACTTGATGATTGTGCTTAAAATGTGATTTAGTTTGGTAAAATACATGGTTATTTTGCAATTATCCTTTGATGAAGAAGTTTTATTACCTTAACTCAATACATCAAAGTTGATAACTAAAAATCATTCATGTTCATTCATGTTCTTGGAGACTAAAAATGGTAAAAAGAATACTTTGATAACTTATTAAAATATAAAACATGAAATCTTATGTTGGACTTATAAATGATGAGATATAAGTTATGATCTATTTCTCTAGTTTTGATAATTCTAAAATAACATTGTTAACACGATTGCTTAGGTTATCATGCTAGTTAAAGAAATCATATGTTAATGGAATGTGTAACTATAAGCTAATCAAATCAACCAATGGGAGGTTGTGTGAGTTAACTACAACCACTCGAAGTTGTTAGGATTGGTGTTTGAGAAATCGAAGTCAATCATAATCATTCTACTTCACCAAACTACTTGTCTACTTAAATTGACATTCTCGTGGTAGCATGCAGGGCTGTGCAACAGAAGCAAACCGATACGAACCAGATTAAAACCGACCCGACCCGAAACCGAGATAGATGTAAAATCAAGAACCGAGGACGGAACCAGTTAGTTCGTTTCGGGTATTGGACGGTGTCGGTTTCGATGCTCGGGTATCATGATAAGACCGATACCGACCATGCATTTTGTACCCAAACTGCTTCGTTCACCGTCGTTCATGAGATTTCAAGAAATTTACTCGGTTGCTTCATGCAGGTGCTATGGCGGTCTGATGTCTTCAAGGTGGTGGTGGTGTTGATTATTGAATATAACAAAATATATAAAGTAGTGGACCTGATTAAATGATTAAATATGTATTAAAGGGTGTGTGATGAGTTGATGTTGACTTTACAGTCTTTACGTTGGGTCGCGGGCTAGCTACAGTAGCTGCAAATATATTGTACATAACTACATATTCACTGCAAATACATTAAGGTACTTTTAATTAAAAAAGTATTAACTCAATACCAACTATTCTCACTTTAGGTATTTTTTACACGCACTTTCACTCTCTCTCTATATATATATATATCTCTCCTTTTCTTTTTTCTTTCTCTCAAGAACACATACCAGTGTGTGTATGTTTGCTCTACAGATTACTTGATTTGTTTGTTTCACAATTTCTTTACCTTGTTTGTCAATCCATTCCGCTGATGATAAGAATGGATTATACTCTTCACTACATAGAAGATCTTGCTGCAGTACTTTGACTATTTCGGGTCGGGTCGGTCTGCTTCGGTTCATTTCAGTCCAAGACCGAGACCGAACCCAAAACCGCAAATCAGCTGGAATAGGGACCGAGTTCTGACCGACACATACGGGTTTGGTCCAGTTTCGGGTTTTTTACGGGTCGGGTTTCGGTTTTTCTCGGGCTGACCCAATATTTGCACACCCCTAGTAGCATGACATTAAGCATAGGATGGACTTGAAAATACGCATCCTACTTTCTTTTATGTCATAGAATATGTTCGCTTTGAAATGAGGGACTATTATATCATATATTATTAGGACAAGATTATCACATGTTTATTTAATAATCATCAAGGAAGAATTGAGTGGATTCTTGATCTTAGATGGTAACCTTCATATAATTGAATTACTCATTTAGAATTTTTCTTCTTGTCACCTATATTATATATATAAGTATTTCTATTTTATAAAAAGTAAAAAAAAATTATTAACCTCAAAATGATTAAAACTCTCCGATTGAACTAAAACGGAGATTCACTATTAGAAACATTTGTGTCCAGGGATCGATACTTGGTTCTTACCAATACTATTTTACATATACGATAGGTACACTTGCCTATTTTGTGTGTGTTTAGTCTTAGTAGAAATCACTTTTATAAACTTAAAACACAATCTTGTGTGAAAGCTAAATCTCCAATCCATTATATTTTAACTGCACGCCATCACATCAAATACCATAACTAAACAATTCAGTTTTGAGGATAGGAAAATTTTAAATATAATTTAAAATCCATCATAATACGGAACTTTGAATAGTCAAAACAACGCTCCAAATGAAAATCCGATAAGGGCACTTATATATAGGATGTACCAGCGGCATATCCACTATGTCGTTATCATCTTTACATTTGTACCGTTAAATTAACTAATTTCAATTCTATATTATAACACACCATGTTCGTATTATGATTTCCATGCGAGGACTTAGGTAATTACGTGTCGACCCGTAATTACTTAGTTCGTCAAATGATCCACATAACTCGTCCCATCGTGTGGGTTACAAAATATTTGAAAGACATGATTTTGAGAGTGTAAAAATTTTAAGAAGTTTTAACTATAAAACTAGAAAATCACCAATGTATAAAACGTTTCAAAAATTGAAGTGGACTTAGATGAAACAATGAAATTTCTAAAACATATTTTAACGTAAAAGTGTAAATCTTGAAAGTTGTAAAGGAATACCTCATAAATAGTTGAGATTAATAAAATGGGTTGTGAAGAAAGAGAATAAGAAAATAAGATAGGAGTATCCTATAATAACAATTCACTTAATAAAATAAACTTATACATGAGATAAAATATGCAAATGATAAGTAAATCAAATTGAAATAATCCAATGCCATAAAGAGGCGTTACAAATCATAATTGGGAAAAGACAAAATAGATTAAGGTAGAATGAGGAAATCGGCAAATGTCTTCAGAGTCATTAGTTAATTTGACTTGAAGCACCTTGAGGGGTTGCATTTACGAGAGCTTGAGCTTTCGAGGTAGATTGACTAGGAACAGCTTGAATTGTTGAACTTGCATAGCAGGGGCTTGAGTAGTAATGTTTGGTACACTTGAGATTGCGAGTGCGGGGTTTGATAGAGTTGAGTTAGGTAAGGTTGACCTTGATTGATTGGAGGAGCTTGAAGGACATGGGTTTGATCGGTTTGAACTTGGTGAGAATGGCTAAAGTAGTAGGGTGCAGTCATAACTTGAGCTCCCAAAATTTGGTTTCAAGCCTTTGTAGTTCATGTTCGGGGCAAAACTCTTTCTTCATGGCCTCCTTGAGATCGTCTCAAGGCATGGCCACAGCCAACTCAGTTCCTTGGTCAGATTTGAAAGTATTCCACCAAGTGATATCTCGATCCTCGAAAACGCTCAAATCGAACTTAGTCTGTCTGCGTCCGGACATTCACAATGGATAGACACGTTTTCCATCTTCTCGAACCATTGCAAAAGTTTGGTGGCATTTTCTTCACCAGAAGTGTAGGTTATATGTTTTTGTGTAGGTTGTATTTTTTATTGATATTTATTGCAAATACGTGTAAGATAGTTTTTTGTATTATTAATCACAATGCAACTACGTGATGATGGATATTGATATATTGAGTTGGAAGAACTTGGTTATGGATAGAAAGAAATTTTAACGTATGAATAAATTGTATTTGTGTATGACAAAAATTTCATGTGTAGGTTATATGTTTTTCGGGTGTAGGTTATATGTTTTCGTGTGCGTGTGTATTTTGTTGATGCTGAATTTTGTGTGTAGGTGATATTCTTTTTTATTCTGAACAAGTATAGGTTATATGTTTTTGTCTATGTTGTATATTTTTTATTAATATTTAATGCAAACATGTGTGAGATAGTTTGTGTTATTAGTCATAACAATATAACTACGTGTAACATCCTGATTTTTTAATAATAATAAAAGAAATTTCGTTTACTTAAGGGTGTGTTAATATCTAGTAAAGATTAAATAAAATGATAGAGTATGGGTTGGGTCAATAAAGGATGGAATAAGGGTTGGTGATGGGCCTTAGGTCCATAGACTCAAGGGTATACAAACCCCTTAAACCTCCCTTAAACCCTCATTCTTATCTTCTAGCCTCCATACACTCTCAAAAACACACACAAACACCCTCCTTTATCTCGGACCAAGATCCGAAGGAAAAGACTCGAGCTCGTGGGTGTTAGAGCATCTTGACGAACAAGACATACACCAAGACTAGATTGTGTTCGTGAAACTGATTCGTTTAAGGTATTTTTTATAACAAAAAAAACTTGTTTGTTTATGCTCGGCTTGTTTAGTATTCCTAGATCTATATAAATGGTAAAGACGAATCAAACACAAGATTCTCGTTGAAATTCATTAGAATTTGATAGGTTGATTAATCGAATAAGAACCGGATATATATATCGATCAAATCCACCATTCAAACGAAATGTTTAGATGTTTGATTGATTGGGGTTCATAGGCGTTGGGTATACAAGGCTGATGATGCCGATGTTATGTTGTTTCATCGTGATTCATGGTCCAATTGTGAATCCGATGTATGGTTAACTGTCTGAGTTCTTATCGATTTGACTTTGACAATTTGAGTCAAAGATTGGATAATTATTTATGCTTATTCGTGATCATAAGAGAACGGTTGGTCATTCGTTGAACTATCATAACGAATAAGTAAAACTCGTGTGCTCTTGTAACGAATGAACCTCTCATTCGTTTCGTAGAAGTCACGAATGGTCTACTCATTCGTTATTCATTCATTCGTCATGATGAGACAGCGAATCAAACCATGCGTTATAAGATACACATGTGTGCTCTTGTAACGAATGAACCTCTTATTCGTCTCAAAGAGGTCACGAATGGTCTACTCATTCGTTATTCATTCATTCGCCTTGATGAGACAACGAATCTAACAATTCGTTATAACGAAAGGAACCATTCGTCATAATGAATGATGCTTAACCCCAGCCAGGGGCTCTGCCCCTTGGACCCTGGTTGGGGCTGCTGCCCCTAGACCCTGCTGCCCCCGGACCCCCATAGCTATGGGTTACAATAACTTAGAAGTATGATATAGTTAAAAGTAGTTATTGATACTATAATTGTTTCATTGTTAGTCGTGCGCAGCTAAGGAGGGGTATTACTGTAAACTCAGCAAAGAACAAGATACAGGTGAGTTTCCAACCCCATTTCCTTTTTATGTTTCCGGGGCTGTGTGCATACTTGATGTGATTAGTTTATGTATGATGTATGAATGATTGAGAGTATGTATGAAAGTTTATAAAAATAAATATAAAGAAAGGTATGGTATGGTTGTACGGAAAGAAGGGATCCGGTCTCTAATAATATATGAGGCAGAAGGGAACTAGGCCCTAATAATACTCAAGGAAGAAAGGAATCGGACCCTCATAATATTTGAGGTAGATAGGGAACCATGCCCTAATAATACTCGAGGAAGTAGGGCGTAATGCTCTTTAAAACGTATAAGTATGTATGTAAAGTAAGATAAAATATGAAAGTATGAAAGTACGAAAATATTACAGTAAGAATGAAGATATATACTTATGTATGTACGAACGAAAGTAAAGAAGGTTAAGTATGGAGTATATGAACGTATTGTATGTTGCCTGATTAACTAGAACTCACTCAGCGTAGCTGAATTTTAATATGCACGCATGTGAATAGGTTAAGGCAGCTAGCTTGAATGAAGACACATGGCATTTGACTGAAGAAGCTGGCATCAGAAAAATGTTGTGATGTTTTAATATGACTTTTTAAATTATGTTTAAAGACAAAAGTTTGTCATTATGGAAAGATTTGAATGATTATGTAATTTATGGTTGAAGTTTTATATTTCGCGAAAGATTTTAATTAACTCTGATATTTAGAACTGTGTTTATGAGTAAATCCAAATCAAACGTCAAAGTAGGGCACCGGGATCTGGGACTTACACTACGTTGTTAAAGGATATTAATATATTGAGTTGGAAGAAATTGGTTTTGAATAAAAAGAAATTTTAATGTATGAATAAATTGTATTTGTGTAGGATAAAAATGCAAGAGAGAAAAAATTAGTTATAAAATAAATGAATTCTTAATATTTTTTATAATTATAATAATTTGATTAGTAATATTAATTCGAGAGATAATTATTATGGTTTATTAGTTATATTAATTGAAAAGGGAGAATGCATCGATACTTTCTTTATTTATCTTTAACTCTTTAAAACATAAAATAAAACTAGTGGTTCATACTCATTTCTCGCACTAATTTCATTTCTCACATAGACCATCCCCTATATATATATATATATATATATATATATATATATATATATACTCACATTAAAAATATATTATTTTCTTTAATGATAACAAGTTGCGACAAACCTTAATTAAATTGATATGGTGTATTTTGGCTATTCAGCGGTTTTTGTCATCACATGCATATGAGGTCGTCTTTTGTCATTGAGTTGCGCCAGATAACTGGACTTTATTTATTGGTCGTGAAAAAATAATTGAAAAATGTGTAGTTAAATTCATTAAACCATGTGCTACTAAACACGAACACGATAACTAATCATGTTATTTTTCCAAACACGAGCACGTTAAAATCTGTTAAGTGGCATGTTTAAATACACAATGAATAACACACATCTGATTAAACAAAAAGTTTCAAAAAAAGCATAAAAGTCTTTAATAATACATATTTCGTAACATATTTGAAACAAAAAATCACAAATCTATAGTATACTTGAAACAAAAAACCATATAAACAAATCATAACATCCATTAAAAATATAATATCGGGTTTTGACGGACTGGAGTAAAATGCCGTATGTAAGTATGAGTTTAGGTTTAGAACTTTAGATGTATATTTAATACTTTTTTAAATTAAAAACTTGCAGATGTTACTAACAGGTTAATAGGTCTTTAACCTGATAAGTCACGAATTTTAACATGTTTTAAATAGGTCGACCTATTTAAGATATAAAACCTATTAAGCTCAAACCCGTGTCGTGTCATGTTAGCAAATCTGTGTAAGGAATTGGCAGCCCCTAATCAATCAAGTGAGAAGTATAAAACAATATTTAATTAACTATTTTAGGTTAGTACTTTGGTGGGCACACCGGTGTCAAAGATTTGTGGTCTTTGTTTAGCTATGATGATGGATATTGCATAAACCCTTTAGCATATGATGAAGATGGTGGGTAACAGAGATGGAAAGAAGAAACTTTCGTCTAGTGGTAAATTGGTGATGGTGGGTGACGAAGATGTAGAGAAGCATGATGGTGGTTCTTTCGGAGGTGGTGGTCGGTAATATTGAGTGGGTTCATGTGGTGACCTGGTGGCTTTCTGTGCATCTTCATGAAACCAAATGTAAGTGGGACGGTGTCCGGTGAAAACCTCATTACTAAATATTGTAACTAGAAACTAAAAAAATGTAAATAAAATGTTAGACGGTAGCAAAAAGTCATAATTTTTTTTCCCATTAAAACCATACCACTACTTGCCTCTATATAAACACCAAATGAAATTCTCACTTAAAACAGAGATAATTACAGACTAACGGCAGATAGACGGGCAACAAGCTGTGCCGTTATCACATTCTGAATAGCAAACCCTACCCTACTAAACACAACGTTCCCCTTAGCATGAGCGGAGTTACTGCTGACCACCTGCTGAACCCGCTTAAGAAACTGAACCGCGTCAGGGCCGAGAGCGCCAAAGGTGTTAAAAGCAAACGGTACGAGCACGTGCTTATTCTCAAGGCAAACTTTCTCGTGCTTAGCTACTTTACCCGCCTCTGCCTTGTTTATCGCATGACACACCACAAACTCGTGGTCCTGTAGCCCAACGAGGGGGGACACACCTGTCAAATCAACGCACGCGTGCTTCCCTCCTTCCTATCCAAAAACAAGAATGTTAGCGGGTCGTAGGGTTGATCTCCCATCTAAAGGGTCGGTCAAGAAGTTCACCGGGGCTTCCTTTTTTTCCGAGATCCCGGCCCACTTAAGGACGCCGTAAAGCACATCTCGAACTAGATCATGTCGATATTTAAAGCCCGGTAATTCTTTGCAATGGACTGCATGCTCCCCAAAAGAATCCAAACAAGCCTTCCGACATACGGGACACGGGTCATCAACCGGGAAAAGGGGTACCATCAACCGGTATTTGAGGATAGCCCGATATTCCACTACCGACATACGTTACCCTAAACCTTCAATGGGAACAACTGACAGGAAATCCTAAGCATGAGAGGCACATAAACACTCAAACACGGCTCGCTGTCGCGGGGACAAAGCGAACTTCTCTTCAACTGTCTTAGACGATTTCACCATATAATTCTCTTCAACTGTCTAAATTTCTTTAAGATGTCATAAAATTAAACGTGAAAATAAAAAGGATAGTAATGAAATAACTATTAAAAAAAGAATTGAAAAAAAACAATAAAAATAGGAAAGTTTCATTTCTTTTCTGACATCTTAAAGAAATTTAGACTTGATAATACAACTAGGTTATGTACCCGTGTGTAACACGGGTTGAAATAAATAAATTTATTCAAACGACGAAATTATAAGAGATACAAAAAATGTGTTAAACTATTTATATAAATATGTATTATATGGTATATTAAATAACATATTAAACAATATGAAAAATATATATAATATACATGTCGGAAATTCATAAATATCCAAATATTTCTTTTTGATTTTTGTTACAAATAAAATTCAACTTATTTAATGTTTTACCCGATTTGAGATAAAAGCAGTGTTTAAAAACTGGACCATATTGGACGTCCAACCAATAAATAAATAAAAAAAATGGTTGGTTGTTCGCAAACCAGCTTTCAAACCACAAAAAGAACTGGAAAAAAAACAACCAATATAAAATTAAATATTTTTAAAACTGAGTAGTTGTACATAATAATTCATGCACCGCCTAGTGATAATAATAAGTCGGATGCACTATCTTTTCTTTAATGGATGTTGGTTTTCTTCTAGATTTCTCATTGAAGCAATATGGGATGAAATATAATTTTATTTGGACCCTTGAAGTGCCAAGTGATACAAAGATGGTCCAATTATGTGTTAAGTGATATAACATATAATCATGTTTTTGTTTATTATAGTAAGGATGAGTTTTCATTATTTTCTTTTTTCAGTGGCATCGTAATAGGCATTGTTCATATTAAAGACTCTAAGTCTCTAAGAAAGATAACTATTTAGATGGAATTAAAACAAATGTGTTTGGTAAATTTAACTTTTTATTGTTATTTTACAAATTAAATTCAAGTTATATTAAATAATAATGGAATACCATTTGAAACGTATAACAACGGACATGTAGATGCATCAACTGAAACATTAAAACAAATAGGTACAGTCTTATATGTTAGTTGTAATATAAAATAAACACATATCCCATAAAATTTATAAGCAGATAAACGAATGATACTTTATTGTATAACTCATGTTAGAAGCATCGTACTCATAATTTATATGTGAGCTTCTGATCTTTTAGACATCGTCTTATCATATGACAAAATAAATACATTTATAAAAAGGAATCGTATGAATAGTAGAAGAAGTATAAAACAACATTAATGATGAATTTAAAGCGTAAACAACATGAAGAAAATTAAAATGAGCCAACCACCTCCTACAGTTTAGTTCGGTTTACAAGACCCATAATTATAAAAATCGTAAACAAAACCATTAGTCATGATTTTACACAATTTTGAGTGGGGTACCACCTTTATTTTATTGTATCGGTGGGGTACAACCGTTTTTTATAAAACAACTTCATTTTAATTTTCTAGTTTAACCCCTAATTAGTTTTTATTTTATATATTTATCCAGTTATGGAATAATGAAATGGTTCATGCAGGTTTTTTTTGGAGCTATAAAAAATTTATCATCTAATAGGTACATGTAAATTTTATATGAAAACCATGTGTAATATGACGTTTGTAACCCAAGTATATAATATACGTATAACATTGTATAAACTTAAACAACTGAATTAAAGACGAATTTCATTTCAAGATGATAAGTTTTGCTGGTTTAATGGTTTTAAAGGCAACAAAGAAAACACATAATTGATATATATATATATATATATATATGTGTGTAATTCACATATGCTTAAAAGTGCGAATAATACAATATTAATATATGATGCGCAATTTAAAATACGTAATTGGATGTAGGACTTGTTGTAATTAAGGTATATTGATTGAAGATGAGCAGAGCTATCTCGAGTGTGTTTGTGAGTACAGACACTATCAAATAAAGATGTTTACTATTAAAGAAATTTAGTTTTCGTTGTTGTTGCTGACGGAAATCACTAATGGAATAAACAAATTTTATGGTAACTAATAGCTATTGTCTATTAATTGTCTACGTAATTAATGATACATAACTTAAAGGAAATCACTAATTATTAATTGATAATGGAATTTTGTTTCCATGGAAAAAAAATTCAAAACAACTATTATGATTAGTTGATTACTAATTTTATAATTAAATATTAAAAATCAAGTAATTCATATAGTTGTGTATATAAAAAGTTTTAATTTCTTAATTTTAATTTAATTATAAATATTTATGACTTAAAGCTTCAATGATAAGGTGACACATGGCAAAATATAAGGCCAATTAGGGGTAATGTGATTCAACCATCATTTTTATTTATTATGATAGTAGATATCTTTTAGACGTCGACCGAATAATTTAAAAAATGGTTTTGCTACATATATCCTATTGTCTCTATTTTTTACAAAACATATAATCTGTTATATAACACTTTTACGCTCGTATCTATACTCTCTAATAAAACACTACAATGTTTTGTCACTTGTCACTTTCACATTAATCATACAATTTAAAACCAACTAAATCTCTAAAATCCTTCATTATCATTTATTTGTTAATTAATAAAATTGAATACAGTTTTCTTTTAACAACTAATTTTTCACCTCATGTTTCAAATGAGAATATAACTCACAATCATTTGGTTGTAAGACATACATCTTTGTCACTAAAAACAAGTTAGTGGTTAATAACATTAAATTTTTTTGTTTTTATATTTATTTTTATTTTAATATTTACTTTTTAGAACGACGACTTTCTTGTACTTAGGCTACCACACAATCCAAATTTAGAGAACCCCGATGCCTCCCTCTGACCATACCTTTTTTTTAACAACTAATTTTTAACCTCATGTATCAAATAAGAGTATAACTCACAACCATTTGATTGTAAGACATATATCTTTGTCACTAAAAGCAAGTTAGTGGTTAATAACATTAATTTTTTTATTTTTATTTTTATATTAATTTTATTTTTTATTTTTATTATATTTTTTAATTTTTAGAACGATGACTTCTTGTACTTAGGCTACCACACAATCCAAATTTAGAGAACCCCGATGACCCACTCTAACCATAATATGTTGTCTTAACCGGGGTCACACTTGCTTCAGAGTTTCGCTTGGGTGTTCCCCCGGGAAACCATACCGCTGACTACCACTTGACAGTCGTTGTGTCACCACAAGAGCAAAACTTTCTAGCGTAACACACGGTGTGACGAAAACCCGGGTGGGCTCAGGGTTCGAACTGACAACCTTAATATAAGGTATATTAGCTCAAATCCTTCAGGCCAATATACACCCAAAAGTGACACAAATGAGATTCGAACTTAAGTCTACACTAAAAAACTCAAGCCTCCAACAAGGCCAAACGTGAGGGATGGTTAATAAATTTAATAATAATTTGAATGATGGAAATAAATGAATAAATCTAAATTGTGTAAAACACTATTGTACAAAGGTTGTCTCTTAATATGCATGATAAATTTATTTATTTGTTTGTATTTCGCTTAATTATTAAACATTATTTTTTATCAATTGCCCATATAGTACACGAGCCTCAACCTAATTTTACCTATATACCTACATATATACATGCCTTCATAAATATAAAGTCTATTCTTAGCTCCATCATCATCTTTCCATTTATCCTATATTTATTTTTTTTTTTAGAAAATATTGATCCTTTTATATATAACACAAACCGAACTACATCTGAATAATGGGTAAGCGAGCAATAAAGTTAAATCAAAGTTATGCCGACGGTACCACAATGTTAGAGACGTTAAATCAAGAAAAAACGAGTTTAAGCATCAAATTTAAATAACTACCTAAATAACAAAAACATAATTATTAATATAACTATTACAAATAGACAAGTCCAATTACATGAAAATCACCACAAAAATTCCAAAAGAAAATATTTATTCATTCTCCCAACAAAAAGAACCACATAACATGCTTCTATATTATTTTAATTTTATTCATGTGTTGCCATATTGACGAAGTTATATTAAAAAACAAAAAGCATAAGTACTCACATTAAACATATATTAATTTCTTGAATGATTAGCAAGCTGTGGCAAACCTGGATTGACCTTAAAATTGTATACTAAAATTCATTTAACCTTGAAACATCGTGTCAAACCTAAAGTACACAACACTCTTTAATTGACTATGTTAGACAAGACATTGGGGTAACAAAGCATGGTAAGGTTAAAATACAAATTATAACATAAATTAAAAGAGTGAGAAGAAATTTAATTCTTTGATTTTAAATTTGGATGGTGGAGATTAATATAAAAATAAAAATTCATGAGAAATGCATAAATGTAATAACGCATTTATGATTACTTTCTCTCTTCACATGCAAGACACATGTCAATTCCTCAATCAGTTTAAAACGTCTATAACTTTTTCATACGATATTTTTTTTGGATTTTTTTAACTATAATAACAAGCGTTTTTTATCTTTAATATGAATATCATATTGTTATATAAAAATAAAAAAAGCTAGTGGGTTTTTTTATATTGTGTTATTTGGTTGTCCATTGTGTTTTTTTATTGAGTTTTTCTATGCATTGTGTTATAGATTTTGGTCATTGTGTTTTTCAATTGGTACTCATATTAAAGATAAAAAGTAAACAAAGATCACATCATTGTGTCTTTTTGTTCGTTACCGTGTATTTATGCTCAACATTTGTTTTTCTACTTATCATTGTGTTTTAGTCATTGTGCTCAACATTCACTTAAGTTGAGAAAAATAGTATCATGTTCATTGTGTATTACGTTCAAGTCATTGTGTAATATGTAGATTCCATTGTGTTTTACGTTTAAGGTCATTGTGTTATATGTGTTTAACATTGTGTCTTACGTTTCAGGTCATTGTGTTATATATATTCATTATTGTGTTTTACGTTTCAGGTTATTGTGTAATATGTATTCATCATTGTGTTTTATGTATTAGATAATTTGTTGGTATCTTTCATTATATTTACATATTATTACACAACGGTGTTATTAATATTTAAAAAAAACACAATGATCAGTTGAAAGACACAATGACGAAAAAACACACATTGACAGACAGAAAGATACAATCACGAAAAAAGACAGAATGGTAAGCAAAAAGACACAATGACGTAAATTGTTTTTTATTTTTATATAACAAATACGCTTTATGGTGAATTTTATTTTTTTTAAAAAAATATCAAATGAAAAAGTTATAGACGTTTAAAAATGATGGGGGAATTAACATATAACTTGCATGTTGAGAGAAAAATGTGTACTATTACCTTTATACCATTTTTCCTTTGATCCATACTTGACACATGTCAATTAATTATGGCTTCTCACACTTCTCATTTTTGTTGGTCGTTATAGAATAACTCAACCCTACAAAGCAATATGGACGTTTTTTTAACACGTGACGTCTTGATCAACAATGACAATTTTTGCAAAAAGTGACATAGGATAAAATGCCTCATAAACCTTAACTTTTTTTTTGAAAGGCCAAATTTAAAAAAAAAAAACTTAAAGGATCTCATGTAAGTAGCAAGAAGCCTAAAGTACAATGAACGAACCTAGAAAACCAACTAAACAAACCTACATTTATAAAGGAAATTTTCGAAATTAAATTTACATCAAGATTTCCAATCAACGCTCACTCTAGTGCTCTTGAGAATCCTAATTCCACCTGTTTTCCTTTCCTCCCATGCACCTCCGATGTTATAAGATAACGCTTAACTATTACACAATTATTAATTTTCTAATATTTTTAATATAAATAAAAATATAAATTACATGACTAGCAATTGTGATTGACCCAACCCTCCTCGACCACCGTTGTCTACACAAGGGGTCAAAACGTGCAAAAAAACGCAGGGGAGAGGCGTTCAGCGCATTTTAGACTTCAAAACGAGCCACTACGCGTTATCTTAACGACGTCGGTAGGTGTCCTTATTTGACTAATTGACTATAAAACGGTGACTATGACCGTAAGCCCTTTGGCATATGAATCGATGATCCAATAAGACTCACTACTCTTTCTTCACTTGCACTTGCAACAATGGCAAAAGCTTTAATCTCGAGATTTTCATTTCTTCATTCTGTAAACCCTAAGCTTCCATGCCCTCTTCCATTATCTCCACCGCAGCTCGTCTCTTTCAAATCACGCTTACCTTTCACCGCCGGCGTCTCGTCATCATCTTCTCCGGTGACGTCATCTCCCATAACCGGTGATGCCGATTCCAAAATGGATGCTGTCCAGCGGCGTCTTATGTTCGAAGACGAGTTACTTTTCTTAATTATTATTATTATTATTATTATTATGTGGGTCTGGTTTTGTTAATAATATTGGGTTTGTGCAGGTGTATTCTGGTGGATGCTAATGATGTTGTTGTTGGTCATGATACAAAATACAACTGTAAGTTGTGTTTTGTTTTATTGATTACCAGGGCTTTATCAGTTTATTTGACTCGTAGAGAACTCGGACTCTGTTAGGCTGTTAAATAGGTCTCATTGAATAGAGTAATTTGATTGTTTTTACGGGCTGGTTATATTTGCCAAATAGCATGTATGATGTATCTCCTATGCTATCGGCTTATCGCGTCCCTGGTTTATAGATTTTATTTGGTAATCTTTCTTTGGACTTTACCCGAAAACACATTTGAACACTAATTTAGTAAAAGTTGAATACAATTGTTTCATTCAACTTGTTTTTAGTCATATTTGTATCAGTGAAAACAGATTTACATAATACACTTAAGAGCGGTTTGTTATATTAATGTGCTTAAGTGAAAGATTCGTCTAAAAGTTTTCATTTTTGTACTTTAGCATAAGTTGTTTCTTCATAATGTATTATTATTTGCAGGCCACTTGATGGAGAAGATTGAATCTGAGAACTTGTTGCACCGGGCTTTCAGTGTATTCTTGTTTAACTCAAAACATGAGTTACTCCTTCAAGTATGTGAAATCTTGTGTTTTGAAATTTAATGCTACGAAATAACATCATGTTGTATGCATTAAAAGCTAATAAGTATTGATTTCGCTAATTGCAGCAAAGATCCTCAGCAAAGGTCACGTTCCCTTTGGTATGGACAAACACTTGTTGCAGCCATCCACTATATCGTGAATCTGAGCTTATTGAGGAGAATTACCTTGGTATGACTCTTTTCAAATATGGTATTTATCATGTGTTAAGTTAGATATTTTTTAATTTATTCTGCTAAAGTGCTAACATTAGTTCAATAATAAGATAGGACCACCTATCACTATTCAGTGATATGCATATAGAAACTTTTGTCTTGTCGAGTAGATTAACAGGGTATGTTTATTTTTTGGATAAATCCTATAGGAATTGAACGAGAAAATTGTGTTTTAAGTTTGTAAAGTATGAAAAGTAGCAACTGGAAACTTCTTGAAGATATGTTGTAATCTTTTATTAAGTTAACTATTTAATGAAGAGCTGCAACAAATATCTGTATAATTGGTGCTTTTTAAAAAGTATTTGTAAAAGTGAGTGCTTTTATTTTTGTAAAAATGGTGGATAGTAGTTTCAAATCATGGACTATCTTCTCAATTCTTAAAAATTTTAAGTTTTTTTTTCTTTATTTCTATTGCATTTAACATATAATATAGTTTTCCTCAATCATATTTTATATTTAATAAGAACATAGATATAGAGTGTTCAGTTTATTTTGTCTATGTTTTGATACAAATTTTATTGAAAACCGAATTTTATTCAAAATAAAGTATTTTTTTGGGGTAATATTAAAAGATTTAAAAGAAGTGTTATCGGTTTACTTATCTAACTGACTTTGTAAGTATGATTTTGTTCTAAAAAGATTGGTCTTATATTCACAAATATTATTTCCCACTTACTTTACCAACATCATCTGCTACATCTGCAGCTTATATAAAATATTAATTTTAATCTTTTATATTTTTTATAGGTGTCAGAAATGCTGCACAGAGGAAGCTTCTAGATGAACTTGGTATTCCTTCAGAAGAACTTCCAGTTGATGAGTTTATTCCCCTAGGCCGCATTCTCTACAAAGCACCATCTGATGAAAGGTGGGGCGAACATGAACGTAAGATAATTTATTCTTACAAATTAGATTTTTGGGCAACTTTTTAACTGTTTGACCTGTTCGTCTTTTAGAATTATTATTTTACAATTCCAGCAGTTTTAACAAAGTGATTGGTTGGCCTGTTTCGTTTGACTAATTCATAAATATAAATCAATAAAGCAACCCTGTTTGGCACAAATTTAAGAAAATAGGCACCGACTTTTTCTTTTTCAAAATAGTAAGCTTGACTTGAATAAAAATCTAATGCATGTTACAATGCCACTTGGTATCCTTATGTGCCAAGTGGCGCACAAGCTCAAGATTTGCTTGAAAAAAGCTCGTTTGTAAACTAACTGAGTTGGAACCACGGTCGGCTCAACCTGTGGCTCGCTCGTTAGTCGTTAACTGGCTTGTTGGTTCGCTCATATGGCTGGTTTAAATTAAACTTCAAATTTTAACATAGTAATAATAATAATAATAACATATAAAAATATTGTGAACAAAACAAAAATAATACATATAGTATTTTGAACCTGTTTCTCTATCTTAAAAAAAGCTATAAAGAAGTACATATGATGTTATAAATTCTCTAGTTATAAAAGTACCTATAATGTTATAAATTCTCTACTTAATAAATTTTCAAAAAAAAAATGCTTTTGTCTTTTATGTGTCAATATGCATAAAGATAAAAAAATATACCGAAAATAAGACGAGCATTTTACGAGCTGGCTCGCTGAGCTCGACTTTTCAGCTCATTAAATAACGAGCTATGCTGAGCCGGCTCTTTTAACTTGAAGGTTGAGCCCAGTCCAACCAAGCTTGGCTCATTTACAGTCCTGATGGCATACGTGGCGCATTTTCATTTGATTAAATATTAAAACAATATAAAGCCAAAACTCCATTTTCCTAACTTTATTAGTCAACATGGTTATTTCCGTGATTTTCTCATAATATATTCTTTTAGCACATGAGGTCTAATTGTGTGACGGAATATGCACGCGTAAATTTTGCAGTTGATTACCTGTTATTTATCGTGCGGGACGTGAGCATGAACCCGAACCCAGATGAGGTTGCAGACGTTAAGTATGTGAACCGCGAGCAGTTAAGAGAGCTGGTGAAGAAAGCAGACGCGGGTGAGGAGGGTCTGAAGCTGTCTCCATGGTTCAGGATAGTTGTGGATAATTTCTTGTTCAAGTGGTGGGATCATGTTGAAAAGGGAAGCCTCCATGAAGCTGCTGATATGAAAACCATCCATAAATTATAATTTCCGATAAGTATTTGATTTATAAAGTTATTATATGTATGTAATAACGGGTGGCTGAGATTAGCCATGCATTGAAAACCCACGGTTGGTAACCATTGGTGCTAATGAAATATTCAAAAAATATAAGTATACAGTCCTTAAAAAATTTTCATAGTTTATTTAGTTTGAACTTTTAGTTCTATTTTTTTTAAAAAAGTTCATATTTTGTTTTCTACGTGTGCACTTTCAATTTCAAACCTAGTTTATCCTAGGTAGCTATCACTAATTCACTATCAGCAATCAGCATCACCACCAACTTAGTTAGGTAACCATATTAAGCCCAACAACCAGGACAAACAGAAGCCCATTTTAAGAAATAATGGCAGGGTATGTGGATGAGTCATGAGTGCAAGTTGGTCAAATTGCTTTAATAATGCTCATGGAAACACCATCCACAACTTAGATTCTTGGAAAATTGTGTTTTCACAACTCAGATTCTTGGAAAGCTCAACTTGGTCAAATTTGCTTTGTTGGGGGTGGTGGGGGTGGGGGCTCGCATACGCTGGGTACTCCAGGTAAACCGCCGCCACCGCCCCCATCCCCTTCCCCCAATTCTCCTTCCTGTGTACAAGAATCAGATTCTCAAACCTATACAAAAAAGAGAAGAGTGAGACGTTTGTGTGTAGGGGAGAAAGAGGGAGCACGAGTAATTGGGCTCCGGTCGGAATGGTTCCAGCGAGTTCAAGGACAACGGTTGAGTTATTGGAAATTGATTGGTTTTCCGAAGGGTGTGCCACCGCGTTGCGCCCCGCCAACCCTACTAATGAAAAACCGTTAGTAAATTTCTTTTAACGACAAATTAAGCAGAATATTAATAGATAATGAAAACATTTATCTTAGCAAGATGCTAAGATGCTAAGAACACAAAGTATAACTCACCTCAAAATTATACCAATCATTTCATGTAAAATTAAATTTCGTTCATTTTGTGATCAATTAGAATGACGTCGCCTTGATCTCTGTCACCTCCTCTACAACTCCATCTCTTCCTTTATTCACTTAATGAAAATCGTATCATTTCTTGTTTTTCAAAGAAACCATTAAGTGATCAAGATAATACTTAGCCCCGTCTTCTTCAACAACTTGCTCTTTTGAGTCCTCCCGTGAAACATGAGCTTATCTAAAACCGATTTTTCAGTAAGTGATTGATTTACACTCGTCATTATCAACATCAACACTAAAAAGATTGAACTTTTGTATTCAATCCCGTTTAGCCATGTATTTTTATTTTGATTTCTCATCCTCAATTTTAAATTTAATTCAAAATCATATGTATCACATCCGCCATCTATATTTTATCAAATAACAAATTTATAATCTATTTTTTAATTTTTTTCTTTCATGATAATCTTAACTATTAACTCTTTTATCGTACATGTAATCGTAACTTTTTTTTTTCTATAAATACTTATATTGTTGACATTCAGATACTTTTCTTTTGATCCATAGAACCAAATCTCCACTTATGTCCCACTTCCTACATCACATACCTCGTACCCTTTTTCTTTTTTTTTTTTTATATTAAAATTGATTGTCATATATTAGTGAGTTGTTTTAGGTTACACAAAATCACATTATGTTACAACAAGTCAATTGTTATTAAAGACACATGTATGAAGATCGCTACACTAGTGGACCTTGTTACGTGTTAGTGAGGTATTTTAGGTTACACAAAGCCCCATTAGGTGTCATAACAAGTAGTTTGGGTGTTAAAGACACGTGTTGATGATCGATACACTAATGGGCCTTGTTTTGTGTTAGAGAGTTGCTTAGATTTTACAAAGTCAAGTCATAACAAGTCATCTTAATGTTAAAGATACGTGTGTGATGATGATCAATGCATCAATGGAGCTTGTTATGTACTAATTAGTGAGTTGTCTTAGATAACACAAAGTCAAATTCTTTCTTAACAAGCAATTTGGGTGTTAATGAGCCTTAAATGTTATATATATTTGCATATCTTAAAGAGGGGGTGGTTCAAGAGAGAAGTTAAGTTATTGCAAAAAGTGTGAGAAGTAAAATCTAACTATAGATTATTTTTTTATTTTTTTATCACAATATATTTTATCATATAAACATCCAAACGATTTACAATGAAGTGGCAGGTAAGCGGGCAACAAGCTGCGCGGCAACCCCTTTTGGATAGCAAACCCAATCCTACTAAAAACAAAGTTTCGATTCTTATGGGCCGATACGTTACTATGCACAACTTTCTGAACCATAGATTAATATTGATCAATGGCCTACACTGGTTATGGCATATTTGTAATTAATGCTAACTGACTTTAATGGCTTTTAATTAAAAAAGGACAATGTTGTAATTTACATAGTAATGTTAAATAAAGAAAGTCAATTATTGAAAAAAAAAAGTAAAAATAATTAAATCATTTCATATATTGACAAATTGTGGTTAACAGAAATCTTGGGTAAGTTTGTTGAAGATTTGTATTTTTATGTAAAAGGGGTCTTTTCTTAATTTGATAGTTTAAAATTGCTTGTTTGATTATAAACTTTTTTTCAATATTATGTTAGTAACCATATTTTATTTATTTTTTGGTTCCAATACGTATAAACGCGGTTATGATAGAACCAGTTTATAATTAACGTTGATGCATTGTGTACATATGAGCATCGGGAAACTTGAAAGTGTAGTACATTACATCATTTGTTTTTTGTATGGCATTATATGGAAGCTAGTTTGAGAATTGTGTATGTAAAAAATACTTTTTGTGTAGTTTAGTGTAGGTAAAAAAATGTACTGTGTGCAGCTGTGTGTAGTTCAGTGTAGGTAAAAAAATGTATCATATGTAGTTCAGTGTAGGTAAAAAATGTGTCATGTGTAGTTCAGCGTAGTTAAAAAAAATTGTGTAGTTCAGTGTAGGTAAAAAATGTATCATGTGTAGTTCAGTATAGGGAAAAAATGTGTCATGTGTAGTTCAGTGTAGGTAAAAAAAATGTACGGTGCGTAGTTCCAGGTAGGTAAAAAATGTGAAAGTGTAAGAAGGTAACGTGTGTGTAGGAATTAATGCTAATGTGTGTAGGTAAAAATATCATACAAATATGTTTGTCAAGTATTATGACGTGTGTAGGTATTATATATGTTGACTAATCTGAGTTTTAAGGATAATAACAAAATGATTTTGATAAATAATGCATAAAAGAAATTGTTGTATGTTAACTTTTAAAGTGGAAAAGATCCACGTTAATGGGAACAAAAAAAATTTAAAATAAAATGAATAAATGAAACAATTATCGTCTAACTTTCTTTAAATATTAACTAGTTACCAAAAATTAAGAAAAACTCATTTTTACTAAAACACCTTTATGATTAAAGTAAATAATAAAACAAAAAAAAAATTCTGATTGGCTGAATTGATTTCTCATACTTCTTGCAATAACTTGATTTGTTTCTTGAACTTAAACCTCTTAAAGAGATTGATATAGGAGAGTGCCCTACCATCTGTACTATATCACATTTTAAGATAACTTCATATAGTTCATAAATTACATTTAGAGAACCTAAGACCATAGTGACATAAGTGACATACGAGGTATTTCCTAACTTGGTTTCATTTAAAGGATTCAAGAACAAAGAATCATTTTAGAGCTAGAAATATGCCCATTCCAACAATGTAAACATTTTTCTAAAACACATAGAACTAAATAAGCCCATTTCAGCCAACTTTAATTCTAATTCCACATATTTCATCATTTATCAACCATCGTTCCAGAGGATGCTGAAACCAAAGCCTATTCTTGTAAATCATATTTTTCCAAATGTGCGCACCCATTTCACATAGTATGCACACATGTAGAATTTTGGTCCAACACACATAAGGTTGTCACTTGCACACAGATAAAGGGTTTCTTCCAAGACCACCTTTGGGATGCCCGCCAACATTCATGACTTCTTTGGATACCTCTAGTGATGGTAGTTTCAAGACCACTGAAGAGCCTACCTCAGGACCAGGCCCCCGAGGTGGCCCATGACCCATTAAGTGAAGAAAGTTGATGAAAGCCTAATGAGGAAAGCCCAAAAGCAAGGATAAAGAAAAGATGATAGGCAAGGAGTGGTCAAATCAAGGGGGATCTCAAGGTCACTGTTCCTGGACTCAAGGCAATATGTCTCCTGAGCCCAGTCAATGTATAAAGGATAAATAGTAAAAGATGAGGACTCAGCATGGAAGAGAAGAAACCAGACCAAAGAAACTATTGTCTAGGTTAATTAAAATACACAAAATGTAATAAGAACCCTCTCCTCCCCTGTATATGGAGGAGGATTGTATTTGTAATTGGAGAGCATAATTTTCCTAACTCACTTGAATATTATTGTCTCCATTATCATCATTTGATTATACATACTCTATCATTCATTCTATCATTCTCATTAGAACATTAATAAACAAATGAACAACTCATATATCTCTTTGATCATTCTAAGAGCACATCTTGAATCCATACTATAATATCATTTAGGGTTCCAACAACCACCAATTTCAGTAAACCGGTTATCACCAAACAAAAAGCTTCGTGTAACACACGTGAAAAACAAAGTAGTTAAGAGAGAAGCATAATATTTGAGAGTATATACAGGTATTGAACGTCACATTCATTGAACACAATTGTGTTTTTGATTTTATTATAGTAACATTTTTTTAATGAATTCCCGATGGAAAAACATCGGAAATGACTCCCACCGATAGACAAGTTTGTGTGGAAATCTTATCCTAAAAAGCATCTTTAAGATTAACGGTGCCCATGATCGAGGGATAATCTATTAAAACTGTCCTACACCAGCAAGAAAATTCAGGACTTTGATGCGTAAACACCAATGGTAAAGGTCTTAATCTTCGGATTAGACTATCCATATGTAATTATCAAGTGATTACCAATGGATAATGGGAAAATTTCCAAAATAAACGTTTATGAAAACGTTTTTCAGGTTTTAGGTGCCATTTGCAAGAAATTCTCAAAATAGGTATTATAATCTAGTCATGACGAGTTGTTTTTATAACCAATTAAAATTGGACACGTGTCTTTAAACTAACCGTAACGAGCAGATTTACCAATCATTTACTCGTCACGACTAAATAAGGTTTATGCCTCGTAATCAACGTCCATGAGTAATTCATAAGTTCTTTAGTCGCGACGAGTAGGTTGTAAGGTTAAACTAGTCGCGGCGAGTTAACTACTAATAAACTACTCGTGTGGGCATGTAAACCAGGTAAACTAGTCGTCGCGACTAAATGACTTATGAATTACTCGTGGACGTTAATTACAAGGCATGAAACTTATTTAGTCGTGGCGAGCAAATGATTAGTGAACCTGCTCGTTACGGTTAGTTTAAAGGCACGTGACAAGTTTTAACTGGTTCTACAAACTACTCGCGTGTAATCATAAACTACTCGTCACGACCAGTTGATAATACATATTTTGAGAATTTCTTGCAAATGACACTTAAAACCTAAAAAACGTTTTCATAAATGCTTATTTTAGAAATTTTCCCATGAATAGTTGTATTTTGCACTTGTAGTGTTACTATCAAAGACAATGTTCTAGTTACCAAAAGTTATTTTCTGGTTACTAAAATCTTCCGATGTTATTTGTAGTGTTAGACAACTTTTGATATTCTAAGAGATCTCTTTCATTTAAGTGAGCGTGTCTATCTATTTTTTCCTGCCTAGCTCGTAGACAAATCTCCAATAATAACTTTGTTTGTCGATTGTGTTAACAGGGCTATATTTCAAACACTTACACTGTGTTCCCGAGATTCTTTAACAAGAGAAAGAAAAGGAAAGGAAATTTGAAGGGAAAAGAAAGGAAATGAAAGGAAAAATGTGATTTTATTTTGTGTTCCTGAGTTTAAAAGAAAGAAACGGAATAAACATTTCATGTGTTCCCGAGATCGAAGGAAAAGAAAAGAAAGCTGCTTTTTTACAATTATACCCCAACTCACCTACTTTTCCACCTTCTTTTCCCCCCAAATTCCATTCACACCATTTTCAATCTTTTCATATTATGTAACAATGGTGGGTTGTTTCACCAAGAACCATCACCAAAACCCCAATTCCAATGGCTACAAACCTCAACAACAAATTAATCACCAGCAACAGTAGCAACACCACCAGCAGCCGCCGTCAACTGTCAACCCAACCCCATCACCACCAAACCCTAGATGGCTAGACCTGTTCAACCATCAAACCCTAACACCATTTTGGTTAAGCCATTTGAGGACATAAGAAAGCACTACACACCTGGCAAAGAATTGGGATGAAGACAGTGGTCGGTCGAGGGTAAAAATGGAACTAAAATATGAACATGATGTTTATGTTTCTTTTCTCTTTAAATCCTTCCGATTTGGAAGGAAATAGATTTACACTAAAAACCCATTCCTTTCCTTTCTTGCCAAACCCTTTCTCTCTATTAAAAATCTCGGGAACACCCATTTTCCTCATTTTCCTTTCAAACCCTTCCTTTTCTCTCCATTAGTATAACTCAGGAACACAGCGTTAGTGCACTTTGTACGTTAGGAGAAAGTAATAAGTACTAATAACTATACATTGGGCTTAGGCAATATGTAATGAGGCGACAAAATGGTGAGATGGGGGAGATTTGGGGGGGGGGGGACACCGCCCCCCCTCCCCTCGGGGCCGATTTTAGGGCGAATTGGGGCGGGGGCGAGAGCCTTTTGTCGCCGAAGAGGGTGAAGAATATTATTTTATTAAACAATACCGTTTGATAACGGTAAAAAATATTTAAAAAAAATTAATTAAAACAATATATATATATATATATATATATATATATATATATAACATACACATTCTCCATTTCATACACAATTCATACCCAAAATTCTTCAAAAAATCTAGCAAAATGAATCCTACAAACAACCCGAACCAACCGAATCCCGTGGAACTCACCGCTACCATGACAGAAATCATCAAAAACACGAAAAGTTTGCCGAGGAACTCAACGATACAATGAGAGAAACCAACAAGCAACACGAAAAGATTGCCGCTATGATGGAATTGCGGGAAATGAGTAAAGGATACGAATCCCCCAAAGCGGCCGGGTCACACGAAGATGCCGCATTGTTGCAACGACGACGAGTTGAAAAAATGCGCAAATATTATTGATATTAGTATTTTTTTAGTTATGTTTTTTTAGTTATGTATCTTTTTTTAGTTATGCTTTCTTTTTAGTTATGTATTTTTTTTAGTTATGTATTTTTTTGTATTTCTTTTTAATTTTAATACATTTTTATTTTATTATTTAATTTTCTATGTTTTTATTTGTTTAATTTAATTATAAAAAGAAAATAATAAAGAAAGATACTGTGGGCCAGTTTGTAGCCCCTACACCATTACATCCCAAAAACAAATTTTCACCCCTTGCTGACTGGACGTCACATGTCGCAATTCGTCCCAATTTGTAACCTCTCCACAACGCATTGCCTTAATTCAAGTGTTTAACTAGTCAATAAAAACAAGCTTAACTTTTTAATGTTTTCTATCAAAAGCTCTGACATTGATAGATGATTACAAATAGTAGTATGTAAACCACCTTCATCAGAATACAATTGACATCCTAAAACACCAACAAAGAATTCTTGATATCATAACCCATCTTTTCCAAATTAGGGTTTATAGCAAACTGAATCATGGGAGGTGGTCCACAAGCCAATGCCAATGTATCTTCAGAAACCTCAGGAATATGTTCTCTCATGATATCTTCAGTGATAAACCCTTCACTATATTTCCACCCTTCCCTAATTGACTTTGCCACAACATACCATACCTTCACTCTATCTGGATACTTCTCAGCCCATGCATCAAGCTCATCCCTCAACAATATATCATCTTCGGTTCGGTTCGCATACACCACGAACATCTTTGTATCATCTTCCGGATCCTTCAATATCGCTTGCATCACTTGATATATGGGTGTGATCCCCGTCCCACCCGCGAACATGGCTAGCTTGGTGGCAAACTTTTGTTTACCATGCACCGAAAATGTCCCCCTACCCATGTACTCAATGTGGCCTAATGGACCTTTGATGTCAAGTGATGAACCTATTGCCAATGACTCAAGATATTGTGACATGAGCCCACCATTTGGGAACTTTGGTTCCACGCCTTTGAAGTAAATTTTCACCAACAAATCAAAGTATCCGACTTCATCGATGGTGCTAGTTGGCGTGTAAGCTCGCATGCACAACTTGTCATCAACCGTGGCACATAAAAAGATATGTTTCCCTACAGGTAATCCAAGAACTTGATCGGGTGACGGGAGGGCGAATCGGAATAACCGAACGTCATGGGAAACAGTCGTTTTCGAGACAAGTTTGCATGGGATCTTTTCACGTGGGACTAAGGCTACGCTTCTTGTAGGCACGATTTCTTTAATAGTGGCTAAGTTTGAGCTTAGGTAATTAGTGGCACCATGGACCGAGTTGTTCGGTGATGACGCAGCCGAATCCGAACTATAACCCATGGTTATGAGTTCACCGATTCGGTACTCTTCTAAGAGCTTCTTAGCCTTGTCCGAATGGATGGCATCAAACTCTTCGGTGCAGTCGGTTCCAGCGTTGATGAGGATGGAGTCACTGCCACCCGGGTGGTCCTTGAGGAAGGCGGTGCAGTCGTAGATGTGACCGTGGACCACGATCCAAGCCGAATCGGCTGAGTTGTGTTTCTTGACTTCGGACATTGTGAAGGTTAAAGAAGTAGTGTTCATGAATGGAGATGAAACACTCTTTTTGAGGGTTGGGTTTGCTTTTTCGATTGATATCTCAAGATGTTTTTCACGAGCCATCCATCCGCCGGATTGGTTTCCGGGTTGAGTTGGGTGTTCGAAGACGATCCCGATCTCGCCCTTATGTGGTTTGCACATGTTGGTCTTCACTCGGAACCAACAGTTGTTCATCATACCCTGTATGTATCATATCATATTTGATCAGCTATATATAAATTCCCATTAATATTTTACTTTTTATGTATAATCTAATGTGTATTTAGGTGTTCTTTTGAAACTTCTTGTGTTTCTAAATTCTAAGCAAATATAGAAATAGAAGTGGCATTGTGATACAAAATAATCAAATTAACTAGCACCTTGAAAATAACTTTGATTGGTAAAAGCACGCACACGTTTATATAAATAAATTAATTGATTAAAAGAAAGTCAAAAGGAAATCTTTAGACCACAAATTTGTCGAATTGGATATGAAAAGGTTCACGTAATCGAAATAAGCATTCGCAGCCCATTCCCTATCATATATCCATGTATATCATAATATTGCACTAAAAATTACTGTATTTTCTCTCTCCTGTTTAATTAAATAATAACTTTTATACCTTTATCATTATATTTTCTCTCTCTTTCACTCATAACCACTTTTAGAAAATATTAAAATATTATACGGTATAAAACCCCAAATTTAACTTTCTCATATAACATTTTCTCTCTCCTCTACTCACAACCACTCATAACCATACCATATAATTTACAAGACCTTCTCACACAAATATAGGGAATGGGCTAAGAATGCTCAATGTTGCTACAATTATGAGATATTAAGCTAAGATAGTTGTATGTTGGAAATTATAATACAATCAGATATATAATTTCAACAGTTAAATTATTTTTCATATATACATCATTCTGCAAAACCCTTGATGTATAAGTTAATGAAAAATTAATATTAGACCTATAAATTTTAATAATCCTAAGTTGCTAGATGATTGATAATGAGTTATATATATTTGCAATGTGATAACATTTTTAACTTTGTCATCGTTATAAGGGTAATATCACTTTAATATGACTCCTAACAAACAAATTTGTTTTGTTTGTATATTATTATTTACCATGAGATTCCAAATGAGCTTCTCAGGTTGGGTGTTGAGGGTCTCGTCCCAGGCTCGAACCGCAATCTCTTTGGCACTAAGAAGGTCCAAAACCTCAACCTCAAGTGACCAGAAGCACCAACACCAGTACTTCCCATACTTGTTTGGTTTCTCCTTTTGGTCCAGGCTACATACGATCCACGTCTCACCTCCATCCATTGTTACCTCCACACGTGTAACTTTCTTCCCACCCCCTGCACCATTAGTTAATATTTCGTATTAATATTAGCTGTTTCTTGCTAATTTGATTCATTATTAATAAAACCAATTCCAACCGACATGTTCTATATAACAACTTAAAAGTAAGGGTCGAAAACGATGTAACTATGGAATCTTGACCAACCCATGTATTTTAATTACCATTTTACCTCTTTGAACATTACAGATCTACAATTATTAAATTACTTTGTTGTACTTGATTCTTCAAGATCCACTTGTTGTTACGGATTCACTTGATCTTAATTAATAATTATGTAAAAATGTTCTTTTCACTCATAAAGTAGCTTTCTTTGCAAGTTGCCATATAGACATATAGCAAGTGATTAGATTCTATTTTTCTCTCAACCTCTTCTACGTTCTATGTTAACCTCAACTTATAAATCAATTACTATATATATTAATTGCCTAATAATTTTAAATCTTACGGTTTTAATGTAGGTAAATAGTATAGGAGTATCACTTGAAATCATCACAGTATAGTATTTTAGATTTTCCTACCATACCTAAAAATTATTAATATTAACCGATAAAGTAAGATCTTGAAGATGATTAATACCAGAATAAGCATATCCCCTCAAGGTATACGGCCTTTGGGTAGTCCATGCATTAATCGGCAATATCTCCTCGTGGCAGGGTGTTGTAATGACGGAGTTTATGTTGAGCTCGTTGATTATGTACTCGGGTTTGTACCACCAACCTACACCACACATACAATATCATCAACATATTTTCCATAAATAAATCCAAACTCATAAATATCATATCTCAAATGTTAAACGTAAATATGCATTTTAATTAATCTTTTTGATTTGAATCTTAAATGAATATATTTAGTTACCTTCCGCGTTGGCTAGCTCAGCATCCACGTGTGACGGCAACACACGGTTGTCTTTGTAGTGGTAATAATTCTCCGATGCCGGAGTAGTCACAATAATACGCTTTAACCACTTGACCATCCGACCACCGATGAATCCCGGAATAATCATCCTCACCGGAAACCCATGATCCGGCAACAACTTCTCCCCGTTTTGCATGTACGCCAATATAATATCCCTTGCCGGATCCATGGCCATCTCGATGCTGATACTGGTTCCGTATTTCGAACCACCGCCTCCAGGAAGATCCTCAGCTCCCTCAAAACACACATTCAACGCCCCCTTCTTCCGGTTATAGATCCCGCATCTTTTCAATATTTGAAACAATGGGACTCCTTTCCAAACCGATGTTGATATCCCGGCAGCGCCCCAGTTGAACCCGATGGTTTGTTTCGTCAAATTCTGTTCTTTGCGCCTGTTCCCAGCGCAAACCAGTGACACAGGGAATTCCCGAGTTGAGAATTCCCTGACCAGCTGGTTCATGGTGAAACGAGCAGGTCGTTTCACCAGCCCGCAAATCTCCACGGTCCAGTCGTCCCAACTGGCGTTAGGGACTGGACCGTGGTTGCGGACGTAATGGAGAGGGGCAGGGGTGATGAACCCATGGTGCATGAGCTTATTCAAAGGTGGCTCCGAGTTGAACGGGTGCTTACCCGTGAGCCGGACCATGGACGGGTTCCGCTCGATCCATTGGTCCGCGGTGCCAACGTCTCGCGGATCGAAAACCGAGCCTTCCAATTCGGAGTTTGACTTTTTAATGGTGTTGGTGTAGTCAACCACGTCGTCGTCATCCTCGTCACTCGACTCGTCGTGCACCTTATTTAACGTCGAAAAATCTCGACTAGGGATTGTAAAGTTGTAGCCACGGATGGGTGAATCGGAACGCTGGTGGTTAGGGCTGAAGGAGCGGGCAACTGTGGTGGCGGATAGACCGGGTTCGTGGCGGAACCGGCGGTTTTCAACGGAGGCCGCCATTTGGTTTGAATGGAAAACCTTTGAATTTAGTGTTTCAGTCTTCCTATAGGTTGTATCCGATGTGCCGAGAAAATGAGACACAACTTTGGCTTAAACAACACACATACTTCTATATATATATAGATGCATGAATATATTAAAATATAAATATAATGGAAAAAGGAAAAAACAAATCCATAGACTAGTAAAAGATCTGGCTGGCAATTTGTTTACTTGTTTACACTAGCGAAATAGTGACGTAATAAAAAGCTATTTATTAACTCGTCCACATATTATTATGGTATTTGGAAATAGAGAGTAGAAAACGTGTGGACGTTGAGAGATTAAGCAGCTCTTGGGAGAGAAAAAGGCCGAGGAAGTGTGTGGGGAAATAAAAGAAAGCCACAAAAAATATGAAAAATGAAATAAGTAATGGTCGCAAAGATTAACAAAGACCACATATCCTCTTAAGAGTACTAGATTTTGTATTCCAACCTTTGCGGCACTCGAATACTTGCTTTTTTAATACACTACATTTCAATAGGTGTGTGAATTGGTGATCATGTATAAAATTCAACGGGAAGCTCGTACTTTTTAAGGATTACCGGTAAAAATCACATTTTCTGATGACCTCTTGATAGAATTTGCGTTTTCCAGTAAAAAAATAAAAAAAAATTTAGTCGGTTTTCGTTACGATACTGGAACTAAAACAAAACGCAGTGAGTCCACGTGAATTAGGTTGGTTTTCGTCACGTTTGTCACGATACCGTAACTAAAACAAAAATAAAAGAGATAAAAACCAAATTGGCATTAAGACATTTTTCGTTATGTTTATTACAGGCCGGCACTATTTAAAAACCAAAGTAAACCAAAAAAAATATCGGTCAACACGGTGCCACCAAGTGGCCCAATCGGCACCAAACTTTGAAAACGCTATATATAATACTCCATCCGTCCCATTTTAAGTGTCCTAATTTGAATTTTCAAGTCTTTCTTGTTTAACTTTGACCGATGATATTTTTGTTTGTGTTATATAATACTTGATGAAAATTATATCAATGTAAAATACATTTAAAACTCAATCCATTCATATATTTTACATCAAGTATTATAGAATACAAACAAAAATATTGTCGGTCAAAGTTAAACAAGAAAGACTTAAAAAATCAAATTAGGACACTTAAAATGGGACGGAGGGAGTAATAATTAGACCTGGCTAAAATATATTACTAATTAAAGATGGATTACCGTGGATTTAGTCATTAAGCATAACCAAAATTAGTAATTTAGTTAGAAAATGAACGTACAAAGATGTTTGAATTTTGATTCTTGTAGTATCTCGATTATCACCGTGCACAGGCGTGTAGAAAATATGACACATCTATATATAACAAATAAGTATATGAAACTTATGAAAGCCTCAGTTTTCATAATTCCATGAGCCTGATTTATTTTTTTTTACTTATTTTTGTAATTATGAAATAAACTTATTATCGTTTCTTAATTTCTAAATCATTATTACTATCGATTGATATTTCCCGTTGTTTTTTTCTTAATAAACAAGTTTGTTTTTCATTTATTCTTTTCTTAATTTCTAAATGGTTATTACTAACTATCTAATATTCTTTTTATTTAGCATGTGTAACGGCGTGTTTCTAGCCTAGTATTCATTATAGGGTTAAATATAACTCTCACTCCATAGCTTTAAAACAGAATTTTTCTCGGCGTTTCTTTGATAACAAACTGATTTTTGCATAGAACTTAAAAATGTTGATGTGGAGACCTGGCTAAAATGGGACGGAGGGAGTAATAATTAGACCTGGCTAAAATATATTACTAATTAAAGATGGATTACCGTGGATTTAGTCATTAAGCATAACCAAAATTAGTAATTTAGTTAGAAAATGAACGTACAAAGATGTTTGAATTTTGATTCTTGTAGTATCTCGATTATCACCGTGCACAGGCGTGTAGAAAATATGACACATCTATATATAACAAATAAGTATATGAAACTTATGAAAGCCTCAGTTTTCATAATTCCATGAGCCTGATTTATTTTTTTTTACTTATTTTTGTAATTATGAAATAAACTTATTATCGTTTCTTAATTTCTAAATCATTATTACTATCGATTGATATTTCCCGTTGTTTTTTTCTTAATAAACAAGTTTGTTTTTCATTTATTCTTTTCTTAATTTCTAAATGGTTATTACTAACTATCTAATATTCTTTTTATTTAGCATGTGTAACGGCGTGTTTCTAGCCTAGTATTCATTATAGGGTTAAATATAACTCTCACTCCATAGCTTTAAAACAGAATTTTTCTCGGCGTTTCTTTGATAACAAACTGATTTTTGCATAGAACTTAAAAATGTTGATGTGGAGAAAACCAAAACAAGAGAATAGTATACCACCAAAATGAACTAGTTCATCTACTATAATCTAATCATTTTGAAATAAATTGCTATTTTGGCTAATGTAGTTTAGGGGCTGTTTGGTAGCCTCTAAATGGTCTATAAGAGGCTACCTCTTATTAATTTATAACCTCTTAATGGTTAAGAGGTAACCTTAAGTCTGAATGGTTAAGAGGCTACCTTTTAATGGTTACCTCTTAATCATTCAGACTTATGTCTACAAACAACTTATTTATTTTATAAAAATGAATAATTTTATACTTTTCATTTAAACTATTTATTTACGTTTAAAGTTATTTATTTTTCTCACTTTTAATATATATATATATATATATTCAAAATATAGTTAATTAATTAAACAAGTTATTTGTTTTATAAATTTATATTTTTTACACTTTTATAATTTATTTTTTTTTATTAACTAAACAAGGCTTTCTTGTCTATATTCATTCATTAAGAAAATGAGGGTGTTCAAACAAACAAGTAATACACAATAAACAAGAAAATATATAACTTAATCAAAAATCAATAATAAAATAAACGAGCATCTACTAAATAACAACACCTCAAACATGAGTTTATGATTACCGAACAAACTTTAAACTCCAAATAACTCTATAATATTTTAAAAATAGTATAAAGTTTACAAAAAATGTAAAATGACAAAAGTAAATAGCTTAATTAAACAAACAAAAATAAATAAGTTTAAGTTAAAAAAGTGTAAGAAAATATTTTTATAAAACAAATAAGTTGCTTAATTAATTAATAACACTTCAAATAAATCAATAAACAAAAAGTGAGAAAAATATATAACCATTTTAAGCAAACAAAAATAAAAAAATTAACTAATAAAGTATAATAAATATGCACTTTTAATAAATAAATAAGTTGGTTAATTAGTTAATAATTTTTTGTTTGTCAAGTCTTAAACAAGTGATAGAGAAAATTAAAGGAAAAAAAAAGAAATAGAATTAAAGGAAACTTACGATTTATCGTCTTAGTGACGAAAATCGCTAACAAAACTACGCCCAGGGAGTCATTTGTCCAAAAATGCCACTTTGGGTTGAATAGGCTGTGCAACGATTCAGAACTGGGAGAACCGAACGGGAACCGGAATCGAAAATGACTAAAAATTAGAACCGGAACCTATTATAGTAAAATGGTTTGGTTTCAGAACCGGTAAAGCCGGTTCTTGCTAATCGGTTCCGGTCAGACTCGCTTCCGTTGTATATTTATCAAATATGTTGTGCAAACTTTGCAAATTACAAAACAAATTTATATGATTGTATGTCTTCTTTCACGGTATAATTAATTTAGATTACAACATGAACATCCATTATATTTTTTTATTAAAACATAATCGTTGAAGTTAAATAAATCATTAGCAACGATATATTAAAGGAAGTTCATATCATTTTATATAAAATTACCTTGATAACTTAAATCAAAATTAATCATGGCTGCTAGATCTTGAACGCAAAAAATGATGATTTGAACTAAATAATGATTGAATGGATCTGAGTTAATGAGTTACCATCTAAAAAATGGGTATTGGTAAATTTAGTTTAAATGTTTTTAATATTCTGGTTCTTCGGTTCCAAGTTAGAACCGTTGGTTTTACCTAGAACCGAACCGCGGACCGTTTAATGCAAATTATGAGAACCGAGAACCGTAATGCAACACAAATTATCGGTTATAAGACACCGGTTCGGTTCCAGTTCCACGGTTCTGGCGGTTCCGAATCGTATTTTGCTCACCCCTAGCTATGAGACGGAAAACGCATGTCAAAATAGCAATTTACTCTTTATTTGTTATTTGTTTTCATAATCCATCTCAATTTCTTCTTGCATATGGTACATCATGAACATGACCAATACCCAAAAACGCAATTTACAGTTTCAAGTAACAACTAATAAGTTAGGTAAACTTTCGATCAAAATGGTCATATTCTTCCTTGCTTTAAACTAAAACTTTCAATCAAAATGATCATTTTTTCAGTCAAGCCATGGGATGTGGTTAAGAGAAGAAGAGAATGATAGTCATGCATGGCATAAATGATGGTGAATGATATCATTGAACACCACCCCTCATCCTCTTATCACGCGTGACGTGATGAGCATGATCACCATCACGCTCATCACTGAGAATGGTGGGTTTGTTTTGGACTGATGACTAACGATTGTTTAAAAAAAATTGTTTTATTTTATTAAGAGTAAAGTGCCATTTTTATCCTTGTGGTTTGGTAAATAATGCGAATTTAGTCCAAAAAGTTTATTTTTTGCACATGGACCCTCCACGTTTCACAGTTCTTGCCAATTACATTCAAATCACTAACCCCGTTAATTTTATCGTTAAGTCAGGGGTAAACATGTATTTTCACTATTTCGTTATTATAATACGTATTTCAGTGAACTGCGGCTTTCGTCCTTGTGGTTTGTCCAAATCTGCAATTTTAGTCCAATAGTTTTAAGTTTGCAATTTTCTCCCATATGGTTTCATTTCACTTGCAATTAAACTCGAATTCCCTAATCTCGTTAAGTTTTGTTGTTATACCCATCAGTGTGCCCTTCACGTGAGGGACAATTTTGTTTCTTCTTTTTTTCCTTTTTCCCTAAATACACCCCAACCCCTCACGTGAGAGGGGTTGCAAATTAGGACTGACGTTTATTTGGAGAGAAAAATAGCAAAATTGATCGTCACATGAGGGGCACGCAAATGGGTTAACGACAAGACTTAACGAGGTTAATACATTCGGGTTTAATTGCAAGTGAAATGAAACTAAAAGAATGAATATCGCAAACTTAAAACTATTGGACTAAAACCGCAGATTTGGACAAACCACGAGGACGAAAACCGCAGTTCATTGAAGTAAGTATTATAAGAAAGAGATAGTGAAAAGACATGTCTACCCAAAACTTAACGATTAAATTTAACGGCGTTAGAGATTTGGATGTAATTGGCAAGAAATGAGAAACGTGAAGGGTCCATATGCAAAAAATAAACTTTTTGGACTAAATTCGCCTTATTTGCCAAACCACAAGAACAAAAATGACATTTTACTCTTTTATTAATTATTAACAACCAACTAATACATCTCTTAAATCCGTTTCCAATTCATCTTTCATTTTCATCGTCATCATTCACTATATTCATATTCAAAATTCTCTACCCAAAAATGGAACCCAATCACTTATTTACCCCAAATGTAAGGCGAGGGTCGGTAGCCGCATGGGACGAGTTTTTGAAGTGGCAACAATACAAACAATCCTAATCCTTATATCAATCACAAACCGAACACGTAGAACACGTTCAAGAGCTCGAGCCGTAGATCGTCCCCGAAGCCCAAACCGAACAAGTAATGAAGGAATAAAGACGAGAAAAAGAAGCATTGTCGGTAACACGGACCCACAGAGTTCGGTCCCATTGAAGGTTCGGTCAAAGATGGAGAATGGATAATTTGGACCACAGGTGAGGAAAGCGCGCTAGCACGAGCATGGGTTGATGAATCCGAAAATGCGAGCAAGGGTAATGCACAATTGGTACCGTGTTTTTGGGAGGCGGTCACAATGAAATATCATGAAATCCTACAAAGACAGACGTTTAGCCTAAACAATTCTTTAAACAGAAAGTTGAGAGAGATGGAAAGAAAGTGATATAATGCTAAATATTTATGTTTCCCGTGTATATTTTATTTAACATTTTAATTGTTTTTGTTCGTTTTTAGTCTAGATTTGTATACTACTAACGTTTTTGTGTGTCGTAAGTTCCGGGAGTTGATCGTGATAAAAAAGGACGAAAAACAAGCTAAAAAGAGCCAAAACGGAGATACGGAACGCGTCAGGAAGGAGTCAGAACAAGGAACCGGTCAGACCGGGCCGGTCTGACAGGCCCCTTTGGTGGAGCACGCCGCACTATGCGACCGGGGAGGCCAAAGCCCGTCGCGCAGCGCCTAGAAGGAGCTGGTAGATTTTTAATTCGTTTTTGCTTCAAGTTGGGCCTTGTTTTGTGTATTTTAAACATCTTAAACTTAAAACGGAACATACCTGAAGAACCCAGCCGAATTTGAGAGATCTTGGAGCATATTTTCGAGTTTCTTGGTGATATTGAAGGCAAGAGGACAACCGGTGAAGACTTACACGTTCACGTTTGGAGATTACGGGTTTTATCGCCTTTAATCTTTCGTTATTAGATTTTCACCATGTTTTTAGTATTACTTGTTTTATTTGATTTAGACTTTATGATGCTAGGCTAAATTCCATAAACTACCTAGGCTTGTGATGAACCTTAGTTCGGTTTGATTTTGTTTGGATTTCGTTTCGTTATGGATTTTATGTTCCAAGTAAACTGTTGAGTTTTAATTTAATTGATGTGTATGATTGCTTGGTTTTGTTTACTTGAATTTATTGTTTCACATTGCCCTTGTTTATTGTTTCATAGGATAGGGTTTTGTTAGGTCATTTACTGTGTGTTCTTGACTAGTTTGTGATTAATATCGATTAAAATCATAGAAACAATAAAATCAATTAAACAAATAAAAGTGAGCTGCTAGTCTAAAAAGCTGTAAGGTGATAGGCTATTGATAGATCTTTGCTTGTCGGGATTGCTAGATTTAGTTCTTTGTAAGGAGTCGTCTAGGTTTGATTGTCAGCTTAGTCTATTAAGTTAATTGAGTCTGCTTTGCTATATTTGAATTCCGCGCTGTAAGGTAGGTTTTCGTCATAAAAGATACTTAGACATAAGCTATTAAATAACCGTAAGAAAGTTTAATTAATAAACTAGTGAGTCTTAAAACTTGTTAGAAATCCATAGGCGTCTTCTTGAAGTTCAAGGGTCCTGTTCGAGGTTTCTGTCAAGGGTCTATTTTATGATCCCAGTTCCATAACTTTGGGGATTCTTGCCTTGGTAGTTATCTTTGTCATCTGAATTAATCTGTGTTTTCTTAATTGTTTTCTTTAGTTTAATTAATTAGGTTAAAGTTATATAATAAATTAATTAATTAAGTAGTAATGATTATGTTTTATTATTATTATTATTATTATTATTATAATATTTAGGGTTAGGGTTTTATATTTTATTAATTAGTTTATTATTAGTTTAATTAAAGTAATCATTAGTTAATTATTATTAAGTTTTAATTATTAGTATTAAATTCCCCCTCAAATATTATTAATAAATAGTCGTGTCTTGTAGTTGAGTCTTGTTTGCTAATTTCGTAAATTAAAAAGTCTCGTGGGTTCGATATCCGGACTTACTTAGCTGTATTAGAGTCGACCGGTTCACTTGCCGGTTAGTAGTTTAAGTTAAGTTTAAGGGTCTAGAGTATTACTTAGTGTCTAGATTAGTATAATTTTAGTTATTTATTATTTGACTACTTTTTGCACATCAAGTTTTTGGCGCAGTTGCCGGGGACTCTTAGTGATTGCGTTATTTGCTTTAATTGGACTTATTTACTATATACGTGCTATTTGTTTTATTTTCGTTTGAGTCGTAGGAGTCTAAGTTAATTTTAGTTTATTTTTTCGTTTTAGTTTTAAATTCTATTTTTAGTTTACTTACTTGGTCTGTTGCATTTTTCAGGTATATGCCGCATCTTCGTTCGCAAGAACCACCGCTGGTAAATCTGGAATTTTCTTCGCTGAAGATCGAGGCTAGCTCGTCAGCAGAGAAACAACAATCAAAAGCTAGTTCTACACCAAAGTCTTCCCCAACCAGTTCACTACCTGAAAGTCCTAGAAGTCAAGTTCAAATGGCCGACGAAAGGACAATTGCTGCTCAAGCCTTCGATGGCTTAACCGAAACCAGTCATGCATCGTTGTTCCCCAGATCGACAACCCCAAATCGTGGCAGATTCCGTCATACGTCATGAACAACATCGTTCAAACTAATCAGTTTCTTGGGACCGATGACGAGGATGCACCGACTCACATTTACCGACTTTACCGCGTTTTGAAAACTTTTAATTTGCAAGGTGCTACTGAAGATGCTATTTTCTTACATCTTTTTCCTTTTTCACTTGCAGGTAAAGCAGCTCTTTGGCTCGACACTCAGCCGCCTGGCACGTTCACCACTTGGAAAGCACTACGTTCTGCTTTTATCAAGAAATACTTCCCACCGGCTAAAGCGGCTATTCTTCGTGATCAGATTCACTCGTTTCACATGGTGCCAGATGAACAATATTGCCATGCTTGGGAGCGTTTTCAAAATTTGCTTGCCCGTTGTTCACAGAATGGTCTTACACCATGGGCTCTCGTGGAAAAATTTTACAACGGGTTGACATATGTAACACAAGTTCGTTTTGACACTGCTGCTGGAGGTAACTTAATGGCAAGGAAGAATGTCACCGAATGTAACGAGATGTTTGAAAGCTTCGCTCAATCGGACCTCGCTAAAGGGCCACGACGCGGAAATTCCACTCCCGTTAGCAGTACATCCTCATCCTCTCGAGGTGTACACCAGGTTAATCTGGATATTACTGTGGCCTCTGCTTTGGAATCATTAACCCGAGAGGTGAAGGAACTTAAGACTAAGGTGGACAAATGTGAGTTTGTAGAGGTGGACATGGTACTTTGGAGTGCCCGGTGATGAATCAGCAAGTCGATTTTGTTGGTGGTCAAAATAGGTTTCCCAACAACAACTTCAACAATAATCAGAATTGGAACACCTACAAGAACCCAAATTAGAATAACTCAAACTGGCGTCCGTCAGGCGCACCATCCGGCTATCAAAATTCTTACAATCAAGGACAAGGTCAGTACAATAATAATAATAACATGGTACTAATGTTCAAAATAATGTGCATGATTCTAATGGAGGAATTGGACGTCTAGAAGATATGATAAAGCAAATCTTGGAGAGAGATCAAATTACACAGAAAAAGTTTGCCAAACACGACTTGCTCCTAAAAAATCAACAATCCTCTTTACTTGACCTTCAAAGGTCTGTTGGGGATATTGCTTGTCGTCTTGATGAAAGGCCTCAAGGACAGTTTTCGGGTTCTACTCAGACGAATCCAGCCGCTCAACTGAAAGTAATTACTACTCGTAGCGGAAAGGTTTTGGGTCCTGAGGTTGTTAAAGAAAGGGTTGGAGTTGAAGAAGAGGAAGTGGTGGATGAAGAAATTGAGATGGAGGCTCCGGGTAAGTCACAAATTAAAACATCAATTATTGAGCCACAAGTTGAGAAAAAACCAGTTGAATTCCGGCCACCACCCGAAATTAATATTGCCCATGTTCCTTATCCCACTCGTCCTCAAGAATCAAATGTACACGAGGGAATACGGGCATTTTCTGGATATGTTCCGACAGTTAAAGATTAATCTTCCGTTTGTTGAAGCTCTCCAACACATGCCAAAGTATGCGAATTTTTTAAAAGATTTACTCAAGAGAAAAGATCGGTTGAGGGAGGTTTCGTCTATTCCACTTAGCGGGGATTGTTCGGCGGTAGTGTTGAACCGGGTCCCGGAAAAGTTATCGGATCCGGGTGTGTTTACAATCCCATGTACGTTCGGAAGTGATATGATGAGTCAAGCGTTGGCGGATTTGGGTGCGAGTATTAATCGTATGCCATATTCGTTGTTTGAGAAGTTGGAGTTAGGTGAGCTTACACCGACTCGTAGGTCGTTGTCATTGGCGGATCGTTCGGTTAAGTATCTGCGAGGTATTATTGAGAACTTACTAGTGAAAGTTGACAAGTTTGTATTTCCGGTTGATTTTGTAGTACTTGACATGGAGGCCGACGAGAAGGTCCCCATTATTCTTGGTCGGCCGTTTTTGAGAACGGCTAAAGCTCTTATCGATGTGTATGAGGGGCGGATCACACTTCGGGTTGTTGATGTGAATGTTACTTATGATATTGCAAAGTCGATGAAGCACCCGGGTGACAACGATGATTTTAGTGGTCCATGCCATTCGGTATATTTTCTTAATTCTTTTATTCCGGGTTTTGATAAGTGTCTTGATTATATTTGTGGGATCGATTTGGTTGGGATGGATATGGATGACGAGTTGACGGAAATTATGGAGGATGGTGAGGAAGACGTGGTAGATGACGTTTCTTGTTCGGCGGAGATCATGGAGGTTAGTGAGATTATTTGTGAAAAAGAGGCGGAAAAACCCGCTCCGTTGGAATTAAAGGTTTTTCCGTCACATTTAGAGTATGCGTATCTTGAAGAGGGCTCGGATTTGCCCGTTATTGTTTCGTCTAAGTTAAGTGAGGAAGAGAAGTCAAAGTTAATAGAAGTGTAGAAGATGAATAAAGTGGCGATTGCATGGAGACTTTCGGATATTCAAGGTATTAGCCCCGCTTATTGTACCCACCTAATTTTGATGGAAGATGAGTATAAACCGGTGGTTCAACCCCAAAGGCGTTTGAATCCAAATATGCAAGAAGTTGTCAAGAAAGAGGTGCTTAAGTTGTTGGATGCCGGGGTGATTTATCCGATTTCAGATTCTCCATGGGTAAGTCCGACTTAGGTTGTTCCAAAGAAAGGGGGGATGACGGTTGTCATGAACGAAAAGAATGAACTCATCCCTTCGCGTACGGTTGCCGGTTGGAGGGTTTGTATTGATTACCTGAGGTTGAATGATGCTACTTGTAAAGACCACTTCCCGTTGCCGTTTATTGATCAAATGTTGGAGCGTCTCGCAGGTAAGCAATTTTATTGTTTTCTTGATGGTTTTTCAGGTTATTTTCAGATTCCAATCGCACCGGAAGACCAAGAGAAGATGACTTTTACGTTTCCGTATGACACATATGCTTATCGTTGCATGCCGTTGGGTTGTGTAATGCTCCGGCTACCTTTCAGCGTTGTATGGTGGCAATTTTTCAACATATGATAGAGACATCCATGGAGGTTTTTATGGATGATTTTTCGGTGTATGGTAATTCTTTCGATCATTGTTTAGGAAATCTTGAGAGGATGTTGAAGAGGTGCATCGAGACGAAGCTAATGTTGAATTGGGAATAGTGTCACTTTATGGTGACGGAAGGGATAATGTTGGGTCATAAAATTTCAAGAGATGGTATAGAGGTGGATAGGGCAAAGATTGACACGATTAGTAGGCTTCCTCCACCGACAAATGTTAAGGCTATAAGATGTTTTCTCGGTCATGCGGGTTTCTTCCGGCGGTCTATTAAAGACCTTTCGAAGATTACCCGCCCGATGATCCGTTTATAAGAGAAAGATGTCCCTTTTGTGTTCGATGAATATTGTTTGAAGGCGTTCAAGTTTTTGAAAGATCAACTAGTAAGTGCTCCTATTCTCGTGTCACCGGATTGGAATTTACCTTTTGAACTCAAGTGTGATGCGAGAGATTATGCGGTTGGAGCGGTTTTGGGGCAAAGGCGTGAGAAACATTTTCACCCTATTTATCATGCGAGCAAGACGTTGAATGATGTCCAAGAGAACTACACCACCACCGAAAAGGAACTTTTAGCCGTTGTGTTTGCATTTGACAAGTTCCTGTCTTATCTCGTACTTTCTAAGACCACCGTTTTTACCGATCAAGCCGCTTTGAGTTTTCTCTTTCACAAGAAAGACGCGAAGCCCCGTCTGATACGCTGGATTCTTTTACTTTCCGAGTTAGATATAGAGATTAAAGACAAGAAGGGGGCGGAGAATGTTGCCGCGGATCATCTTTCCCATTTAGAGGATCCAAAAAGAGAAGAAATTTGTGAGGAAGAGATTGGTGATAGATTCCCGCATGAGTCAATTGATTTTGTTACGGCCGAAAAGAAAGGTTTGCCATGGTTCACCGATTTTGCAAATTATTTATCTACGGGCCTTGTGTTGAAAGGGATGACTACTCAACAAAAGAAGAAATTTTTCCGGGACGTACTCGGTATGTTTGGGACGATCCTTTTTCTTTTCAAGATTGATGGTGACCGGATTCTAAGAAGATGTGTATCGAAAGAAGAAGGGTTGAATATTCTAAAGCATGTTCATGAAGGTTTAACGGGAGGTCATCATGGAGCGCATGCCACGGCACAAAAGGTATTTGATTGTGGTTTTTATTGGCCATCGGTTGTAAAAGATGCGGTGGAATTTGTTAAAACGTGTGATGCTTGTCAACGCACCAAAAATATTTTATCGAAGAACAAGATGCCTCAAAACCCCATACAAACTCTTGAAATTTTTTGATGTTTGGGGCATCGATTTTATGGGACCGTTTCCCATTTCCGGTGGTCACAAGTATATTTTAGTGGCGATAGGTTATGTTTCAAAGTGGGTTTATGTGACAATCGTCAATTTCAGGTTAACTCCGTTAACTCAACTCCGTCAATTCAAACTTAAGATCATTGAATCTGTAACCCTCATTACATTTAAACTAGGGTTTAAATGACGCTTGACACTTACTACATGTGTAGTCTTTCGGGAATTGCACCGAAACGCAAACGAGTTGACGCAAACAATTGGTGAATAAACGAAAAACGTCAAAACAATAATTATGTGATAATTATGTGTTAGACTTATGTGTTATGTGATAACATTGTTATAAACGTTAACTCAAGGTGCTAGAAATAGTTAATTAAGCTAGAAAAGTAACATTTGAAAGTGGAGGGACCTAGATGTAACATGATTATTATTATTAATATTAACCAAACCCTAGCCTCTCTTTCTCTCCTCTCCCTCTACCCCAATCGGACCCCCCTCCCCCTTGTTCTTGGCTGCCGTCAATCACACACACACATATACACAAGATCTTTCAAGTTTAATCGAAGATTAAGGTGCTAGGAAGGTATAAACAACTATCCTATGTATTTTACATGCTTAATTTTGAGTTTGAATGGGTTAATTATAAACCCTAAAATCTGGAAATTTCATATATTGTGTTCATATGATCTTTGTTTGATTTGATGATGTATTGATGATGATTTGATAACTAGAATTGATATTGTTACATGTTAATTGTTGTGTCTTGATTTTGAGATAAAATAAAACCCTAACCATGTATGTATGGTGTAATTGATGTGCATGGATAGTGATTATGGTGTCTAGAGTGTTATATGAACGGATTATAGTCTATAGATGGTTAATATGTTGAGTTTTGTTGCAAACAGTTTCTGGACAGATTGTGTTGTTGATGTTCAATTGACTGTATCGGGGTGTAAATGTGAAAATTGGTTGAGATTATTGATACTACAGTAAACTAGGTTGAGTTTAGTTTCTAAAGAATATAAATTTGCAATTTTTGGACGTGTAAAAGTTAACCTTTATGATTTTACAAAAACGTTGTGCAAAGCTGAGTTGTTAGACCTGCTGTTAGGTTATTTTGTAAATGTTATATCTCATGAACTACGAGACCAATTGGGTTGGTTCCACTTCTGGAAGTTGACTTATTGAGTTAGGAACCTAACCCAAGTGGTCTTGCATTTGTTGGATTTTTCATTTAACGGGAATTATAAATAACATTCTGTTGCGCATGAATTTGACTATTATGAGCTTGCTGTAATGTTTTGATCATTGTGAGAAATCTATGTGGAATAAAAATATAATAAAATATGTTCTGGAAACCTAATTCATGTATGCTTTTTTGATGATTTTTGGTAAATTAATTGATATGCTATGATATGTGGAATAGTACAATCTTTCAAGTAGAATTTCTGTCTCGGTGAAACTAGCTGCTGAATTTTGTGAAAATGCATGAAACATGATAATTGCTAGTTAATTGTTATGTTTTGACCAAATTGCCCCTGCGGGGAATACTTGCTAAATAGTTGTGATGTTTTGACCAAATTGCCCCTACGGGGAATAGTTGCTAGTGATGTACATTATTAATACATGACACGTAAATAATTGCTCACACATGTAATGTATCACGAATGTACTTGTTAAAGTCACACACGATTCACAAACGAAACACGAAACACATTGTGTGCATAGGAATTATGTGCCGGGTCTAGAGACTCGATAATAGTTCCGACACTTAGAAAAATCTGTTTATTGTTTTAGAACGCTAGAGAGAGTTTTTCTGTGACGCGCATCCTTAGGTGATTTATTTTGGGAATTCTTCGCAAACAGTGATTTTCACTTACCCCTTTAAACTGTTTTAAACGCTTTTCACTTGGGGGAGATAACATACTCCAATAAACGCATTTAAGATTTTGTTAGTAAATTATATATCACTTGTAAAGGCTAAGTGGCAAACGAAACATTTGAAGTCCTACACATCGAACCGGTTAATATTTGGAATAGCGAGTCACTGTTGAGTAGTACTACTGGGTTTGACAAACCCCACCCAACGCTAAATTCGACTGGAGGTCGAGCGGGTGTAATTTTGGCTAACACGTACCATGGTCTGGATGACCTGGTGACAAGGCACTTGATAAACAGTCAGCTTCGGTGTCGAACACTTAGTAATACTTGTTGTATAGGCTAGCTACCTATCGATATATAATTGATTTAACACTATCTGGTAACGCAAAACGCTGAACGCAAAACGCTAAACGCAAAACGCTGAACGCAAAACGCTAAACGCTTTATTTTATATAAACTTGTGAACTCACCAACCTCGTGTTGACACTTTTAGTATGTTATTCTCAGGTAGCCGAGGCGGGCGCGCGGTATAGGATCATGCATGGTTTTTGAACATTCTGATATGCAAACATGATTTTAACTATTATTACTTGGGTTTTTAAGTCGTCCTGCGTGACGCAACTTTTGTCTTTTGGTTTTTACACTTCCGCACTTAATTTCATTTAAACGTTTTTATGGTTTGATTATAACTGATGATTCCGATCTTGTTAGTTCACACCCTCTGACGGTAAAACTCCGTTAGTGGAATTTGAGGGTGTGACAGTTTAAGCCCAAGCATTGGCCATAAATGATGCTAGAGTGTATGAAATTTTTAAAGAAGTTGTTTACTTGTTTCGGAACTCCAAGGGCGATTATTAGTGATCGAGGTACTCATTTTTGTAATTCTGTCATGGAGAAAGCATTCGCTTGTTATGGAGTTACTCATCTCACCTCTACCGCTTACCATCCTCAAACGAATGGTCAAGTCGAGAATGCTAATAGAGGGGTGAGGAGAATTTTGGAGAAGACGGTGGGAATAAGTCGAAAAGATTGGCCGGAGAAATTAGATGACGCGCTATGGGCATTCAGAACCGCGTACAAGACACCGTTGGGTACTACACCGTTTATGTTAGTTTACGGTAAAGCATGTCATCTTCTCGTTGAGTTGGAGCATCGGCCGCCTTGGGCATTGAAGACGTTAAATGTTGATCTTACTGAGACCGCAAGGAAGAGGTATTTTCAAATTCATGAGTTAGAGGAGCTTCGTGATACGGCGTATTCTCGATCGTTGGATATCAAGGAAAAGACAAAAGTGTTGCACGATCGACGTTTAAAGGGAGGTAAAGACTTCAAAAAAGGTGATAAAGTTTTGTTATTTAATTCTCGTTTGAAGTTATTTGCAGGTAAGTTGAGATCCAAGTGGACGGGTCCTTATTTGGTGAAGGAAGTATTACCGTATGGAGCGGTGGAGTTAGAGAATCCAGACAACGGAACCTCGTGGAAAGTGAATGGCCATCGTTTAAAGCATTATCTTGGAGGGCTGGAGGAGTCAACCGAGGTGGAGGAAACTCCCCTCGATCCATTAAACTGAGTCATCAAAATGGGTTCTTGAGTGAAAACTCAAGTGTAGAGTTTGTAAAATTTCTTTACTTTATTTTCGTTTTCTTTGAGTCACTAACTTTAGTTTTTATAGCTAGGTTGCGTCGTCGAGTCGTTTCAAGGAATCATCACCAACATAACGAGAGGTTTTACGAGGATTCAAAGGATGCCAGGTAAGTTTTGCACGCAAAAATAACATAAAATAGGAATATAAAGGGAGTTGGTAATTTTCTAAAATTTTTCTAAGGCAAAAAGAGGGACAAAAACGTTAAAACTTTCTGTTAAAACACCCCGTCGCGCGCGCGACGGGGTCTTTCTTTCCCTCCGCGCAGCGCGAAGACGAAACACATCTGGCCACGCACGCGGCGTGGCGTGAGGGAAGAAACCCAAGGCTCCGCGCGGCGCGGCGCAGCGCCCCCACTGAACCCATATCAGAATTTTTTTCACATGTACACCACATTATACCATATTCTATCATTTTTTTTTCAAATCCCCTTTCTTCCTCATCAACCCTAACCGCGATTCCTTTATTATACCCACCATAATCAACAATTTTTTCACCATTACTCACCAAATTAAATCTCCTAATCACTTTCCTATCACCCTAGTATCGTAACTCACCATCAATTTTCATTAAATCTTCACTAAATCTCTCACTTGCACACACTTTAGTTCTTAACTTTTTGCAAGTTTATCCGGGTTTTACACTTCTACAAGGTATGATTTCTTGTAATTTTTGTATTTTTTGTGTATTCTAGTGTTAGTTTTAGCTTAGATTTTGCTAACTTTGTTGTTAGGTTTTGTTCAAGTAAGTTGTCTAGGTTCGTTTTTGGGTGCGGTTTGGTAAGGGCTGGCAGTTTAGTTGAGATTTTGTGTGCGGTTGGTTGGGTTGGAATATGTTGAAACTTTATTTTTCGCGGTTGCGGTTGGGTCGATTTGGGTTTAAACGAGTGTATCTAACGTTGGACTTTGGTTTGAGATGTTGAACTTTGATGTTTTAGTAGTTAAAAACGAGCCGGAAAGCAATTTTTATGCAATATATATTTTACCAAAGTGTGGTTTTTCGCTCGTTTTCGACTCAATTTTTCGGGTTGTTGGCACTTGGCTTTAATTGGGACAATTAAAGTGCCGGGAGGAGGTGATGTTTGTTGAGTCAGTGTGAAGGTTTTCGGGTTTATATACTAGTAAAAGTCTATAAAAAGTTGGTTATCCGTTAGTTTTTTAAGTAAAAAAAACCACTCGCACTTATTCAATTTTTATTTAAACGAGCCGATTTGAATTATTTTGTAACCCGGGCCTCCAAATTTATTTTATTTTCAGTTTTTATATAAAAAATAATAATTACAAAAATTAAAAAAATACGAGAATTAAAAAAAAAAATTTTGGTTTATTTTTTTAGGTTATTTACTTACTCCTATGTTTGTTTGCTTGTTTAAATGTGTTTAGATGTCAAAAGAAGCGGGGAAGCGAAAACAAGGACCGGCCGCGCGACCACGAGGCGAGCCGGAAATGGTTATTTTCATGGAGTCGAGGGCTCGCGTGATTGAGTAGCAACCCGGACCTATTGTGTTTAAAAGAGCTCCAACCCTCATGAAAATTTCATTGCTTAGGTTCGAGGTAGATTCGCAAGAATATAGTCAAGTATGTAAGTTAGTAAATTCGGATCTTCTCACGTTCAAGACGATTAATTGGGATTTATTGGGTACAATTGGTCAAAGAGAGAGGATTGAAGGGTTATTGAGCTCGAAATTTAAGGCCATGTTATTTTTAAACGGACCAAAGTATCACGAGCTGACTTTAGAGTTTTTGAGCACGTTTCAATACAAAGATGGTAATTTTGCTCAGTCGAATGCGGTGTCGTTTTCTTTGGGAAGGAAGTTGTATAATATGACTATCGCACAGTTTGCGGTAGCAAGCGGTTTTTATATGGATGAGGAGGTGCGAGAGCCGGGTTTTCTGACAGGTATTCGGGGTGCGTTTACGAATAAGCAAGATGTGAGTTTTGGTCAGGACGAGTTGGCTGTTTTCTGGAATAAAATTTCTATATGTTCATTTTCGGGATCAAATGTGGCTTCGGATATTCGGGATCCCGTGCTTCGGTTTATTCACTGGGTTTTCGTGAACACATTAATTGGTCGCGGTTCGGGCGATAATAAAGTAAACTGGTTGGATATCTTTTTCTTGTTGGCGATGGTTGATCAGGTTCCGATTAATTATGCGAGTCTTTTGGCGTGGTCGTTTCATCGGTCGTGACGTGGTGGAACCAAAAATAGGTCAAAGCTGGATATGGGCCCATTCGTTACACTTATTGCTAAAAGATTGGGTGTGCTTGATTGGTTTAAACCGTGTTATTTAAGGATGGGACCCGGAAGTGAGTTTTTGGAGGTTAAGGATTTGAGAAGAGCGGGTATTTTGAAGGGGACTGACCCGTTAGAGTGGGAGGATGTTAAGATGGGCCCACAGATTCTTCCACCGTCGAGCACCGAGGCTGCTGCGACTATGAGAGCTGGTTTACCGACACGTCACCAGAGGCCGCTTCACAGATCCGAGAGACCGGGTGCTCAGTTCCCGGTCAGAGAGCCTCGCCCCGAGGATATTACTTTGGATTCATTATATGACCGGATGGAGTCCGATTTTGATTAGATCAGGGGGTATGTGACGGAGCAGCGGGACGAGTTGAGACAGATGATAGAGGCGAACCAGAGAAGGCAAGATGAACACATGAGATATATGATGACTGCACTGAGGATTGGGTTGCCTGCTTCTCTTCGACAGCCGGACGTTGCGGGTCCGAGCGGGTCGAGTGCCCCGGGTGGTTCGGGGTATGGTCATGGAGTACCTTTTTATGGGCCGGGTCATCCGGAATTTGATAATGCTGAGCCATAGCACATTCTTGAGCAGGAGTTGTAGGAGGAAGAAGACGAGGATTGAGTTTGAGTTGACGAGCTGGCATGGGAGTTTTTTATCTTTTATGATGTTTTTTTTAATTTTGTTTTTGTTTTTATTTGGTTTGTACGGATATTATTTTAGACTTTTTGGTTGGTGTTGGCGGGTTGGAAGTTGGTGGATGTTGAAAACTTTATTTTTTAGATGTTATATTTGATGCTACTTAGGTTTGTCGAGAGGAGTGGCCGTGTCCGTTCAAAAAAAGAGAATGAGTTACAACTTCATGTTGAGCGGTCGGTGAGGAGAGCACCCATGGAAATAGACTGGCACATTGACAGTCTCGCATATTACCAGCTAAGTCTTTTCCATTGTGCTTTGTTTTTATGTTTTTTATTTTTATGTCTTTGTTTTTATCTTTTTAGGTTTTTGCGTTTTATTTTTATAATTTTTAGCTTTTGTTTTAATTTTTTCGAGTCGTGTTTCTCGTGCCCGCAACGAGGACAATGCAAAATTTAAGTGTGGGGATATGACACAAGTGTTTTAACTATTTTAATTTTTGTTTTCGTTTTCGTATTTAGTTGTTTAAAAAAATTAAAATAAATAGAAAAATAAAAAAAATGTTTTAAAAAATGTCCCTTGAGTTTTTGTTGTGTTAAAGTGGGAGATAATGATATTTATCGGAAATTGGTTTTTCAAACTACTAATAATATGAAATAAATAAAAGAAAGCGCACTTAACTTGGGATGTGCAGGTAGGCTCAACCTTGAAAATGAAAGGGAAAATTTGATAAAATGGGTCAGAAATCTCTTGTGGGTAAAGCGTTTTGTCCGTAGAAAATAAGTAATGAAAGGTCAGCCATACTCAAGCCTCAATTTTTGGTATGAAAAATGGAAATATTATAAAGTTTGAAAAGTGTAAAAAATTTTGAATACGTTATCATATGATGCTTGGGTAGGTTTAACGTTAGAGTATGCCATGTAGCCTATGATATAAATTTTAAACTGCTAGTTTTAGTGTTTTACACATCATTAGCGTATGGTTTTATAACCTCAAATCTTGTATTGATGGGATGCCCCGGGTCCGGAGAGCATGGGTCTGTATGCTGACTATTCATCTGGGTATTCACAATTCCAAATGGGGTTGTGAATATTTAAATAAAAGCTAAAAAAGAGCAAACCCGCCGTTTTCTGCTACATAAGTCTTTAAACATGATCACAAAAAGTACAAAAGTACAAATGCATTACAAACTTGATCATCCACGCTGTTAGCCATGTGGGGTCCCTTTGCTCGCGTCTCATTACCATTAAGAAACGGGCCACAAGGGACACGCTACATGTAAGCCCTACAGATAAAATTTTGCATGCTCAGCTATGGTAATGGTTCGGTGTCTTGCTTGATAACGGGGGTATGTCATGTTGTGGGGATCACTAGCTATTAATTAGTTGTACCTTAATCATATCTAATGACTGCTTGGTAGACTTTGATGCTTAAAATTAGGTGGATAAACAATGCATTTGATCGTCTTAACTATTCATAAAAAAATAGAGCAACAAAAGTTTAAAATCTGCTAATTTTGAGGTTTAAGTCAAGTTGGGGTGGTCTGGTCCGGTAAAAGCTGAAAATAAGCGGGTCTTAATTGTGTAAACCACTGAGTACTATTATTTTCGGATCATATATATCCCGGTAATGATTAAGGCATGGGTTTAAGTGGACAACAATATCGATGATCGCGGTTTTTGCGTTTTTTCTGAGCTTTAAAAATTAACCTATATGTTTGTTTGACTGTAATTTTCCGATTCTGATCCAACTGCATCAAACTTTTTCAGGGACGAAAAAAGAATAAGTGTGGGGATATTTGATATAATGCTAAATATTTATGTTTCCCGTGTATATTTTATTTAATATTTTAATTATTTTTGTTCGTTTTTAGTCGAGATTTGTATGCTACTAACGTTTTTGTGTTTCGTAGGTTCCGAGAGTTGATCGTGATAAAAAAGGACGAAAAGCGAGCTAAAAAGAGCCAAAACGCAGATCCGGAACGCGTCAGGAAGTAGTCAGAACAAGGAACCGGTCAGAATGGGCCGGTCTGACCGGCCCCTTTGGGGGAGCAAGCCGCGCCGCGCGACCGGGGAGGCCAAAGCCCGTCGCGCGGTGCCTAGGAGGAGCTGGTGGATTTTTAATTCGTTTTTGCTTCAAGTTAGGCCTTGTTTTTTGTATTTAAACATCTTAAACTTAAACCTGAACATAACCTAAAGACCCTAGCCGAATTTGAGAGATCTTGGAGCATGTTATCGAGTTTCTTGGTGATTTTGTAGGCAAGAGGACAGCCGGTGAAGACATACACCTTCACGTTTGGAGATTACGGGTTTTATCGCCTTTAATATTTCGTTAATTAGATTTTCACCATGTTTTCAATATTACTGGTTTTATTTGACTTAGACTTTATGATGCTAGGCTAAATTCCATAAACTACCTAGGCTTGTGATGAACCTTAGTTCGGTTTGATTTTGTTTGGATTTCGTTTCGTTATGGATTTTATGTTCTAAGTAAACTGTTGAGTTTTGATTCAGTTGATGCGTATGATTGCTTGGTTTTGTTTACTTGAATTTATTGTTTCACATTGCCCTTGTTGATTGTTTCATAGGATAGGATTTTGTTAGGCCATTTGTTGTGTATTCTTGACTAGTTTGTGATTAATATCGATTAAAATCTTAGAGACAATAAAATCAATTAAACAAATAAAAGTGAGCTGTTAGTCTAAACAGCTGTAAGGTGATAGGCTATTGATAGATCTTTGCTTGTCAGGATTGCTAGATTTAGTTCTTCGTAAGGAGTCCGTCTAGGTTTGATTGTCGGCTTAGTCTATTAAGTTAATTGAGTCTGCTTTGCTATCTTTGAAGTCCGCGCTGTAAGGTAGGTTTTCGTCATAAAAGATACTTAGACATAAGATATTAAATGACCGTAAGGAAGTTTAATTAATAAACTGGTGAGTCTTAAAACTTGTTAGAAATCCGTAGGCGGCTTCTTGAAGTTCAAGGGTCCTGTTCGGGGTTTTTTTGTCAATGGTCTATTTTATGATCCCAGTTGTTAGGGCATGAATTTTGTGCTGAGAATCCTTAATCCTTAACTATCTTATGGATAGATTATCCTTGAGATATGTATCAGGTTATAAAGGATCGACGATCCTCGGTATTATTTGTTTACTAATGATTGCGTTTATTATGGTGATGTGTTTGACAGTTATGACAAATTTAAGACGTGCTGACATCAACTATCCTCATGAAGCATTCTCTAGCTGGAGTATGGATCCAGGATCCTTATTCAATGTAGCTGTTAATGGACGATTTCATGTGAAGATTGATGTTTAAAATATCAACAACGGCTTTGAGACTTGTTCTTCCGCTTATCTCGCTATTGGACTTATAAGGCACGTGGTCAAAGTCATGGGAGTGGCTAGTGGAAGACTTGCGGATTATTAGGAGATATTGTTATTTGTATTTCTTATATAATCGAGTTATGATCGAGTAGAAAGACACGTGTAATATCACACACACTAGAGCAGAAGCAATTAACTCTCTCTACTCACTAGTTTACTTTGTAACCTCGATCATAAACTCCACAAGCATTGTAACACTTTTTGTTGATTAATATGCTTGACGGTGATAGTTTTCACCGTCCGGGGGTTTTTTGTGCCGGATATTACTATAATCGCGTAGTATCCGACCAAAGGTTACCTCATTAATCCTTGACCGAAGCAATTCGACCAAAGATTACCTTGATAAGTTTTGACCGAAGGAGGATTATCGTAATCAAGGGTTTTTTCCCTCGTGATCAAATCCTTGTGTTCATCAAGATTTCGATTATAAATTCACTATTATCGTGTTAGCACTATACCTCACTTGATAGATTTGGATACAATATCCTTAGCTGATTTTTATCCATAACAATTTGGCGCCCACCGTGGGGCAATTGGTGCTATAATCCATATTACTCCTGTCAATTTTCGATTTTTTCATACCCATATCACTATCAATGGCCTCTCAATCAACCTCTGCTTCATCAACTATGCCATCTTCGGTTCCTTTCTCATCAAGGACTTTACCACCGATGCCTCCGCCAATCACGGGAGCACAACGGACTGCAGCTTCTGGAAGCAAGACGCAACTACCAGTCTTCCAGAGCTCTAAAACCGCTGCTGCTACGCCGGTGGTTAATACTAACAATGATGTTTCATCTATGTTTTCGCAGGTAAAAGCATATATGGAGCAACAAAACAAGACCAACCAAAGGATCCTTCGTGAGATAGAAGATCTAAAGAAGACTAAGAGGCCAGCGGAGGGTCACACTCTTCTTATGCCCAGGATGCTGAATTTCACTAGTCCAGGGTCCATGGCTTAGTTCTCGCAAGGATCAACAGGGGTCCATGGGTCAACAGGCTCAAGGATCCTCATTGTTCCAATCAGGATCACCTATCCTTCAACAAGGGTCCAAGGGTCATCAGGCTCAAGGATCCTCATTATTCCAGCAAGGACCGTCCTTCATTCCACCAGGATCCTCTGGGTTATATATTCAAGGATCCTATAATTCCCAACCTCAAGGATTCTTCTTTTAGAATCAAGGATCCTTAGGAATCCAGCATCAACGATCCTCTGAAGCCCATGAAGGAGATTTCATTCCCATGCAGACTATCGCGTCGGGTTGTCGTACTCCTATTGTCGACTCTTCTAATCCCAGATACTCATCCGAGATGCCAACTTTCGCTCAGCAAAGAGGTAATTTGTATGATCCTTTATCCTTGGACGCTAACCGTGGTTCCACGCAGGATGCAGGTATTAACCAAGCAATGGCCAAGGAGCTACAGAAACTCAAGGATATGATATCCAGTGTTCCCGGGGTCATACGACCAATCCCCGAGATACCTGAGGGAAGCCACAAATTATACAGATTTGCTCCATCTATGTGTGTTGCTGAAATCCCGAAGCGGTTCCAAACACCCAATATGAAGACTTACGACGAGACCACTGATCCTGAATAACATGTGGCGCAATATAGAGAAAGGATGGAGATCAACCTCATTCCAGAGAGACTCAAAGAAGCTTGCCTGTGCAAAGGCTTTGGATCCACACTTACCGGATCAGCATTAAAATGGTTGCTAAGTTTTCCTCCCTTTTCAATTACTTCTTTTTCTCATTTAGTTAATTTGTTCAACAGCCAATTTTCCTCTAGTAGGAAATTTGAAAAGTTAACTAGTGCCTTATACCGAGTTGTCCAACCAAGTGATGAATCCCTTAGGAATTATGTTACTAAGTTTGGAAGGGAAGCCTTGGAAATCCCTAACCTTGATATGGCCACAGCTGTTGAGGCCTTCAAGATGGGACTTCAGAGGGGCTCCCCCTTTTATGATGATCTTGTGATGAATCCTTGCAGGTCCTTAGATGAAGTAAGAAACAGGGTGCTCAGATTTATACGGCTAGAAGATGACAAGAGGATCCAGGATCCTCTGGGGAATCAAACAAAACAAGAATCCTCTGATAAGAAGCAAGGATTCTCGTTCAAGAATAACAATACAAAGCCGTATAACAAGTTCAACAACCAGAACGTCCGAGCAGTCGAAGAGGGATATGACGATGAAGACTACCCATGCATCTCCGACTATTGTTTCTCCGTGGATATTCATGGCTTATTCTGTTCAATGAAGGATCTGGGGGAAAAGGCAAGGTGGCCCCGGAAGAATGAAAAGACGACCACCTTCAAAGACAAGTCAAAGTGGTGTGCCTTTCACGAAGATTTTGGCCACATGACAGATGAGTGCATTGGCTTGAGGAGAGAAATTGGGTACCTCCTGAGCAAGGGTCACTTCAAAGAACTCTTGGGAAGGAAGAAACCCAAGAATCAGGATCCTGAAGATCTTCCACAAAAAGAAACACCACCACCACCAGATGCTCATGTGATCAATTTTGTCTCCAGAGACTACGAAATATTTCGAGATTCTTGTACAATAGCAGAGAATTCGGCAGAAGAATTCGAGTTAGACGATGAAAGAAGACCGCTCATCCCCATTACTTGAGTGACTGATCAGAGAATCTTCTTCGAGTCAAGGATCCAGGATCCTCAGCAGGATGGGATGGATGTGCAAACGGTCAATTTCATCTCCGGAGGTTCGGAGATATGTGGAACTTCTTTCTCTGCAGCAAGAAGACTAGCCAAAGAGGTCAAGATGGATAATGGAGACCGACCAATAGTATCAACCACCTTAACAACAGACAGAAGAATCTTCTTCGATGAGAAAGACAAGCTAAACATTCAGGATCCTCATCACGACGGTTTAATTATTACTTTATTTATCTCTAACCATTATGTACACAGGATCCTAGTGGACGGTGGCAGCTCGGTCAACATTATCCAACATGATGTCCTCAAGAAGATGAATATTCCGGATTCAGAGATCATTCCTAGAACATCGGTGCTAGTCGGTTTCAGTGGTGAAACCAATAAGACATTTGGGGACATCAACCTCCCAATTTATATCGAAGGGTTAAATTCATACAAAAAATTTTGTGTTATAGATAACCTTTTCTGTTGCAATGTTATTTTAGGTAGGCCCTGTCTCCATGGGATGAAGGCAGTAGCCTCAACTTATCACCAATGCATCAAGCTACCTACGCCTTGGGGAGTTGTAAAGATAGTGGGTGACCAAGAGGAGGCCAAGAACTATTATTCTTCATCCATGAAGCCAACAGCCAAGCAAACTTTAGCATAGCAACTACATCAACATCCTAGAGACGTGCTGGAAGCTCGGGAGAAAGGCCTTAAAGAAGTATCATTGGACCCCGAGGATCCAGAGATAAAGGTGTTCCTAGGATCCACTATCCCCACGAAGATTGAGGAGGATTTAGTATCCTTCTTAAGGCGAAGAAGATCTACCTTTGACTTCAAGCACTCGGACATGACAGGTATTTCAGAAGAGGTAATCACTCATAAACTCGGCCTTGATTTATCTGTTAAACCCATCCATCAGAAGCGAAGAAAATTCGCTCCTGAGAGGAACAAGATCATACAAGAAGAAGTTGAAAAACTTCTTAAGGCCGATATGATCAGAGAGGTTCAATATCCTCGATGGCTAGCTAATGTAGTCGTTGTTTCAAAAAAGAATGGAAAGTGGAGGGTGTGTGTCGATTTTACTGATTTAAACAAGGCATGCCCCAAGGATCCTTTCCCATTACCACATATAGATTCCATGGTGGATGCAACGGCAGGACATGAAATGCTTACTTTTATGGATGCTTCCTCTGGATTTCAACAAATTCAGATGGAACCATCTGATCAAGAGGATACAACATTCATGACTCCTACCGGCATATACTGTTATACAGCCATGCCGTTTGGACTAAGAAATGCAGGGGCAACATACCAAATACTAGTCAACATGATGTTCAAGGATCAGTTGGGCAAAACTATGGAAGTTCACATAGACGATATGGTGGTAAAATCAAAGAAAGCTGAGGATCACCTTAAAGACCTCGAGAAAGCATTCAATATCCTCGGCCAATATAACATGAAATTGAATCCGTCAAAATGCCACTTTGGTGTTAAGGCTGGAAAATTTCTGGGATATATGGTAACTAAAAGAGGAATTGAAGCAAGCCTTGAACAGATTGAAGCCATCCTCAATTTGAAATCTCCTGCAAACGCAAAGGATGTCCAAAGGCTCACAGGAAGAATAGCTGCTATCAATAGGTTCATCTCAAGATCCTCCGAGAAGTGTAAGGACTTCTATAACATCCTTAGGAAGAATAAGAAGTTTGAATGGACGGAAAAGCATGAGGCTGCGCTTACAGCCTTGAAGGATTACTTATCCTCAGCTCCAGCTCTCTAATGAAGCCAGTGGATGGAGAATCCTTATATTTGTATTTAGCTGTCTCAGGAAATGCAGTAAGTGCTGTCTTGGTAAAGGATCATGAAGGTGAACAGCATCCTGTTTACTATGTAAGTAAAAGTCTTCTAAATGCGGAAGCCATGTATTCTCATTTAGAAAAGTTAATTCTTGCACTTATTATGGCTTCTACTAAATTGAGACATTATTTTGAAACTCATCCTATTATTTTGAGAACTAACTATCCTGTAAAGAATGTTCTTAGAAAACCAGAGTTATCAGGTAGGATGGCCAAGTGGGCTGTAAAATTAAGTGCATATGATATCCAATACGAGCCAAGAACAACAATCAAGTCTTAAGCACTAGCGGACTTTGTGGCTGATTTCACTAGTGACCTACAAAAAGGAGCTGACTTGGAGGTCCAACAACTAGAAAAGACTAAGGATCCATGGATCCTTTTCACAGATGGAGCATCCAACGTAAGAGGGACAGGATTGGGGATCCTACTGAAATCGCCATAGGGGGACATATTACCCCAGTCTATAACCTGTGAATTTCAAGCAACAAACAACGAGGCAAAATATGAGTCTCTAATCGCAGGTTTGCAATTATCTAAGTACATGAGGATCAGGTATCTTCAAGTATATATAGATTCATTATTAATCGCTAACCAATTTAATGGCTCATATGCTGTTAAAGGAGAAAACTTAATCAAATATTTAGAACTTGTGAAGAAATTAGCAAAATCCTTCGAATTGTATAGTATTGATCAGGTACCAAGGGAAGAAAACATCGGGGCAGACGCTTTGGCAAATTTAGCCTCATCCTTGAAAATTCCAGAAGATACGAAGATTCCAATTATTCATGTTCTCTCACCAGCGATTGGAGAACAAGAAGTTGGAGAAATAACAAATGACAAAGAAATTGTACTCTGGGATCCATTATCCTCAAATAATCGAGAATCATGGATCCTTCCAATCAAGAAGCACATCCAAACAGGAGAGATTCCAGCAACAGAGAATCCCAAATCCTTCAAACTTAAGGTATCACAATACATTTTATTAGATGATATGCTATACTGGAAATCTCTTGCAGGCCCGTACTTGAGGTGCATTGAGGATCCTGAAATCCAAGAGGTGCTCAAAGACTTTCATGAAGGTGATTGTGGTAATCACACCGGAGGTAGAGCCCTATTTTCCAGGATTATGAGAACAGGATACTTCTGGCCAACAATGAAGAGAGATGCAATGGAATATTCAAAGAAATGTGATGCTTGTCAAAGACATGCAAACATCCTCCACCAGCCAGCAGAACCTATGTATCCTATATCCTCTTCGTGGCCTTTCATGAAATGGGGTATGGATATTGTAGGCAAACTACCTAAGGCACAGGAGGAAGAGTATTCATGCTTGCAATGACGGACTACTTTTCAAAATGGATAGAAGCAGAAGCTTTTGTTCAAGTACGCAAAAAAGAGGTGATATATTTCATTAAAAGATATATTATTACTAGATTTGGTATTCCATCGGAAATTATTTGTGACAACGGTTCCCAGTTTATCGGGAAAAGAACCACTAACTTTTGTGACAGTTGGGGTATCAAGATGATAACCTCTACTCCAGTACATCCTCAAGCTAATGGTCAAGCGAAGTCTAGCAACAAAATTATCATCAATAATCTGAAGAAGAAACTAGGATCCAAGAAGGGAAAATGGGCCGAAGAGCTACCTTATGTTCTTTGGGCGGACAGAACAACACCTAAGAATGCAACAGGCCAGACACCATTCTTATTAGTATTTGGCTCAGAGGCAGTAATCCCAACAGAGATGGTGGTTCCTACAGCAAGAACAAGCATCCATGATCCTGAAGCCAATGAAGAAATTCTTCTTGAAGACTTAGTTACTGTAGAAGAACTCAGAGACCTAGCCAAGATTAGAATGGCAGCATATCAACAAAGGGTAGCTGGGGCATACAACAAAAATATAAGAATCAGAAGATTTCAAGAAGGAGATTTGGTTTTAAGAAAAGCCTTACAAAATACTACTAACTCGGCTGATGGAAAGTTAGCACCCAAGTGGGAAGGACCCTATCAGATTAAGTCGGAAGCAGGAAAGGGGGCATATCATTTGCTCATAATGGTAGGCAGCATATTACCAAGAGCATGGAATGCTATCCATCTCAAGAAGTATTTTTTCTAGTCAGGATCTAGTATCCTTCGAAAATCAATCATCCATTTAGGATCAAGGATCCTAAAATTGGTAATATCTATCTGATCACTTATTTATTTCATATTCTTGTTATTAATTCAAGGATAATGTATTCTTAACATCTATCTTTTCCAAGTGTAACATCGTGAAAATTACGAGTTCAAAGTACCAACTTTCCAAAGTTAAGGGACTAAAAATGCCAAATTCCAAACCTTAGGGCTTAAAATGAAAAATCTGATTTCTTGTCCTATCGAGATAAGCGATGGACAAAAGAGTGAGCCCATCGCGTATCGCGATGGAGCTTCTGACACAGTGTGACACGTGTGCCACGTGGCACACTGTGGCATCAGCTGCTGCCACGTGTCAACACGTGGCAGGTCTACCCAGTGATTCATCAGACCTAAATCGCGATACGCGATAGGTCTGCCCAGGGACCCATCGCGTACCGCGATGGGATCTAATTTCAGCTCTATAAATAGCAAGGTCGGGATCAGCCATTTGCACACCAAAACTCAGCCTTGTTTTCTCTCTCTAGCTTCTCTCTAAAACCCGACATTCATATTAACGATCCACCTTGATAAACATGCTCTGATTCCTTTATTTGCCTGTTCGATTCCCCGATTTCTTGTCGACGTTTCCTCAAAGTGCGTGCCACCCTTCACCCACATTAACCAAGAAAGGTGTTTGTTCTCGAAAGACGTGCCATCAATTAACGAATATTGGTGTCAAAGATGATCAAGAAGTAAAGCGGCGTTGGAGTGCTGCTCAATTTCGTGGGGTTTTCAATACGCCAATAAGGTTAGGCGTAACGACAAAATATAATATAATATAATATTATATTAAAGGCTTAAGCCTTAAGTCGAGGTTATACTCGATACCTCGATAAAAGAAAGAAAACATAACAAAGAAATAAAAGAAAGATAAGATATGGAATATTGATACGTATATATTTGTGTATATTCTTTGTTATGAAAATATTATTTAATGAATAATGAGTATTCTTAAATAATAAAAGAAAATGATTACGTTTCTTAGAGAAGAAGAAACGCCGGGTTTCAAATATAAACTAAATGTTTATACTTTACATTTAAACTAAAGGTTTTCAAGTAAAAGAAAATGAACTAAAGGTTCATCGAGGTTGAGATATAAAATAAGACTAAAGGTCTTAAGCCGGATCGTGTATCCGACTAACAAATATTTATACTCCTACTATAGGTGCGAGATAAAGAAGGGAAAGACCATTGGACGGTGTGTGAAGCAGATCCTAAAGAGAAAAAGGTGAATACGCCCCTAAACTTTTATAACTTATTTTAAAATGAGTCAAACATGTTATATGAAATTGTTTACAAGGAACTACGTGTTCCTAAAACCGTTATAAATAAGGGTATGAACCTAGCCCTCAGGCTGTGGTATACGTATGTCTGGATCCTTGCATAGGTGGTACTACGCGATGAATGGGCACATCGTACCACCCTTGGTCGTAGGACGCTCTCCTGCAGGGAGTACGACCGTTGTGTATATTTACGGGTACTTAACTAAGTCGAATGTTGCGGTGTTTTGCTGAGATGACCTAGAGTAGAGGCTCGAATTTATAATGTGTTATTTGACTTTGTTATTCCTAAGCCACGTTGGGCCGGGACAGGCGTAGTCTCGAGGGGTAATAAAGTAAAAGAAAATATTTTGCGTCAGCGTGTTCACCAGCATTCGTTGCTGACGTATTTTCTTACATTTTGTAGGTGAACAATGATAGCGCTTGGAATGACGAAGTGCTTTAAATATCCGATGGCTCGGATTTATTTTGTATAAACTTAACCTATGAAAATGGTGGTTTGTAAATGTAAACAATTAAATGTTTTGTTAATCAAACGAGTATTTTATAATTCCGTCTTTTGAATGTAAAAAAGTTATGTTTCGATCCTTAAAGTTTTATAAATCTTCCGCAAACTAACGCAACTCTGATTTATTTACAATTATGGTACCAATTGTTGGTTCACTCTGGCCTAATGGGGTGTGACACCAAGTTTTTAAGTAACAATGCAGATTTCGATAAGAGGTTCAATGTCTAAGAGGTTGGCCACTCTCCTTTACATTCAAGGTACTATCCTATTTCTCTTGGCTTAGCCCACGTTTGGATATGACCCCTGATGGTTATGTCCTCTAAGGTTTAAAGGTTTTCACCTTTCTTATAAATAGAGTTTCTACGCTCTCGCCTGGAGCGCACGTTATCCAACGTATAGTCCGGGGCAGTGGGACCAGTACACGCTTAGTGGCTGACAATTTCGTTGCTTTCGGCTATATGGAGGATCCTACGATTTATGGTAGACGTATCATACCACCGGTTTATAACGTTTTCATGTAATCTCAAGACAAAGGTTTCTAACATTTTCATGTTAGCTAAGGTTTATAACGTTTTAACGTTATCTTCGTTCGGGCAAGACCCCAGTTAACATTCGTATTTGGGCTTGTCCCCAGTTCACGGGCTTGTCCCCAGATTACACGGGCTTGTCCCCAGTTGCACGAGCTTGTCCCTAGTTTATTATTTGGGCTTGTCCCCAGCTTATTGGGTTTAATCTCAATTAACACTATGAATTATTTGCAATAGAATTTCTAAGTTCTTTGTGAAGATCAAAAATCTAAGGATCCAGAATCCTAAAGTTATTCCTTCAAGGATCACTGAAAGTTCATTACTTATGGTAACTTAGGTCTACCTAGACCTTCTGGTATGATCTCTGTTAACTAATTTATATATTATATTAGTCGCAATAATTTTGGATATTTCTGTTTAAAAGGTTATTCCCTTAAAGTTGTTTTATTACTAAATTTTTTTACCTATTTTTAAGGATACTCTATCCTAAAATTTGTCCTTCAAGGATATTCTATTGTATAACTTTTAACAACTTTTAAGGATATCTTATCCTACTGATTGTTTTTTAAGGATATTCTATCCTAAGTAATTTTCATAAGGATCTTTTATCCTAAAATTTGTTACTTAAGATTATTTTTCAAAACTATCAATATTGCTAAAGTTATATCAAACAGACTTTTAAGAATAAACAACAAGCAAATAGTCAAAAGATTTATATTAATAATCCACTAGGACTTATGCAAAATACTTAACCAGTACTTCACCATGCAAAAGATGGACCATCCATCCGGGTTAAGTGAGAGTTACTAACAGTTCATAAGTGTAGGAAAATTAAAAAAAACAGGGACAACAAAGGCTTCATCCCCACAAACAGAGGATCCCTCCACCTTTGTCACCCCCGCAAGATTGTCTTAAGGATCTTGGATCCTTTACCCTAATTACTATTGTTTATTACAAACCAAAAGAAATTGCTCAGAAAAACATCAACACAAATAAAAAAGTGGGCTCGGGCCTTGTCTTCTATATCCTTCATCGCCCACTTAAGCTACATCTTCACCCTCGGTAGCACCGTCTCCCTTGCCAGCTTCGACCACCTCCTTGTCGCCACTATTCCCAGCCTCGGTGTTTTCAGCCATCTCCTCATCATCATCGCCACCAAGATCGTCAAGGGCAGCCTTCCACTTTTCCACATCCCAGGTCGACTTGTCAAAAGCGGGATCACCAGCCTCCTTCGCCATCTTGGTCCGTTCTTGGAATACCGACCTGGCAGCCCACACTTTGGCCTCATCTGTAGCCTACTCCACTGCCTCTTGACGTTGGGCTTCGGCTAAGGATAGCTGATCCTCCAACTGTTTTTTCTCCTTGGAGAGCTGGATCCTTGTCAACCACGACTTTCCCTAACCCCAACAACTTGTCACTCATTTGGCCAATAATCTTTTCATAATGCTCTTTGAAAGCATTCACAGCCTATACACAACAAAATACTCAAAATCAGAAGGATATTGGATCCTATATTTCAAAGTGTCAGGATACAGGATACTTACAGAGAGGACAATGTCATAATGGGTCTCAGGATCAGAGGATCTTTTCCTCTTGGAAGCCGCGGACTTGGCCTGGTTGTTGCAGTCTTGGGCTCGAAGCTAGTGCCTGCCTTCGAAGCCTCTTTCTTGACGACAGGGGAGGTGACCATACAATCAATGTCTTCTAGGGAGAACTTGCTGGCTGACTTCTGGGATTTCTTGGTGCCTGAAAAGGAAAAAAGTTAACAGATAAGTTTTCTTATTTTAATCTTATTTATTTAAAATTATTAACTTACTTGACATTCTTGAACTCGAGGAGATATAACAAAACCTTCAACAAAATGAGCTTGAAAGGTCCTAATCTCGGTATCCAATGCTAGGAACCGTTATGTCTTTTCTTCTGTGCCAGGTAGCTTGCCCAAAGAAGCAAAGTTTTCAACTGCAAACAAAAAGGAAAAATTCAGAATTCAAGTCAGAGCATTAAGGATCCTGCTATTTCTTAAGGATCCAGGATCCTACCCTTTCTAACCCACTTGGAAGGAAGATCGATTCCTCCTGGTATCGAGTCACGTTTTACAAAGAAAAACTGATTCCTTCACAGAGAATCATTTAAAGTGACTTTCAATATCGGGTGAGGTTGTCGGGGCTTGGATTTGAAGATAAAATGGGCAGGACCGTGGGTAGTGAGGGTGTACAAATGTGATAACTCTGGAAGACCGATGTCCATCTTTTGCTCTTCTATGATTCTCTCGATAGTGCTGAGAACTCTCCAAACCATGGGCATAGCTTGTATATAGGATATGCCGGTGGAAACAAAGAAGCTTTGAGTAAAAGACGGAAAGGGATATTTGTAGCCGATTAGAAATGAAGTCGCCGGAAAACAGACCCAGACTTTGGAATAAACATCACATCGGACACTGGATTCGTAGGGTCGGAATAGGGGTTTCGGAGGAAACAGTGTGCGAAAATCTTCAACTTCTGGATCAGTGAGTTTGCAAATTTTGGCTGACGGGTTGGCTAACAGACATTGGGGTTCCATTTACATTAACTCAGAACCGTCGGAGGTTTGTTCAGAAGGTTTAGAGGGAGACGGAGAAGAAGAAGATGAAGTAGTAGACATGGTAAAAAAAATAAGAGAAAGATCAGAAGGATACCTGATGCGTCGATGGAGGTGTGGTTATAATCAAAGATATAGGGCGGCATATATAGACGGTTATTATTATCCTGGGGGCTAAATGGTAAATAATTCTGGCAAAACCGTCCCATCTATCAGTTTTTGCAGTAAGTTTGAAATTAAAAAAGATAGTTGTATTCCACTATCACCCGCCATTTTGGGGGCAATTGTTAGGGCATAAATATTGTGCTGAGGATCCTTATCCTTAACTATCTTATGGATAGATTATCCTTTAGATATGTATCAGGTTATAAAGGATCGACGATCCTCGGTATTATTTGTTTACTAATGATTGCGTTTAGTATGGTGATGTGTTAGACATGTATGACAAATTTAAGACGTGCTGACATCAACTATCCTCATGAAGCATTCTCTAGTTGGAGTATGGATCCAGGATCCTTATTCAATGTAGCTGTTAATGGACGATTTCATGTAAAGATTGATGTTTAAAATATCAACAACGGCTCTGAGACTTGTTCTTCCGCTTATCTCGCTACTGGACTTATAAGGCACGTGGTCAAAGTCATGGGAGTGGCTGGTGGAAGACTTGCGGATCATAAGGAGATATTGTTATTTGTATTTCTTATATAATCGAGTTATGATCGATTATAAAGACACATGTAATATCACACACACTAGAGCAGAAGCAATTAACTCTCTCTACTCAATAGTTTACTTTGTAACCTCGATCATAAACTCCACAAGCATTGTAACACTTTTTTTTATTAATATACTTGAAGGTGATAGTTTTCACCTTCCGGGGGTTTTTTGTGCCGGAGATTACTATAATCGCGTACTATCCGACCAAAGGCTACCTCGTTAATCCTTGACCGAAGCAATTCGACCAAAGATTACCTTGTTAAGTTTTGACCGAAGAAGGATTATCGTAATCAAGGGTTTTTTCCCTCGTGATCAAATCCTTGTGTTCATCAAGATTTCGATTATACATTCACTATTATCGTGTTAGCACTATACCTCACTTGACAGATTTGGATACATTATCCTTAGCTGATTTTTATCCAAAACACCATTTCCATAACTTGAGTTTTCCATTTAATTAATAACCATAACTTTGGGGATTCTAGTCTGGGTAGTTATCTTTGTCATCTAAATTAATCTGAGTTTTCTTAATTGTTTTCTTTAGTTTAATTAATTAGGTTAAAGTTTTATAATAAATTAATTAATTATTATAATATTTAGGGTTAAGGTTTTATATTTTATTAATTAGTTTATTATTAGTTTAATTAAAGTAATCATTAGTTAATTATTATTAAGTTTTAGTTATTAGTATTAAATTCCCCTCAAATATTATTAATACATAGTCGTGTCTTGTAGTTGAGTCTTGTTTGCTAATTTCGTAATTTAAAGAGTCTCGTGGGTTCGATATCCGGACTTACTTAGCTGTACTAGAGTCGACCGGTTCACTTGCCGGTTAGTAGTTTAAGTTAAGTTTAAGGGTCTAGAGTATTATTTAGTGTCTAGATTAGTATAATTTTAGTTATTTATTATTTGACTACTTTTAGCACATCAGAAAGCTAGCGTGGTTTAGCAATATTTACGTCAACACCGACGAGAATCAAAAAGTGGCACTTGTGATTCCGATTTTTACAAGTTGGCTAACAAGCATTATACCACCAAACTTAAACACGTCTTTCCAAACGCGGGTGTTTGGGAAATTGTCCAGTTTTGTCCGATGTGGCATGTCGCTATTGATGTTGAGAAGGTGAAGAGGATTAAAACGTTCGAAAGTAGAGAATTAAGCACCGGTGGCTTGAATGCTCATTATAACACTGACCTTATTTCCAATTATTTTGAGGGACAAAGCAAATGCAAGATCGTCATCGAAAAAACCCGAGTCGTTCCAGTATCCAAAATTGCATTTTGCATCTTCTAGAGAATTGCAATTTAAAAATATTCAGTTGAGGGAACAACAACTTGGTAATGGTGGGCGGCTTGTGGTTGTGGCGATGGCTGGGGGATGGTTGGTGGTAGTGGGCGGTAATGGTTGATTGTGGTGGTGGTGGAAGGCTGGGTGGTGGCAATGGTTGAGGGAAATGGTTGGTGATTGTGGTAGACGATAGTGGTAGTTGGCTGTGCGAGCGGGGTGGTGGCGATGGTCAGGGGAAATGATTTTTGGTGGTGGCCGACGGTGGCAGGAGGCTGCAGTAGAAGGTGGATGGCGGGTGTTGCTGGTGGGATGATGATGGTGGATGTGACGTAGGGTGTAAAAGGGCATGGAATGACTCAAAAACAAGGAAGTGAATGAAATGAATTTGCGTGTTTTAGGGGAAATGAAATTAAACTAGTGATGGGTGATTCCATTACACTGACAAACCAAACAATATTTTTTTTATTCCTTTACAATCATCTATTCTATTCCATATCTCATTCCTGCATATAAACACTAACATAGATTTATTAGACGAACGGTAAAAATTAATTAGAAACAAGAATAAAATAAATGGTTAACTCGTCTAGTAATTCAATGAAGTCTAATACTAATAATGTGGGCTTGTTTGATTTTTTCAATAGAGTAAACTGCGGTTTTCGTCAATGTGATTTGTCTAAATCTGCGGTTTTAGTCAAATAGTTTCAAATTTGCGATTTTCATACTTATGACTTCATTTCACTTGCAATTAAACTCAAATTCATTAATTCTGTTAAGTATGGTCGTTAACCCCATCAGCATGCCCCTCACATGAGGGACAGTTTTGTTCTTTTTTCCCCAAATACACCTTAGTCCTAATTCGCAAGCCGTGAGGGGTTGGTTGTCTTTGGGGAAAAAAGGACAAAATTGCCCCTCACGTGAGGGTCACGCTGATGGGTTTGATGACCAGACCTAACTAGGTTAATGAATTCGGGTTTAACTGCAAGTGAAATGAAACCACAAAGACGAATCGATAATATAAACTATTGAGCTAAAATCGTAGATTTAGACAAATTATAAGGTAGAAACCGCAGTTCACTCTTTTCTATATAATTCTAATAGTGATACAAATACTTAAGTTAAAAGTAGTATTTTTTATATAATTGTTCTGCTACTCTACTAGTGGCCTGCTGGGGAGAAGGCATGAAACAGTTAAGTCCAAGTGATATAATAGGTTGATATGGGATTGGCGTTATGCGCTAGGAATAGGTGTTATGTGCTACTTTTGTCGTAGGTCACAACCATACTTTCAAGACAAACTGAAACTTCAAAGAAAGATAAAACTATCTTTAAACTTTTTAATTTTATTTATAGTCCAACTTTCAATATTATTATAACAAACAAAATAGAGCATTCTCAACCCATACTCTAAAATTACGTGAGGAAAGTTTATAAATTATAGGGGGGCGTTTTTAGTGGTTGTGAGTGTAAGTTAAGGGTGGAGAGAAAAAATGTAGTGATTTTTTTTATAAATTTGAGAAAAGTACGGTCTCTAATTATTTTTTAATGTTTGTTGAATTGGTTGTCAGTAGAGGAGAGTAAAAACTGTAATGATATAAGTATAAAATGTATTATTAATTGAATATGAAAGAAAATGTAGTGGTTTTTAATGTAATTACAAATATGAGGATAGGAAACTGGCATTCTCAGCAAGTCCCCGATCCCCACCCTCTAAAATTTACAAAATAGTTGTCTCACACTCTCACTTAATCCCAATAGCTTCTTTACTACTATCTTCATTACATTAAAAATCATTAATTTTTCTCTCTTATTTTAAATTAAATGATACTTTTTACATCTTTATCATTATCTTTTCTCTCAACTCTACTTACAATCATTTTAAAAAAACATTAAAAATTTATAGAGGGTGAAGTGGTGAATAGTGTTTATTCAAATTTACACATAAACAGTAACATTTATCTCTCTTTCTTAGAGAACTAACAAATATAAATATAGAAGACTTGTTGTGAATCCTCTTAATAATAAATAATAGATAAATAAGGATGGCTTCAAACGAAACCCATTGCTAAGTTGAGAACCGTTGAAATGCGATATCTCACTATGGTTTGATCACTTTCTCAATAAAATAATAGGAAATGGTATAATGGAAACTAAAAAAGTGTTTTTCACTCCTATTTTTGCAGGATTTGACATAAAGAGCAAAAGGGGGACGCGTGTTGCGTTTCTCTCTCCATTTTTATATAATACCAACGGTAAATGTAACAAACGTAAATCAGAATGTAAGATGCATGTAACATACGTAAATCGTTTTCTCTCTCTACCTTTATTTAAGAAGACGTATTTTACACGATGGATGGGAAACGAATATGTTTTAATGTTAATGTCATGTATTTTAATTATTTATATACATCGAACATGATTACTTTGAGTTCTTTTACGTTTGCAGGTGAAAGGAGCTTAAATGAGTTAAAGGTCGTGCTAACAACGAAGGTGGAGTGAGAATATAAGAAGATTGGAAGTAAAGTGGGCTAAGAAGATTATAAGTGTTCACAAAGAAAGAGAAATACATAATTTGGGTTAAGGCGTAGCTTACACTAGTGGTGTTTAAAAAAATTCGAACCCGAAATTGAATCTGAAATATCCAAAAATTCGGATATCCGAATCCCGGATATCCAAAAATTTGGATTTGAATTAGGATGGAAATATGAGATATTTCGGATAGCTCGGATATACGAACTAATCGATATATTAAATTTAATATTATTTATAATATTATTTAATATATAAACTAATAAGCCTTATCAAACACTAATTATTATTTTAAGAATACATCCTTCATCTCCATTCTCTTTTGAGTCTTTTGTGCTTCCATTTTCACTACATCGCAACCACACGATCAACAGGGGGAGCATCTCCACTTTCTCGTCGTCTCACCGTTAATCCGGCATCGCTCACTAGCTTCAGGTGTCGTCTCACCTTTGTGACCACAACCCTCATCAATCTTTACCAGTTACTACAACCTCGTCAATTCGTCAATCGTTACAACAACACTTGCCAGTTCGTCAATCATTATCACAACGCTCATCAATTGCCAATCCTCACAGTGTGTTATTTTCTTGTTAGTTTGCAATTTTAAAATTTGTGTTTAATTTGTTGGATTTGAAATAACTCAGTTTTTCCAATTTATATTACCCGACCCGTTTTTATATTCGGGAAATTTATCTAAGAAAATATCACGTTATTCGAGATAATATTATTTTATTAATATTTGTTATTATATATATATATATATATATGTATATATATATATATATATATATATATATATATATATAATAACTTTGAAAATATTTTATTTTTAACACCACACTAAACTTTAACCCTTTAGAATCTCCATCTCTAATCTCCAAGGACCATTTTACAAATTCTGTTATAATAATATATCTTAACCTAGAAACCTGATAACCCGTATTCCCAAACCCATATCCAGATCACTATCTAAAGACCCATTTAACATCTTGGACAACAATCATTGTAATAATTTTGGTAATTGAATCATATATGTTATTTTCCTTGCCATAATCGGCCTCACCGACGCTACAATTAGGAAAACAAGATCCTTATTGATTCGTATTGAATTAATAAGAAAACCTTCCTTAGTATTATTGGGGAACACATCATAGAAAGCGATACAATCCAATTGCCTTCGTCTGCACGTTCCTAGAACCAACGCAAAATAAACCCCCAACACTAATTTGATTATCGTAGCTTTCTGGTGCCCGTCCTAGATCAAGTATTCACCGGTTGTTCTTCGTTCTAATTAAACCATTAGTTAGCATCGTAATAGGTAATAAGTTTTATAGATTTGCTCGTCGTTATTCGTTGTATATTAGCCCTAATTTCAATTGGCCAATCATTTAACGATTTGGCCGATTGATTAATATAGGGTTCATGTTCTATTCTGTTCAGCATCTGTCATTTTATATTCATTCATATCAATCTTATAACCAACTAAACTTCCTAGCCCATTGGCTAGGGGTGTCCGTGTTAAGACTTGTTGAGGCTGGGGGGCGCGGGTTTGAGCCACCCCCATCCCGTTGTTTTAGATGTTTTTGGTTATTATTTCATTTAAACAATTATATTATCTTATTTAATAATTTAAATTGTATTATTAATATTATAAAACTTATAATTAATTCAAAATTTGTTAAAACCGACATATTAACCGATCCCTTTTTTGAACCTTGTTTAAAACCTTTTGTGTGTGTGTGTGTGTGTATAGGGCTATATTTAAGTTATTAAAAATTTTTAAAGGTTTAATTTATAAAAAAGGTTTTTAATTTGGAATATATATTAAATTTATCACGTTATTTAGTATATTAAAATATAATACATAAATTCAAGTATTTTATAAAAGATTATAGTTTATACAAATACTATTACTTATCATCTATTATTGATTATTTACAATACTAATTTAAAGGAAATATTTATTAATAATATATATATATATACACACACACATTAAACGTATTTTAGATTGAAATAAACAAATCAGTTTATATAAATTATAAAGTTTATAAATATTGTTTTAAGTATTCTATATAATTAAATCATATTGTTTGTGATAAAACTTTAGTAGTAAAATTAATAATAAATTAAAAAGATATTTAGCTTTTGCAAAAAAAAAAAAAAAAAAAACACCCGGTCATCATCAAAATTCCCGAATCTCTATTTAGTTTAGATCTGTTAGTCAAATTATATTTATTTCCGCAAGGATGCTTTATTAGAATATCTCGTCGGTTATTCCCAAAGAGCTTGATCTGCCTTTTTTTCTTAACGAATCATCATCTCTTGCTTAATTGCTAAGGTAAGTAATCACTCCCCCTTTTACTTATTTTAAACCTTTGGGGGTATATTCGTATTTACAGTATTTATCTGTTATCTAGTATTCATATGTGCAACTGTTAATCCTTGTGTGTATATCAGTTAATGCCTAATTTGCTATTTGCTTACTTGCTTTATTTTACCGCATTCGGATAGGTCCATCATTTATAGTATGATCTCATCGTAGTGGCCGGCGTCCAATCGCATGACAATGGTTTCACCGACAACTCATCGTTGGTAACTAATGTCCGATTCGCATGGCAACGATTTAACCATTTCTTTATTATTTTCTTTATTATTTATTTGCTATGGCTTAATTGTTTATCTCATAGGAACTGTTGGCGCTTTCTCTTATATATTATTATTGTAGTATCATAAACTGGTGTTTTACTCACTCAACCTCATGTTGACAAAATTATTTGTATTTTCAATGCATATGTAGGTCACCATGTGATTTGATTGATTTGGATCTATTGAAGAACTTAGGGTTTATTAGGCTAGAGAAGAGATATCAAGATTTATTCTGAATTGAACTATCTGTTGTCTTATTTGTTTTAATTATAGATGATGTATTTTGTTGGAATAATTAAATTAAATAAATAGATATTGTCATTTTTATTATTGCATGATAGTACCTTGAGAGCTGTGGGCAATCAACTAACGCCCCGGCATTTCCACCTTAGGTTGGGGTGTGACAGATTGGTATCAAAGCCGAAGGTTTAAGATAGGTCGTTGGTGGTGTCTTAGTAACATGCTTAGGAGCCTCATACATGCTTATCTGTTTGCCTTATGTGTTCAAATTTATTGTTTACAGCTTTCATAGATAATTATTTAATTATGTTTACTATTATATTGTCGTGCACACACACACACACATGCATCTCCGAGGCTATGCCTCATCTTCAAAGATAATTTTTCTTAAATATTTTAAATCAAGTAGATTATATTTATTTTTGGGAAATTCCTTAAGAATTCCGTAGTTTTGTTTTTACTCATTCACCTTAAAAATAGGAAGTATGACAAGTTCCTCTAGGCCAAATCGGAACACAATTGTCATACGATCGACACCTTAGATTGATTAAAAACCAAATTCACGGTGGTTCGTGGCTAAATTCGGTAAATTCCGATTATTGTGTTTTGTTATTTAAATGATTAGTTGGGTGAAAAATCAATGGTATCCATGGGCACTCCTACTATCCATTTCTCAACTTGTGTTGAATGTATTTTGTTGGAGTTCATCATAAGTGGTGGTTCACTGGTGGTTCACGGGATGCTCCAACTACTCATATTTTTCGCTCGTTTATTCATTATTTAGTTTGGTCGGTTAAAACGCCATGCAACGTTCATGGGCTGACAAACTCTATTGTATTGATAATTCATTAATTATTTGGTACAATTAAAATGTCATGTAACGCTCATGGGCTGTCCAACTCAGTTGATTTTATTCGTTCTTTCGTTGGGCCATTCAAACTGCCATGGAAAGCTCATGGGAGGCCAATACACAAACTTTGTTTCGTTAGTTGTTTGTTAAGTTAACTTAATCAAATAAAATTTAACTTTTAAACTTACCTCATCTCCTCATCTAATTGTCACGCATTAATCATATGGACTACATCATCTAATAAGTATTTACGTAATGTGCCCCTTATCTTATAATCTTTTACCTTTAATCCTCATGATACGACGCAAATCCCCCACTTCTAAAAGGAAAGTTATTATAAGTTATCTAAATAGTTACGTATTATTATTTAAATGGTTTCCTCAACTTATTTTTAACCTTATAAATCTTCATTTTGATCCGAATAGAATGTCTTTCCTAAGCAACCACCGTCGTCCTCGACATCAATTGTTCGGTTCTTATGACCACCTTATGGCCGCCTGTATCGCCAAGGAGATAGATGTTGTGATCTCTAGGATAGTAACCCAAATTCAAACATCAATGTAGCCGGTCCAACCTTTTCGACTAAATCTCATGGCTGGTAACTGCAAATCATCTACCTCCACTCATCCTCATAACAAGAAATGTAAGAATCTTGCTGCAACCAATCCTACCCAACCGCAAGCCTCTTCAAAACTTCCAAACAATAAACCTTACCTAGGTCCTTTCCCGTTATGCTCCATTGGTAATCATCATCACCCGGTTAAATCCCTATGCCGTCGTTGCACCCAATGTAATCGTTATGACCATTTTGCTAATACTTGTTTTACTTAAATTTACATTTATTATCAATTATTTGGTTTGTGTTCATCAAGATTTAGGAGTAAGTTCTTATCATCATTAAATCGTATACCATTAATCATTGATAGGTGCTAAGTTTTATATTAACGAACTCATAACTAGGTAGACTGTGTTCAGTTGTGTCAATTCGTCATATTAGGTTATGTGAATCATTATAACCAAACTAATGTGTCTAGTAATTATTTGCCTATTCTAATAAATGAATTATGTCTATGTGATTCCCTAATTGGTATATGTTTGGCCAGTCAGTTCATTGCATTACCAAAACCTGAGTGATGTCACCATTTTCTCTAATAGTTTACAACTAAATCAAATTATAAATTGGTTGACATCATTTGTCCACTTAGTACGTATAATTAATTAGTAAACAATTGATCTTAATAGCACTTTCCAATGATTCCTTGTGGAGACTACCTTACTTACCTATACGAGATATAGGTATTTAGGTTTTACAAATACTTGTTTTTTATTAAAGCGCGACATCTACATCAAAATGGCGCCATTTCCAGAGAATTAATGCGCAAAGTGCTAGCTTAATGTTTTGTTTACTTTTATGTTGTTCTTTTTTTGTCAGTTTTATGTTTTGTATTTTTATGTTTTATGTGTGCAGGTAACTTAGGATGATGTGGAGTTGGGCTTATGACCCATATGAAGGATATAAGGCCATGGAGGACAATAACTCGTACCATCCATATTCATATGATGGCCCACCTCCGGCAAACCTTCAATGCTACTACGAGCTAGATAATTTTAACTAAATGAAGTTTAACGAACAGGGTTGCAACAGGCACTACCCGAATTATTCATTGCCTCCATTTGATGATAAGGGTTATTATGCGTCAGCTAATGAGTATGGTAGTGATGGGCTAGAGATGCCTTTTAAGCTATCAAAATGAGGAGGATTGTTATTACCATGAATACTCTCGACCATCATATGAGGATCAAGAAAAATATAACCATGGCGATATAAATACCAAATTGGATGCATTGATGACTTTGGTGATGGATATTCAAAGAGAGCGATAAGAGGTGATGAATGAGCGACAGGAGTTCAGGGAAAGCCAATAAAGGTCAAATACTGCCCAAGATAAGATGATAAGTCAACATTTTGAAGATGTGACTCAAATTAAACGAGACTGGGAGTAGTCAGCTAGTGAGGTTGTGATGGATGATGAATTGATAAATGAGGATCTTGATTGGTGGTTGTAGTTGATGATGATGTTGGAGGAAAGGATCTAGATCTGTTGGAGTATAGAGTGGAACGACAAGACCCAACTGAAAAGATACCACGAACTAAAAAATCAGACACTAAAATAGTTTCAAACTGTCCAGATCAACCTCGATTACCTATTCTTCCTATTGATTAAGTTAGGGATAACGGTTTGAATTTGAAGAAGTGAAGGTGCAGGTGAAGGATAGTGGGCAGAGTCTTAAGAAATGGACCCATATTGTTTCTACTGACGTGTCCACCACAAGAACGAAAATCTGGACACAACACCTAAACTACTGAACATACATAGGAAACTTGGTGGGAAAATACTCAGTTTGGACCTGATCAACATTGGCATTTCAAAAATAAGAAAGAATGTGTGGGCTCGACGTGTTAAACATTGGGCATATGTTGTAAATTTTGAAGTGAAACGTGCATTCACACCGGCATGCATTTGTTCATCAGACATGCTGATCATTAATAAGGAATAGTTGTTGGTTCTTGTGGAACCTTGGACGCACCAACAGCCTCGAAAACTATTGTTGGTTATTGTGAAGCATCAGTAGTTTGATGTACATCAACATCAGCAGCTCAGGTCTTGTATTAGCTGTTGGTGAAACAATTGTATGAGCATCAGTAGTTTGGTAAACTACTGGTATTTCTTATGATTCATCAGTTGCTTGAGTGATAATTAATCTTTGTTTGCCCTTTCTACCCTTTTTACCACTTTTTGACATAGACTTTAGTCTCTTATATTTTGCAGAGCTTCATTCATCAGGATTTTCCCTCGGCTTCCTGACAAGAGCCTTGTCTTTAGCCTCTCTTTCTTTCCTTAACATCTCCTTCAATTTAGCAGCCTCTTCAGCAACTTTATTTGCAAATTCATCTGGTTTCTATTATGTTGCTTTTGAGAGGATTCTAGAATACTCTCCACCTTTTTGGCATCAGCAACACCATCCAATTGCTCTTTAAACTATGGAGGAGGAGGACCTATTCCAGTAAGCTCTGCTAGCTGTTTTCTTTGATCAACATGTGCTTTCTTAACTCATTGGCAAAAATGTTTAAAGAATTTCTAAGTATGGTGGTATTAGTGTTGACTTTGGTTTGTAAGATTTGAAATTGAGAAGTGAGAAAGGATTTTATGTCAGCATACTATGTGGAAGAGGTGGTTATACCCTTTGGTATGCTAAATCTTTGACTGGCTGGTGGCTGTTTAGTAACTAATTAGTGGATGGAGGGTTGAAATTCACTCCTAATGGAGGCCAACAATTGTGTAGGTTCCCTGGATGGATCAACACGAGATATCTCGATCTACGTAGGTGCGGAATCCCTGCGTAGGTCATTACGAGCGTAGAAGACACGAATAGATCAAACACGATACGATAAACAAACACGTTATCTTATAACCAAAACACGTGATACAATATCACTATTACAGACACGAACTCTCGTATACGACTATTGTTCAACCAACAACCTTAAACAAACCGTAACCTAGGAATATAAATACACGACAACTTCGCCTGGCATGTTCAGGCGAAGTTGTCCATAACTTCGCTTGACTAACAAGTTCGCCTGATAAGCGAACTTGTCAGTAACTTCGCTTAAGACATATAAAACATAATTAATCATTACAGACTCGATTACAGACACTAGACTATGAACTACTGACATTATGCACCAAAAAATTGGGTGTGATCTTGGGGTTGTTGGTCTTGTGTTTGAGACATGTTGGTGCTCAGCTTCTTGAGATGCAAGAACTCAGAACTCAAATTTTTATTTGATCTGTCAATTCATCAATAATTTTGCATCAACTAACTTAATAGTTACATCTGCAGACCTACTGTTAATAGTTTTACTTACATCAACAGTTTTATCTAAAACAAAATCAGGATTTACATCTTGAATTTGTTCAGATGCCCATTTGTCTTAGTACTAGGGACTAGAGGTGGGCAAAAAAACCTCTTTAATGAACCGACCTAAAAATCGAACCGAAACCGAACCGATTATGTAGAAACTGGTTTGGAACCGATTGAAACCGCGTGTTTGAAACCTGTTTGCAATTTTCTCCACCAAAACCGATTTCAAACCGGTTAACCAAACTGAAACCGACCAAAACCGAACAAAACCGGTTAAAATCCGAACTGAAACCGCTCAAAAACCCGAACCAAAACCGATCGTAACATGTTAAGAAACCGGTTTCAACCCGAACCAAAACCGATCATAAACCGGTTTGGACTTTTGTTGACCAAACCAAACTGGTTTTGAGTTTTAAACCGGTTTATGCACCTCTACTAGGGACTTCCAACTGGTGTTGTTATAGGAACATCATCAGTTGTTACAAGGATATGAGTCTTACTGCCTAAACTACTATCCAACTAAGAAACATTTTTTCAATAGTTGTAGTAGTTGCTCATAATCCCACATCCTAATTACCTGTAGTGATAGGGGCATTTTCCTCATATACCTCTAGGTTAGTAATGTCAATATCAACATCAGCAGTTTTGGCTGAAGTTTGCCTTTCAGGTGATGATGTGAAAAAAAGACTGTTTTCAATGTGTGAGACTTTTTAACAAATAATGAGCTACATGTTCAGTAGTAAGGATGTGATGATATAATGGGGGGGGGGGTGAAAGAGAAGTAGCGTTGGGATATGGGTTTGGAGTGCTAATTAGCCTTTCAACTCATTGTTGTGTTTCCCCTATACTTACAACTGTCTCTTTTTGTGAAAGGACTGAAAAGTTGGCTTGGGTGGAGGTGTGACTAACAATATTCAATTTCTATTGTGGCCTTTGTGTTGTCATAGGTAATTCATGCACCTCAACCTCCTAGACTACCTTTTTGGGTTTCTTTTGGGATTTAGCTTTTGTAGTTTTCTTGAAGGATTTTCTTTTGGTGGTAGGTATGGGTTTAAAAGTGCTTGGTTAAACACTTTGATCACCTAGAGTAGTGGGTTTTGTTTCTGTAACTGTTGTAGCTAGAGCATCAACAGTTTGGACAGGTTCCTCCTCATCAACTAAAGTCGAAGATTTGGAATCCTTCATTCTCGTAAAAACTCATTGCTGAGACTTTGACTTTTGGTGCATGTTCATTGGATCAAATCATAGTTAGGTATACCTTCATGAGATACACCATAACAAAGGGAAATATCAAAAATAGTTTTTCCTTAGAGGCAGCCATTGCTTTTACATTGTTTATGAAATCATTAAAAGTGATTTAGAAAAGCAGTATTTTTCACCAGTAATGATTGAATAAGCCAAATTTTGAATATTAAGTGGAAATTCAATCCAATCAGTGCGTTTGCACGACATACAATGAAGTACAGTGTGAAACAAGAATTTCATTAAAGGGGGGAACAAGTTTTATAAAGTGTTGTTTTTTCTGTTGAAGCTAAATATCCCCTCTCAATGAATTCCGACTTCAGTGCTTGTGGAACAAATTTTGAAGTAAAATCATCATTATTTAACTCAAAACTCTAACAGAGGTGTGATGATTATAATAGTACCTCTGACTTGCCTACGTTTGTATTGATGAACAAAGGCATCTTTTCATCAATGTCATACTGGATTGAAACATTTTTCCAGAAGTCATTGAGTGTTTGGGTATAAAGATCAGGATCAATCGTCAATATGTTATAGAAATTGCTTCTAGTGATCATTTTGATGATTGAATAATACTATGAATAGTGAGAACTGGTTATGAGATATGGCAACAAGTTGTGAGGGTTCTTGAATTGAATATTTCCAAGGTTTTGAGCCATGTTTTTAGAGTATGGGAGGATGATGATGGTAGAAATCAAGCTGTGTGACTGAATGGTGATAAGACGAGGTTTATTATAGGCTAAAGCTTTCTTTAGAATTAAGAAAGATGATTAAGGAAGGTAATTTGTGATTGGAAGATGATTAGGCGTTTTTAGCAAATGGGTGGCTAAAATTTACGGTTAAAACCACTGTTCTCTTGAAACAACGGCTGGTAACTCCAAACAATTGTTGGAAAAATGAAACAACTGTTGCTTGTCTTTGTTCAATAGTATTGAATAAAACTAATCAGTCTTTTTAAAAAGTACTAAATGACATAAGTAATTTGAAAAACAAATGTTTTTAACAGTTGTTTTCATTATTTTTCTCAATAGTAGTTTATAAAAAAACAGCATTTTTGAAAACATTGATCAATAGTTTAAAGTAAAATTGATTAGTATTTTTGAAAACTATAGTTTCCATTGTATTAAAATAGTCTTTATGGAAAATTTGAACACATTTTTATTATCAAAAGTCAGTTGCAAACAACTGTTTTGCTTTTTCAAAACTGATTATTCAAATATTTAACATTCCTCATGTGGAAATTTGCTAAATCAAGTGTTTTTTTTTTGTGAATACTTCATTGTTTTCGGGGCTGTGTGCATACTCCTATGTGAAGTTAACACTTACCTTAAGTGGTAAGTGTATGCCGTATGTATGATTAAATGTGTGTGAATGATATAAGCAGGTGTAAGTATGTATTTATATAATTGTATGAATGTATGGTCGTATAGTGGTATGACAAAGTATGACAGCTTGCAGACCCTTATAATATCTGCGAAGGTTAAAGGGTTGTAGACCCTAATAATATCTGTGAAAGTTAAAGGGTTGCAAACCCTAATTATATATGCGAATGTTACAGGATTGCAGACCCTAATAATATATGCGAAGGTTATAGGGCGAAATTCTCTTTAAAACATATGGATAGTTATGTATGTAATGCACAGGTTAAAAGAATGAAAGTATGAAAGAAAGAATGAATGTATGTATGTATGGATGTAATATGTATCTAAGGATACGTATATATGCAAGTATGTGAATGTAATGTATGTTGCCTGATTAAGTAAAACTCACTCAGCGTAGCTGACTTTTAGTATGCAAACATGCAATAGAATGAGACAGTTGGCTTGAGAAGCACACATGGTTGAAGAATAAAGAAGCTGGCATATGTAGATTTGAAGTCATTTTGTGATGATTGAGCTTAAAATACATGTTTGAATGTTTTTTTTAAATATAAGACTTATGTAACAAATGGTTGATGTTTTTATCTATTCCGTGAAAAGTTATAATTCACTCAGATATTTAGAACTGAGCTTATGAGTAAATTCAATGTTAATGTAGGGCACCGGAACCGGGGCCTTACAGATAGGTTATTAAAGGTTGAACTTGACTGGGACTAATTTGTAACAGAATTCTACATTCTCTTGCAAAGTGTCCTAGTCTGCCATACTTATGATATGTCATTATCGTCTTATTAAACCCAATTTTTGTCCTATTATTGATCTCTCGAAATTTCCTTCCAGTTCTCTTATAGAACTTTTTTGTTCTGACTGTCAAAAGAGCCAAAGAGTTCAACATCTCCATTTCCTCAAGATTCACTAGATCTATATGTTGCAGATCATCCATAATAAAGTATAGATTATTTGACATATTCTAAGTATTTTCATTAATAACAAATGCTTTATTTTCTAACCCTGAACCAATTCTCGTGGTTATGTCTATGTGATAGTCATAGGATTGGTCAGTAGTTATAACATGCTGAGTCTCCTGGCATAAAGTTGTTGACCCAATGGTATAATCATCGACTACCAGTTGAGATCAACATCTTCTTTTGTATAATCTCTCTCTCAAAGGTAAGCAACATACCATGGAGAATGGTTAAACTCAGATCCATAAAATTTAGTGTGGAAACATTATACGAGCCAAGATCTAGTCACAATTGGATACACCAATGATATATGTGACGATAAATAAAGATGATTTAGCCGAATGATTACTTTATTGATAAACGTTAAGGAATATTACATTAATACATACATATGGTTAAGCTCGATTCTAAAGAAAATCCAGCAGCATAACGTTACTTGTGAAATAAATAAGCACATATCTCTAAATATATTAGCTAGGGAAGGCCTATTTATAGACATCCTCCTTATTCATTAACATCACTAAAGAATTAGGCTTCCCATAACGAGTGACCTCCCATTCGCTAAACACCCTTAGCGAATGGGATCTTAACTTAACGAATGAACCACATACGCTACATCCTTAGAGTATGTGCACCTAGGTTGACGAATGAGCTTAGTCTATAACGAATGAACTCCATTCGCTATACAACCATAGCGTATGTGCTCCTAGGTTGACGAATGAGCTTAGTCTATAACGAATGGACTCCATTCTCTCTACAACCATAGCAAATGGGCCATATTACTATATAGCATAAACACTAAATTACCCATAGCCTATTCGATCAGCTACGGACAACAAATCACGTACTAACATTTGGTAATGTTCTCAATATGATAGCATGAGTATCCCAATGTTCAAGAAGATATCTCAGAAATTTGTTATTCAGAGCAGAGTTTGTAAAATTATCTTCAACCATTTTTAATTCACTAATTAATGTAGTGAACATTGTGTTGGGTTATGAAGGCCTTTGGGCTGGTTCTATTAGGAGGCCCGGTTTTGGTTCCTAATTATGTTTAACCCTAATCTTGTTTATTATATATATCCCATCATGTAATTGTAATCTTTGTTCTGAGCTAATAAGAAAACCTAGTTGCAGCCCGTGGATGTAGGTTCCCTTGCGAGGACCGAACCATGTTAAATTCTCGTGTCGTTTATATTTTCGTTTATGCGTGTTTATCGTTTTGCATGTGTGTGTTGTTTCGCTTCCACGCTCCGCTTTGTTCCTAACAAGCGGTATAAGAGCTTTGGCTCATTGGACACACGGTTCGTTGCACTGGTTACGATTTCGCAGAAGGTTTTGGTTCGAAATCTGTTTCTTGCAATTTGGAGTTCTGGTTGAAGACGGCGCGGCGCGGCCGATATCGGAATCTCTGTTGAAGTTCGATCACAGATTGCTCCCTGCTTTAAGAAAGTAATCCATGCGCCATATGAATCCTTGATTCGTTGTTTTATTTGATTTGTTGGTTCCGATCGTCTTTCTGATCGGGTGGGGCAAGTCCGCTTACGGTTAGTCTTTTTGTGAGGCTCTGGTTCGAGTGGCCGAGGAAGCTTGGAGTCGCCGTGAACATGAAAATCGCGATTAGAGTTCTTGCGTTGGCTCTTTTTCACCGTTGATTTATACTGTAATCGGGATATTTGGTTTGTCTTCGTGGCCAAATCTTGACCAAGGTTTACCGGTATAATGGCGGTTCGGTGATTGTGACGGCCAAGGACTGTTTGGCCGTGATCGGGTTGTCGTGTTTTCTAGAGGCGCTGATGAACATAGCTTAAAGAAATTGAGGTCTTTAATTGCTTTCTTGGGGTGCGTGAGAACCCATTTGTTGGTGGTCACCGTAGTATTATAATGGCCTTTAACAACTTTTGTTTTTTTAAATGATTGAAAGTTTATTTTATCAATTTGGTCAATAAAAGTTTTTATAAACTTTGGTACTCGATCGGGTTAAAGGTTATGGTTGTTGTTTCAAGTTCGGGTTTTGACGATGATTATCAACCATGTTTACTTTAGCCGGGTTTTGTGAAGATAAGTTGAGTTCGGGTTTGGGTTGGATTTTTCTAGAATAGATTAGTCTGAGGTAATTGTTTACGGTTTTGTACAGTTACTTGATTTATCGGTTGTTGTAGGTGCAAATTGGTTTAACTTGATAGTGTTAAGTAGAACAACCGTCAAGTTCAAGCCCGTGCCATTGCTGTGTATGTTCACTGTTTCCGATTTGTTCTCGTTCGTTATTTTTATAACTGAAAACGAGATGGTTATCATTGGAATGTTCGTCGGTTATGGATTTTTTGGTTGATTGGGTTGTCATGGGAACTTGGATGTGGTACTAGTGATGGATAAACCTGGAGAAAATTGAACTAGTTGGTGTGTTGGTGACGACATAAGTGAAAAAAATAAATAAATAAATAAAAATATTGACAAGTCATGTGTTCTATTGCTCGTGTGAATGATCTTTCGGTTAGGGTTTGCGTTAACTGATCGTGTGTACGGTCATAGAAACCTTGGTACCGCTTGTTCTCCATGAAAGTTCTACTGTTGTTATAACTGTCTGCCTGTTAGCTGGTTCGGAACTGTGATTATTACTTCTTGTTCGTTTGGAATTGTGAAGTTATATCTTGTTTGGTGGTGATCAGTGGTACACCATTTGAGAGGTTCATAATCTCGTGTTGGGTAAAGTTATTTGCCGGGATAGTACGAGTGGGGTTCATCTCATGGAGTGTTGTTGTGGCATGGGTTGGGATAACAGAGACAGTGGGAGCTGAGCATAGTCAACTTGTTAGGCTGCGTAGAGGTGAGACATTTTAAGAGTCGATGTCGAAAGGTTTGGAATTATGCTTTTGAGAATGTCTCTGGGGTTGATGCATTGGGACTCAGTGAAGGCGGTGAAGACTCTTGGGTTCAAAATTCTGGTATGCTTTATTTCTTGTTACTCACTTCAATAAAGCATTGGTGAATTTTTTTTGTTAAAGACTTTTGGAAGATATGCTTTCTGTATCATCGGATAAAGTGAACCAACTATCGAGTTATAAAGTCTTGGATCGCTGAATCGGGTAGAGCTAAGGGGTTTCAGTTTGCAGACATGAAGCCTAGAGCCACGAGGATGTCAGCTTGAGCGTATTCGGGGTTTGAACATGTTCGGGGTTTTCGTAACAGTGGGAGCACGCGGTGTGTTCTAGGTTTGTTTCCAAAGGGACGTTGGGTTCGGAGGACCAGGAATCCGAATGTGAAAATCTCTCCTGGTATAGTCTGCTAATTTGGAGAGTGTTTATCCTCTGAAAGTCTTTGGAGCCGGTAGTGTGAGTAAGTGAGGGCCGGTTAAGATTGAGGATGAGTCATTGACGGGTATTGTCATGGCTGGGTCTGTGATGACCGGATTGGAGTTCTCGGGAGCTTCAATGGGCCTTTCAGGTAACTGATGAGAAGGGCAGCTGCAACTAGGGTGTGGATTTGTGGAAATCTTAGCTTGTTCCTAGGGAACTAGAGGCTTGAAGAATTTCTGTTGTCGAAATTTTAGCTTGTTCTTGGAACCGGAGGCTTAGTAGATTTATGTTACTGAAGATTATTGGAGTTACTGGATGACTGGGTTATTGTTATTTGCTTGGACGGCGGGCTGAAGTTTATCGCAAGGCCTTCAAGTGGGATATTGTTGGGTTATGAAGGCCTTTGGGTGGGTTCTATTAGGAGGCCTGGTTTTGGTTCCTAATTATGTTTAACCCTAATCTTGTTTATTATATATATCCCATCATGTAATTGTAATCTTTGTTCTGAGCTAATAAGAAAACCTAGTTGCAGCCCGTGGACGTAGGTCCCCTCGCGGGGACCAAACCACGTTAAATTCTTGTGTCGTTTATATTTTCGTTTATGCGTGTTTATCGTTGTGCACGTGTGTATTGTTTCGCTTCCGCGCGCCGCTTTGTTCCTAACACATTGTTGAGTTAACTCTCCATTTCAAATGACAAAATGCTTCATATTGTTGTATGAGAATTTCTCGTGTATTTTCAATTATTTGAGGAGTTCCACCGAATTGTTCTTTCAGTGCATCCCACAACTCTTTAGCATATTTGAAATGATCCCAAAGAGGTTCGGTATCCTGAACCCTTTTATTTATTTCACTAACAGCTATATTTTGCAGGAAAATATTGGTGAATTAACTTTCATTAAAAGTTCATTAAGTGCTTGGTCAAACATTTGGAACAAGTCTTGTAACTGCTAAATGATTGCATTGAAAACACATAAATTGGCTAGGATCCTCGCTATCGGTTATGATTGTGAAGCATATCTATCTCAGCTGAAGCTACATGCTAACGACTCCTAACGACTAGTAGCTCATTACTTGATCAACTAGTGTGTGGAAACAAAGCTGACTAAGTCCAACAGCTCTCTTGAAGATGTAGTTAATTGATTTTATTGCTAAGATTATCATTGTACTATATAATGAGGCTATGGTGAACAAAATAATACACATACACAACTTGCACCACACTCTCTTGTACTCTAGACTTGTTCATCAACACTTCTCGTGTTGTAACATTTTTTTCTTATTAATAAATCTGAGGCAGGCGGGTAGTTTTCCCCTCCAGAGGTTTTTTTGTAGGAGATCCTACTAGGATCAAGGGTTTTTCATCGCAATATCCCGAGTCGTTTACTGATTTACGCATACACACTTGCAATACTGTGAAGAACACGCCACCTCACTAAAAACGATTGATCACAAAATTGCTTTGGTAATTTTTGACCAAAACACTTGATCAAAATAATCCTTTGGATCCTTATTGAGCATCTCGTTACCATTCAAAGGATCAACAGTTTCAGGGGAATGAGGCCCATGAACAACTAATCTCCAACAACCAATGTTTTGGTTGCACTGACGGTGAAGCATTCTCTGAGCCCATATGTTGTATTACCTTGAACCAACATAGGTGGCTTGAAGGCAGAATTGGTGTTATGAGGATCTTATACAAACAACATGATTCACAATTCAACTAGATTTTCACTAACAAAAGAGTATTCAATAGAGTTTTGCTAAAAACTAAATTCCACAAATTGAATTAATTTGAGCTTCGATTTTTGTTTATGAAATGATTATTTGATCAGTTTGAGAGATCCATGACTTTGTTACCAATTGTTAGGACCTAGATCTCAGTCTAAGCTAATCAACACAACTACACTAATAAAACAGTATACAACTGATCTAATCCTTTGAATGGATTAGTATCACATTAATTATATTCATTATTGAATTATGAACTAACTTGCATTGTTAAATAAAATAAGCAGTGGAAATCATAAAGTAAATTGAGGTTTTATATGAAAGAATAACTTTACATTAACCATAATCAAAAGATTAAAATTTATTGCTCCTTCTCAACCTTATCTCATCATTCATTCATTCATTAATGTTTTGGTACAAGTGTACACCGATTAGGTGAATTTATTGCTCCTTCTCAGCCTTTGAGCTTGTCTCGAAGTTTTCTTTGGATGTGTTTCTTTGACCAATTCTTGGGACTCTTGACTTCAAGGAGTAACTTGGAACGGGCTTCTTGTCGTTTCTTTTTGCACCCTCATTGTCAGACATCTCAGTGATCTTGATGTCATTAACAGCCATAGGTGGTTTGGTGCATTCTCTTGCAAAGTGACCCGATTCATTGCAGTTGCAGCAACGCAGCTTTTCTTTCCCAAACCCGATGCTCTTCCCATCAGAATCTCTAAAACTGTTCTTCCAGTACTTTTTAATGAAGTTAGATGCTCGGTGAATAGACATGGCCATCTGGTACTTGATGTCCATTATCTTGAGATCCTTCTTGTTGATCTCGGGAAGGTCTCCTGGCTCAAATGAAGGAGGAATAAACTTTCCTTGTAACAACTCCTCATAGCTTGCCATAAAGGCATGGAACAGTGTCACATTTGAGTCATCAGCTAAAATGGTTTAAGGAGCAGAATGAGCTTGATTGCTTGTGAGTTTCTTGATCCCTTGGGCTTTTAAGGCTTGTGCAACGGCGTCTTGAAATGAGCTTGAACTTGATGGTGCTTGAGGTGCAGCAGCTATCTTGAAGGCAGAATTAGTAGTGTGGACAAAAGGGTGTGCTTGGCTCAGAAATGCAGTACTTATTCCAGATCCATTACATATCCCAGCTTGATTGATAGAACTTATGTAATTTCCCATCCTGAGGTTGTCATCCATCTCAAATGACTTAATAATTGATGTCAAATCAGCAAGGGTAGTAATATGAAGGTTGGTTGTTCTCTTTATTATGGTTACACTGCTATTACAGGCATAGGGAAGGGAGTTAAGCAACTTTTCATTGATTTCAATCTGGTCATAGTCAATTCCAACACTTTTGATATTCGTAATCAATGTTTCAAATTTCTGAATGAGGCTAGTGGCCGATTCACCTTGTACATGATTGAACATATTGAATTCACCCTTCAACATTCCTTTTCTGCTATTCCTCATTTCAGTGTTTCCCTCAAACTTGCTAACCAAGGCATCCCAAAGACCCTTGGCATGGTGTAATCTCTCAATGTTTGAGGTCTCTTGTTCGGATCTAACAAAACAACACTAGTCTACTTGGATCAACCTCTACACTAGCTAGCGGAAATCACTAGTGAAGACCGAGATCTCGGATCTCGTTTGGTTATATTTATTTTTGTGAGGGAAGAAGAGAGGGGAGAGTAGAGAGAGTTTGTAGTACGGATAAGATAAACAAATTGACAAAAAGGTTAGTTGTGCATGTGACACACACTATTTATAGTGTGTGTGCTCATGCACTTTGATATCTTTATTTATAGCCCAATGGGCTCTAACATGCATGGCCTCAGGCCCCTACATACATAGAAACAAAATCCAACTAGCTAATGTACATCAAAGATACATTACTATCAAATACGAAAGACTAACACAAAATGGGCCTTACAATATGTCGCATGTGGAGTAACGTACTATCCTTAAGTATCACATAATGTTTCCTTTATTCCCGGTTGATGAGACATGCCCTGTTTATCGCAAGGCATCTTTGGACTACTATGGGAAGCACGAAGTACATTATAGAGAGCTCTCGAGGTTTAATTACCAAAACAATTTGGCTAAGAATGCACTCTTTGGCATATTCTGGAGTGCCATTTTTGTTAATTTGTTAAGAAAGAAACACCAGCGAATTTCTTGACCGCCCGTTGGATGGAATGTCAACTCTCAGACTAGGTGAAGTTTTTGTCTTTGGATGAATAAGAGGAACCACGCATGTGTAGATCTGACAAGGGTTTCCCCTTTTGTGGGCTTAGATAGTAGTGTTTTCATAGTTTGTCAGAATGCATTAAAAGCTACTTCATGCAATGTGACAAAACATGACAAAATGTGTCTAGACAACTATCATATGTTTATACCCTTCGTTTTCGATATTTTTGGTTTCCAAGCGTCTAATGTTGTTAAACTATTTAGTCGTGTCTAATGTGTCATGAATAGTAATGTTCCCCATCATCTATAAATGTTATTTTTAAACTACTAATTTTTGTTATTCAAAAATCACAAGCAATGTAGCTTCTTACTCAATTGTCTCCTGTATCGATATAAACACTAATTATAATTAGAATAAATATGGAGAATTTGTTTTAAAAATAAATAAAAAAATCTCTTCAATATATACCATACTCAAATAATTTCAGAGTATTTTAAGAATTTTTGGATTTTAAATGTTTTATAAATTTTTATGCAAATGATACGGCATTTCATGTATTCATTTTGAATAATAAAAACTTTTTCGTTGAGTAAAATTATCTTTTGTAACAACAAATAGTTAGCATAGATTATTTATTAATGCATATTTAACTCATTACATTAAGTATATATAATAATAATAATATCTAAATATAATTTGTGTTTAAGACAAGTCAGATTAGATTTAACTCTTACAAATCCGTCAAGACTCACGGGCCACCCACTAGTTTATTCAAGACCAATATGATAATCCCTTTTCTTTAATCCAAACACATGCATAATTCTATTTAAAACTTTACTAGCCACCAAAAGTGTTGTATAGGAAAAATTAAAGGTGGTGTGGAGCATGTGAAGTCAAGTTACCGTATGAAGTGAAGAGGCAAAACGTGTAAATTAATATTGAGCCAGCCAAGGGTGACCCCTGGTTCACTAAAAGGCCAACTACACCTTCTCTTAATGTGATGCCATATACAACCCTAACTTAACCCTAACCCCCAGACTTGTACTTCTGGTAGCCGCCTTTTATATTTCCTTTGGTTTTTGTGACCCTTTCCATAAACCACCCCACAGAAACCTAATCTAGAAGAACACGACAAAAAACAGGATGTGCGGAGCACAGCCGTTGGTTGGGTTGCCTCATGTTTATGATTGGCCAGCCGTTGGGAACTCCAGGCGCCACTTCTCATTCTCACTACGTACCCCTAACCTATGTGGAGTATTATTTACCCCCTCATTTTCAGTACCAATAATTAATGCTTTCTACTTTTTTTAATTTTAATTTCGAATCCTTTTTACGTACTCATATCTTTCACTCCTATTATTAAACAATACACTAAACTAAACGTAATGTTTATATTATCATCACCTTACAGTAGTATAAACAAATTGTAGCTCCTTGGGACCTGGAGGCTGGATCTGTATTTTATTTTTCTTTCTTTTGACGATATTATTTAATCACTACCATCATTGTAACTAGGAGGAATTCATAACTATGTGGCTAGCTAATTGTTTGTCGTTATTTTTAGATATTTTATGCATACTTTTACTTTTCATAAATTGATTCGTACACCTCTAGATATTTGAGATATTTGAATTGTCATTCTTAAGTTGTGGTTGCTCTTCTTCATCGGCGTGTTGTTCAACACTCATGTATGTCCTACCTTTGGATCCCACCGTTGTCATTTGATTGTGATTCTTATTTCTTAGGGCTAACTGCATACGTTGTTGATCCTGCCGCATCGCAAACTTTTATGCAATCGACCTTTTATTATCTAGTTATCTTTTTAAAAAAAATATGGAGTTACAGGTATGGCAAACTTATGTTGCCACATTGTTTTTTTGGGTTCTTACATTGCACTGTTATGTGTCTGGCTAAGAGTGACAAAGTTAATGTTTTTCTTCTTGTTTGTTGTTTCGTTTCGACTGGCCCAAATTTGTTTCTAGCTGTACGACCATGGTGTGCTATTATATTTGCCATGCTTTATGTTCTGAACTTTGCTCAATTTTCGACCCATGGCTGCACCCTACCCCATTTACAATCGTATATTTATGTGTATATATGTACATGTATACGAGTAAACAATAGCACATTTTAGACCTAAACGTGTATGAAACATGTATAGCATGTTTTAAACTTAGTAAATTTAAAAGATAATAAGGGGATAGCGGCGCAGCTTGTTGCTCGCTTACCCATTATCCAGATGTAGCTCGGTTTGTGTTATATATAAACATATGATGAACAAAAAAAAAAGATTAAAAGATAATAATCATCACTGCTCTCACTCAATTCTTTTATATGAAATATATGATCGGTACTACATATACGAACGAGAGCAACAAGCATTTGCAAAAAATAGACAAACAGTAACAAGCTTACATTAGCATATAATCAAGTTAAGTGTTACACAGAATTTATATGAGTCATAAATCGTGACCAGCGCATTATACGTCAAGATCAACCAAGAACTATAAGTACAATGCCAGTGAGCTAAAATTGTCTTACATAATGAAATTAATTTTATATAGCCAATTAGTAATTAGTCTACGAGATTAAAATCCAAATATTCTAATCGATGTTATGTATTATGTTAAGATGATATTAACATCTTATAATCTAGTTAAGACTTAAGAATTCTTCAACCTAAACTTTTATGTCTTCTTTTCTTTATTAATTCTATAAAGTGAACCGAATTTATCAAAGTGTAATTTTATACATTTTAAATTTTTAATCACTTAATTGGAGAATTAGTTCCTTTAACTTGCACGTAATTCTCACTTAATGAAGAATACATTATATCATTCGTAAGCGCACGCTGTGATCCTATAAATCAGTCAAGGAAATCCACAGTTAATGCATTAATTAGTCACAGTTAGAATGCATATATATCACAAAATAATTAACATAACATGCATATGACATAAATTTTAATGAATGCAAACACTTAAGTGGCAAAGTAAGCATTTAACAGGACAATTGCAATCCCAAACAAGATTGTTTCAAAATTTCATCATGCTCTAGTATCTTGATTTCCAATGTTTAGAACTATTAATATATGATAACATGGGCAAACAAGTATTCTGTAGTGCCATGTTTTCTTGCGATTACTTACGCCACTTTTGTATCCCATCATGATAATTAAGTGCTACGTATTTAAGCACTAATTATCATATCTAACTTTATCTTTAGAAAAAAATTGTTATGCATGTATGCAACATGATAGTTTCATGTATCATTAGATAATTTTATGTAAGTGGCACATGAGATATTAGATGAGTTACATAAATATGATCAAAATGATGATTATAGTAACTTTATATGCGATACTGATAAATTTTTATCCAAGTTTATTATCTTAATTGCTAGGTGATTTCATTGAGTATCGAAAGAAGATGGTACGAGCAACAAAAATCTTTGACTAGCGCATTATCACAAATAAACTTTTAACTATTCTATTATTTAGGGCATATGATTGTTTTAATTTTAAGTGGACATTTTTTGTGATAGGCTATAATTGTTTGTGAGACTAAATTAGGTACTTTTATATACCAATGTTTACATGCATAAGAGAGAGAACAGTTTTACAAAGATTTAAGACTGTTTTACTATAATTTTGGTTCAAGCAGTTTCCAAGTTTCATATTTAATTTCGCATGAAGTGTGTAGGTTATGTTAAAATAATTATTTATACCAATCATGAAAAATTAAGGTAATACTTGTTCTTAATTTTATAAACACTATTAGCAACCTAAATTTTAAATTCTACAGCTTGTGAAGTTGAGAAACTTAAAACTTTTTATACTATCTTCTAAATCATGTTTATTGATTTCAGAATGTAGTACAACAACACATCATCGTAACTATTAAATATACAAACTTGCAATTTAGACCTCATGTTCATAAGTTTGAATTTTAATTTTCTGTACTTTTAAAGTTTTTATTTTTGTTATCAAGTAGTAGATATCAAGCTGTTAAAAAAAAGGATGTAAATCTCAAGTTCCAAACTTCCAATGATCACACAAAGTTTATATCGAATATGTCAACAAGTTCCACATATGTTCATATAAACTTTCAGTATGTATATTTCAACATATTAAGCTTTGAAATAAAAAGGGAGCTTAACCCACTTTTCTCAATGAGTGTTTTCATGGTGCCATGCACTCCATATAAAATACATATTTCATAGATGTGGCACATGTATTTTTATGGTGTTAAAGATGGTGATGTATTGAACTTAGCCACTTGATGGGTTTAACAATAGATATTATTGATAAAAATATCAATCGATGACATTGATATCTTAAATATTTTGAAACTTGAAATTGAGTGTTCAAAACAAGGGGTCATATTGTGTATCGACCGTGCTACCGGTATTGAACATTCTATTGCTATTGCTTTTACAAAAGTGATCGGTTTAATAGTGCTACTGGAAGCTTCATCGATACATTGTATATATTTCTCTTGCTTTTACAAAAGTGATTGGTTTAGTAGTGCTACTTGATGCTTCGTTCGTAGTACAGTTTGAGAAAACCAATCCAAGCTTGTCATTGGGATAACTATTGGATACTTAATTACAAGACACTCAAAACACAAATACTCTAGCTTGTTATATTTGTAGGGCTCCGTTTTGTTAGTTAGTTTTTTGTATTTGTTTGAAATATTCACGATGTAATTTTGTTAGTATGTCGGTTTTCTTTTATATATGTTTGAGCCCAAGGTCATATAAGTTGTGTCTAATGGGCCTTAAATAATATAAGTGAACATGGCATTGCTTCACCTATAAAAGGTGAAGCATGCACATGTCAAACTAACATTTTGAGAAATATCTTATCATTTCACCAACTCTTCTCTCTACTCTTTCTCATATCTTACCACTTCGGGTAATAACTCACAAAAACAAGATCCGAGATCTCGGTTGGCTACAAGTGATTTCCGCTAGCGTGTAGTTAGAGATTGATTCAAGAACTTATAGTTGTTTGAACCGTATATAGGACCTACAAATAGTATCATAGTTTTCGGCTCTACTAGTTGTAGTTCTTGGGTTACAACCTTGGATTTTGTTCTTGTTTGTATGTTGAAGACTTGTGTTCAAATGTTAAAGTGGGTCTACGGGTTCGCATGTTGTTGTAGTTGGGTTTGCAAGCTTGAAATAAGGTTGTTTAAAGTATTTGGGCTTGAAAGAAGTGTGTTCTTAAAAGTGTTTAGATTCAAGAAGATTGTGTGATTTAAGCTTCAAAGTGTGTGTTTCTATATCTACAAGTGTTCATCGGGTTTCATTCGTGTTTCCATAAATAGCTAAAAGAGTACTTGTTTTTAAAGACGTACAAAGAGTGAAAATTGTACTTGCTGGAAAAACCATTCGAATCGAGTTTAGAAACCAATCTAGTCGAAATTCAAAACCAATTGATTCGATTTCTTTTTCAGTTCGATTTGATTCATTTTCTCATTCGATTCGAGTCAAATCTTATTCGATTCGTTTACCTATTCGATTCTATTTCAATTCGAACTGTTTGTATGTAACAATTCGGGTTTTCTCATTTTATTTTGTAACCGTTGCCCGACCTTTTTATATGTTCGGGCTATCCTATCAATAAAAATATCGCAATTATCAAGATATTACAATTGCGACCCTAAACTAAACTCTTAACCAATTGTGTTCCCCTCTTCATACTCCAGGGACTATATTGAAAATTCTGGATATTATAATATCTAACCCGTTTACCCATCAGTTCAATCCATGCCCGTGACCCGATTTGTGAACTCATATACCCAACCACTTAACTTGGACCTCAATTCTCGTCACCAACATGGAAATTGTATCAATAGATATGTTATTCATTCCTTAATCGGCATGTCGACACCCCTAATTATGTTATATTGATCAAAACGGATTCGTATTGCTTATTATACTAGCCGACACCAACTCGTTCATAATATACATGTTAACGAACATTATAATTCAATTAAACATACATTTATAATCATCTAACCCTCGCCGTCCTAACCCCTATACTTAATTACATTATCAACAGTGTTTGATTGGGTGTTCATAAGAGCGTATAGCCGGCTACTGATTCTCCTAATTAACCCGTCATATAACATTATAAGAGGTAATTTATTATTGTTTTGAATTTGTCTTTGATCAGTAAACGTAAACCCTAATTAGTTGGATTAACATTAACGGATTAAGCTGATTGATTATTTAGGGTTTATGTGAATTGGGTTTTTGTTCTGTTAATATATTATTTTTAGTTTATGGTTATTAAACGAGTTAGCCACCAGCCTAGATGGCTGGTGCACCCTCGCTTAAACCTTTCCGGTCCGTCTTTTTAGCTATTATTTTTGTTATTTTTGTATTTTAAGCATTTATTAATTAATAATAATAATAATAAAAAAGGTTAAACAAACTTTATTTTATAAAAACCGACAAAATTAACATGTTGTTTTCGCATCTTGGTTAAAATCCTTATGTATGTACATATATATGTGTGTATATATATATAGATATAATATAATTTGATTTAAAATCTAAATATGAAAGGTTTTATATAAATAAAAATAGTTATAAATATATTAATAATACTACTAAATAGATAACCAACCTTTTTATATAAACATATATTTTATATATGTATTTTATTTATGATTATAAATATAATGTAATTTAAAGGTATAAAATATGATAAAAGATTTATAGTTAAAGAAAAGTAATAAAATTTGTAATAAATCTAAGTAATATTTAATTATCATAAGAGAAAATTAGCATTTGCCTCCCTGGAATATATCGTCGCGAGATGGATTGACCGCTGAAAAATAATTTGCGCATGTTGTACCGTTGTTAAATTTTGGCGGGCTCAGTGCGTGCCCTTCTGTCGGTTGACCATTCTTTTGACCTGTGTAATGACTAATATGCCCTTTTCAGTAGCGCAATTAGAAGATCTGCGTTTCATATAATTTACAAGTGTACCCCCAACTTAATTCCCTCCTAAATTTAAAATACCCGTTTTTTTATAAACATTTCACCCGAACCGACCCCGAAAACAACCAAACGAACCGATATATTTCATTTTTTTATAAATTTTTCACCTGAACCGGCCCCGAAAACAAACAAACGAACTGATATATTTAATTTTTTATAAACTTTTCACCCGAACCGACTCCAAAAACAACCAAATGAACTGACATATTTCCTTTTGTTATAAACTTTTCACCCGAACCGACCCCGAAAACAACCAAACGAGCCGATATATTTCATTTTTTATAAACTTTTCACCAGAACCAACCCCGAAAACAACCAAACGAACCGACATATTTCATTTTTTTATAAACTTTTCACCTGAACCTAACCCGAAAACAACCAAACGAACCGATATATTTCATTTTTTTCACCCGAATCGAACCCGAAAACAACCAAACAAACTTGAACCCGAACCCAAACACAATGAAGATAAACATTTATTTTATATATATAACACGAACACAATACACAACAAAATACATACATACATATAACAAAACACCCGAATTATAAACTTCTGGATTTTACATATAACTAGCCGAACCCGAACTCTACAGAAGGAGACGCGGGCCGAGAGTCCACCTCCTACGGAAGGCGAATCGGGCTTGGCCTGCGAAAATAACCAAAAAACGAACCAAAATTCTACAAATCCGGACTCGAAGATTAACTTCAATCGGGACTCCAAAGAGAGCCCGATTGTAGTGGACATTGAAGATAAAAACCATTGTAGTTCTAGTTGACGGGTGCGACGGGGAGCCGGGAAGTGCGACGGTGGTGATGTGTGAGGCCGGCGGTGAGGTGTGAAGGTGGAAGGAAGGAAGATGGTGATATATATATATATATATAGAGAGAGAAAATGGTTCAAATAAGAACAAGGAGTTTCCTAAGAATGGTAAGAACCAACAATTTTTTGACATTTGGCATTACAAACTATGGTGAAAGAATAAATCTAAGAAACTATGTCGGTTACAATGGTGAAAGAGTAATTCTAGGAAACAAGTGTCGGTTTTTGGTAGTTTTAAATCTCAACCATTGATCAACATGATCCAATGGCTATGATTTATTCCTAGTCTTCATAGGAAACTACTTATTTTTAGGATAACCCTCCCCTATATATATATTATGATGGTGAGTAGGTTAAGTATTGGGAAGGTGGAGGGAAGGGTGGAGAAAGAGTGTGGAGGAAGAATGTGGAGGAGAAAGAATACCCGGTGATGATCGGACTGCCATTTTCACGACAAGCCGGTTTTTCGAGCTCATGAAGAAGATAATAAACATAATGGCACAGTTATATCACCTACTTTTATATTTTTAAAAAGTCTAAAACACCCTCCAACTTAACGGAGGTTAACGGAAAGATCTAACGGAATGGTACATACTGACCCGCCCAAATTAAACAACGGTACGACATGCACAAATTCTTTTTCAGTGGTTATTCCATCTCGCGACGATATATTTCAGGGAGGCAAATGCTAATTTTCTCTTATCATAATAATATTAACCAATTGTAACATCCTATTTTTGAAAAAAAATAAATAAAAAAAAGAAATTTCGTTTATTTAATAACGTGTCGTTATTCAGTTTAGATAAATGAAATAGTGTTGGCTTGGACATTAAAAGATTGAATAAGGGATGGTGATGGGTCTTAGGTTCATATGCTTTAGGATATATAAACCCCTTAAACCTCCAAAAAAACCCTAAACTCTCATTTTTATCATGTAGCCACCATAACACACCCAAAACACACACAAACAATCTCCTATATCCCGAACCAAGATCCGAAGGAAAAGACCCGAGCTCGTTGGTGTTAGAACCTCGTGATGAGCAAGACATACATCAAGCCTAGATCATGTTCGTGAAACCGATTCGTTTGAGGTACGTTTTATAACGAAAACTTATGCACGACTCGTTTAATATTCCTATATCTATATATAAATGGTAAAAAAAATCAAATGCAACGATTCTCGTTGAAATTCATAAACATTTATTAGGTTAATTAATCAAACATTAAGCCATATACTTTTATCAATCAAATGCACCATTTAAACGCGATGTTTGGGCGATTAGGGTTTGTAGGCGTTGGGTGTACGAGTAGAATGATACTAAATTCGTGTTATTTTATCAAGATTTGAAGGTAAATTGAAAATATGGTGTCTGTTGACTATTATTGTTCATATCAATTTTGACTTTGACAACTTGAGTCAACGATTGGATAATATCTGATATCCATTCGTTATGATAAACGAATGGCTGATCATTCGTTAAGCAGTCATAGAGAATGAGATATATTCGTATGTTCTGGTAACGTATGAGCCTTCCATTCGTCCTATAGAAGTCACGAATGACCTTATTCATTCGTTATCCATTCATTCGCCATGAGAAGACAGCGAATGGAACCATTCGTTATAGATACATTCGTGTGCTCATGTAACGAATGAACCTTCCATTCGTCTCAAAGAAAGCACGAATGACCTTAGTCATTCGTTATGAACTCATTCATCTCGTTAAGACTCAGATCAAGCCATTCGTTATAATGAATGGGATCATTCGTCATAACGAATGGGATAACGAATGGTGCTTACCCAGAATAACATATATATATTTAATGAGACTTGGTTTTTTATGAAACTTTAGCTCGACCCCAACCAGGGGCTCTGCCCCTTGGACCCTGCTAGGGGTTGCCACCCCTAGACCCAGCTGCCAGGGGTGCTGCCCCCGGACCCCCGTTCGTCGAGGGTTATATTAAACTAGAAATACGATATGCGTAGTGATAATTAAATTAATATGTGTAATTGTTATACAGTTTGTCGCGCCCAGCTAAATAGAGGAGTTACCATTAACTCGGAAAGGAACCGAGCTTAGGTTAGATTCTAGCCCCACTTCCTTATTATGTTTTCGGTGTTGTGTGCATACTCAATGTGATTAGTTAATACACTTACCTTAAGTGGTAAGTGTATGCTAAGTGAATGTTTATGAATGATGTATGTATGATATATGAATGTCTATGAATAATGCATGTATAATATATGAATGATCTAGAAAAGATTAAGAGTATGTATGAAAGTATATAAATATAAAAGAAAAGGAAGGCATGTATGAATTGACGATAAGAGGGTGGCAGACCCTAATAATATCTGTGAAAGAGGGTGGTAGACCCTAATAATATTTGTGAAGGAGGATAACAGACCCTAGTAATATATGTGAGGTTATAGGGCGAAAGACTTTTTAAGGGTGGCAGACCCTAATAATATCTGTGAGGTTACAGGGCGAAAGGCTCTTTAAAACGTATAAGTATGTAAAGTATGAATTATATATAAAGAAAGAAAGAAAGAAGTATAAATTTACGTGTGTACGAAAGAAAGATAAGCATGTTAAGTAAGTAATATGTATCTGCGGATACGTATGAGTAAGTATGTGAATGTATTGTATGTTACCTGCTTTAACTAGAACTCACTCAGCGTAGCTGACTTTTAGTATGCACGCAGGTTAATAAACTGAAGCAGTTAGCTTGAGGGGGAGACATGGCAGGATCTGAAGAAGCTGGCATCTGCAGAAAGATTTGGCATGATGTTAATAAGATGTTTTATGTTATGTTTTTATAGACAATTTTGAATGTTTGTAACGAATGATTAAAGTTTTATTTATTCCGCGAAAGTTTTAATTAACTATTATATTTAGAAATGTGTTTATGAGTAAATCCAATACCAAAGTAAACGGGGTCTTACACCAATCATCAATATTCCCAACTCTCTTTCAAACCGTCATCTATTTATATTTATTTTTCTGCAACTATTCTTTATTAGGTTATATGGTCAGAGCTTGATCTACCGTTATTTTTATTATCAAACCTTTACCTCCTTGCTCATTTGATAAGGTGAGTATTTCACTCCCATATTTTACTCATTTTAAATCTTTTGGGGACATATGCGTAACTTAAATATTTGCATATTGTATAGTATTCAATGGCAACTTTTAATCCATGTGTGTATATCAGTTTATGTCTAACTTCTTGTTTGCTTACTTGCTCTATTTGATCGTATTCGGAGAGGTCCATCATAATCACAGTAATAGTATAATCATACGACCGTCGTAGTAGCCAATGCCCACTTCGCAAGGCAACAGTTTTACCGACAATTTATTATTTGCTCATTGGTTAAATTGGTTATCTCACAGGAACAATTTTCATTTTCTTTTATATTATATTATATCTCACTTAACTGGTGTTTTACTCACTGAACCTCGTATTGACAAAATTATTTGTATTTTATACGCATATGTAGGTCATCGTGTGAACTGATTTATCAAGAAGTATTGAAGGACTTAGGATTTGCTATGCTAGAGAAAGATTAGCAAGACTTAAATTTAATTTGAACTATTTATTTCATTGTTTGCTTTATTTATGAATGATGTACTTGTTTTATTTGGATTTTATTGAATATTATAATTAAATAAATAGATATTGTCATTTTAATTATTGCATGATAGTACCTTGAGAGCTGTGAGCAATCAGTTCACTCCCCCACATTTTCGCCTTAGGTTGGGATGTGACAGATTGGTATCAGAGCTGAAGGTTTAAAATAGGTCGTTAGTGGTGCCTTGGTAACATGCTTAAGAGCCCCATACATGCTTACTTTTTTGCCTTATGTGTTTTATTTAATTGTTTACTGCTTTCTTATTTAATAATTATTTTTGATTATTATATTATTGTAATGCACACACACACAACTCCGAGACTATGCCTCAACCTAAAAAATAAATTTTTATTTAATTTTAAAAATCAATTAGATTGTCTTTATTTTTGGGAAATTCCTTAAGAAATCCCTAGTGTTGTTTTTACTCCAATCACCTTATGGCTAGGTTGTGTGACATGTCATGTAGTAACTGGAAGAGGGTAGAGAACTGTGAGTCGGGCCTTGGTAAACCGGATCCGAGAACCAAACGTAAGACGCTATTCGTTACCTGGAGGATAACCTGACCACAGTACTTGATCTTATAGGCCAAAGCGAGACACAACGATCATATGACTGACACCCTAACACCCTAGGTTGTCAAACGTAACCACATTAGGGGTTGCATTCCTTATATTTTTAAACCGAATTCTCGGTGGTTCGTGGCTAAATTCGGTAACTTTTCCGATTATCGTGTTATACTGTTTTTAAAAGGTTAGTTGGATACCCCGACTATCCATTTCCCAACTTGTTTTGTGTTTTTGTTGGAGTAATCATATGTGGTGTTTCACGAGATACTCCAACTACCCACATTTTTATTTCGTTATTTAAGTCGGTACAGTTAAAATGTCATGGAACGCTCATGGGTCACCCAACTTCATTGTATTAATAATTCGTTAATTAGTTGGTAGAGTTAAAATGTCATGTAACGCTCATGGGCCGTCCAACTCCATTACTTTTGTTTGCTAGTTTTGTTGGGCCATTCAAATTGTCATGGAAAGCTCATGCGAGGCCAACACTCACAAATATATTCCGTTAGTTTATTGTAAAATTAACTTAATCAAAAAAAAATTTAACTTTTAAACTAACCCCATCTCCACATCTAGTTATCTCACGTTAACCTCATTAGTTGCGTCAACTCATAAATATTTACACATATGACCCATCATCTTATAATTATTTATTTTCTTTTCCCGTAGAATGTCTTCGTTCAGAAATCACTGTCGTCACCAACGTTCATATGGTTCTCACGATCGCCGCGTGGCTGCTAGAATCACGAAGGAGTTTGCTGCTACTATGCCCACATTCATAACCCAAATCCAAGCCTCAACTCTAATGGATCTGCTACTTCGACTGCACCGAACAACTATGACTTTCGTAACTTTTTGAATACCAAACCTACTTCATTTCCTGGTGAGGAAAATGCCACCAAGTTGCTGCAATAGTTCGAGAAGATGGAGAATGTGTTCATCCACTGTGAATGCCCAGACGCCAAACGGACTAAGTTTGCCTCAAGCGGTTTTTAGAACCGAGCTATCACATGGTGGAATGCCTTGAAGGCCGACCAATGACCTAATTTGGTTGTAGCCATGCCTTGGGATGACCTCAAAGAAGCAATTAAGAAGGAGTTCTGCTCTGATCATGAGCTGCAAAGGCTTGAGACTGAGTTTTGGGAGCTCAAGCAAGTTAATGGGGATAACTCCACCTACTCTAACCGCTCTGTGAACTTAGCGGTATCGTACCCCCATCTTGTAACCCCTAAGAACCGCGACATTCAGAAATACATTCGCGGTTTACCAACCAATTTCCGTGATGTCGTGGTGAGTCGTGACCCCTTAACCATCGGTGAGGCTATGGACCTAGCTGCTTCTCTCACTGATAGTTATGTTAGGGATGGAACCTTGTCTCGCAAGGATTCCAAGCCTACTCCCGACAAAACTAAAACCTACTCATCCACCGATGCTAGAGCTAAACCCAAACCTGCTTACAACAACAACAATAACCACAACAACAACAAGCGTAAGGTCAACCACCAAAACTACTCTGTCAACCAACCTAATAACCAACATCCACATAACCCTAATGCCCCAAACAACAGAGCCTACACTGGTTCTCATCCCCTTTGTGCCAAATGTAACAGTCATCACCCTGCTCAATCCCCTTGCCGACTGTGCACCCAATGCAACCATTACGGTCATCTTGCTAACGTTTGCCGTGCACCGCCTGGTTCGCAAGCCGTTCAAACACGGTCTACACCCCATACTGCTAGACCTGCTACTAATCATGCTCAGCCCGACGTTCCTAATACTCGTGCTTGCTACCATTGTAGAGACCCTAACCATCTTCGCAACACCTGCCCATTGCTTACCCATGCTCATCAACCACATAAATTGTCATCCCATCCCAACACATCCTTATTCCATTCCCATCTCCGTAATATGCAAGAGTCATTAGTGGTTTCTCTCCGTTACTATATATAATAGGGATCAGTCGATCACCAACTACTTGTTTGTACATAGTCGAAGTGGATATCCCATACATGAGATGTGTGGTGGATAATATTACCATATAGAAACTTTTAACACTTCATCTCTGCTAATCTATGATCGTAAATCAATATATGAGACGTCTTTATATTTTAAGATAGGTTTTGATTTGAGTCTAACTGATTAAAAAAAATGTTGCTTAACTAGAAATTTGAAACATGCTTCAAATGTCGATTAGTCGAGTCCTTCGTCAACCACACTCGTGGCTAAAGCCTTTTTCACTCAATATAATATTTTGCATAACAAATGTCATGCAAAACGAAACAAAGGCTATCAAAAAGATCCTGTTGGCCAAATAAAAAAAGCAATTTCTTAGTCTGCAATGGGTTTCCTTTAAATTAAAGTATAAAAGATATGTTAAAACATCTTTTTTGTAAGATTGTTTCCAAAGGTTTTTATTATAAAAGTCTATTATATTATTAGAAACATGATCAAATATATTTTATTCTTAACATGAAAACGGTGAGAACCAATTTGTTGTTATGATTAGGTTTATTTTTATAGGTGTTTGCTGCTATTTTTTGTTCGTATTTGCTAATTTTCGATTATGAGACGTTATAAGTATTTGGTTATTTATATTTTGTTGTTATTATTAGATGTTTTCTTTTGCTGTTATAAGCATTTGCTGGTATATGTTGTTATTATTTTGTTCTTGATTTTGATTCTTTTGTTGTAGTTTTTCGGTTATTTTCTTTGTTATTATAAGTCATTATTTATGTAGATTGGTATTGTAATTAATATTGTTTCTTACGTTTGCATTTTTAAATAAATTGACATTATTTCCTACGTACTCATGTTAAGATCAAAATGTACATGAACCTTCCCCTATATTATTATACTTAAGATAAAAAGTCTTAATAGGTGTCGAAATTGATTAATTGGTTCACGTAGCCTAATATGATGAATATGGTTGTGTCACGTAACTTTTTTATTTTTTCATGTTATCATTTTTTTGTTTTAGTTTTTTTATATGATTTTTTTGGTTCTTACTAATATATGTTCACAATAGATTTCTCATCGTGTTTGTTGCCGCCACACGCGGTTCTTTTTGGTTGGCTTGCATAGGTTTTTTTTTCTCTTTTGTTTTAAATATGTTAATTTTTTTGTATTTGGGCGTTAATGAACTTATTTTTTGATTTAGTTTCAGTAACCTTTTTGATCTTCGGAGGACCGTTGGAAGAATAAATGGCGGTCCGCGGAGCTAGAATTTTCAAAGTTACACTTTAAACCCTGAATTTTGATTTAGTTACATTTTGGCCCTTGAACGTTCAATATTGACATTTTCATGTTGAAATTTTTAGGAATGTTACGTGAATTAAGTTAACACATTACTTTAAGAAAAAAAAATATTGGGTGCTATCTGTTTGCGTTTTATTAATTTGTTAAAAAAAAGTTAACTTGCCAAATTCACATTTTGAACGAATTCATAATACGGTTGCGTATGTCCAAATTCCAATTGGAAAAACATATTGTGGGGCAGTAATCGGGTTTTTATATTATACACCCTTTGAAATTTGAATTGCATTTTTTATGGGCTTAGGCCTAAACCTAATTCATGTTAGCGGACTTAGTCTTAACCCAATTGTCTAGTCCATCAACCCAATTCATCTTGTTCCAAGGTTAACATTATGTAGGAAAGAAAGACATAATCAAAATGGATCGTTGTGAGGAAATGAAAAAACATATTGTTTGGTTAGTCAATATTATGGAATTACCTGGGGGTAACCGTGAAACTGTTCAAACCGGTCATCGGTTTGGTTTTACGGTTGGGTTTTTTTCTTAACTTTCGGTCGTCCGGTTTCAAAGATTTCAAACCTTAGTAAACGGTTTGGTTTACGGTTTACACCAAAAACCAACCTTATTAAATCGAACCGTATATTTTAATTATTTGAATTATTTGTTATTATATATACATATATATTAATTAGACCTAACTAAATTAAAAAATGTATCAACTATATATGAAACATAATACACTATACATTGAGAAATAAAATGGACAAAGCCCACTTAAAAACACATTTTTAGTCCAACTTTCTCAAATTTTTAAATAATACCTATAATTTGTTATAATCCTAAAACTCGTTTGTTTTTCTACATATATGGGCTATTTAAATTTTAGGTCTTTCTTTATAACATAGAGTTTGTTTGGGCTTCGAAAATCTGTTGTTTAGCAACTTGTTAAATTCTAAAATCTTTTGACAACTTAACTTATACATTTATCATATCTTATTTTGGACATGGCATAAAAGCCCAATGAGCCCATACCGTGAAATCAAATTGAAACCAAACCATTACTCACGGGAAACCAAACAGTTACTCACAGTTAGTAGCGGAGCCATGAGTTTTTCCTATGGGTTCAGGATTTTTCGGTATTCGACTTTTTTCTGGCGTCAAATTTTCGGTATGGATGGGTGTAGTTGGTCATTAGGCTAAATAACTAAAACGCAATATCACTATCAAAATAAAAATACATCGTCAACATTAAATAAAATACAAAGTCATATTAAATAAAAAATTTATTACATATTATAATTGTTTCTTACACGTTTTCATGTTTTGAAAACGGCTCGTAACATCTTTTATCGCGAATTTCAAAGAGAACTCATCTTTAGTATAAGAAATGCAAGCATCATTCATATAACCGCCACCCATCTGGTTAGCTCGAATACTTTTTTTAAGGGTAAAATATAGGGGGCGACAAGAGGAACTCGATTGGTCAAGTTAGTGTAATTTTACATTTTAAAAAATTTGAAGTTTGGTGTTGTATGTTTCTCCGTTTCAAACTTCTTGCTAGATATTGGAGTTTTTTTAATAATATATAGTTGTTAAAAAAGAATAATGATAATAATAATAATAATAATAATAATAATAATAAATATGGATGAATGATGACGACCAATTAACAAAATACTGTGTCACATGTGTTACACGGCTAATTCTTGAAAATTTTAAACTTTGACCATTAAGTGAAATACAGTCAACAAATTAATCATATATTATCTTTACTACATTTTGAATTGGTAGCAAACCTATTTTCCAACCTTTTTATAAGAAAAACCTACATTATAAATTACACATGCTTATAGTTCCATTCTAAAATTTGATTTGTTAAAATTTATTGTTTTGCTTAAAGCAATGTTTTATGAATAACTTTTACATCCTAATCATATTTTATTGTTATTAAAAACTATAATAATATAGAAACTGCTTTCATCATTATCATAATAATATAATAAATGAATTAAACCTTAGTCAATACAAAAAAAACATGTGGAATAACCGAATTCGACATGTTAAATCGTGTCATAATATGGTGCCTTTTCATTTACAAAACACCTTTAAAAAACCAACCCAACAATTCTATCAACCATCGTGTCTTTTCACCAATATAACTACCTTTTAACCGTCAAATAACCGTTAACCACCAATTCAAAACCTATCAATACACCTCCAAATCCCACCATTACAAATATAAACTTGGTTCTGATTACAAATACAAACTTTATATATATTTCCTTGTAATCGAATTTTTAATTTGGACGTTATTATTATGAACATTTAATTAATTTAATTAATTAATTAATACTGAGTTTGAATCTACGTTTTTATTTTGTTTTGTCAAATTGTTTCGTTCAATGTTTAACAGTCACAACCACTTCCAACCTTTTCCCCCAAATCATATATCTAATTACGTGGATAAATAGCGGAATTAATAATGCCCCTATAAAACCCTCAACCATCGGCGAATTCACCGTAGTATATTATCCTTCGGAAAACTTTAATTTAAAAAAATGGTGCAGACCGAATCAATCTTGAATGTGATACCTCCGCCGCTGCAATCAAGCAGATGCGGATGGAACAATCGAATCGCCACCGGACTTGATGACTCAAGGACCCAAATAGGTTGTATCACGAACATGGTGTGCAAGAGGATACGATGTTTCCCATATTGATGGTTGGTTTGGCGATGGAGCAAACCCTCCAACAACATTTATGTGTGAATTTATTATTATGATAGACACGTAAACAGACACGATAATTCAATAGGATGTATGTGGCGACTTTTTGAAAAGTTGCATCGTAATCACGCTTATATCATATTAGCAAGTGATGTGTAATTCTACATAACAAATTCAAGTCTTTATTAAAACGGGAATGACTTTAATTTCATCTTTACAAAGAAACAAGGATTGATCTATTTTTTTACCTTTTTAGCGGTATTTACCTTTATTACGTGACGATTGGATTAATTGTATTATATTTTATCCAATTTGTACATTTTGATCCATTTTATATATTTTGCATTTATTTCTCTAAGTTAATTTATTAATTAAAAATTATTTGTATGTCTTTTTCTAAGTAAAAGTTCATATTATATAGTGCATAAGAACTTTTTTCTTTTAACGACCTATAGTACATAGAGTTAATGTCATGCATAAATAAATACAAATATTTTGATTTAAATAAATTTCAAATAAAGTTTTACCTACATCTTGAGATCCTGGCTTATGTTTTGGTCATAAGAAATATCACAGTCTTATTTTATACGTGCATTTCAAATCTATTGTTTCATCTTTCGGTTATAAGAGCCTCCCCCCCCCAAATGCATCACGGATTTTTTCGGTTGCTGTATGAATGTTGATACTATACCAATGAACTGAACTAAGTCGATACCAACCGGATTCCCGCCGCAACGCGCGGGTAATTCTGCTAGTTGTTAATACGATTACAATTAAATTAAAATTACAGAAATTACATAACTAAGATTACACAAATATGTTACAAATAGGTAAAAACTTTCATTTACATTACATTTGTGATTGTATTAGCAGGTATACATTGTTTATCAAAAATAAAAATCTTTAGTTTATGCCTGCTTGTAACTCTTAATAAAGTAACATATAGACCTGCTTAAACTCTTGATATAACCATATATAGTTGTCCGTGTGACAAAAAGTGTTCTCCAAGTACATACCAACTCTAGATAAATGATAATATATATTCATGATACTAATAAAAAAAATATTCATACACATAAAATATCATAGCTTTTAATCAATTAATATGATATCATTTGATAGCACTGCTCATGTTTATAAAAAAACATGATTATCTCAAAAACCATATACCTGAACATTGAAAATATAATCATCCTTAGAATCTTTACAATTTGAAATTTATTGATCATGATAAATTTGTTGTCATTAATATTTCGTGTATGACAAATTTTTAATTGACTTTATATTTTACAATTAAAAATTTTATAATCAAGAAACATAAAAACCAAAAATTTAAATATAACAAAATAATTTGTTTATTTCATATGAATGTAATTGCCAGGAAAATGAAAAATGCATATTAACATTAAAACCATGTTCAAATAATAGTGATTATTCTGAGTTAGAAGAATATTAGAAGATTTAAAGTTGCATAAAGTGAATGTAATGATTCTTACTTATAATCGTTGAAATTAGGGCTATCACTTTTACCCGTAACATGAAACCCAACCCAAGAAAACCCATACCCGAACCCAAACTAACCCGACCCGAGAAACTCAAACCCAAGATAATACTAACCCCAACCTAAACCGAAGTAATTCGGGTTGATTCTTGGGTCTGAATTCTAGGTTTCGGGTCAACCTGAAAACTTTTAGTTTTAAATCATATGTATTTTTAGGTATTAAAGGCTAAGCATTAGCCGCTGACGTTATCAGGATTTAGTCCAAGTCGATTGTTCTCATTCCACATATTATGAATCGAATGTTTATTGTTTATTATTTTGAATAGAATCCATAATAAACACTTTAATTAACACTACAAATTCACTAATCATCTCCTGTCAATCCAAATGGAGAATACTTATTATATGTAGTAATTGATTTAGTTGGAATAAACTAATAACTTTAATGTCATATATTGAAATGACTTAAACGATAAGGACCATATGTAAAAATTGGTTGAAAAAGTGTGAGGAGTGCTATGGTATTAACAAGTGGCAAAAATAGTAAGCTTTTATGATAATAGATAGATAATAAAAACAATATTTTTCTGGACATATATTTTATGAGTACAGAGAAAGTGACAGGATTCTTTCTCCTCATACCATCTTCTTCTCCATTGGTGCTCTAAAATTTATTTGTGAATTCTCAAAATATCACAAAAAATGGTGACAGACTGGTTGAAAAAAACAACGTCGTTGTCTCTCTTTAAAATTTAAGTTTTTGTATTTCACCGAAGAATTGTGAAATGTTATAGAGATTTTGTGATACTGGGTTCGTGGACCGAAAATGAAAGGGTTCGCTTGTTAAATCGCACATATAAGTAATATATAAAATCGTAAATTGACCGGTTCGGCCGAACCCGGTCACTTGTATGTGACTCCGCCACTGCTTCTCCTTATGCTTTGTTGTTGTTTAGAGTTTGTTTTATTTGACAAAGATGCTTGAAGGAGCCTGCTAGAAAGGAATTGAGACCCACTTTTTCACAACCTCCAAGTTCACTACGTTGTTATCAGGATGGCGTTGGGGGGAGGGTGCGTGTGACATTCGTCAACATCGATTTAGTTTTTGTACTCGTTTTATTATCCATTTGTAATCGGATCGTCTCATTTAATGAAGCGTTGATTATTAGTTATGATTTTCGGTCTTATCTTTATTGTACTTACGCGTGGCCCGTATCCTACTCTTTTAATGTTTATAATATGTAAATTTTTACAACAATGGATCACCAAACCAATTTCAAGGGACCATGTTGCAAATAACAAAAAATATATTTTGTTTCCCTCTTCTTTTCCCCTCATCCCGTCGCAACATCAGACCCCCCCCCCCTTTCAAATTTTAATTTCGTTTGACCCCCAAATCGCGGAATTAGATCAATTAGTTGGAGCCTTATCATACACGCTCCTTCCCATTTTAGTATGACGCGTAATTGACAGCTATAACAAATCAATTACGAACTATTTTCGTTAAATAAGGTCGCGGCTAGTTTTGATCTTGTTAGCCTATAAATACGAGCCCAAAACTCAATTAAAATGCTTCACACCATCATCTCTCCATCACGAAACAAAACCCTAAGACAATTGCAGCAAATAAATAGTTCTTGACCTTGTTTGATTTCGTCTTTTGGCTGTAAACCCTAACTCGCCATTCGCGCTCAATTCATACTCGAACAAGGTAATTGTTACATGCATATGGATCGTTTTTCATATGGGAACAATAACCCTCTGTCAATTTTGATTGACAGAGGGCACACAATGATTAATTGAAATTTGTTTGATTTAGGGTTTATAATAGAATTGGGGAAAACCACAACTATTATATTTAAATATTTATTCTTATGTTCTAAACAAAATACAGACTAGTCCAAATGGCCAGTACTTGCGAATAAACACCTTGAACCGGCCTGGGGCGCGGGTTCGATTCCCCCAGGCCCGGTTTTTGTTATTAATTGTTTTTAACCTTTTTAATTATTAAAATACTTACTATATTAAAATAAATATTATTTACACTCCTTTAACTAAACCGAACCCCATTGAACCTTTAAAAATAGAGTTTATTTTACGTTTTCGTATATATATATATATATATATAATTCGGAATATATATGGTTAAACTTATACTTTTCGTTTAATATTCCAACACGATTTATAAGAATAACTAAACTAATAAAAACTTTAATTACACTTTTAAAAACCCGTTTTAAATATACGTAACAAACTAACGATCCCCAAATCTATTATAAACCTATTTTTGTTTTATATTCATGTTTAGTTCGTTCTTTTCTCTTTAGATATTTATGTTGTCATACCTTATAACTAGGACAAATTATCGGGACTTCTCGCGAAACCACCTAATTGCTTTAATCGTTACCATCTCCTCGTTACCGTATTCCCTATTTCAAGTGAGTTCTTCATAACCCCGTTTTAACGCTTTTAATATTTTTGGGGTGTAGCATGTCACAAGTTTATCTCGTTAATTATGTGCTTATTTATAAACCGATTCACAATTAGCGTACATGTTAATATTATTCTTGCATATTGTTTATGATTATACGTGAACTTGCTTGCAACGTGTTTACTATTCTTATGGTGGAAATTACGCAAACGCATACACATACACATAGTGGGAGGGTCCGACGGGACGTGCCCGCGCCGTCTAACGTTATCACTTCGGTTGTTCGTAAGGTGGTTCTCATTTCCCCTATTACTACGGCCACGGCTACAGGAACGGGAGGACGATATTAATTGATTTCATTTACTTTACGCTTGAATATTTATTACATTACGAATGTTGAATCGTGGTTTTTATATATATGTATACTCAAAAACTTATGAAAACTCACCAACTTAATTGTTGACAAATATATTATTTTCAACGTGCTACAGGTTGATTCGATGGCAAGCTAAGGATGAAGATCATTAGTATACCTTAGGATATTTGAATAAAGAATTTATTTATTGTTTTGATGAAGTGTTTTTTTTTTATTTTTAATTATGAATAATTGTGTACTTGTTACGTTACGAAATGAAATGATATAAGTATTGCCGCTTTAAATAGTGTTACGAGCTATGAGTGATCTGTACGTTACACCCGGGCGTATTCCGCTTAAAGCCGGGGTGTTACAGATTGGTATCAGATCCGTAACTAAAATATAGGTTGTTAGACGTATCGGCCTAGTATAGTTATAGTTTATTTTAGGGCCCCGAATTGCATGTATACCCTATGTGCTATGTGCCTGCACTTTTATTAAAAGTTCATTCATACGCTCGAATTTATTACGTTTTATAGCGTCACATGTACACCTATTCACACACAAAATCCAAGGCTTATGCCTAAACAATTTATTTTTTTTATCTATTTATTTATTAAACAAAAACAATTTTCAATCCTCTTAAAGTTGGTTCTACGTGACGGGTATGTAGTAATTGGAAGGGTGACACACTTGTTTTTTCGAACCCTTGACACCATGGTTTTTAACCCTAAGGATAAGCAATGCGTATAAATCCCAATCAGACGCGGGAGCCGGTTGCTTACCTGGAGGGTTCGAAAAAGGGTGCTGGAACTTATTAGGCCAAATCATACCATGCAAACGTCATACGAACCATAACTTGAAGTTGTCAAACGTGACCATTTTCCTTTGTGAATAGAGAATGGTTGCACTCCTGCTTTTAAATCTCATACAAGTCATGGTGGTAAATGAATATCCTAATTTCAATACAATTTTCATGTGATTTTAGTATTATCAATATTTTTTTTATTCAAAAGGTTTAAGTATTCCACTATTCAAAATCTTCACTCGATAACTCACGCGCGTAGTAATCTCTCTTTTCAGCATGTCTGCTCGTTTCCCTCGTCGTCCTGCAAGAAATTCCAGCTGCAAGATGACAGCCCAGATCACTAAGCAACTGACTGCTGTGCTCCCGAATATGGTGGCTCAACTGCACCAAACCATTGCTTCCAATTCGAACTCAGCCACTTCAGGTTTGAACTCCAACTCTTTTCGTTACAAGACCTTCACCGATACGAATCCTCTTAAGTTTGATGGCTCTGAAGGTGCCACTGCCCTACTGGAATGGTACCAAAGTATGGAGAGTACTTTCCTCCATATCGAATGTCCTGAGGACAAGAAGACACGCTTTGCTTCAAGTGTCTTCAAGAAAAGAGCCTTAGCTCGGTGGGTGCAAGAAAAATCCACTCGTGGTGCTGATGTGGCCATGGCCTTGCCATGGGAGGAACTTAAGGAATCATGACTGAAGAGTTCTAACCACCCAACGAACTCATGAACCGTGAGGTGGAATTTTGGTATCTTAAGCAAGAGGGTGGTGATAACGCTACTTACACCGCTCGCTTCAACGAGCTTAGCGTCTTGGTGCCGCATCTTGTCACCCCTCTTTCTCGGGGGATTATCAAGTATGTTCGGGGTTTGTCAAGGCAAATCCAAGACTCAGTCCAAAGCAGTGCCCCCAAAACTCTTCGCGAGGCTGTTGTCCTTGCTGCATCCTTGTCTGACAACCACGTTAAGGCAGGAACCCTCAAAGACAGCAAGAAGAGTGTTGAGAAAACCGAGGCCGAACCTTCCAAAGAGGTCACGGCCGAAGACACCCAAACCAAACCGCAACAACAACAACAACCATTCCAAGAAACTGAAGCAAAACTATGCCTTAACCCAACAAAACCCACCTCAACCTCAATACCAACCAACCCAAAACCTTCAAGCTCCACCTCCAAAGAAACCTTACCACGGACCACACCCGTTTTGCCAAATTTTCCAACGACACCACCAAGTCGGCATCCCTTGCCGACATTGCACCCATTGTGGCCGTTACGGACACCTGCTAAGCGCATGTTTCGAACTCATGCGTACCCAACCAACCCTCACCAAACCACCCGCACTCCCCACACTTTCAACCAAAACCGTGTTTTAACTCAAGCTCAACCCATTGCTCAAGCTTACCCCACCCCTCGAGCGTGTTTCAATTGTGGAGATCCTAGTCATTTCCGCAACGCATGTCCCGGACTCGCATATCAAGTCCAAATGACCACTCCGCCTGTGTACCCTGCTCAAGTCTATCAAGCTCAGGCCTTTCAACCAGTTTCGCAACTTATGGCCAACCAAGCTGTTCAACCGGCTCAAGCCAATCAAGCCTCGACTTCTCAAGCTACACCCGTCGTCCCCAATGCTCGCGGGAGGGCATTCGTGATCAATGCAAATCAAGATCAGCATAACAATGATGTGGTGAATGGTACGTTTTTGGTTAATAACGTTTATGCATCCATTTTATTCGATACTGGTGCCGATATGAGTTTTATGTCTTTTGATTTTGAGCCTATACTTTCGTCGTCTCGTTCTAAACTTGAAAGGTCCTTTTCGGTTGAAGTCGCGAATGGTAAAAGTATCTTGATTGACTCGGTTATTCGTGGTTGTACTCTAAATCTCAACGACTATGATTTTTCTATCGACCTCATTCCTATGTAACTCGGAAGTTTTGATATCATAGTCGGCATGGATTGGTTAGCTCAACATCGTGCCGAAGTCGTTTTCTTTGAGAAGTATATTCGAATTCCACTAGACGACGATCGGATTTTGCATATTTTCGGCGAAAAGCCTTCCAAGGGGCTCAAGCTTATGTCGTGTACTCAAGCCCAAAAATACTTACGTAAAAAGTATGTGACTTTCCTTGCCAATGTCTTGGAAAAGAAAAAAGAAAAGAAGACAATAAAAGACATTCCGATAGTTCGTGATTTTCCTAAAGTTTTCCCTGAAGATGTTTCTGTTTTACCTCCTACTCGTGAAGTGGAGTTTCGTATTGACCTTGTGCCTTGTGCGAATCCCGTCGCCAAAGCTCCTTATGGTCTCGCACCTTCGGAAATGCAAGAGCTAGCGAGTTAACTCCAAGAACTCTCTAGCAAAGGTTTCATCCGCCCAAGTTCATCACCTTGGGGCGCACCTGTTCTTTTCGTTAAAAAGAAGGATTGTTCCTTTCGAATGTGTATCGATTATCGTGAATTTAATAAACTCACGATTAAGAACCGATACCCTTTGCCTAGAATTGACGACCTTTTCGATCAACTCCAAGGCGCATCTTGCTTTTCAAAGATTGATCTTCATTCGGGTTATCACCAATTGCGCGTTCATGAGGATGATATACCTAAAACCGCTTTTCGAACTCGTTACGGTCATTACGAATTTATGGTTATGCCTTTCGGCTTGACTAATGAACCTGCGGTGTTTATGGATCTCATGAACCGCGTATATAATCCTTATCTTGATAAATTCGTGATCGTGTTCATCGACGACATTCTCATTTACTCAAAATCTAAAGTTGAGCATGAAAAACATTTGCATTATATCCTCTTGTTGTTGAAGAAAGAACAACTTTTTGCCAAGTTTTCCAAATGCGAGTTTTGGTTAAACGAAGTTCAATTCCTTGGCCATATCGTTAACGAAAAAGGCATTCATGTTGATCCCGTTAAAATCGAACCCGTTAAAAATTGGAAGACCCTGATGATGCGTGCGTGCGTGTGGTATAAAATATAAAAGGATGGGATGATTTGCATTTGCATAAGATCGTGTTTTAAATTTATAAAAGTGATTTCGACAAAGACTAAACACACACAAAATAGGCAAGTGTACCTATCGTATATGTATAATAGTATTGGTAAGAACCAAGTATCGATCCGTGGACACAAAGGTTTCTAACAATAAATCGTTGTTGTGCTTTAATCGGAGGTTTTAATCATTTTTGGGGTTAATTTTGAACTTTTTATAAAATGTAAATACTTATATATAATATATAGGTGACCAAGACAAGAAATTCTACACGAGTTGTTCAATTATGTGAAGGTTACCATCTAAGATCAAGAATCCACTCCATTTTAGCATTGATAATTGATATATAAACATGTGGTAGACTTGCCGTAATAATATATGATAGATAGCTCCTTAAGCCTTAAGTGAGCATCTTTGGCACAAAGGAGGTAGCATGCGCATTTTAAAGTCCATCCTTTCTTAATGTCATGCCACCTCAATAATGTCAATTTAAGTTGGCAAGTAGTTTCGTAAAGTAGAAAGATTAGGATGGACTTCGATTTCTCAAATACCAATTCTAACAACTTCGGGTGGTTGTAGCTAACTCACAAAACCTCTCCTTGGTTGATTTATGTAGGTTATAATTACACATTCCATTAACATATGACTTCTTTAACTAATTTGATATCCTAAGCAAAGCCATTTTCGGATTACCAAGGTTTAGAGAAATACATCATAACTTAATCTCATCATTTCTAAGTACAATATAAGGATCCGTGTTTCGATAATGTATCAAAGTATTTCTATTTTTCAAGAACATGAATCGACGATTGCCAATGGGATTGACAACCATCAACTTTGAATTAGTGATTTAAGATGGTGAAACATTTCTCATCAAAAGATAATTGTAATATAACCATGTACTTTACTAGACTACACCACATGTTTTAATTAATCATCAAGTAAAACAAAGCTTCTTCATAGATTTTAGATGGTAAAAGGAGTTTAGCTCATAATGAGCATGATGATAAACATTAAGATGATTGATAATAACAAATACATGATTAAACTTGGAACAATGTAACCAAATGTAGATGAATCTTTCTTCTTAATGATGGTAATGATGGTTGATGATGATGGTTGATGGTGGTGATCTCCAATCCTTCAAACTCTTCACTAGATCTTCAAAGTGAGTGTTAGTGTGTGTTTTTATAAGTGAAAACCGGAGAGAACTCTTTTCAAGGCACATCAAATGAATGCAACATGAGCCACTATTTATAGGCAATCTGGAGTGAGAAGCACGGCCACGCGCTTTCGTAGGCACGCCCCCATGCTTTTTAGTGACATGTGCTAATTATTTTTGTCGTTTCTGGAAGGTAGGCACGGCCCCGTGCTTCCTGAGGCACGCCCCCGTGCTTTTTAGCGACATGTGCTAATTATTTTTGTCGTTTCTGGAAGGTAGGCACGGCCCCCGTGCTTCCTGAGGCACGCCCCCGTGCTTTTTAGTGACATGTGCTATTTCTTTTTGTCGTTTCTGAGAGGTATGCACGGCCCCGTGCTTCCAAAGCACGGCCCCGTGTCCAGCTGTACACTATTTTGTCGTTTCTTGTAGATTTTTTTGTCTTTTCTGAAAATTGACCAGAAGCACGGCCCCGTGCTTCCAAAAGCACAACCCCGTGTTTCCCAAAAGCACAGCCCCGTGTTTCCAAAAGCACAGCCCCATGTTTCCTGAAAGCACAGCCCCATGTTTTGCTGTTTCCTTTTGTTTTTCTTTGTTTTTTTCATTTGTTTCTTCGTTTGAGGCTTGGATTCACCTGAAAATACATTTTAATATGATAAGTAGTTATTTTAACTATATTATACGATAGAAGTTGCAGTTTTTAGAGATTATTTGATGCTAAAAAGATGTATATTTTTATATACATCAAACATCCCCACACTTGAACCTTGCTTGTCCTCAAGCAAGATACTTAAAAATATTCTCTAAAAATAGCAAGTTAGGACCATAGCTTAAACATCCCCAAAAGAGTTCCAAGAAAATGGGAACAAAATAACCAACCTTAAATCATAGGAATATATGTAGTGATATATAAAAAGGTGATTTTGTTTTTATGAGTTCCCGTTTATACAAAACGTCACGTTCTCACAATGTTCACTCACACTCGGTTTTATATCTGATCATACCTGTGATGTATGTATGTGAACACTCTTAGTCAAAATGCAACCTGTGAAAAATAAGCTTGTATCAATTTCAAATCTCCACCTTTATGAAGGGTTGCATATATTAGAAGGTAATATGGGTTGGTTTTGTATGAGTAGGGATTTGGTATTTTGTGGTGGTTCAAGGGTTTAGGTTAATGAGGATGGTAAATACAACTTCTGCTGCATGTCGGGAGTCTTAAGATGTCTTCAACGGTTAGCTCCTTTCTCCCGATTGCTTTTTTTTTAACTAGTGACTCTTTTAAGGTCAGATCGTCAAGACCAGTTTTGTTGAGGATGTGGATCAGTTCTTCCTCAATCCTGCTCTGAACATAACTCCTAACTTTAATGGATCGTTCGGCTTTGAGCCTAATAGCCCCCACCCTCATTAGTTCGATATATTAATGTGAGACTGAGTTTGACTTTTTCTACATCTTCCTTCGTGGGATCAGTTTCCGTATCTTAAGTATCGTTCATATATTTTCGTTCTTCTTTTCATTGCGCTTTTGGAAACTCCACAAAATGGTTGCCTTTGTTCGTCTTGGCGCCACTTTTTCTTCACCTCATTGCGAAAGACAAAGATTCTATCCCTAACTTCTGGAGGCAACCTAGGTTTTTGCGAAATGTATGCAACAAAGGAAATTGAAATCAAAACAATGCATTTCCAGTTCTTTAGGTATGCCGCAAAAAGACCAGTGTAGTATTTTACCCGTGAGAGGGATCAAATGGTATGGTAAGGTTTTGTAAGGTTTTTGGTTTTGTGATTTGAAGAATGGTTTGATGGGATTGTGACAATATTACCTTCTTCCTTATACAACGCTTCGTGAGGTATTGAAATAAATAATTGCTACAAGTTCTAAATCACACGAAACATGTGACTCACTCAAAGCTTCCAAAAAAATATTTATATGGCATGAGGTTTATTTCACAGTAACGGAGGAATTGGGTATAAACGCCATATTTTGTATAAATTTATTTTCAGTATTACAAAACTTCTTTTTACCTTTTTCACTTTTAGTTTATAGTAGAATTTTTTAGTTGGTTATTTGCAAAACATTTTCTTGGATATGCTTTTGGTTTTGTTATATAAAAATAGTCTTTGTTTGCTAAAAAAAATTTTGTTATTAGAGAATCTTATAATTAGTTGAGCAAGTAATTGGTCAAGTAATTCCTCTCCCCACACTTAAATCTCACATTTTCCTCAATGTGAAAAGATTCATAAAAAGATTAATAATAAGATTCATATGAAGTATGGAGGGTAAAATGGAAAGGAACTTCCCTACGGGCTAACGAAATTTCGAACAATCGTCCCCTGTTTTTCGTCCGTTTTCCTGTAGTGTACCTAAGTAATAAAACTGCAAACAACTAACAAACATCCAAATCACAATTATTATATATTTATTTTTATTATTTTTTATTTATTTATTTACAATGCCTAGTTTAATCAGGGTCTTGGCCAGACCCTACTCCCAATATGTTCATCGGTTTTGGTGGAGGATTAGTACCTCTGAGATGGTCTCGAACGGTCCATCGATGTATGGTTTTAATCGTTGTCCATTAACTTTGAACTTGTGTCCGTCAGAATTTGAAATCTCAACTGTCCCGTAGTCAAAAACTGATTAAACTATGTGTGGACCTGTCCAACGAGATTTCAACTTTCTTGGGAAAAGACGTAAACGTGTGTTGTATAACAATACACGATCGCCAACTTGAAATTTTTTGTTTCCTTTTAAATGGGCGTCGTGTAAACGTTTAGTCTTTTCTTTGTAAGATCAGGAATTTTCATATGCCAGTGCTCTTAGTTCTTCTAGCTCGTGAATTTGATCTTCTCGGTTTTTACCGACGGGCATTAGATCAAAGTTCACTGCTCTGAGAGCCCAGTAAGCTTTGTGCTTTAGTTCTACGGGTAGATGACATGTTTTCCCATAAACAAGTTTGAGGGGTGTTGTTCCTATGAGGGTTTTGTAGGCTGTCCTAAGGGCCCACAAAGCGTCATCTAATTTTTCTGCCCAATTTATGCGATTCATTCCTATGCTTCTTTCTAGGATCCTTTTAATTCCCCGATTCGAGACTTCTACTTGCCCACTGGTCTGAGGGTGACATGGTGTTGCCAAATGGTAGTGAACTCCATATCGTGCTAAGACTTTGTCCATTAAGATATTACAGAAGTGGGTACCTCTGTCGCTGATTAGGTCTTTTGGAGTACCGAATCGTGAAATAAACTTTTTCAGAAATCGTACAATTACTCAAGCATCGTTAGTGGGAAGAGCTTGTGCTTCTACCCATTTAGACACGTAGTCGACTGCTACAAGGATGTACTTATTTCCGAATGAGTTAGGAAATGGGCCCATGAAATCTATTCCCCATACATCAAAGACCTCACAAAATTGAATGCCTTTTTGAACCATCTCATTTTTGGCTGAGATGTTTCCGGCTCTTTGACAAGCATCGCATGCTTGGATCAAAGCATGTGTGTCTTTATATATGGTGGGCCAGAAAAATCCTGCATCAAACACTTTCTGACCGTGTTGGCGGTAATGTGGTGTCCCCCAGTAGGTACTTCATGGCAGTGTTTGAGAATATCTAAGGCTTCCTTTCCTGATACACACCTTCGAACTACCTGATCAGCACCTATCCTAAACAAGTAAGGGTCTTCCCATAAGTAGAACTTAAGGTCGGAGAAGAATTTCTTCCGCTGTTGATGAGTGAGCCATTTTCTTAAGATTCTACATGCTAAATAGTTCGCGAAATCGGCAAACCAAAGACTTTCATCTTCCTCCTGCATGACTGCTTGGATATACATGAGAACATCATGTGGAAAATTATCATTTATAATTTCCTCGTGGTGTCCTTTTGAAGCTGGGCATTCTAAGCGCGAAAGATGGTCTGCGGTTACATTTTCTGCTCCTTTTTTGTCCTTAACTTCAATGTCGAATTATTGGAGTAGTAGAATCCATCGGATGAGTCTGGGTTTTGCATCTTGTTTGTTGAAGAGGTATCTTATGGCGGAATGTTCGGTGTATACTATGGTTTTGGAAAGAACTAGGTAGGATCTAAATTTTTCAAAAGCAAAGACTACTGCTAGTAACTCTTTTTCCGTTGTGGTGTAATTTTCTTGTGCATCGTTAAGAGTTTTACTGGCATAGTAAATTGGGTGAAAGTGTTTTTCTTTGCGTTGTCTGAGTACGGCTCCAACTGCAAAGTCACTTGCATCGCACATGATCTCGAATGGAAGGGTCCAATCGGGTGTAGTCATGATTGGTGCGTTGACAAGTTTTTCTTTTAATATGTTGAATGATTCAACACATTCTTCAGAGAAGACGAGTGGTGCGTCTTTCTCCAGAAGTTTGGTCATAGGTCTAGCAATTTTGGAGAAGTCTTTTATGAAGCGGCGGTAGAAGCCTGCGTGTCCTAGAAAACTTCTAATGGCTCTGACAGAAGTTGGTGGTGGAAGTTTGGATATGGTTTCTATTTTGGCCCTATCAACTTCTAGTCCTACTTGGGATATCTTGTGACCTAGAACGATGCCTTCTTTGACCATAAAATGGCATTTTTCCCAGTTGAGTACTAAGTTTACTTATTCACACCTAGCCAACATTTTGTCTAGGTTTTTCATACAGTGATCGAATGAGTCTCCAAAGACTGAGAAGTCGTCAATGAAAACTTCCATATAGTGTTCGATCATTTCATGAAAGATGGCCACCATGCAACGTTGGAAGGTGGCTGGAGCATTACATAACCCAAGTGGCATTCTTCGGTAGGCGAAGGTTCCATACGGACATGTAAAGGTGGTTTTCTCCTGATCCTCAGAAGCGATGGGAATTTGAAAGTATCCGGAGAATCCATCAAGAAAACAGTAGAACATTTTTCCAGATAATCGCTCAAGCATTTGGTCGATAAAAGGAAGTGGAAAATGATCTTTTCTTGTGGCGTCATTAGCTTTCGGTAGTCAATGCAAACTCGCCAGCCTGTGATGGTTCTCATTGGTATCAGTTCGTTTTTCTCGTTCATTACGACCGTCATTCCTCCCTTCTTGGGTACTACTTGAACTGGACTTACCCAAGGTGAATCCGAGATTGGGTAGATTAATCTGGCATCAAGCAGTTTGATTACTTCCTTCTTCACCACATCTTGCATGTTGGGATTGAGACGTCTTTGACGTTGGACCACGGTTTGTATTCTTCCTCCATGAGAATTTTGTGAGTACAAAAGGAGGGACTGATGCCCTTGATATCCATGATCTTCCATGCGATGGCCTTCTTATGGTTTTTGAGAACCTTAAGAAGTTCGTCTTTCTCTTCTTTAGAAAGGTGAGATGAGATAATTACTGGAAGTTGAGAATCTTTTTCCAGAAAGGCGTATTCGAGATGTTTTGGTAGTTCTTTTAACTCTAAGGCTGGTGGTTCTTCAATTGAAGATTTTGACTTTTCATTACATTCAGTGATCTCATATACTACTTCTGATGCATTCTGATAGTTATTGATAGTATTGAGATTATCATTTTCTAAATTAGGTTTGGTAATAGTGTCAGTTAAGATTTATGTTTCTAATGAGGTATTAATGGAAGATTTCCGCACATAGCAACTCACGATAGAATCGATGATGTCGACACAGTATAATGTGTCATCGTGATGTTGCAGATATTGCATGGATTTTCCTATGTCAAAAGTGACTGCCTCGTCATTGACCCTGAGAGTGAGTTTGCCGATGCAAACATCAATAATAGCCTTTGCGGTGGCTAAAAAGGGTCTTCCTAAATTAGAGGTACACTTTTGTCTTCCTCCATGTCTAGAATCACAAAATCTACTGGGAAAACAAACTTGTCAATTTTGACAAGCATGTTTTTAACAATGCCCCGAGGATATTTAATTGATCGGTCTGCTAACTGAATGCTCATGCATGTGGGCTTTGGTTCTCCTATCCCTAGTTTTGCAAAAACCGCATAAGGCATTAAATTAATACTAGCTCCTAGGTCAGCCAGGGCATTGCTAACAGAAAAATTTCCTATGAGACAAGGGATAGTAAAATTGCCTGGATCGGTCATTTTTGGCGGCAGCTTGCTTTGAAGGACAGCTGAACATTCTTTTCTCAATGTGACATGCGATAGCTCCTCTAGCTTCCTTTTGTTGGTCAACACTTCTTTGAGAAACTTTGCATAGTTCGGCATTTGAGCAATGGCTTCGACGAAAGGGATGTTGATGTGGAGTTGTTTGAAGAGTTCTAAAAACTTCCCGTACTGAGCTTCCAATCTCTCCTGTTTCAGCCGTCCAGGGTATGGAATATGTGGAACATAAGTTCGGACTGGTTCCTTAGGTTGTACGGTGCCTGTCGGGATCAGTCTTTCCTGCGTTTTCTCAGGGGATTCCTTCTCCATAACTGGTTCTGAAGTTGGTGAGACAATAGTGGTTGTGCCACTTCTTAATGTAACAGCGTTGGCTGCTGCATTTGGGTTTGTTATTGTGTTGCTTGGAAGAGTGCCGGGTGGTCTTTCGGATAATTGTCGGGCAATTTGTCTGATTTGAGTTTCTAGATTTTGAAGTGATTCTTGTTGACTTTTGAGATCGGCTTCATGTTTTAATAATACTCCGCTGATATCAACAGCTCTTGAGTCGGCCTTCTTCTCTGCTTCATTTGTTTTGGTGATGAGTTGGATTAACATTTCTTCGATCTTTGAGTAGCTTGGGTTTTGATGGCTACTAGAATTCTGATCATGAAATTGAGGTTTAGGTTGGAAGAGTTGATTCATCGGTCTTTTTTCGAATCCGGGTAAAGTTTGAGTGTTACCTCCGTCTTTCCAACTGAAATTCGGGTGGTTTCTCCATCCTGGATTGTAGTTATTGCTGAAAGCGTTATTCTGTCGAGCGATGAAATCGACTTCTTCCATAACCATGATGACTTGTTTACAGTCACTTGTCTTATGATTTCCTCCACAAGTGTCACAAGCGAGTCTGGTTTTTGATAGCTCGGCTTGAAGTTGTTCGAATTTTTTAGAAAGGGCTTCAAGTTGTGCTGTGACAAGAGTGTTGGAATCGACGTGGTGTATTCCTTTATGGGTAGGTGTAGATCTTGGTGGGTTGTAAGAGAAAATTTTCTTTGCGGCCTTCTCCAGGACTTCAAATGCTTCGTTAGGTGATTTGGATCCCAGGTCTCCACCAGCGATCTGGTCGATGGCCTGTTTGTTTTGACTGGATTGTGCGTCAAAGAAAGTTTGAACTTGTAACCATACGCTCAGTCCATGATGTGGGCATCTTCTTAGAAGACTTTTATATCTTTCCCATGCTGCGTGTAACGACTCATCATCATCTGTCCGGAATCCGGTAATGTTGGCTCGGTATTTGGCAGTTTTATCGTGCGGAAAATATTTGAGGAGAAACTGTTCAACCATCTGGTCCCAAGTGGTGATGGAACCAGAGGAAATAGATTCTATCCATTGTAGGGCTTGACCCCTTAGAGAGAAAGGAAAGAGTTTAAGCTTGATTTGATCGTCTGAACAGTTTTGGATTTTAAAGGTTCCGCAGATTCGTAAGAATCGAGATATGTGAGAAAGAGGATCTTCGTCGAGGATACCATGAAATTGAACTGAATTTTCCACCATATGAATGGTGCTTGATTTGATTTCGAAATTTTCGGTAATTTCGGGTGGAGCCACTCCATTGCCGTAGCCTTCGAGAGTTGGCTTGGCATACTGGCTCATGTTCGGCTCATTGTTCTGGGCCGCCATCATTTCTTCAGTTTGACTTTCTCCTGATGTGGTGGCGTATACTGATTCGTCTTTGATTGCTTCGGCGGTTTTTGTAGTCCGTTTACGAGTTCGTCGACGAAAGAGTCGTTCCGGTTCAGAAATTGGAGAAACAAGCTCAGGCTCAAAAGTATAGGACATACATGGGACTAAATCAAAATTAAACACTAAAGTAAAAGTTAGCTAAAGTTAGTCTAAAAGGTTAGTCTAATATTAAACTACGAGTTATGCTCGCTAGTTTTAAACTAAACTAAACTAAGGTCTAAATTAATTAAGCTAAAGTAAGGTAAGTTAAATAAAGGTAAAAAAGTAGGTTAGTCGTAAAATTATATATTTTTGTATTTAGAAAAAAAAAGTAAAACAAAATAAAATAGAAGTTAAAAATTTGTACAATTATAGACAATGATTAAATTAAAACTTGGATCGTTCTTAGAAACGTACCGTGTCCCCGGCAACGGCGCCAAAAACTTGATGCGTGCGTGCGTGTGGTATAAAATATAAAAGGATGGGATGATTTGCATTTGCATAAGATCGTGTTTTAAATTTATAAAAGTGATTTCTACAAAGACTAAACACACACAAAATAGGCAAGTGTACCTATCGTATATGTATAATAGTATTGGTAAGAACCAAGTATCGATCCGTGGACACAAAGGTTTCTAACAATAAATCGTTGTTGTGCTTTAATCGGAGGTTTTAATCATTTTTGGGGTTAATTTTGAACTTTTTATAAAATGTAAATACTTATATATAATATATAGGTGACCAAGACAAGAAATTCTACACGAGTTGTTCAATTATGTGAAGGTTACCATCTAAGATCAAGAATCCACTCCATTTTAGCATTGATAATTGATATATAAACATGTGGTAGACTTGCCGTAATAATATATGATAGATAGCTCCTTAAGCCTTAAGTGAGCATCTTTGGCACAAAGGAGGTAGCATGCGCATTTTAAAGTCCATCCTTTCTTAATGTCATGCCACCTCAATAATGTCAATTTAAGTTGGCAAGTAGTTTCGTAAAGTAGAAAGATTAGGATGGACTTCGATTTCTCAAATACCAATTCTAACAACTTCGGGTGGTTGTAGCTAACTCACAAAACCTCTCCTTGGTTGATTTATGTAGGTTATAATTACACATTCCATTAACATATGACTTCTTTAACTAATTTGATATCCTAAGCAAAGCCATTTTCGGATTACCAAGGTTTAGAGAAATACATCATAACTTATATCTCATCATTTCTAAGTACAATATAAGGATCCGTGTTTCGATAATGTATCAAAGTATTTCTATTTTTCAAGAACATGAATCGACGATTGCCAATGGGATTGACAACCATCAACTTTGAATTAGTGATTTAAGATGGTGAAACATTTCTCATCAAAAGATAATTGTAATATAACCATGTACTTTACTAGACTACACCACATGTTTTAATTAATCATCAAGTAAAACAAAGCTTCTTCATAGATTTTAGATGGTAAAAGGAGTTTAGCTCATAATGAGCATGATGATAAACATTAAGATGATTGATAATAACAAATACATGATTAAACTTGGAACAATGTAACCAAATGTAGATGAATCTTTCTTCTTAATGATGGTAATGATGGTTGATGATGATGGTTGATGGTGATGATCTCCAATCCTTCAAACTCTTCACTAGATCTTCAAAGTGAGTGTTAGTGTGTGTTTTTATAAGTGAAAACCGGAGAGAACTCTTTTCAAGGCACATCAAATGAGTGCAACATGAGCCACTATTTATAGGCAATCTGGAGTAAGAAGCACGGCCACGTGCTTTCGTAGGCACGCCCCCGTGCTTTTTAGTGACATGTGCTAATTATTTTTGTCATTTCTGGAAGGTAGGCACGGCCCCGTGCTTCGTGAGGCACGCCCCCCGTGTTTTTTAGCGAAATGTGCTAATTATTTTTGTCGTTTCTGGAAGGTAAGCACGGCCCCGTGCTTCCTGAGGCACGCCCCCGTGCTTTTTAGTGACATGTGCTATTTCTTTTTGGCGTTTCTGAGAGGTATGCACGGCCTCGTGCTTCTAAAAGCACGGCCCCGTGTCCAGTTGTACACTATTTTGTCTTTTCTTGTTGATTTTTTTGTCTTTTCTGAAAATTGACCAGAAGCACGGCCCCTTGCTTCCAAACGCACAGCCCGGTGTTTCCCAAAAGCACAACCCCGTGTTTCCAAAAGCACAGCCCCATGTTTCCTGAAAGCACAGCCCCATGTTTCCTGAAGCACAGCCCCATGTTTTGCAGTTTTTTTTTGTTTTTCTTTGTTTTTTTCATTCGTTTTTTCGTTTGAGGCTTGGATTCACCTAAAAATACATTTTAACATGATAAGTAGTTATTTTAACTATATTATACGATAGAAGTTGCAGTTTTTAGAGATTATTTGATGCTAAAAAGATGTATATTTTTATATACATCACCCGACTTCACCTACGGAAGTTCGATCCTTTCTTGGTCTCGCCGGTTATTACCGTCGTTTCATTTTGAACTTTTCCAAGATCTCTTTACCCCTCACCGCCTTAACTCATAAGGGTAAACCTTATGAGTGGGGGGCTAAGCAAGATGAAGCTTTTCAAACCTTGAAGCGTATGCTTTGCGACGCTCCTATCCTAGCCCTTCCCGAAGGAAACGAGGATTTTGTTGTCTATTGTGATGCCTCGAATCAAGGTCTCGGTTGCGTTCTCATGCAACGAGGAAAGGTAATCGCCTATGCGTCACGACAACTTAAGGTTCATGAAAAGAATTATACGACACGCGACCTTGAGCTCGGTGCTGTTGTATTCGCACTGAAAATTTGGAGACACTATTTATATGGGACGAAATGTGTGGTATTGACCGACCACAAGAGTTTCCAACATATTTTTGACCAAAAAGATTTGAACATGAGACAACGACGATGGGCCGAACTTCTTAGTGACTACGATTGCGAAATACGTTACCATCCCGGTAAAGCAAACGTAGTAGCTGATGTCGTTAGTCGCAAAACCCATGTTAAAAGTATTCTTCTTCTATGCGTTGTTATTCAAACCGATCTTCAACTACGTATCTTTGAGGCCCAACACATCTCTGTCACTGAAGGCAATATGTACAAAGAGATGTCGTGTGGTGCTGAACTCCAACTCGAAACCAAGCGTGATGGTTTGCTCTACTTTCTCAACCGCCTTTGGGTCCTAGATCGTGACAATCTTCGCACATTTATAATGGAAAAAGCTCATAAGTCACGATACTCTATCCACCCCGGTGCGGATAAAATGTAGTTCTACCTTCGAATTACTTTCTGGTGGCCCAGCATGAAGAAAGATATCGCTATCTATGTCGGAAAATGTTTAACATGTGCTAAGGTAAAAGCCGAGCATTAAAAACCTGCTGGTTTGCTCGTGCAACCTTTTATTCCAGTTTGGAAGTGGGAGAACATTACGATGGACTTCGTCACAAAACTTCCAACCACCAAGAGGCAACATGATAGCATTGGGTAATCGTCGATCGATTAACCAAATCAGCTCATTTCATTACCATTTGGGAAAAGCATTCGATCGAGCAGCTCGCTCAAATCTATGTCAACGAGATTGTTTGTCGCCATGGTATACCTTTAAGTATTATATCTGACCGTGATGGTCGTTTCGTGTCTCAATTTTGGAATTCGCTTCAAATCGCTTTGGAAACCCGTCTAGATCTTAGCACCGCTTATCATCCTCAAACGGATGGTCAGTATGAAAGAATCATTCAAACCCTTGAGGACATGCTAAGAACTTGTGTGTTTGATTTTGGTGGTAATTGGGATACTCATCTCCCATTGGTCGAGTTTTCATACAATAATAATTACCATTCGAGCATCAAAATGGCTCCATTCGAAGCACTCTACGGCCGTAAATGTCGTTCTCCTATTTGTTGTAATGAGATCGGTGAGACTCAGCTCAATGGACCCGAAACGATACAAGATACCACCGACAAAATAGCTTAAATTCGTAATAATCTTCTTACTGCTAAAAGTCGCCAAAAGTCTTACGCTGATAAGCGATGACGACCGTTGGAATTCGAAGTCGGCGACTTTGTCCTCCTTAAGGTTTCCCCTTGGAAAGGAGTAGTCCGTTTCGGTATGAAGGGTAAACTAGCACCCCGTTTTGTCGGTTCGTTCAAAATCCTTGAACGAATCGGAGATGTTGCTTATCGCCTCGAGCTCCCGCAAGAGCTTCAAGGCATCCATCCTGTGTTTCATGTTTCGAACCTTTGAAAGGTTCTAGATGACGAGAACCTTCATATCCGTCTCGATGAGGTACGTATCGATAAGACAATGCACTTTTTTGAGAGACCGGTGGAAATAGTAGATCGAATGGATAAGGAAACCAAGCGTAGCCGGATCCCTTTGGTCAAGGTTCGTTGGGAATCTAAGCGCGGTGCGGAAGTCACTTGGGAACGTGAAGACCAAATGAAGTCTAAGTATCCGCATCTTTTTGCTACGGATGTTAATTACTAATTTCGGGACGAAATTTCCTAAAAGTTGGGAATGCTGTGACATTCGTCAAAATCGATTTACTTTTTGTACACGTTTTATTATCCATTTGTAATCGGATCTTCGCATTTAATGAAGCGTTGAATTATTAGTTATAATTTTCGGTTTTATCTTTATTGTACTTACGCGTGGCCCGTATCCTACTCGTTTAATGTTTATAATATGTAAATTTTTACAACAATGGATCACCAAACCAATTTCGAGGGACCATGTTGCAAATAACAAAAAACATATTTTGTTTCCCTCTTATTTTCCCTTCATCCCGTTGCAACATCAGACCCTCCCCTCCCCCTTCCAATTTTGATTTCGTTTGACCCCGAAATCGCGGAATTAGATCAATTAGTTGGAGCCTTATCATACACGCTCCTTCCCATTTAGTATGGCGCGTAATTGACAGCTATAACGAATCAATTACGAACTATTTTCGTTAACTAAGGCCGCGGCTAATTTCGATTTTGTTAGCCTATAAATACAAGTCCAAAACTCAATTAAAATGCTCCACACCATCATCTATCCATCACGAAACAAAACCCTAAGACAATTGCAATAAATAAATAGTTCTTGACCTCGTTTGATTTCATCTTTTGGCCGTAAACCCTAACTCGTCGTTCGCATTCAATTCATACTCGAACAAGGTAATTGTTACATGCATATGGATCGGTTTTCATATGGGAACAATAGCCCTCTGTCAATTTTGATTGACAGAGGGTGCACAATGATTAATTGAAATTTGTTTGATTTAGGGTTTATAATAGAATTGGGGAAAACCACAACTATTATATTTAAATATTTATTCTTATGTTCTAAACAAAATAAAGACCAGTCCAGATGGCCAATACTTGTGAATAAACACCTTGAACCGGCCTGGGGCGCGGGTTCGATTCCCCCAGGCCCGGTTTTTGTTGATATTTTTGGTATTAATTGTTTTTAAACCTTGTTAATTATTAAAATACTTACTATATTAAAATAAATATTATTTACACTCGTTTAACTAAACCGAACCCCATTGAACCTTTAAAAATAGAGTTTATTTAACGGTTTCGTGTATATATATATATATATATATAATTCGGAATATATATGGCTAAACTTATACTTTTCGTTTAATATTCCAACACGATTTATAAGAATAACTAAACTAATAAAAACTTTAATTACACTTTTAAAAACCCGTTTTAAATATACGTAACAAACTAACGATCCCCAAATCTATTATAAACCTATTTTTGTTTTATATTCATGTTTAGTTCGTTCTTTTCGCTTTAGATATTTATGTTGTCATACCTTATAGCTAGGACAAATTATCGGGACTTCTTGCAAAACCACCTAATTGCTTTAATCGTTACCATCTCCTCGTTACCGTATTCCCTATTCCAAGTGAGTTCTTCATAACCCCGTTTTAACGCTTTTAATATTTTTGGGGTGTAGCATGTCACAAGTTTATCTCGTTAATTATGTGCTTATTTATAAACCGATTCACAATTAGCGTACATGTTAATATTATTCTTGCATATTGTTTATGATTATACGTGAACTTGCTTGCAACATGTTTACTATTCTTATGGTGGAAATTACGCAAACACATACACATACACATAGTGGGAGGGTCCGACTGGACGTGCCCGCGCCGTCTAACATTATGACTTCGGTTGTTCGTAAGGTGGTTCTCATTTCCCCTATTACTACGGCCACGGCTACAGGAACGGGAGGACGACATTAATTGATTTCATTTACTTTACACTTGAATATTTATTACATTATGAATGTTGAATCATGCTTTTTATATATATGTATACTCAAAAACTTATGAAAACTCACCAACTTAATTGTTGACAAATATATTATTTTTAACGTGCTACAGGTTGATTCGATGGCATGCTAAGGATGAAGATCATTAGTATACCTTAGGATATTTGAATAAAGAACTTATTTATTGTTTTGATGAAGTGTTTTTTTTTTATTTTTAACTATGAATAATTGTGTACTTGTTACGTTACGAAATGAAATGATATAATTATTGCCTCTTTAAATAGTGTTACGAGCTATGAGTGATCTGTACGTTACACCCGGGCGTATTCCGCTTAAAGCCGGGGTGTTACAGGGTGGGTGGCGCCGGTGAGAGGTGGTCGGGGTGGTGTGCTAGGCATCTCATTGCTTACATGGCAAGGATGGCGCCCTTTTTCTTGTACACAACATATAGCCTTAGAATCACATGGTGTTGCTAGAAAAGGCTAACCAAGCAACCAACAAACGATATTACATGAAAGAAGAGGGCTTTTAATCCACTCGGTTCACAATAATTTGTTTTTCTTATTTCTAGTAACAAATCAAAGAAACGAGAATTGTAGAATATAGTGAAAGATTAGATCTGTCTTCAAGTTATCAGCTTCAAAAATTGCTTTATTTCTAGCTTTCCAAATTACCTACCAAGTAGTAAATAGAATTCCTTTTACAAGTAGTTTCTTCTTCTTCTTTGTTAACTGATTTTGCACCAACCATGAATAAACTTTCTTTGGTTCCATTTTGTTCGGTCTTACTAATTGAAGCCAAGTAAGAACCGATTTTCAAGCTACACGAGCTACCCCACAATAATTAAAAGAGTGGTGAAAAGTACATAAAATGCATGGAGCATCTAACCCTTTATCGAGAGGTTAGCTTTGGTCAGCAATCCATCAAGAAAAAGCCGCCAAACAAAGATTTTACCTTTTTTGGAACACTTTTATTAAATTTAGTTTGCCACGAAATTGTGGGGGGGCAAGTTTCTTTTTATCGAATTCCTTATTTGTTTTACCACAAAATCCGATTGATCTTCAAAATCTCACTTCCACGAGTCCCTATTCGAGGGCCAATAATGACGATTGAGAAGGTCTAGCATCGACTTCCATTGTATCTCCTCCTGCACTCCTCCAATAGGGCGACACGAATCCTATACCCATTGTTGATCACATCTCTTTGCTTTTACTAAACCTTGTTTATTTTTTTTCAAGATTGAACAATCTTGGGTAAGTTGACGCCAACGTGTCATTTCCAATCCAATGATCATTTCAGAAAAGAGTCGAATTGCCTTGGCCCACAACTATCTTCATAGCCATAAAAGGTATAACATTCTCTTGTTAAGAACATTAATACTTTCTATAATTCTATTCCGAACTCCATTTCCTTTAGTCACATTTTCTTTATCAAACACATCTAAATTGTTTCCATTATTGCCATGAATTGAATCAAAGCTTATCACAAGTATTTCAAATACTTTGAAGTCAACTCAAAAGACTTCTAGACATGTTCTAAAGACCTTAGAAATAGTTAAGGGCATTAAATAGCTTCATAAAAATTCAGAACAGTTTTATAACTAATAGAAGTTATTAAAAGTGTTTTAAGGTTATTTAATCAATATTTGATAGCAATAATTATTATTAATACAAACTATTAATGTTATTATTAACATTGTTAGTATTTTAATACAAGTTTTCGATATTACCTTAATTAGCATGGTGATCGCCTGGTGGTCGTCGCAGAGGTTTGTTGGAGAGGTTTGTTTAGGAAAATTGCATACGTTTAAGATATAAAGAGCCTTGAGAAAGAAAGAAGTTGGTGTGAAAAAACTCGTTGTTTTGCTTTCTATTTGTAGGTGAAGGTAAGCGATTATTATAAAGAAAAATATTATTTAATAATCCCATCTTTTTCCAATTTGTCGATATTAATTTCACCTCAGTAAATAGTTGTCACCAGTCGCATCTGCTTTCATTGGACCTTCTTAAAAAAAACCTTAACTCCGTTAAGTGTTTTCATAATTTCAGACTGCTATTTTAGGTTTTTGATCTGAAAGTGAATATACAAATCGATTGATGTAAGACTTACTTTGAAACGGTAAAATTGGCCCAGTTCGAATAAACAAATCAAGCCCGACATCTTGAAATACTATTAAAACAATACAATTTGTACGCATGGCCTTCTTCTAGACTTTCCACATGTGCAATCCAGTCATCAACTTTTCATTCTCATTGATGTACTAAAAATAGTCAATTAAATATTAACTGAACTAAACAACTAATAAAATCTAGACTTAAGATCAACTACACAAAACACCGGCAAGTGAACCGATCAATTGTACTAAAGCTAAGTAAGTCTGGATTATCGAACCCACAGGACTCTATAAATTACGTTAATTAACTATTTAGACTCGACTTACGACACGACTATTTATTATTAATGTTTTAATGGGGTTTTTAAACTAATATTAAACTAAGATTAAACTAAGAAAATAAATAAACAAGTAAATGAGAAAACAAGCAATCAAACACAAGATCAAAACCAATAAGGGAAGGAATCTACCTAGGTAAGAATCCCATGCATCAACAATCATCGAGCAATGGACAAATAACATGATATGGAAACTGATTTCTAAACATATTCATCTAACAAACCCTAAAGGACCCTTGACCGAATCAAACGACATCCTAAAGATAATTATTAGATTATTAAGCAATCAGTTATATTGATTTCTGCAAAGTCATCAAATAGAAATAGTATCATAGGCAAGCAATCTTACGAAACACTAAACCCGAGATAACTTGATAAGCTAAACATTACATCATGAACATGGATCAATAAAATAAGCAAGAATATTGTCACTATCTATCATAGCATACAATTGACCAAGACACATGAACAACTCCTCACCTTACAGCTATTGGAATTTAGCAAAACATTTAAAACCCCAACGAACTATCAACAAGCTTCTATGATCTAATGGGCCCATTTAATCACAATAATCAAAACACCAAGTAATGATTTAAACATAAACCCTAAATCTAAAGAACACAATCAAAATATAAAAGATCTATGTGAAGCAATAGTTAATAATCAACCAAGATAATAAATACTTATACGCATCATGAAAACAAAACCAAGTCTTTTACTATTAAATTAACAAAACCATAATCAAACAATTGTCCAAAGCAAGAATCAAGTCAAAAACATGTTCATCAAACCTAGGTAGACATGAAGCCTAGCCTAGCATATTCATAATCAAAGACAAATAACTAAACCCAATAACAAAGAGTAACATCATGAAATTATGAAAAAGAATAAAGATAAAGAACGAGAGAACCCGTCTGAATCTACCCTTGAACACTTGTATGAAAGCTCTATGATGCTTCTTGACGCCTAGCCTCAAAAACAACTTGAAAACCTTCTCAAAATCGGCTGCCCTTGTGATTAGATTCGGCTAGGTTTGCAACCATATGTTTATATAACGAGAAACGGGCTTGGAATTGCGAAGATGGGCTGACCAGGAGACCTAGGCGTCGCGCGACCCCCTTGGTCCTTGGGCTCCGTGCGGCGCGGCGTGCTATAGGATGGCTCCACCGGATTTTCTTGCTATTTGTTGCTTAAACTCATTAGATCTCTTTCTTGAACACCAAATAACAATAAGAACCTTCTAGATCATCTTTTCCTTGACCACCAAACCATCATCTATATTAAAACGTAACAAGACATTAGTGATCTAAACCATATAATCATTTACGAGCAAACACGAACATAAACTTCTCATAAAATGATAGAAAGAATGAAAGCTTAACATTCAAGATACCAAACGATATAAAACATGAAAAACATATAATACTTGATTCAAAACCTAAATTAATAAAAGATAAACGAAACATGAACTTAATCGAACTCAAAACATTATAGAAACACAACATTACACGGGATTCAAGATGTATAAATAGACGTATATCAAATATCCCCACACTTACTCTTTTTTCGTCCATGAAAAAGTCTAATGCAGTTGGATCAGAATCGGACAACGATCACCGATATTGTTGTCCACTTAAACCCATGCCTTAATCTTTAACGGGACAAATAAGATCCGACAATAATAGTACTCAGTGGTTTACACAATTAGGACCCCGCTTATTTTCAGCTTTTACCGGACCAGACCAGCCCAACTTGACTTAACCTCAAAATTAGCAGATTTAAACTTTTTGTTGCTCTATTTTTTCATGAATAGTTAAGACGATCAAGGGTATTGTTTATCCAGCTTAAGCATCAAAGTCTACCAAGCAGCCATTAGATATGATTAAGGTACAATTAAGCAACACACCGAACCATTACCATATGTGAGTATGCAAAACTTCATCTGTAGGGCTTACATGTGGCGTGTCCCTTGTGGTCCGTTTCTTAATGGTAATGAGACGCGAGCAAGGGGACCCCACATGGCTAACAGCGTGGATGATCAAGTCTGTAATGCATTTGTACTTTACTTTTTGTGATCATGTTTAAAGACTTATGTGGCAGAAATCTACGGTTTTGCTCTTTTTTAGCTTTTATTTTAAATATTCACAACCCTATTTGAAATTGTGAATACCCAGATGAATAATCGGCATACAGACCCATGGTCTCCGGACCGGGGGCATACCATCAATACAAGATTTAAGGTTATAAAACCATACGCTAATGATGTGTAAAACACTAAAACTAGGCAGTTTAAGATTTATATCGCAGGCTACACGGCATACTCTAACGTTAAACCTACCCAAGCATCATTTGATAACGTATTCAAATTTTAAACTTTTCAAACTTTATAATATTGTTGGGCCTAGTTTTGTGGTTTGAGTTTGTCTAGTGCTTAGTTGGACTTGGTTTTGGGTGTTTATGTAAACCGAGAACACAATTGTGTTCTCGGTGGGCTTGGTGTACATTGGGCCGGCTTGGGTTGGTGTCCCTATATATAGATGTGTAATGTATAGGGTTAGGGTTGTTCATTCTTATTATCATTCAAGTATTGTTAGTGCTTAAGCACCCGACGTAATCAATATACGTGTGTTTTGAAGCAACTTTATGTTCGTTTACTTGTTATCACGTGTGCTCTTGAATAACCGAGCATTGGTATTCCGCACCAATACTCGTTTGGTTGGTATCATATTGTAGTGATCCAGATTCGGGACTTACAATTGGTATTAGAGCCTTTGACGAATTCAGGCTCGTTATTGTGATATCAACGTATTCAAGATCGTATTTTTAGTGGTGTTTTGTTTTTCCGGCCAACTGATCATCGGAGGAGAAAAGGTTGTATCTTGGTAAAGATTGGATTTGGATTTGGAAACATATCCACATTCCAAAATTTATGAAAGTTTGTTACAACTAAACTTGGAAGATTGGGTATTCGTCCAAGATAAATTCCAATAAAATCCTAGTTCTCGGCTGACTCAGTTTTCGGCCATAACTTGCTCAAAAGACAGAGCTTTCGGTTAAAGGCTTTGGTGTGCTCTTGAATAACCGAGCATTGGTATTCCGCACCAATACTCGTTTGGTTGGTATCATATTGTAGTGATCCAGATTCGGGACTTACAATTGGTATTAGAGCCTTTGACGAATTCAGGCTCGTTATTGTGATATCAACGTATTCAAGATCGTATTTTTAGTGGTGTTTTGTTTTTCCGGCCAACTGATCATCGGAGGAGAAAAGGTTGTATCTTGGTAAAGATTGGATTTGGATTTGGAAACATATCCACATTCCCAAATTTATGAAAGTTTGTTACAACTAAACTTGGAAGATTGGGTATTCGTCCAAGATAAATTCCAATAAAATCCTAGTTCTCGGCTGACTCAGTTTTCGGCCATAACTTGCTCAAAAGACAGAGCTTTCGGTTAAAGGCTTTGGTCAACACCTTTGGTTCTCGGTCAAGAATCTTGGTTTTCGGTCAAATTCGTTTTCGATCAACACCAGTTTTCGGTCACCTTTGTTCTCGGTCAAGATTTGGTCAAAACTCCTAGATCTCGGTCAACAAAAGAAGGTTTTCGGTCAACTAATTTGGTCAATCAGAGATTTCGGCCAAACATTAAGTCAGCTCTGTGTTTAGTTCTCACTTAGTTCTCGGCCAAAAGTGTTTGTTCTCTGCCCAGTCTGTGTTTGGGCTTCTCCTATTAGACTTACAATTATTTTAATTGGACCTAAAATTAATCAGTAACCATTTTGAAATGGCCCAGTTAACAAATGGCAGCAACTCAACCAACTCATCACTTCACCAAGAACTTGATTCAATCATGGGTACTGCTACACGTGTACCTCGTTTATTATCCTCGGAAGGGTTCAAACTAGAACTACAAAGATGGGGGCACACAAGTAAGTCCTGTCATGTCTCGAATGAAAGGCTTGTCAGTTTACTGGCACTAAGTCCAATGTTCAACCTTACTTCTAAGCCATGATTTGTATAAAAATTCATTTTGATCAAGCACTAGGGGGTTGGAGTCAAATTGGGGTGATCTGGGGAAAGCCAAATACGCTTTGAGAAGAGATAGAAGGCATCACAGGTCCATGAGTGATGTCCATCTAAGCTTTATGCCTAACTGAACCTTAATCATATCACTGATGCGATGAAAGATCATGCTAAGTATGGGATTGGTGTGTGAAAATGTATAATATAAATAAAGAACGAATCACAATTAAGCTTTAAATTTATAAAAACGAAAATCCTATAGAAACCACACAAAACCGGCAAGTGTACTGATCATAAATAGTATAGCATCAAGGAAGTCCGGATGTCGAACTCGAAGACACGTGAAAACGTTTATGATTAAGAAAACTCTAACCAAGACTTACCAAAATAATATTTATTTAATTTTTAAGATTTTATTTAACTACTTAAATTAATTTAACTAAACGAAAACGTTTGACGAAATACTTTTAGAAAACTTTGACTTAAATTCAATATGTAAAAACGTCTACCTAGGAATGAATCATGTTGACAAGAAATAACAAGACAATGGATTGAAAATATTCACGACACCGGTTATAAAAGATGACACAACCAGAACTTGTTTTAAGAAAGTCAAATTACCTCTCAGTCTCTCTAACAATCTCTAACTTATTTTAGTTGATTTTAAAGAATAAACCGGAAAAACAATTATTAACGTGTTCAAATGTTGAATTACCTCTCGGTCTCATCGACACACTATCCTAATGAAAATGAATACTACGCACCCAAGGATAGAGGAACAATTTAACTTAACCCAAATTAAACCAACTAATTGCACATAAACACTCAAACTTGACAAGACAAAAACCCGCTCTCGCGCGGTCTTAATTCTAACAAGTAAAAGCAACGAGACAATATTACTTCTTATCACCTCTCGGTCTCAAAGAAGGTGTATTTTAACTGATTTTAGATGATATATTACCCACTTATCCCTACGGTTGTACTTCCCGCAAATAAACCCCAAACACCAAGTAAAGAGTTTAACAAGCAATCAATTAATCAAAACCAATTCAATTAACTAATGCAAGAAGATTATAAGTAATAACAAATAAAACACAGCCATCATACACAATCTAGTTCATGGTTTAGTTAAGCTTTACATCAATAATTTAAGTCTTGAACATTAACAATCCATTAAACAAGTTAAAACTACTCAACAATCATCTATCCTAGGTAGAACAAACAAGTTTAGCTACTCATTAATTTTGGACAGCCATGCATACTCAAGAAAAATACCATAAACATCATCATAAACATTATAAAACTCATTCAAGATCCAAACTCAATCAATAACAAGACAAACTATCAAACAATTGCAAAACAATTCAAATCAAAAGACCAAATCAATAGAGTTAGGGTTCTTGAACAAAAAAGTAAAGTTTAAGGATGTTTTACTAAGTATTATGGCTGAGATTTAAGATTGTTTGAAGCCCCTAGCTGCTGCCCCAAGCCTCCTTCTTCCTTTTCCAGCCGCCAACACCAGCAGCCGCCAACAGCTTCTTTTTTTCTTTCTTCTTTGGCCGGCGGCAGAACTAGTTCCGATCGGAACTATGTGTGGAGGTTAGGGTTTTGTGATTTCGGGTCTTGTTGATGAATAATGGCTGATTACTCTTGATATTAATTAAATATAATAATATAAAAGGCTCTTAAGATGTGGGCTTGGGTCGGGCCTTGATTAAACTTTGAAACTTTGACACTTAAACCCTCCAAGTTCTCTTTTTCTTGCCTTTTTTCCACATCTATCCATAACCTACACAAAACATTTCAATTTTGTAAAACTTTGCACTTAACCCCCTAAACTTACATAAATTTGATATTAAACCATTAAAACATTATAAAATTGTAAGGAAATATAAGTGTGTTATTCAACACATCAAACATCCCCACGCTTAAGACTTTTTCGTCCCTGAAAAAGATTTTACTGCAGTTGGATCAGAATCGGAAAATCAAAGTCAAATCAAACATATAGGTTAGATTTTAAAGCTCAGAAAAACGCAAAAACCGCGATCATCGATATTGTTGTCCACCTAAACCCATGCCTTAATCTTTACCGGGACAAATAAGATCCGATAATAATATTACTTAGTGGTTTACACAATTAAGACCCGCTTATTTTCTGCTTTTACCGGACCAGACCACCCCAACTTGACTTAAACCTCAAAGTTAGCAGAATTAAAACTTTGTTGCTCAATATTTATGAATAGTTACGACGATCAAGGGTATTGTTTATCCACCTAAGCTTAAGCATCAAAGTCTACCAAGCAGCCATTAGATATTATTAAGGTTCAATTATTCATAGCCAGTGCTCCCCACAACATGACATACCCCCGTTATCAAGCAATACCCCAAATCCATAACAATAGGTGAGTATGCAAAATTTTATCTGTAGGGCTTACATGTAGCGTGTCCCTTGTGGTCCGTTTCTTAATGGTAATGAGACGCGAGCAAGGGGACCCCACATGACTAACAGCGTGGATGATCAAGTATGTAGTGTATTTGTACTTTCGTACTGTTGTGATCATGTTTTATAGACTTATAAGGGTTTGCTCTTTGGCTTAATTTTAAATATCCACAACCCCACTTAGGAATTGTGAATACCCAGCTAAATAGATTGCATACAGACCCATGGTCTCCGGACCCGAAGCATCCCATCAATACAGGATTTAAGGTTATAAAACCATACGCTTATGAGGTGTAAAACACTAACTAACATTCTAAGATTTATATCACAGGCTACACGGCATACTCTAACGTTAAACCTACCCAAGCATCATATAATAACGTATTCGGATTTTTTAAAAACTCATGATATTTCCAATTTTTTTCATACCAAAATTTGTGTTGGTGCATGATGTCAGTAGTTCAGTATATAGTGTCTGTAATCGAGTCATTTAGATTTGTGTTTGTATGTAAGCGAAGTTAGCTAACAAGTTCGCTGATATAGGCGAACTTGTTAGATAAGCGAAGTTAGTGACAACTTCGCCTGAACATGCCAGGCGAAGTTGTCGTGATATATATTCATTAGGTTACGGCTTATTTAGTAACAAGTTTAGTTTACGTGTTTACGAGTTCTATAATCAATGATTGATATCACGTGTTTCCGGTTGCAATACAAAGTGTCTTTGCTTATTGTAACGTGTGTTCGATCGTGTTAACTCGTATCGTCTTCTACGCTCGTAACGTCTTACGTAGGGATTCCGCACCTACGTAGAACGGGATATTCTGTGTAGATCCGGCTGGGAACATACAATTGGTATCAGAGCATTTGCTCGTGATTGTGTGGTTTGGGATTATCACGCGGGTGTAGAAATCGTTCCGTTCGACTATTCGCGGGACGAGTTTACCGAGTTTTTATGTCCTACTCACCTCCCACCATCATAAACAACCCATTACACCTTCACAAACCTCGTAAAATCCAGAAATCAAACCTGCAAAACCATCGTGTTCATCAGGCGAAGTTGCCGTCACTGTTCGTAGGGTTTCGGCGAAGATATAAGGTTAAGCGAAGTTATCCACAACTTCGCCTACCTTCTCAAGTTCGCTTATCTCAAGCGAAGTTACCCACAACTTCGCCTACCTCACAAGTTCGCTTACCTTAAGCGAAGTTATACACAACTTCGCCGAATCAGGCGAATTTAACAAGGAGAGCGAAGTTCAGACTTAAGCGAAGTTATCGCTTACCTTAAGCGAAGTTATACACAACTTCGCCGAATCAGGCGAATTTAACAAGGAGAGCGAAGTTCAGAATCAGCGAAGTTCAGACTTAAGCGAAGTTATCCACAACTTCGCCTACAGTACTGTTAAAAATAAAAATTTTATTTTTCGGGTTTCTTTGTGTTTCGTGAAAGATGTCTTCAATAAACATTACAGAACTGGTGAAGATGGAGGTGGAAGCGGGTTCAGCTACAAAGGCACCGAAGATGCTTAAAGGAACCGATTTTGTAGCGTGGAAAGATCGGTTTGAGCAATATGTCAAGTACCAAGATGCTAAAATGTGGGTGTGCATACAAGATGGTTACATTCCACCAACTGCAGAGTATGAGGGTCGTGATCAGATTAAGAAATACAAAGAGATGGAAGAAGAAGAAAAGAAAATGTATGAGGCTGAAAGCAAAGCTCATGCAGCGATAACAATGGCTCTTCCACAAGAGATTCTACACACCTTCAGAAAGTATAAAACTGCTAGAGAGCTTTGGGAAGCACTTGAAAACCGATTTGAGGGTAATGTGGAGATTCGTGCATCAAAGATTAAACTACTTAAAACCCAATTCTCTGTGTTCAAGTACTTGAAGAATGAATCACTTGATGATATCATCACTAGATATTATGATCTGATGACCGAACTCAGCAACTATTCCATTACTTACAAAGAAGATGAGATCGTTGAAAAGCTTCTTGATGCTCTCCCGCCGAAATGGGAGATGTACACTGTGTTGATGAGAGAAGACAAAGAGTTTGCCGACTATGACTTGGAAACAGCAGTCAACAAACTAAGAACTTTTGAACTTAATATGGTTCGAAAAGAGACACCAACTGATCAGATTCAGGATCCAGGAATGTATGGTGCAAAAGTTAACTCAAGTTCAAGTTCGAAGTCTGAATCGTCTGCTTACTACTCTAAGGGAGTCTCGGGCGCTAACTCAACACATGAAGGTCATGTATCTCTCAACATGAATGGTGATGTGTGTTTTGTAGCTGGTGGTTCAAACGCTTCTAAACCTCAAGCAACCAAGAGCAGTTTTTCCCCAAGTGTTTCGAACAACAACTACTCAAAGATGCCCATGAGTGTAAAATCTGCTGAACAGTAGTTTGCTCTCTATGCATCTTTCATTGCTTCGTATGAAAATTACATTCAGGGTAAGATTGTTGATCCTGCAACATTGGATGAAGACTATGATCAGATCGATGCTGATGATCGAAGAAATGGATCTACAGTGGCAGATGGCAATGAATGTGAGAAGGGTTAAGAGGTTTATGAAGAAGACAGGTAGAAAGTTTGTTGGTGAGAGACCGGGTTTTGACAAGTCAAAGGTGCGATGTTATAACTGTCAGCAGAATGGCCACTTTGCGAAGGAGTGCACAAATGAACATGTAGAACGCAGTCAAAACAGGTCTACACAACAGAATGGGGGTGGTAGTGAGAATAGAGCCATGATTTCCAGACAAAACGGGGAGTACAACTGGAATCTGCATGTTGAGGAAGTTTTCGAACAGGCCAATTTGGCGAACATCGAAACTGAAGATAGTGAGAAAGTGACTGGCGAAAATAAAGCTTTCATGGCAGAAGTGAAAGACCAGCTCTCCGAGGTAAGTACTAAACTCCCTTGTACTAAATGTGAAAATCTGTCTGAACAATTGACAACTATAACTGATCAGTTTGTTAGTTTGGATGCTCAATTTAAAACATTAAAAGAAGATCATCGTTTCACTAAAGCTAGAGAAAACAGTTATAAAGTGAAAATAAAAGCTAGTGAGAAAGATATTAGGAGTCTTAAAGCAAATCTAGCTGAAAAAATTAAAGTAATTGATCTTAGCTATGAAGTATTAGAAGAGAAAACCAAACTAATAGCTGAAAGGGATAAATAGATAGCTGATCACCAGGTGAAAGTGGTGGAAATAAACAGGAAACTTGAGCAATTCAGAAATTCCTCCGCTATACTTGATCACCTCGTTAGTGATCAAGGTTCCCCAGTTAAAAGGGGAGGAATTGGATATCATGAAGTTCCACCACCGTACAATCATAATTACACTTATGATCCTAGTAATCAGAAATCTCTTGATGTTGATTTTGGTCAGACAGTTCCGGTTAAGGTTACTATTAAAGAACCAGAAGTTAGTAAAGGCAAAACAAGTAAGCCTGTTTCGAGTGTTTAGATTTCTGCTCCTAGTCCTGTCTCATCAAACTCGGACAAGTCATCCGAGTCGAGAGAGACAAAAGAAGAGGCAGTGTTACCAAAAGGTGGAGAGAAACATAAAACAACTGAAAAGAAATCTCCACTAAACCCGTATGTCCCACCATATGTGAGACAAACGGGCAGTAATGCAGCCTCAACATCTAAAACAACTATTGAAAAGAAAGTTGAACACAGGAGTTGTTTCAGATGTAATCAATTAGGACACCTAATTGCTGATTGCCCTCTGAAGCAGAGATTCAGAGGTGTGAGGCATTCGAAAACTGAGAACAGAACTAACCGTAATCACTATAATGGTAAAAATGAAAACTCATCAAAGTTCAGAAATTGGACTAATCCTGGTTTTCAAATAAATCAATCTCAGTTTTTCCCTTTAACAACCAAAGAATGAGTAATAATTCATTTAATTCAAGAAGGTTTGGATGGCCTCATAGTCAATCAACAAGAAGGTATCCTTTTAGGACTTACATAAATTATTCCGATACTAACTTTGGACAGCCAAAGTACGGGATGTATCGACCCAAGACCAATAGGTCTTGGGTCCCCAGATTTTAATCATCTGTTTTAATCGTGCAGGAACAGTTGAACAGGGCTGCAAACAATCTATGGGTTGTGGATAGCGGCTGTTCCCGGCACATGACGGGTAACAAGAGTTTGTTACACGAATGGAAACCTGTTCAGGGAGGAAGAGTAAGTTTCCCTGGAGAGAGTGGTGGAAGGATCACAGGAATTGGGACGGTGACTAACGGAAAGATGACGTTAGAGAAAGTAAATTTCGTTGAAGAACTGAAGCATAATCTGCTGAGTGTATCGCAGATCTGTGACAAAGATTACACCGTGCACTTTACCAAGAATGAAGCGATCATGCTATATCCTGGTTTCAAGATACCAGAGGATTGGATTGTTATGAAGGCTCCAAGAGAAAAGAATACGTATATTATGGACATGAGGTCGACTGAGATGGCAGCAGAAGAATCTTGTCTTCTGTCAAAAGCAACTGAATCGGAGTCCGAATTATGGCATAGGAGAATGGGGCATATTCATCTTCGGAAAATGAACTACATTGTCAAGAATGGGCTTGTGCTGGGTGTTCCCTTGAAGAGTTTCAACTTTGAAGACCAATGCTTATCGTGCAAAAACGGAAAGCAACACAAGAAATCCCATCACACCAAGAAGGTTAATTCAATAGTCAGTACCCTAGACTTACTTCACATGGATCTCTTTGGTCCCGTGAATGCAAAAAGCCTAGGTGGAACATCTTACTGCTTGGTGATCACTGATGATTTCTCTCGATACTCTTGGGTATATTTCCTGAAGTCAAAGGATGAAACTGTTCAGATGGTAATAAATTTGATTACCAAGGTTGAGAATATTATGGGAAAAAGAGTTAAATACATCAGGAGTGACAATGAGACTGAGTTCAAGAACTATCAGATGGAGCTCTTCTGCTTACAGAAAGGAATAGAACACCAGTACAGCGCTCCGTATACTCCACAACAAAATGGAGTGGCTGAGAGGAAGAACAGAACGTTAATTGAAGGAGCCAGAACCATGCTGGCTGATTCGAAACTTCCTGTGGTGTTCTGGGCTGAAGCTGTTGCAACAGCCTGTTATATCCTTAATAGAGTGTTAACTGTTAAAAGACTGAATAAAACATGTTATGAACTTATGCATGGGAGAAAGCCCAACTTGAGTGGTCTTGAACCATTCGGGTCCCCGTGTTCGATATTAAAGACAAATTCTAAATTAGGTGAAGTAGCCGACGAAGGAATTTTGGTCGGATACGTTGTTGGGACTCCCAACAGACGAGTCTTTAATACATCGACCAGCAAGGTTGAGGTGATCTGTAACACTGATATCACAAGTTACAAATCACCAAAACCAAGCACGGGACCCGCTGGGGTTTTCGACTATGATAGACTTTTTAAATCTTTTAACATACCTTACTTGGATTGTGCAGAAGTAGATGAAAGAATAGCTTCGAAGATGCTTTACGATGAGGAAGACAATGTTGTGCAAAGACCGTTGTACGATGAATGTCAGCCTTCCTCGTCAAATGCTGTCGATACCGCTGCTGCCTCTACTGAAGAGGAATTCTTCAATCCTTTTCACTCTCAACAACAATCACCCATTGATGAGCTACCTTCGAACCTGGAAGACAATCTAGATGTCAGTGCGGTTCCGACTACGAGAGTTCACAAAAATCACCCTTTGGAGAATGTGATAGGTGATCTGTCCGACGGTGTACAAACAAGACAAAGCTTGAATGAGCACACCTGTGTTTACACAAGCATTAAAGATACAGGAATCATAAACGAATGCTTGTACACCTGCTTCATCAGCCAGATTGAACCAAAGAACTATCAAATGGCTCTCAAGGACAGCACGTGGGTCGAAGCCATGCAAGAAGAATTAGCCCAGTTCAAAAAGATGGAGGTATGGAACTTGGTTGCAAAACCGAAGAATGTGCATGCGATTGGCACAAAATGGGTTTTCAAATGCAAGAGAGATGAGAAAGGGATTATTATCAGGAACAAGGCGAGGCTGGTTGTAAAAGGTTTTAATCAGCAAGAGGGGATCGATTACAATGAGGTGTTTGCTCCTGTGGCAAGATTGGAAGCCATTCGATTGTTTTTGGCATTTGCTGCACATAAGGAGATGAAGGTATTTCAGTTAGACGTGAAGAGTGCGTTCCTTAACGGTAAAGTCGATGAGGTTATGTACGTTGAGCAACCTCCGGGTTTTCCTGAACCAGACTTTCCTGATCACGTATACAAGCTAAGTAAAGCACTGTATGGACTACATCAGGCCCCTCGTGCCTGGTACTCAACACTATCCGACTACTTGCTTGAGAATGAGTTTGAAAGAGGAAAGATTGATAGCACATTGTTCTTCAAGAGAAAAGGGAGCGACTTTCTACTGGTGCAAGTCTACGTGGACGACATCATCTTTGCTGCATCAAAAGTCGCCATGTGTCAGGAGTTTGAGGCCGTCATGAAAAAGAGATTCGAAATGAGTGCTATGGGTGAACTAACTTTCTTTTTAGGATTGTAGGTTGATCAGAAGAAAGATGGGACGTTCATTCATCAGACTAAGTATGTCCATGATGTTCTCAAACGCTTCAAGATGGAGGACAGCACTCCATTTGATACTCCAGTCTGCGTCAACCATAAATTGGGTGCTGATTCAGACAACGATGCAGACGTGGACCCAACCCAATATCGGGCAATAATAGGTTCTTTAATGTACTTAACTGCTTCTAGACCTGATATTATGTTTGCTGTTTGTCTTTGTGCACGCTTTCAGGCAAACCCAAAGGAATCTCACTTGAAGGGTGCGAAGAGAATATTGCGCTATCTCAAAGGCAAACCTAAGCTGGGGTTGTGGTACACGAGAGGAGGAGACTTGGAGTTGGTCGCCTACACAGATTCTGATTATGGAGGGTGCAATCAGAGTCGGAAGTCAACAACAGGTGGATGTCAGTTTCTTGGAGGTAGATTAGTGTCATGGCAATGCAAGAAGCAGACCTTAGTTGCCATTTCAACCTGTGAAGCAGAATACATGGCAGCATCCAACTGCTGCTCCCAGGTTCTTTGGATTCAACAGCAATTGCACGATTATGGTCTGAATTTCACTCATACTCCTATTTGCATTGATAACACTGCTGCTATCTCAGTAACTAACAATCCCGTAAAACACAGTAAAACTAAACATATTGACATCCGTCATCACTTTATACGGGATTGTGCTGAGAAGAAACTGATTGTGCTCGAAAAGGTTGATACGTTAGATAATTTCGCTGATTTTTCACTAAAGCGTTTGACAAAAATCGTTTTCAAAACCTTGTTGAGCTGAATGGGATGATCAATCCCGAGTAACTGTGTTTTTGTCTTTACTTAAAAAAAAAAAACATCACTATCGCTTAGAATTATGTCGGTTGCCTCAGCTTGAAGGACATATCTTCGGATATGTTTGGTCCTCATTTCTACTTGTAGAATATGAGGATAGCCATTAACCAGATGACTGAAAGTGACCGGGGCGGTTTATGATGTGTTTTTATTCTGTCGTTGAAAATTAGTCGTTCAAACTTAGTTAGAAGGACACATACTCGTATGTGGTCGGTCCAGCTGATCCATTGGATCTTCAGGATAGCCGTTTACCTGAAAACTTCAATTTGATCGGGGCGATTGAAGTTAAAATTTTTCGGGAAATGAAATTATTTTTCAAGTCTACTACTTCGTAAGAAGTTCCTTTACTATGTTTAACAGAAAATTGATCCAACCTTGGAAAGTGATAGATATACTGATTCTGTGTGCTTAACTAGTGAAGTTATAAGGCCTAAAATACTTTAGAACAGTCATTGTATGTCATGGTAGCTTTTTATGGTGCGTAAAAGTATAAGTGATACTAACTAAATCTACTCGATTTTACGTGGAAACTCCTTAACAGTTGTGCATGTCTCCATATATATCTTTCCGAATGATAGGCAGAAAAGCGATTACCCAGTCATACACGAGCCCGTGAGTGATCTGATTCCCGTGAAGATAGCGTGTCAAGAAACTGCAGTGATCCAGATTCAGGACTTGCAGTTATTTACTACTCTGAAGTTTGTGTAAATGCTTAAAAAAAATTGTAAGTTATTGAGACTTTCTAGAGTTCATAATGATAAGACTTCTCAATCAAGATGCAAAATACAGAACGGGAAGAAGAGTCTGAAGATAGAAGAGTAATTATTATTTAATCAGACACTACGGGTCGAGGTCAACTCGGGGTGACTTGGGGAAAGTCAAATACGCTTTGAGAATAGATAGGAGGCATCATAATCTCTGAGTTGTAGCCCACTTAAGTTTTGAGCTTAATTGAACCTAACCCGTATCACAGAAACGATGAAAACCATTCTAAGTCATTTACCTGCTTACAACCTGTTTCTTTATGTCATAATACAGCTGAACACGGATCTGTGTGACAGTCACGTAATTAGTATGATTCCTGTTCGGATCTTTTCTAAAACATGGTAGTCCCTATCGAGACTGAAATTTAATCCCGTGTACTTTCTTTTTAAAATTTTCCTACTTATGTAGTTGTATGATTTTATATTTGGTTACTTGGTCTTGATCGTATCATTTAACACTTTAAAGGTTGTTTTAAAACTTAATTGCAAATTGTTCAAATTATAGGGTTTGTTTTGAAAATTTTAACACCGGCGAAGTTATCCATAACTTCGCCTGTATGACGTTGACCCTATATAAAGAAGTTTTAAAGGTCAGACTGTTCATTATTTCACAAACCAGCGAATTTATACTTTCGTAACCCTAAGCGAAGTTATCGATTATCATCTGTGTTATCATTTTCTCAGCTCTAATCCTTGATTAAAGGTGTGTAGGGTAGTCGATTCATATAATCATTGTCATTAATGTTAATCATCTGTTGTTTCGACCCCGTATCGTGACCTCTGACCTTCGGAACCTTAAACACCCGTTTTTCAAACGTGTTTTCACGTAGTCGTAATCAACTTAAACGTCTAGTTCATCATAAAATCAAGTTTTACGGAGTCCGCAATCTCCAAATTGACCTAATTCACCTCGTTCGAAAAACCTAACTGATGTCGATTCGAATTCCGCGAAGTTACAGTTTAGGCGAAGTTATCCGTAACTTCGCCTGAGGTTTAACTTCGCCAAATAATTAATTAAGTTACAGTATATGAGGCGATGTTGTGGTTAGGCGAAGTTATCATTAACTTCGCCTGGACCTTTTTACTTAACTGTTATCCGGCGAAGTTCAAGATGAAGCGAAGTTGTTCCCAACTTCGCCCCACCTCTAACTTCGCCTATACAGAACAGATCACAACTTCGCTCATGGTAACAGGCGAATTTGTGATTTGCTTTGAGGTTTATCTTACTTAGTCTGTTTGATGCAGATATGGCTGCTGTAGTTGGAGAAGGCGGTGCAGGCGGTGATGATGGAGGAGACAACCAAAGACAGTTCTTCCCGGGTCATAACATGTACATAACATTAGACCCGGAGGCGAGCGGAGTTGATGATTTCCGCGAAATCATCACGTTTCTTTTACGCTCGCGTATATTCCACGCGACTACCACAACTCTGCCGATATCCTTGCCAAACATTGAGGATTTTTGGCAGACCGTGGAATATGACTGTCGCGTCGAGCCCCCGGTGATGCGAGCAACGGTCAACAATCAGATTGTTCAGTTCTCATCTGAACAAATCCGGGCGGCTTTACGGTTTGGAGATGAGACGAGGGATGACCCGACAGACTTTGTAGCTCCTTTCCGAGATGGAGCGTTTTTGAGGATGGGATACTCTGGTCCCCTGGGAGATACTCAGAGAAGGAAGGGGTTTTTACTTGACCAGTGGCGCTTTCTCATGCATGTCATGATTGTATGCATGTCAGGGAGAAAGGCGGGCACTGATGGCATGGGCGCGACCATGTAGTCGGCGATGACTGCTCTGACTTATAATAAGCGTTACAGCTTTAGTCAGATGGTCTTCTACGAGATAGATCGACAGAGAAGAGCGGTGGCGCGTGAGAGATTTATTATGTATCCAAGATTCATTCAGATGATCTTGAATCATGTTGCTCCAACGCTACCTCAGCGCCGCCCAATTAGATACGTGGAAAGTGTGAGCAAACGGATCTTCGCCCAATGCAGATCTTCCAGTGCGAGGAGCAAACCTGAGCTCCGTCCTCGACATACTCCACTCTTTGGGTACTTGATCAACCCGGAGTATGTGCCAGCTCGTGGGGATGAGTTTCGGGACCCGGCACCACAACAGGCAGGAGCACCTCAAGTTATACCTGCTGCTCCTGTTGTGTCACCGGAGGAGAACGTAGACCTTGATGCTGCATTTGGTGGTCAAGGCTTCTTTGATATGGATCGGGTGGACCCTGAGGAAAATGTGCAATTCTTAGTTGAAAAAGTTTCGAGTGTGAATGTGACTAGGGCAGCTACAACGGTGGCTGACTCTGATTCTGAAGATGAGTTGGCCGAAGCGAGACGGATTTTTGTAACACAAGAACGAACTCATGGGAAAAGAAAGAGAACCGATGATGACAGCGAGTCAGATTATGAGGAAGAAGTACAACAGTTGATCCGGAGATCAAGAAGGGAACGGGCAGGTGCAGGTTCGGGAGCCGGTGAGAGCTCAAGGGTGGTACGTTTCACCCCACCCGCACTGTCCGGTATGACTATCGTTCCCTCATCATTACAAGTTACAAGGCCAAGCGCCACGGATGTTCCCGTGGTGGCTACCTCATCTGCCTTTGGCCTCCCATCCACTACATTCCAACTATCGGCTCCGGAGATTGTATCGTTGCCACCTCCAACTCTTACTCCAACGGAGGTCGTGGCACGATTTATTGAGTCGACGGTTGTGGCCACTGCAGGGTTATCGGTGACGATACCACCTGCGGTTATGTCTATGCCTACTTCTGAGGTCCCGGTTACATCGGAAATCCCTCCTCAGTACACTCAAGATATATCACATCTGAGGTTTGATTTCGATGCAACCTTATCAGACTCTGAACGAATAGCAGCACTTGAACGGGTCGTGGCAGAACAATCAAGGGTGAATCTTATCCAGACCCAGGCTATTCAGCGCCTAATTGCAGAGAATCAGTTGCAGTCGTCCCGGCTGGTGGAACATGGCAAAATCATAGATGCTTTGAAGGAGTTCTTGGCATCTCAGGGGGAGACGAACTGTAAAGGCGATGAGTTGAGGACTAAGAAGAGAAATGATAGAGACGATGATCCCAATGCATCGAAAGGTGCAGGTGGAGAGTTGCCAAGAACTGAACAAGCTCTTGGGACTTCCACAACTCAGGGGGAGTCAACAAGTGCAGCTGGTGGTGATGATGTGGTGGTAGTGGACGTTGAGGAGATGGATGATGAATTTGTAGGTGATGATGATGTATTACCGGTGGATGAGATAGAGAAGATTGGTGCAGAGATAGTGATTGATAATGATATTGAAGAGGGAGAGATTGTAGAAGAGAATGTGGAGCATGAGATACCAGAAGTTGATAAGCCAGATATGGGTAAAGAGATTGGAAATGATGAGACGGAATGGGAAGAGCAGCATAGATGGAAAGAAGGCTATGCTCAATGGTTTGTAAAAACGAAGAAACCGGTGGTCCCTACTATGTTTAAGAAGAGTTACAACATTAGAGGCTATGCTGAATCGAGAAAGGGGATTATATGCAGGATATATGATGAGCAGTTGAGGCTCTTTGTGATTAAAAGGTATGATGGTGTTCAGTACTTCAAAAGGCTGTTGAGATCGTTGAATACATTGCCTGAATGTGAAGTGAAAGACTTAGCCAGATTGGGATTGATAAACAGAAGCGATGATAATATGGCTAGAGTCATCGGGAAGATAGTATGGAAGGAGAGTATAAAGGAAAAGAAGTTCGAGCTGTTGAAACCACAAAAGGGAAAACTTATCGAAAACAAAGATAGAGGATTGAGAGCAGATGGCAAACCTTGGATGATTATGAAGTATAAGCCGATCCGGTGTCTAAAAGAGGTGCCGATGAAACAAATGCCCAAGTATGTGCTAAAAGATCTGAAGTGGTGGTATGTAGATTGTGAGACAGCTGAAGCAGTAATGGAGGACGAAGATGAACAAGAGCTGCTCAGAGTCTATGATCCGATGCATCTAGTGAACTTGTCGCAAGCTGATCTGCAGGTGCTGAATGAGAAGAAGATATTTTATATTCCTGCTTGGAAAGACGAAGCGAAGAAATATCAGAGAATTGTATCAGTTTGTGTACGTGAAGGAGTTCATGCTTAAAGATGAAGATTCAAGATTTTTGAAGATTACAAGACACGTGTTTGAAGATAAAGATATGAAGCTACTGCCAAGGGGGAGTCTGTTGGTGCATGATGTCAGTAGTTCAGTATATAGTGTCTGTAATCGAGTCGTTTGGATTTGTGTTTGTATGTAAGCGAAGTTAGCTAACAAGTTCGCTAATATAGGCGAACTTGTTAGATAAGCGAAGTTAGTGACAACTTCGCCTGAACATGCCAGGCGAAGTTGTCGTGATATATATTCATTAGGTTACGGCTTATTTAGTAACAAGTTTAGTTTACGTGTTTAAGAGTTCTGTAATCAGTGATTGATATCACGTGTTTCCGGTTGCAATACAAAGTGTCTTTGCTTATTGTAACGTGTGTTCGATCGTGTTAACTCGTATCGTCTTCTACGCTCGTAACGTCTTACGTAGGGATTCCGCAACTACGTAGAACGGGATATTCCGTGTAGATCCGGCTGGGAACCTACAATTTGAGGCTTGAGTATGGCCCGACCTTTCATTGCTTATTTTCCACGGACAAAACGCTTTACCCACAAAAGATTTCCGTTTAACCGTTTTATCAAATTTGCCCTTTAATTTTCAAGGCTGAGCCTACCGACACATCCCAAGTTAAGTGTGTTTTCTTTTATTTATCTCATATTATTAGTAGTTTGAAAAACCGATTTCCGATAAATATCATCATCTCCCACTTTAATGCAAAAGAAACTAAAAACAAGGGACATTTATTTTTATTTTTATTTTTATTTTAAACAACGTACGAAAACAAAAAACAAGTGAAAACTTTTTTATTTATTTATTTTTTTTGTTTTATTTTTTTATTTTTATTTTTTTTTTAAATTTTCTTTTCTACAACTAAGTAAAATAAATTCCCATCCCCACACTTAGAACGAAATCATCCTCGATGAGAACAAGGAAAAGAAATAAAATAAAAATAAAACGTAAAGCATAAAATTAAAACTTTAAAGAACAGAAATTAAAATAGAGAACGGGTTACTCCCCTGGTTTAGATGCAGATTCTTCATCAGCTGTGTATGATTCGAACGACCGTATAGCATTTCATTCGCGGCCGCAACCACTGGTGAACCAGTTCCAAAACGCCATAAGAGCTACCATGAGCATAATAATACCTGTAACAACTCAAACTCGCTCGCATGTAGCGGCGTACGAAACAGAAAACAAAAACATAAGGAATAAACATATTTTTATGTTTTTGAATTTTTTAATTTTTTTGATTTTTTTTAAATATTTATTTTTTTTGTATTTTTATGTTTTTATAAATATAAATAAAAATAAAACAAATGAAAACAGATAATAAAGAGAATCGTAATACAAACTCTACAACTCGGGCTGTCTCCCGAGTGGTGCATCCATCACGACTATTCCTCGGTGAATGAGTCAAGGTAGAACACCTCGACTGTCTGATCAGTTATCGGCTCTCCAATATAGTGCTTCAATCTATGGTCGTTCACCTTAAACTTCCCGCTTCGGTCTTGTATCTCAATCATGCCATACGGGAAAACCTCAGTAACCGTGTCATCGGGATTTCAACTTTCCCGGGAATAACCTCAATCGTGAGTTATACAGTAAAACCTTATCCCCACACTTGAACTGCTTATTACCCTTTAATTTCCTGTCATGCAGTTCCTTCGTATGCTCCTTATACCGAAATGATTGTGCATAAGTGTGATCCCGGAGCTCCTCTAATTCATGTAATTAATGGAAACGATTACCCTCTGCGGCGGGTAAATCAAGATTAACCCTTTGAAGGGCCCATGAAGCGCGGTGTTCCAATTCAACAGGAAGATGACAGGCCTTCCCATAAATCATCCGAAATGGTGTGGAACCAGTCGAAGTCTTGTAGGCTGTACGGAAGGCCCACAGAGCGTCATCTAATTTGTCGGACCAATCCCAACGATTTGAACCAACCGTTTTCTCGAGAATACGTTTGATTCCCCGATTACTCACTTCTACTTGCCCACTAGTCTGTGGGTGGTAGGCGGTCGCAAGCCGATGGGTGACCCCATAACGCTTCAACGCCTTATCCATCTGCGAGTTGCAAAAGTGAGTACCTCGATCACTGATCAAGGCTTTCGGGACTCCAAAACGAGCAAATAGACTTTTCAGAAAACGGACTACCACTCGGGCATCATTGGTGGGTAGAGCTTTGGCCTCAACCCACTTAGACACGTAATCGACGGCCACGAGTATGTATTTGTTTTCATGGGAAGATGGAAACGGTCCCATGAAATCAATACCCCAGATATCATAAACCTTACAAACTTGAATGGCATTCTGGGGCATTTGGTTTCGTGAAGAAATGTTGCCGACACGCTGGCAACGATCGCAACTCTTAACGAACAGGTGAGCATCCTTAAAGATAGACGGCCAGTAAAAACCAGAATCAAAGACTTTCTTTGCCGTAGAATTCACACCGTGGTGACCTCCAGTCAGTCCCACATGACAATGGCTTAAAATTTGCCATCCTTCCTTGACATCCACACACCTTCTAATAAGCTGATCAGCACCAATGCGGAAAAGATATGGATCGTCCCAAAGGTAAAATTTGATGTCAGCAAAGAATTTCTTCTTTTGCTGGTAAGGCATCTTTGGGAGGTATCCGTCAGCGAGATAGTTCGCGAAATCAGCAAACCATGGAAAACCTTCCTCTTGTGCAGTAACGAACATCAGACTCTCCGTTGGAAAACGATCGTCGATCCTAACTCCTGAATCCCCTGAATCAACTCCCTCTAGTCATGAAAGATGATCAGCCGCCACATTCTCGGCCCCCTTTTTATCACGGATCACTATATCAAACTCTTGCAGCAACAGGATCCATCAGATAAGACGAGGCTTAGCATCCTGCTTGCTGAAAAGATATCTAATAGCGGCATGATCCGTATAAACAATCGTTTTGGACAAAACCAGATAGGACCTAAATTTGTCGAAAGCGAACACCACAGCTAAAAGCTCTTTTTCGGTGGTGGTATAGCTTTCCTGTGCGCTATTTAAGGTCCGGCTCGCATAATAGATCGGATGGAAATGTATATCCTTCCGTTGTCCAAGAACCGCTCCGACTGCGAAGTCGCTCGCGTCACACATCAACTTGAATGGTAACGACCAGTCGGGAGCAACCATGATCGGGGCGTTAACTAGTTTGTCTTTTAGAAGATCAAACGCCTCGATACACTGCTCAGAAAAAATAAATGGAGCATCCTTCTCCAAAAGTTTGGTCATGGGTCTCGCGATTTTAGAAAAATCTTTGATGAACCAGCGGTAGAACCCAGCATGACCTAAAAACCTACGAATTGATCTCACGGACGTAGGCGGGGGAAGATTAGAAATGGTCTCGACCATTTCCCGGTCAACCTCTATCCCCGCACTTGAGATTCGATGACCCAAAACAATGCCCTCGCGAACCATGAAATGACATTTTTCCCAGTTAAGGACTAGGTTGGTGTCAACGCAGCGGGACATCATCCTCTCGAGATTTGATAAACAATGATCGAAGGAACTCCCAAATACGGAAAAATCGTCCATGAACACCTCCATGGAGTCCTCGATCATATCATGGAAAATGGCCAACATACACCTCTGGAAGGTGGCCGGAGCGTTACAAAGTCCGAACGGCATACGTTTGTAAGCAAACGTTCCGTAAGGGCAGGTGAAAGTGGTTTTCTCCTGGTCGTCGGGAGCTATCGGAACCTGGAAGTACCCGGAGAAACCATCTAGGAAGCAGTAGTACTGCTGACCTGCAAAACGCTCTAACATCTGATCAATGAATGGGAGAGGAAAGTGGTCTTTCCTGGTGGCATCATTTAATCGGCGATAGTCAATGCAGACTCGCCATCCCGTCACAGTCCTCGTGGGAATAAGCTCGTTCCTCTCCTTGGTGACGACAGTCATGCCACCCTTTTTAGGAACCACTTGGACTGGACTTACCCAAGCACTATTAGAAATGGGGAAAATGATCCCCGCATCAAGGAGTTTAATGATCTCCTTCTTTACGACCTCTTGCATTTTCGGATTAAGCCGCCGTTGTGGCTGGACGATAGTTTTGAAATTTTCCTCCATGAGGATTTTATGAGTGCAGAACGAAGGGTTGATACCCTTGATGTTGATAATCTTCCAAGCAATAGCCTCTTTGTGCTCTCCTAGCACCCTCAACAACTTCTCCTTCTCGACCTCGGTCAACGCAGATGCAATGATAACCGGAAGCTTCCTCTCCTCATCTAGAAAAGCATACTCAAGGTGGGAAGGTAAATCCTTAAGCTCTAAGGAAAAAGGAGGACTCTCGACTGAAGGTCGGTCCATCGGATCGTCTCGTACGATCTCAGCAGACACGCCAGATTCAGGGGTATGCGACTAAGTGTCGTCATTTAAGGACTGATTGGTTACGACAACCATTTCAATCTCCGGAATCTCCCCATCGAGAATCTGGGTGTCGGAGGCAGATCCTCCACAGATTTCGCTGAGAAACTCCCCAACGTGCTCCATGATGGTATCAATGAAGTATAAGGAGTCATCAGCAGACTTGGGGTGTTTCAGTGACTGTCGAACGTCAAAGGTGACGTTCTCATCCCCAACTTTTAAGATTAATTTACCCTCGCATACATCGATCAATGCCTGTGCAGTGGCAAGGAATGGTCAGCCCAAGATGAGTGGGACACTATCGTCATCGTTCATGTCCAGGATGACAAAGTCCACCGGGAAGATGAACTTGTCGACACGAACAAGCATGTTCTCGACCACCCCTCGGGGGTATTTTACAGAACGATCAGCAAGCTGGATACTCATACGGGTAGGCCTCGGTTCGCCCAGTCCCAACCTGCGATACACGGAATACGGCATGAGATTAATACTGGCACCAAGATCTGCCAGCGCATGGACGACGGTATTATCACTCAAGATGCAGGGAATTGTAAAACTCCCAGTATCGGACATCTTTTCGGGTAACTTTCTCTGCAAGACTGCAGAGCAACCAGCACTTAAAGGAATGGAAGAGACTTCGACTAACTTCTCTTTGTTCGATAGAATATCCTTAAGAAACTTTGCGTATTTGGGCATTTGCGTGAGTGCCTCAAGGAAAGGAATATTAAGATGAAGTTGCTTCAGAAGATCAAGAAATTTGGAGTTTTGCTCCTCGTCTCTATCCCTACGGGCTCTCCCGGGAAATGGGAGTCTAGGTTTGTAGACTCTCGGTGGTGTGCTGGGTGATGGTTGGTTCTCGGCCTGTGCTGTACTTCCTGGGCTCTGCCTTTGATGCACCCTGGCCGGTGGAGACTCCAACTGAATCTCCTCGTCTACCTGCTCCTCTACATCTACCGCAGGCTCGCTAACGACTCCTCTCGTCGCCTTTTGAATCACGGGCTCGCTACGTGCCCCCGCACCGCTCCTTGTCGTCACAGCCTTCGCGAACGCCTTCGGATTTTGTTCAGTGTTACTTGGAAGTGTACCTGGCGACCTCTCATTTACACGACTTGCTATCTCTCCCATCTGACGCTCAAGATTTTGAATTGACGCTCCTTGATTTCTCATGAACGACTCGTGCTCCCGGAATTTTTCTTGAGTTTCTTTGTGACGGGAGTCCTCTCGAGTCATGAGTTGCGACAGCATCTGTGTCTGCTGTGTCATCATCTCCTCTAACGTGGGCTTCTTCTCCCCACTACTCGGTCCCTCACCGGAATCCTGGAATAGGCTCTGACGTTGCTGGAAGCCGGACTGATTTCCGTTCCTCCAGTTTGAGTTTTGGTTACCTCTCCACCCCGAATTATAAGAATTGAAAGAATGTTGATTTCGGTTTGGATTATTAACGAAGTCGACTGCCTCCTCTTGGAAACCTACGGGACACTGAACGGTATCGTGTCCCCCTATGCAGATCTCGCATAACTTACTTTTCACCTGCAAGTCCTTCACGATCTTTGCTAACGCTTCAACTTGTGCCGCCATTGCGGTGCTGTTGTCGACCGAATGCATGCCGCGTGATAGGGAATCGACGGTTTTGGTGCTCTTAACTGGTGGTCGCTGGTATCCACTCATGGCTAAACCATTAAACAAGGCAATGCACTCATCCGTATCTTTCGTTGTCAGTAGGTTACCTCCTGCAGCTGTGTCGAGCATACTCTGAGTTGCGTACGTCACTCCGTTGTAGAACTTCTCGACAACCGCCCAGTCTTGTAGGCCGTGGTTTGGACATAACGCAAGTAGATTTTTGAACCTTTCCCACGCCTCGTAGAAGCTCTCGGTGTCCTCCATCTGGAAAGACTGAATCTGGTTACGCAAACGAGCGGCCTTAGCCGGAGGATCATATTTTTCAAGAAATTGGGTCTGCATGGCAGCCCAAGTAGCAATGGATCCCTGTGGGAGGGACTCAAGCCACAGACTCGCATGATCAACAAGTGAGAACGGAAAGATTCGGAGTTTTATGGCGTCTTCGGATACGCCGGCAAGATGAAACGTGTCGCAGATACGTGCAATACGAGTGAGATGAGAATGCGGGTTCTCGTGGAGCAACCCGTGAAACTGAGCAGAATGACCAATTGTGTTCAGAACGTTAGATGGAATCTGCCAAGTCGTTTGAACTCCTATAGCTAGTGGAGCAATGCTGGATCTCGCGCCAGCATCGACCGGACGGGCTCGGTCTGCAACTGTCCTCCTCGGTAGTGGATTCGCGTCGCCCATAATCCTATCCCTAATGACGGGTTCAGAAAAAGTAGGAGAAGAAAAAGTATTACCGACGGATGTAGATGAACTGGAAGACGGCTTTGTACGACGTCTCTCAAGAAGCTCTCTCTCTGGTTCGGGAAATCCTACAACTTCTGGTGGTCCTAGAGATCGAGTACGTCGCATACAACTATTAAAATAAATAAAAGAAATTATAATAAGCTAAACTATTTTAAACTAACAAACAAAACAATTAAGAAAGACAAGTAGTAAACAAGGCAAGTCTTAACTCGAGTCGTTCTTAATACGCCTCAAACCGTGTCCCCGGAAACGGCGCCAAAAACTTGGTGTGTGAAAATGTATAATATAAATAAAGAACGAATCACAATTAAGCTTTAAATTTATAAAAACGAAAATCCTATAGAAACCACACAAAACCGGCAAGTGTACCGATCATAAATTGTATAGCATCAAGAAAGTCCGGATGTCAAACTCGAAGACACGTGAAAACGTTTATGATTAAGAAAACTCTAACCAAGACTTACCAAAATAATATTTATTTAATTTTTAAGATTTTATTTACATACTTAAATTAATTTAACTAAACGAAAACGTTTGAAAAATACTTTTAGAAAACTTTGACTTAAATTCAATATGTAAAAACGTCTGCCTAGGAATGAATCATGTTGACAGAAATAACAAGACAATGGATTGAAAATATTCACGACACCGGTTATAAAAGATGACACAACCATAACTTGTTTTAAGAAAGTCAAATTACCTCTCAGTCTCTCTAACAATCTCTAACTTATTTTAGTTGATTTTAAAGAATAAACCGGAAAAACAATTATTAACGTGTTCAAATGTTGAATTACCTCTCGGTCTCATCGACACACTATCCTAATGAAAACGAATACTACGCACCCAAGGATAGAGGAACAATTTAACTTAACCCAAATTAAACCAACTAATTGCACATAAACACTCAAACTTGACAAGACAAAAACCCGCTCTCGCGCGGTCTTAATTCTAACAAGTAAAAGCAACTAGACAATATTACTTCTTATCACCTCTCGGTCTCAAAGAAGGTGTATTTTAACTGATTTTAGATGATATATTACCCACTTATCCCTACGGTTGTACTTCCCGCAAATAAACCCCAAACACCAAGTAAAGAGTTTAACAAGCAATCAATTAATCAAAACCAATTCAATTAACTAATGCAAGAAGATTATAAGTAATAACAAATAAAACACAGCCATCATACACAATCTAGTTCATGGTTTAGTTAAGCTTTACATCAATAATTTAAGTCTTGAACATTAACAATCCATTAAACAAGTTAAAACTACTCAACAATCATCTATCCTAGGTAGAACAAACAAGTTTAGCTACTCATTAATTTTGGACAGCCATGCATACTCAAGAAAAATACCATAAACATCATCATAAACATTATAAAACTCATTCAAGATCCAAACTCAATCAATAACAAGACAAACTATCAAACAATTGCAAAACAATTCAAATCAAAAGACCAAATCAATAGAGTTAGGGTTCTTGAACAAAAAAGTAAAGTTTAAGGATGTTTACTAAGTATTATGGCTGAGATTTAAGATTGTTTGAAGCCCCTAGCTGCTGCCCCAAGCCTCCTTCTTCCTTTTCCAGCCGCCAACACCAGCAGCCGCCAACAGCTTCTTTTTTTCTTTCTTCTTTGGCCGGCGACAGAACTAGTTCCGATCGGAACTATGTGTAGAGGTTAGGGTTTTGTGATTTCGGGTCTTGTTGATGAATAATGGCTGATTACTCTTGATATTAATTAAATATAATAATATAAAAGGCTCTTAAGATGTGGGCTTGGGTCGGGCCTTGATTAAACTTTGAAACTTTGACACTTAAACCCTCCAAGTTCTCTTTTTCTTGCCTTTTTTCCACATCTTTCCATAACCTACACAAAACATTTCAATTTTGTAAAACTTTGCACTTAACCCCCTAAACTTACATAAATTTGATATTAAATCATTAAAACATTATAAAATTGTAAGGAAATATAAGTGTGTTATTCAACACATCAGGGATACACGCTATCAATCTGTCTCTTAGATGTCATAATAATGCTGAACATGAATCCTTGTGACAGCCTCTTAAACGATATGATTCCATGTTCGGATCTTTACAAAAAAGGGCGGCAGTTTTACGAAGAACTGAAATTTTATCCCGTCGTTAAAATAAAGAGAGTTAGTTTCTGGTGAAAAATATTTTCTACTTTATTATTTTGTTTAATATTGTCATGTCTTATATAGCTTCTCCTCAAAAATTACTCTCCTTGGAACATTTACATAAACCGTATCTTCAAACTTGGACTTTGAAAGTTTTGGACTTCCCGAGTGGGTCATGATTCATGTTTTGGGCTATTTCTCAAATGTTTTGAAAGTATTAAATGGTTTGGGCTTTTTGTCTGGTATTCGGCCTTCTTGAGCACTCCAAGAGCTTTCGGCCCACTAAGGGGTTTTTGGTCTGCTAAGGGTAATATAAATATTAAACGAGTTACTTTTCCTTTTTGTTTTGCCCATATCAAACACTCTCAGCCGAGATCCTTCTCCATAATACTTGATATTCTTGCCGAGATCAAAACCTTCCCTACTAATCAAAGCTTCAAGATTGTTATTGTGACTTGCAGGTACTGGATGTGGGTATATGAAGCTTACATATCACTAAGACCTATAGTTGTGGTCTCTCAATTTGCTCTTACGGATGACTTGTTGAACTGGTCACTAGTGTCATGAGTGATCGGACTAATAATAGATATATTAGTTGTGATTTGGGGTTTTTGGTTGATATTAATCAGCGTGTCCAATTTGAATCTGTTTTCGGTTGATATTAATCAGGGTGTTGCATGTTTAATGGTGTTTTTAGGGATCACGGTGGGATTGAAGATGATGGTTCGCTTCCCGAGGTGGAACTCAAAAGGGTTTTCTGTCACAGCTGTGATGGGGTTCTCGATTGACGTTTGTTGACCGAAAACTCCTTATTGTGAAAGAAAATTCTGTTCTCGACCAAGTCCTGATCGAGAACTCCCTTTCATGGCAGACTCGTGACCAAGAACCCCCTTTCGGCCAACTCACGACCGAGAACCTTTGTTCTCGGTTAAATTATTGACATAAAACCCATTTGATAACCGAGATCCCTATTACTGGGCTAAATTCCTACTATTTGAGCCCAAACCTTCACAGTGATGTGAATTTGGACCTATTTAATGTTCTTTGGGCTATCTGACATTTTTTTAGTCTAATAACTAAAATTCTTTACCATTCATGAACAAATTGTTGATCCATGTCAAGATAATTTAATTATTAGCTAACTTGTTAAGTTTGGTGCAGATATGGCTGATCAAAATCCGTTAAAGTTTGTAGACACTCATAATATCGCTGGTCACTTGTATGACCCGCCACTGGCTCATAAGGAGTTCAAGTCGATGATTGTGGGACTCAACACTTGCAGGATTTCCCATGCTCTTCGTGAGAATCCTGTGATTTGCAAGAAGATGGTTACTGACTTCTGGAAGAATGCAAAGATCAACTCTCAATGAGCATATGGAATTACTTCAATCGACTCCAAAATACAATTAAAGCTTTTTACCGTTACTGAAGCAATTATCAGAGAAGTACTTCTGTTTGGGATCAACCCGACTACCCAACAGAGTATTCTACAACCGCGGTTACTGAAGTAATTACCAGGACGGGGTATGAAGGTACTTATCCACCGGAAATCAAGAAGCTGTTTCACCCTTACTGGAGATATTTATTGCACACGTTCTTTACATGCATCTCAGGAAGAAAAGGGGGTTCAGATGAGATTAGCCACACTCAAATGTCTGTCGTTGCTGCTCTGATCATGGGTTGGAATTACAACTATTCCAGATTCGTCTTCAATGAAATGACAAGCAATCTCAGAGCAAAGAAGAAGGAGATGTTTTTTATGTACCCAAGGTTTTTACAGATGATCTTCGATTCTCATTACTCTGATTTGGTGAAAACTGTTGAGACCTTGGATATGAAGACAATGGGACCCAACTCCTTTGGGTTAATGAAGCAGTCAAGAAAAGGGGCCAAAATAGTTTACAAGGGATCGAGACCCCTTGAGAAATTCAGTCATTTTTCTGAGACCGAACCTGAGCCTGTCATTGTTCAGGTTGCTGAAGAACACATGGCACCCGCTCAACCACGTGCTGCTACGTTTGAGATTTCCGACGATGAAGATGAGGAAGAAGAGCCTCGTCAGACAAGTACTCTTACAGATGTTGAAAGATTAAAAGCTCTCGAAGCTGCTAAAGCTCTATTTCAGTCAACTGCTCTGAAGCCTCCTCAGACAGTCACTGAAGATATTGAGGAAGATTATGTTGAAGAACCAACTGCTGATCTCATCCACCGTAAACGAAAAAGGGATGATTTGAGTTCAAGCGAGTTGGTTCGTGAAGTTGAAACAACCGAAGCTACACCAACACCAACAATTACACCAGCACCAGAATCAACCACCAGTCCACAACAAACCACCGATCAACCAGAATCACATGCCCCAAAATCACAGACTGAACCAATTGCACCTACTGTCGAGCCAACTTTCATGGAGTTGTTGTCCAGTGACTTTGGTGATTTTTTTGACTTTGAAACAGATATTCCACATTCCGACACTACAGATATTCCTTCTGGGTCCACCAATAAATTTAATCAAGGTCAGTCCAGTTCAGATGTTTCTGAGAAGGTTGCTCGAATCCTGGCCATGCGGGAGAATTATCTTCAGAACAAAGGAAAAGGGGTGGTTCTAGAGAATGCTCCTGTGGATGTCCAAGCTCTACAAAGACGAGTTTTCGAACTCGAACAAGATTCGGTAATCAAGGATGTTCGCATTCAAGAGCTTGAGGCCAGCAATTCAGACAAAGACTTCAAAATTAAAGAATTGCAGTCCAGTATGGGAGGTCTAAATGCTATGTATCTCGATCTCCAATAAAAGCTATTTCAAAAGTTTGGAAATGAGTTCAAAAATAATGAAGACATAGTCCATCAAACTCCATCTAATGATCAAGACAAAGATTCCAATGCTCGTCCAGACGATAATGTTGGTGTCAATCGACAAGAAGAATCAGATTCTCTGAATCGTTACCTGGACACACCATCTGTTACAAAAGAGAAGTCTGACAGAATTAAGAAGAAGCTGCTTGAGAAAGGAAAGAAGAAGATACTAGTAATGAAGAACTCGGATCAAAATGTTGTATCTTCAGATCACCCGGAGAGATATGTTGTTACACTTCAAAAGGGGTTCTCCGACAAATACGGTGATCGATCTGGAGTTCTATCATGGGGTTTTGATGCTGACAAGAGTATGTGGTGGGTCAAGAGAAAGTCAGGGACAATGGAATATTACAAGAAGATGAAGGATTTTGGTTCCTGGATTAAAGTTGATTTGAGCGACTTAATAAATGCTCCATTTTCAAATCCATCACACGACAAACGGGGAACAGATTTCTGGAACTTTCTCAAGCGTCAAGTTGATAGAGGTTTTCCAAATATGCCGACTGCTGAATCTTTTCTGAAGAAAGCCAAAGGAGTCCTGGATCCACAAACCGGGAAAACTATGGTTAATGTAATGTGGCCTCCCACAAAGAAAGCTACTTACATTCCCGTACCTGGTGCCATTCCTGAGGGTACGTTGGACAACATGAGATTCTGGTTCTTTGATCATTTTACTGCCAATACTGTTGTCAAGCTACAGAAAGGGAAGGGTCAATATCGGTTTGTTGACCCCAAGGATTTGTTGAAATTTCATGAGAGGGATATCAAGACACTTAGCACTCATCAGTTTAGTGCCGATGGTCTTTTTGAAGCAGCTGCCAAAGAATACACTAGCATGGTTGCCTCTATCATAAATAACAAGTTTTGGCAAGGAGGTTTGCAGGATGCGGATATTGATTACATGGAGGAAGAGTAAAGACAAAGCTACAAACCAAGGGGGAGATTGTTGGGCCTAGTTTTGTGGTTTGAGTTTGTCTAATGCTTAGTTGGACTTGGTTTTGGGTGCTTATGTAAACCGAGAACACAATTGTGTTCTCGGTGGGCTTGGTGTACATTGGGCCGGCTTGGGTTGGTGTCCCTATATATAGATTTGTAATGTATAGGGTTAGGGTTGTTCATTCTTATTATCATTCAAGTACTGTTAGTGCTTAAGCACCCGACGTAATCAATATACGTTTGTTTTGAAGCAACTTTGTGTTCGTTTACTTGTTATCACTTGTGCTCTTGAATAACCGAGCATTGGTATTCCGCACCAATACTCGTTTGGTTGGTATCATATTGTAGTGATCCAAATTCGGGACTTACAAATATTTTCACTTTTCATACCAAGAATTGAGGCTTGAGTATGGCTGACCTTTCATTACTTATTTTCTATGGATAAAACGCTTTACCCATAAGAGATTTCCAACCCATTTTATCAAATTGTCCTTTCATTTTCAAGGCTGAGCCTACCGATACATCCCAAGTTAAGTGCGCTTTCTTTTATTTATCTCATATTATTATTAGTTTGAAAAACCAATTTCCGATAAATATCATTATCTCCCACTTTAACGCAAAAAAACTAGATTCAAGGGACATTTTTAAAACATTTTTCAAATTTTTTTTATTTTTTTGTCAATTTTTTTTATTTTTCTTAATTTAAAGCAAAATTAAACTACGACTCAAATATCTTATCCCAACACTTAAATTATGCATTGTCCTCAATGCAAGGATAAGGACGACTCAAAATAAAAATAAAATTAAAATAAAGTCGGACTACAAAAAAAACTAAAAACCTAAAAATTAAAAAATCAAAGCAAAATAAAAAGTTAACAAGCTAGATAATGGAAAAGACTTAGCTGGTAATATGCATATGAAATATGATGCAAAGTCTTCTTCCATGGATGCCCTCCAACTATGAACGTGCTCAACAAATGGTAACTCCTTCTCTCACGAACGTAAGAGGCAAAAATTCAACAAACAACATCTAAAAATGTATCTTATCATAATAACACATGAATAATAACACATGAATAATTAGCAGCAAATAATAATAAACATAAAGTATACGGCTCCACTGCAACTCCACCCCCACACTTGTCTTTTTCATTAGATTCTTCCTCGGGGATCGTCTCTCTAGCTCGTTCAATCTCCAAACTAGCAAAACTCAAAAACACAAAAACAAAGAAAAACTACAAAAAACTACGTTATGGACTCAAAGAAAATAATGCAAACTCTACACTTGAGTTTTCACTCAAGAACCTATGTTATGCGAATCACGTGGCGGACCGAGTAGAGCTTCCTCCACCTTAGTAGAACTCGAATGCCCTTAAAAATTCCAAATCACCATCCGACCATTCATCAACCTTTGTCTTCTTCTTTCTAACTCCATGAACCTTTTCAAACTTACGCTTTCCACCACCTCTTTCTCCAACACACTTTACCATTTCTCGAGAACTAGAACCCTCTCGCCCCTTTTTCACGCTCGTACTCACCGAACGGGAATCGTTAAGACTAGGATCCATGTCCGAGATAACTGATTCTATCGAGTAAACTGGGTGACATGGATCAATGAGACTGTCTTGACCACTCGGATGTCTCATAGACTTCGCCAAATAAATGGCACTATCATCGCCGGCTCTAAGAGTTATCTTGCCTTCAAACACATCGATTTTGCCCTAGAAGTACGTAAGAATGGACGACCCAAAATAATAGGAACTCTCTCGTCGGCCTCCATATCTAAAACAACAAAGTCCGCGGGAAAAACCAAATTATCTACCTTCACGAGCAAATTCTCCACGACACCCCTTGGATACTTAACGGAACGATCGGCTAAAGACAATGTCATACAAGTAGGGGTGAGCTCTCCTAGGCCCAACTTTTCATATAAAGAATACGGCATGAGGTTTATGCTAGCTCCAAGATCGGCCAATGCTTGACATGCCGTCTCACTCCCGAAAAGACATGGAATGGTAAAAACGCCGGGCTCGGGTAACTTCTCTGGTACTTTATTAAGGACTACTACAGAACACTCTCCATTAAGCGGTACAGTCGACAGCTCCTCCAACTTATCCTTCCTTTTAAGAAGATCTTTCAAAAACTTGGCGTACTTAGGCATATGCTGGAGGACTTCGACGAACGGGAGGTTAACATTCAATTGGCTAAATATATTGAGAAAATGCCCGTAATCCTTCGTATACTGTTGATGCTTTAGACGAGCGGGATACGGGACATAAGCAGGGTTAATGATGTGTGGTGGTGGCCAGACTCCAGCCGGCCCCAATAACATAGAGAAACATCACGAAATTATGAACAAGAATAAAGATAAAGAACGAGAGAACCCGTCTTAATCTACCCTTGAACACTTGTATGAAAGCTCTATGATGCTCCTTGATGCCTAGCCTCAAAAACAACTTGAAAACCTTGAAAACCCTCTCAAAATCGGCTGCCCTTGTGATTAGATTCGGCTAGGTTTGCAACCATATGTTTATATAACGAGAAACGGGCTTGGAATTGCGAAGATGGGCTGACCAGGAAACCTAGGCGCCGCGCGACCCCCTTGGTCCTTGAGCTCCGTGCGGCGCGGCGTGCTATAGGATGGCTCCACCGGATTTTCTTGTTATTTGTTGCCTAAACTCATTATATCTCTTTCTTGAACACCAAATAACATTAAGAACCTTCTAGATCATCTTTTCCTTGACCACCAAACCATCATCTATATGAAAACGTAACAAGACATTAGTGATCTAAACCATATAATCATTTACGATCAAACACGAACATAAACTTCTCATAAAATGATAGAAAGAATGAAAGCTTAACATTCAAGATACCAAACGATATAAAACATGAAAAACATATAATACTTGATTCAAAACCTAAATTAATAAAAGATAAATGAAACATGAACTTAATCGAACTCAAAACATTAGAGAAACACAATATTACACGGGATTCAAGATGTATAAATAAACGTATATCAAATATCCCCACACTTACTCTTTTTTCGTCCCTGAAAAAGTCTAATGCAGTTGGATCAGAATCGGAAAATACAGTCTTAAAAACATATAGGTTAATTTTTTTAAAGCTCAGAAAAACGCAAAAACCACGATCACCGATATTGTTGTCCACTTAAACCCATGCCTTAATCTTTAACGGGACAAATAAGATCCGACAATAATAGTACTCAGTGGTTTACACAATTAGGACCCCGCTTATTTTCAGCTTTTACCGGACCAGACCAGCCCAACTTGACTTAACCTCAAAATTAGCAGATTTAAAACTTTTTGTTGCTCTATTTTTTCATAATAGTTAAGACGATCAAGGGTATTGTTTATCCACCTAAGCTTAAGCATCAAAGTCTACCAAGTAGCCATTAGATATGATTAAGGTACAATTAATTAATAGCTAGTGTTCCTCACAACATAACATACCCCCGTTATCAAGAAACACACCGAACCATTACCATAGGTGAGTATGCAAAATTTCATGTGTAGGGCTTATATGTGGCATGTCCCTTGTGGTCCGTTTCTTAATGGTAATGAGACGCGAGCAAGGGGACCCCACATGGCTAACAGCGTGGATGATCAAGTCTGTAATGCATTTGTACTTTACTTTTTGTGATCATGTTTAAAGACTTATGTGGCAGAAATCTACGGTTTTGCTCTTTTTTAGCTTTTATTTTAAATATTCACAACCCTATTTGAAATTGTGAATACCCAGATGAATAATCGGCATACAGACCCATGGTCTCCGGACTCGGGACATCCCATCAATACAAGATTTAAGGTTATAAAACCATACGCTAATGATGTGTAAAACACTAAAACTAAGCAGTTTAAGATTTATATCGCGGGCTACACGGCATACTCTAACGTTAAACCTACCCAAGAATCATATGATAACGTATTCAAATTTTTAAGCTTTTCAAACTTTATAATATTTTCACTTTTCATACCAAGAATTGAGGCTTGAGTATGGCTGACCTTTCATTACTTATTTTCTACGGACAAAACGCTTTACCCACAAGAGATTTCCGACCCATTTTATCAAATTGCCCTTTTATTTTCAAGGCTGAGCCTACCGATACATACCAAGTTAAGTGCGCTTTCTTTTATTTATCTCATATTATTATTAGTTTGAAAAACCAATTTCCGATAAATATCATCGTCTCCCACTTTAACGCAAAAAACTAGATTCAAGGGACATTTTTAAAACATTTTTCAATTTTTTTTTATTTTTTTGTCAATTTTTTTTATTTTTCTTAGTTTAAAGCAAAATTAAACTACGATTCAAATATCCTATTCTCACACTTAAATTATGAATTGTCCTCAATGCAAGGATAAGGACGACTCAAAATAAAAGTAAAATTAAAAATAAAGTCGGATTACAAAAAAAACTAAAAACCTAAAAATTAAAAAATCAAAGCAAAATAAAAAGTTAACAAGCTAGATAATGGAAAAGACTTAGCTGGTAATATGCATATGAAATATGATGCCAAAGTCTTCTTCCATGGATGCCCTCCAACTATGAACGTGCTCAACAAATGGTAACTCCTTCTCTCACGAATGTAAGAGACAAAAATTCAACAAACAACATCTAAAAATGTATCTTATCATAATAATAGATATTATGCAATTAAAGTGCTTTCATCAACCGAAAAATAACACATGAATAATTAGCAGCAAATAATAATAAACATTAAGTATACAGCTCCACTGCAACTCCACCCCCACACTTGTCTTTTTCATTAGATTCTTCCTCGGTGATCGTCTCTCTAGCTCGTTCAATCTCCAAACTAGCAAAACTCAAAAAAACAAAAACAAAGAAAAACTACAAAAAAACTACGTTATGGACTCAAAGAAAAGAAAAATAAAAATAAAAATAAAAGAAAATAATGCAAACTCTACACTTGAGTTTTCACTCAAGAACCCATGTTATGCGAATCACGTGGCGGACCGAGTAGAGATTCCACCACCTCGGTAGAACTCCAATGCCCTCAAAAATTCCGAATCACGATCCGACCATTCATCAACCTTTGTCTTCTTCTTTCTAACTCAACGAACCTTTTCAAACTTACTCTTTCCACCACCTCTTTCTCCAACACACTTTACCATTTCTCTAGAACTAGAACCCTCTCACCCCTTTTTCACACTCGTACTCACGAACGGGAATCGTCAAGACTAGGATCCATGTCCGAGATAATTGATTCTATCGAGTAAACTGGGTGACATAGATCAATGAGACCGTCTTGACCACTCGGATGTCTCATAGACTTCGCCAAATAAATGGCACTATCATCGCCGGCTCTAAGAGTTATCTTGCCTTCAAACACATCGATGATTGCCCTAGCAGTACTTAAGAATGGACGACCCAAAATAATATGAACTCTCTCGTCGGCCTCCATATCTAAAACAACAAAATCCTCGGGAAAAACCAAATTATCTACCTTCACGAGCAAATTCTCCACGACACCCCTCGAATACTTAACGGAACGATCGGCTAAAGACAACGTCATACGAGTAGGGGTGAGCTCTCCTAGGCCCAACTTTTCATATAAAGAATACGGCATGAGGTTTATGCTAGCTCCAAGATCGGCCAATGCTTGACATGCCGTCTCACTCCCGAAAAGACATGGATTGGTAAAAACGCCGGGGTCGGGTAACTTCTCTGGTACTTTATTAAGGACTACTGCAGAACACTCTCCATTAAGCGGTACAGGTGACAGCTCCTCCAACTTATCCTTCCTTTTAAGAAGATCTTTCAAAAACTTGGCGTACTTAGGCATATGCTGGAGGACTTCGATGAATGGGAGGTTAACATTCAATTGGCTAAATATATTGAGAAAATGCCCGTAATCCTTCGTATATTGTTGATGCTTTAGATGAGCGGGATACGGGACATAAGCAGGGTTAATGATGTGTAGTGGTGGCCGGACTCCTGCCGGCTTCTTCTTAACTAGTGGCTCAATAATCGGTGTTGTAACTTGTGACTTACCCGGAGCCTCTACCTCTATCTCATCATCTATCAATTCATCGTCCCCATTTTTCCCAATTTCTTTATTAACTACCTCCGAACCAAAAACCCTACCACTACGAGTGGAGATGGCTTTCAATTGAGCAGCCGGATTAGTTTAAGGAATACCCGAAAACTGACCTGGGGGCCTTTCTTCTAAACTACGAGCAATATCACCAACAGTTCTTTGAATATCAAGAATAGAAGATTGTTGATTCTTGAAGAGAAAATCGTGTTCGGCAAACTTTTTCTATGTAACTTGATCACTCTCTAGGATTTGCTTCATCATCTCTTCCAAACGCCCAATTCCACCGTTCGAATCCTGCACATTATTTTGAACATTAGTACCATCGGTGTTATTATTATTAAAATACTGACCTTGTCCTAGATTATAAGAATTTTGAAATTCGGGTGGTGCACCCGACAGACGCCAATTAGAATTATTCTTATTCGGGTTTTTGTAGGTGTTCCAACTCTGATTATTATTGCTGTAATTATTAGGAAACCTATTCTGACCAGCGACAAAATTGACTTGTTGATTCATCACCGGGCACTCCAATGTACCATGTCCACCTCTACAAAACTCACACCTGTCCACCTTGGCCTTCAACTCCTTAACCTCTCGAGTTAGTGATTCCAAAGCAGCTGCCACACTAGTATCCAGATTAACCTGGTGTACACCTCGAGCGGATGAGGATGTACTGCTAACGGGAGTGGAATTCCCGCGATGTGGCTCTTTGCCAAGGTCCGATTGAGCGAAGCTCTCAAACATCTCGCTACACTCGGTGACATATTTCCTCGCCAGTAAACTTCCTCCCGCCGCCGTGTCGAACCGAACTTGGGTTTCGTAGTTCAGCCCGTTGTAAAATTTCTCCACGAGAGCCCATGGTGTGAGACCATTCTGTGAGCAACGAGCTAGCATGTTCTGAAAACGTTCCCAAGCATGAAAATATTGCTCCCCCGGCTCCATGTGAAACGAGTGAATCTGATCGCGAAGAATAGCCGCTTTAGCCGGTGGGAAGTATCTCTTGATAAATACAGAACGTAGTCTTCCCAAGTGGTGAACGTGTCAGGTGGCTGCGTGTCAAGCCAAGTAGATGCTTTACTTACAAATGAAAACGGAAACAGATGTAAGAAAATAGCATCTTCGGTAGCACCTTGTAAATTAAAAGTTTTGAGAACGCGGTAAAGTCGGTTAATGTGAGCCGGTGCATCCTCGTCATCACGCCCATGAAACAGATTAGTTTGGACGATGTTGTTCATGACGTATGACGGAATCTGCCATGAGCTGGGATTGTTGATCTCGGGGACGATGATGCATGATTGGTTTCCGGTTAAGCCATCGAAGGCTTGAGCAGCAATTGTCCTATTGTCGGCCATTGGGATGTCTGGTTCACTTTTCGGACTTTTTGGTGGTGAACTGAGCGGAGATGATTTTTGTGACGAGCTAGCCTCGGCCTTCAACGGAGAAAATTCAATATCGGCTAGTGGTGGTCCTTGCGAGCAAAGATGTGGCATAAACCTGGAAATCGCAAAAGACCGGGTGAGTAGACTCGAATACTTAAAAATAAACTAAAACTTAAATTAACTCCTACGACTCAAACAAAACTAAAACAAATAGCACGTATGTAGCAAATAAGTCAAAGTAAAGCTAAAAACGCAATTGCTAAGAGTCCCCGACAACGGCGCCAAAACTTGATGTGCTAAAAATAGTCAATTAAATATTAACTAAACTAAACAAGTAATAAAAACTAGACTTAAGACTCAACTACACAAAACACCGGCAAGTGAACCGATCAATTTTACTAAGCTAAGTAAGTCCGGAATATCGAACCCACAGGACTCTATAAATTACGTTAATTAACTAATTAGACTCGACTTACGACACGACTATTTATTATTAATGTTTTAATGGGGGTTTTTAAACTAATATTAAACTAAGATTAAACTAAGAAAATAAACAAACAAGTAAACGAGAAACAAGCAATCAAACACAAGATCAAAACCAATAAGGGAAGGAATCTACCTAGGTAAGAATCCCATGCATCAACAATCATCGAGAAATGGACAAATAACATGATATGGAAACTGATTTCTAAACATATTCATCTAACAAACCCTAAATGACCCTTGACCGAATCAAACGACATCCTAAAGATAATTATTAGAATATTAAGCAATCAGTTATATTGATTTCCACAAAGTCATCAAATAGGGTTAATTAATAGTATCATAGGCAAGCAATCTTACGAAACACTAAACCCTAGATAACTTGATAAGCTAAACATGACGTCATGAACATGGATCAATACCATAAGCAAGAATATTTTCACTATCTATCCTAGCATGAAATTAACCAAGACGCATGAACAACTCCTCACCTTACAGCTATTGGAATTTAGCAAAACATTTAAAACCCTAACGAACTATCAACAAGCTTTTATGATCTAATGGGCCCATTTAATCACAATAATCAAAACACCAAGTAATGATTTAAACATAAACCCTAAATCTAAAGAACACAATCAAAAGATAAAAGATCTATGTGAAGCAAGTTAATAATCAACCAAGATAATAAATACTTATACGCATCATGAAAACAAAACCAAGTCTTTTACTATTAAATTAACAAAACCATAATCAAACAATTGTCCAAAGCAAGAATCAAGTCAAAAATGTTCATCAAACCTAGGTAAACATGAAGTCTAGCCTAGAATAGTCATAATCAAAGACAAATAACTAAACCAAATAACAAAGAGAAACATCATGAAATTTGAACAAGAATAAAGATAAAGAACGAGAGAACCCGTCTTAATCGACCCTTGAACACTTGTATGAAAGCTCTATGATGCTCTTTGACGCCTAGCCTCAAAAACAACTTGAAAACCTTCTCAAAATCGGATGCCCTTGTGATTAGATTCGGCTAGGTTTGCAACCATATGTTTATATAATGAGAAACGGGCTTGGAATTTCGAAGATAGGCTGACCAGGAGGCCTAGGCGCCGCGCGACCCCCTTGGTCCTTGGGCTCCGCGCGGTGCGGTGTGCTATAGGATTGCTCCACCGGATTTTCTTGTTATTTATTGCTTAAATTCATTAGATCTCTTTCTTGAACACCAAATAAAAATAAGAACCTTCTAGATCATCTTTTCCTTGACCACCAAACCATCATCTATATGAAAACGTAACAAGACATTATTGATCTAAACCATCTAATCATTTACGAGCAAACACGAACATAAACTTCTCATAAAATGATAGAAAGAATGAAAGCTTAACATTCAAGATACCAAACGATATAAAACATGAAAAACATATAATACTTGTTTCAAAACCTAAATTAATAAAAGATAAACGAAACATGAACTTAATCGAACTCAAAACATTAAAGAAACACAACATTACACGGGATTCAAGATGTATAAATAGACGTATAACTCATATTCTCTAATATTCTGCCACGTGTCATCTCACACACTATATTTAAACCTTAGAACTTAGAATTTTCCACCCTAATCATTTTAATCTCTCTCCATCTCTCTCTCTCTCTCTCTCTCTCTCTCGGCTTACTAACCCCACCATCCACCATCTTCTATATTCCGGTAATGTAGATCGAGATTAATCGTTTTTCCGGTAAGGTTATATATTATACTCTAATGGCCAACAATGTTATATGATTTTCCGGCAAGGTTATATCTTTTTCCGGCAACATCATATTTTCTTCCGGTTATTGTAGATTTAACCTTTTTATCTTTATTTTCATTGTTAACTGATTTTTTTAACCAGTTTTGGTTCTAAATCAACAATCGGCGATGAAGCTAATATTTCTACGTATTTCCGTTTTTCCGTTCATGTGTTATACCTATAACAATGGTTATTTTATATTTATTTGAAGTTTTTATATTTTTCATGTTTTTTTTCTTTTACATGTTGTTCTTCTAGGTTCTAAATAAAAAATCAGTTTCATCCATGGACATTATCATTATTCTTTTTCCGGTAAGGCCAATTTAAATTTTCCGGTTATAAATTATAATTCAAATATTCCATAATATCAATGTTATAACAAAACTTAATTATTTCAGGGAGAATATTTCATTTTACCTTCTAAATAAAAATCGGAGATACCATCGTCATTATCACTATTTCGTTTTTCCGGTAAGACCATTCAAATTTTCCGGTTAAATTATAATTAAATCTTCCACAATATGACTATTAATATTTGACTTTATCATTTCAGGTTATTGTTCCGACTCATATAAGCTAATTGCATGGATTGAACATTAGTTAATAAGATGTATTTTTAAAATTTTTATTATTATTAATGTATATATTTTTTAATATTCATGTATATTCATTTTTTGTAAGATTATAATATACATTAAATTACCTATATTAATATAATCAATATTCTATTGTTTTTGTCAACTTCCAATTAAACGACAAATATTCCGTCTAATTTAAATTTTCATTATAATTTCCAATCTTATATTAGTTTACATTTTTAGATTTATACACATTGAAGAATCTCATTAATACAATTTATAGAGTTTGACATTCCTTATTTTTTTAAAAAACCGAAAGAACAATCTTTTTTTATGTTTTTAATTTTTTTCATTTTTATAAACTCATTCCTTAATTTGTGGTTTGACCGAAATAATAACCTAATTATCACATTATTACAATTTATATTTTTTGACTTTCCTTATTTGTTAAAAAACCGAATGAATAAGTTATAACTTAAATAAATTTCCGACCGATTTAAGTATTTGACTATTCATATTAAATCGTTTTTGACCATTCATATTAAATCGTTTTTGACTATTCATATTAGTTTACATTTTTAGATTTATACACATTTAAGAATCCAATTATGGCACTTTATAAAGTTTGACATTCCTTATTTAAAAAAAAAACCGAATGAACAACCCTTTTTTATGTTTTTAATTTTTTCCATTTTTTTAAACTCATTCCTTAATTTGTGGTTTGACCGAAATAATAACCTAATTATCTCATTATTACAATTTATATCTTTTGACTTTCCTTATTTGTTAAAAAAACCGAATGAATAAGTTATAACTTAAATAAATTTCCAAGTTGCAACAAGGTTTAAGTATCACATTAATACAATTTATTGAGTTTGACTATCCTTATCTGTTTAAATAACTAAGAAAAAATTACAAATTTTGTCCTTTTAAATATTTAAAACTATGGATTGAGCCCTTTTTGAAAATGAGTTTCACTCCTTGTCTTTTATTTGGATGTTTGTCTCGGTTTTAGTTCTTTACACTATCGGTCATCCAATATCCTAGTTAAGTTTATGTATGTGCAATGCACACGAGGGCATAATGGTAATTTCCATCCTTTTTCATTAACTAGTAATAAATAATTAAACAATATCATCATATATATTTTCATTATTATTATTATTATTATTATTATTATTATTATTATTATTATTATCTACTAGAATTAAAATCCCACCACCGTAATTGATCAACATCACCACCTTAAAAACCCTAGAAATCATATTCATATTTGGGGCTTTTTTCTTCTGAATTTGGTCAGACAAAAAGATGAAGATAAACAATCACCACCAACCAAATCCAACTTACCTAACTTTGCAACCTTCATCCAAATTTAAGGAAAATTCATTTTCATCTCCTGCCCTAACAACCTGTAAACCCTAATAAATCACCATTAACACAATAGATCTGATTCACATCGTTATTCTCCAAACTTCCTCAACCTAAATTCGAAACATCCGATCCGTTCTCATTAAAACCTAAACTTAGAAAAGTCGACCAGTTCAGGCAATCTGTGATAAGCAAATCTATTGAACACGTGGAGGCTTAAATCCAATTCTGCAAATCAGTTTTCGACCTCGTTTTCTTCTATAATCGTTGGCAGTGAACGAATTTAATGGTGGTGGTAGAGAATCCATGGAGGTAGCAAGGGGCAACAAGTTGTTGGAGGCGGTCGACGATGGTGGCATTTGTTGTTCTAGATGAGGATATACATGGTATGTGGAGGCGGTAGACGATGGGACATGGTGATGGCCATAGCGTTTTCAAGAGAGGATATGGGGAAGCTTGTGGAGGTCTTGGTGTTTTCAGGCAAATGGTGGAGAGAGGTGTACAGAGAGAATGCAGAGAGATAGATCTGAAAGATGTATTTGCTTTTTTTTTATTATTTTAATTGTTGTTTTATAAAACTACAAGAATAGTCACTGTATTAACTTAAATAGTCCCTATAGTTTTGTGATTAATTTTACAACTTTTATTATGTTGACATAAATAGCCCTTCAAGACTAAAGTACCCTCATATGTGCAGTACACATGGGTGATCTAACAGAAAAACTTAACATTTGTTAGTGTAAATGACTAAAACCGATGTAAACATCCAAATAAAGGACAAAGAGTGAAACTCATTTTTAAAAAGGACCCAATCCATAGTTTTAGATATTTAAAAGGACAAAATTTGTAATTTTTTCAATAACTAATAAGGATAGTTAAACTCAATAAATTGTATTAATCTATACTATATATAATACACAAAACAAGGGAAAAAAAATTAAGACACCCATTTTTAAGTAATTTACAACACTTAAAGCATGAGATACATGAGTTAGTAAGGGTAAACATGTCTTTTAAACACAATCCATTCAACTTACAAGTTTGGTCTCTCATCTTTAACCATATTATGTTTTTAATTTAACTTGTAAACTAACTTCTCACCCATGATTTTTAAACAACTATAGCCTTTTAATACGTTAATATTTTTATAAACAAATTGCACCATAAAAATGAGCATTTTATTCTCTTTAATTTGGATATGATATTTTTGCATTTTTTTCATTTTAAATAAATTAACATGTTACGTAGGGGTGTTCAATGTCAGTTTTGATGGTTTTTAAGTTAAACTTGTGAGTCCAACCGTTAATATTGATTTTTTGTCATCCAAAACCAAACTCAACCATTGAAAGTTGAAACCGAATCGTTACTAACGGCCTGGTTCCAGTTTGGTTTCACAGTTTAAACTTTAATGATAAATTTAGTTTAAAATAATTAATAATTTAAATGTACAATCAATTTTAACTAAAAACCAACATAATATGATACTTGAGATGATCATAAATAAAAAAAATGATAATTTTAGCCACATAAATGGTAAATATTAACGGAAGATCTAGGACGTTAAATAATAACAACAAATATTACAAAAGGAATCATATTGCAATTAGGTTAATTTGAAGTTGTATAGCTAAGTTATTTGTAATAAAAAGATTATTTTCAATTAAATTTTAACTATATTTGATATATATTACAAAACATATCTAATAATTAATAATAAAAAAAAATTAAATTGAATTCAACATTTACAGTCTTTTCTGGTTTCATATAGCCGGTTGCCGATATAAACCGCGAACCAACCGTTCACTACGTTTTGAAAATTTTGAAACCGACCAACAAACCGAAAGTAAAAAAAGAAAAAGAAAAAAGAAGTCAAACCAATGACCAATTTAAACGATTTCAAGGTTTTAACCGAACCATAAAAACTTATATTTGTACGTGATTAACAGGTTCAAACACCCGCTGCATCGCACGGACACCCGCCTAGTGGTTTTAATACAATTTAATTAACATATTTAAACTCCTTTTAAATTCGGAATTTGACCATATTTCAACAAAGTTTTAAAGGTTTTAATACTCTCCATAATTTTAAACTAATTTCAAAATCTTTCCATAATTTTTTAAAGTTTTCAAATTAACATATTTGATTTTCATCTTTATAATTATTTCTAAATTAATTAGTCATATTTTTTCAGCTTTAATTATTTTCAAAGTCAACATAAAATTTTTTAATCTTTCCAAAGTTATTTGAGAATTCATTTATTGTAAAACATTTTTAAGTTTTACAAATTTAACAAAATATTAATGTCAGTGATTTAAAAGTTTGTTGCAAGATTGGTCAAAAATCAAAAACAATTTCATAATTTTTTGAAGTTGACTATTTTGTAACTATTTTGAAAATATTTCAAAACGGGTTGTTTTGAAATAGTATCAAATTTCTTAGTTATAAAATGACAGGCAAAAAAAGGTTTTATTGATATATCTTTTTGGTTTAATGGTTTAAGTTAGAAAGATATTTTATGTTGTCATTTTACTTTGTTTGTTGTTATATGTTATTTTGTTTTAATAAAAACACCAATTTAATAAAAAACAACTTTATTAATGTTCAAATGCTACTCATTATTATAATGTTATTATGGTATATTTAATTTGGATGCTATTGTTTTATTATATTTTCAGGTGATGAAGTAAAATGATTTTCTTTTGATAGAATGTTTGAAGAAGTTGATGGTGGTTTAATATGAAAGAACATGTTTATGTCTTTTGTTGATGTTTTTTAGTTCTTCGATTTCGATATATATGGACTTATCGTAACTTTTAACGTTTAATATCTAGACAATGTTTGAAGAAGTTTTTTATTACATGAATTTATTGGTTAAATTTATTATGTTTGTTGACATGTTTTTCCACCCACGGGCTATACCCTAGTTATTTAAATAAACGAATCAACCTGGCCCAACTTGATTTTTAAACGAGTCAAGCCCGACCCGACCGGAGTCACTCAACCCGTTATATAGTCTTACAAAATGACTAGTCAAATAAATTGTATTGGCATCGAAAACAATATCTACGAATCAAAAAGGGGGAAAACAAAGACAGCAGCAGCAGCAGCAGCAGAAGAAGAAACCCTAGAATCGAATAATAATAATATCATTATTATTAGCTGGTTGTTATTAGATGGGGAAGAAGAAGAAGAGAGTTTCGTCAGACGTATGGTGTTATTACTGCGACAGAGAATTCGATGACGAGAAGATCCTGGTTCAGCACCAGAAGGCCAAGCATTTCAAGTGCCACGTCTGCCATAAGAAGCTCTCTACCGCTGGCGGCATGGCTATTCATGTCTTGCAGGTCCATAAAGAAACCGTCTCTAAGTAAGCACCCCCCAATCTTTTTATTAGCCCTAAATAATTGTTTTTTCTTGCCCATTAATTAATAAGATAAGATGAATTTGATTATTTTATTACTTAACTTTATACCTCATAGTCATAATATGACAACCATGAATCAAACACCATGTAGGCAGGGTTTGTAGCATCAAACTGGGCTGCTTTCAACATATTAGTTAACATTGTATACAATAATGATTTATGTATCAGAAGGGATAAGCTGTTTATCAAGTCTCATAATATTTTAAATTCCAGTAAGATATCAACTACTTGGTTTTATTGCCGCTTGATACACACACCCATGAGCAAGGAAGTCGATTAGAGGAAGGCATTAGGATTTAAAGAATGTTTTGGTCTATATACATATTCAATTAAACTTGTCTTCTAACGATTATGAACTCATATGCCAAAGGAAACAAATTAATTATAAAGATTCAAGATTTGCAGATGTGCTATTCCATGTATATGGTTACTGTTGCCAAATGTTAATAGAGATCACGCTGATCAGGCTATGAGGTTTCTGTCTAAAAGTTTAACCAAACCTTGCTTATATTTGTTACTTGTTATTCAGTTCTTTTTGACTTAAATGGAATCTTTATCTGATTTTTATGTTGATAGTTTCTGACATCTATTTTTTCTTTTCAATTCATTGCTCTTGTGCTTTTTGATTGAAACATTATTTTTATATTTATAAGATTCTCTCTTATACTGAGTACGATTGAAACATTGCTCTTGTGCTTTTTGATATACTGAGTACGATGATGATGATGATGATGATGATGATGATGATAAGATTCTCTCTTACAGGGTTCCAAACGCTAAAGATGGAAGAGAATCAACAGATATTGAAATTTATGGAATGCAAGGGATCCCACCTGATGTCTTGGCTGCTCATTATGGAGAAGAAGGTATTTTATTTGCCCTTCTGACCTACTTCATCATTATCATTTTGAAGTTGCTCTATTGTTCATTGCTTTTTATCTGACATGGATTCATAGAAGTCTAGGTCTCCATACACATTTTATTCTTTATGGGATAAATAACAACTATTTGCTTCACTTGTTTTTTGCAGACGATAATCCATCAAAAGTTGGAAAATTGGAGATTCCTTCTTCCCAAGTTGGCATGATACCAGGATCATTAGGCTATCCTCCATCAACAATGCAGACTATGTAAGTAATTAGGTTATAGATCCATGTGTTACACATGCAAAATCAGGAAAACTCTAAAAATATAGATAAACTTTGTTGTTATAAAATGAGTGTATTATTATCGAGTAAACTACAAATCATGTATGGGAAGATAGATAAACAAAAGTCATTACATATTATAATTTAATTTCATTGTTTAATATTATGGTGGGAAGAAAAACGCATATGATTAAATATATTAAAATTTATTGTGAATATATAATAAAGAAAGTTATAGAGCTTGTATTATCTGTAGTTGTAGAGTTTGATACATGGTCTATAAAACTCGTTATGAAAATAGGATTAAAATTTTAAATGATTTATTGAGAATATATAATAAAGAAAGTTATAGAGTTTGTAGTATCTGTAGTTGTAGAGTTTGATACATGGTCTATAAAACTTGTCATGAAAGGGAAGCTTTTCAGATACGATTTTTTTACTTTTACACTGCATTCTTGAGTTTTTTATTTAAGGGTTTGGAAAAGAAAAGATAAGAAATTTTTTCTTTTTTCATTCTTGAGTTTTTTTTTTTTAAAAGAAAAGAAAGAGAATGGAAAGAAAAGTTAGGGCGTTTTTCCTCCAAAACTTTCCAGCCAAATATGGCTTGATTGTGAAGGAAAAGTTTATAGCGCGTTACAATATTACTAATTAACCCTATCTCAATTCTCTTTTCTATGTTGCTATGAGGACATAATTGTAAAGTTACAATTTTTTTCCTATCTTTTCCCTTCCAATTTAACTCAAGAATGTAATTAACACTTTCTTTTATTTTAACTCGAGAATGCCTTTTAAGTATATAATTTCTTTTCTTTTCTTCCCCTATCCAATCTTATAATTTATATGTAGTGATATTAAATGAAATTTAATAATGAAATAATTTTAACTTATGCAATCACATGGATACTAATCACATATCTAAAAATTTGGTAGTAGGTTTGTGGAATGGGTTTTAGACTTTTAGTGTTTTCAAGTTTCAACTACTATAGGCTATGGATACACTCGTCGAAATAATTCTTTAATATTATAGGTCTAATATCTATGTTCTATTTCTATTTAATCATCTTAATACTTAGGTTTATTTACATGTCTTTTTTTTCCTTTCATTTTGTCATGCATGATAAAACCTTGTCTAATAATTGTGCCTTCTTGTCCGCTTGTACATTGTAAACAAAGTTTTTTTGACAAGACAGTAAGACGAGATTAGTGAACAAAGTTTCTATCATTTATGACAAGACAAAAAACAAACAGATATGCAAATTACACTAAATGTTTAAGATGACTGAAGGGTAAAGATCAGACCGATAATATTAAAGAGTTATTTTGACCGCGACATGTACTGGTTGTAAAACACTAAAACTTTAAAACTCATTTCACAGACTACTTCCAAGTTTTTCAATATGTGTAAGTTAAAATTATATTCTTATTGAACCTTTTTAGTACCTACACAACCTATCAAGTCATAAATTGAAAGTAAGATTTGAATCTTGAAGCTTCCTTTTTATTTTTTAATCCTGAAAGGCACTTTCAATGCTTCATAGGCTCACATTTTGGCAGGTTCTGAAGGGTTGTTAGGAATTACAAGATCAAGTAGTTCAAGTTAATAAAAATTATAAGGAAAAAGGTGTAAGGATTATACCTTAGAACTAACAATGTAAAATAAATGTTTCAAAAAGAAGAGTTGGTACATGGTAGCAGTAAAATAATTTACTACCATTAAATTATTCACTTTTTTAATCATTTTTTAAGTTTAGTGACCCAATCTTCAAGATTACTCTATGGAAATGTTTGTACTATATAACTAAAGATAAAAAAGAATCAAAGTATTTTAAAATCTAGATTCTAGTCAATCAGGAGACTTTCCACCTAACACGTTATGTGCACTTTCAAATCGCTACTAAAAATTCGAAGTAGGGAATTAGAAACATCAGTGAAATTTTTGTAGGAAACTGATAGATACCGAAAATCCGTCAGTAGCTTTAGGCGGGAATAGAATTTGATGGGTTGGGGGTTTGTATCAGAAACTGATGATATGGCATGGTTATAATTATATGATGCTGCCATGTAGCATTTCTGTTATTTGTTTAGCTAGAATAGATTAGATCAATTGGTCCAAAGTTTGTCTACACTTAGTTTAATGCCATACAAATTATCATTGGACATTAATCCATGTTAAAACATACTAGTTGGTTGAAAGTTACAGAGAAATATCTCGTGGCAAAATGGGCTTGTTGGGCCAGTAAGGTAGCACAAAGGAAAATAGTTTTTTTTAATTAAGAAAGTCAGATACGATAAGTTAATTGATTGTATATTCAATTTTATCTAGTTTCTTTGATAATGTAATTGCAAAGGTTTTATGCATTAAAAATGCACTTTTTTATAGTTTGCATTCTATTAATCTTTTATTTTGCATCTATGATATTAATTAGTTATTCTGATCTAGCTAATTTTGAGAATTTTATTACAGGTACAATCCTGGATTAGCTGTCCCGCGTGCTGGTTGGCCAGCTCCACCTCGCCCACAACCATGGTTCACACAGCATCCAGTTGGTTCAGTCCCTCCTACTGCACCTTTAGGAATGGTCCCACAGCCTCTATTCCCGGTTCAAACAATGCGACCTCCTGCTGCACCACCAGGGATACAACCGGCATTTCCCGTTGCTCCTCCTGTATCTCAGCCATTGTTTCCAGTTGTTTCTAGTAATGGCTTGCCTTCTCAAACATCACCATATTCTGCTCCTACAAGTGTCCCGTTAACTGCCCCTTCTGATTTGAACACAACAGACCCACATAACATTAATATGCCGAGGGCTTACCTTGCTCCTGGCTTCCAAGGTTTGTCTACAAATTAAACTTCAATAAAGTGGTATTATGTTTTGTTAGTAACAAAGTTTCCCAACTGCATCACTAAAACCAAGTTTCCCTGCTATATTTTTGTTGTTCTAAAAGTCTCAACACATTAGTTGTCCCAATCCTATGTAGTATATTTTTAATGAGCGAGACAAATGGAACATATATGAACTTTGGTAATTCAGTGGTTACTTGCTTCTAGTTTGACTTAAATTAAACAATTATGCAACTTGATTATTATTTAGTCAGTTGTGATTTTTTGTAAATGTTACAAAATTTTGAAATTAAGTGAGCCAAATGAAACATATATGAATCTTGGTTACTATCTAGTGACTATTTTTTTTTTCTAATTAACTTAAGTTGAATAATTGTGAAACTTGGTTATCATTTACTGAATTTATTTTCTTTACTAATACCTCCTACTTCAAATTAATTGAGAAAAATTATCACTTTTTAGCAACCAAGATTCATATATGTTTCATTTGCCTTGTTTACTGAATTTGTTTTTTTACTATTACCCCCTACTTCAAATTAATTGAAAAAATTTATCACTTTTTAGCAACCAATATTCATAAATGTTTCATTTGCTTATTTTTTTTTAAAAAAAACTAAACATTTATAGAAAAAGTTACACAGGACTAGAACATCTAATGGAAGTTGAGTTACCTTAGATGAACAAAACGCTTAGGGTGACTTTAAAGCACACTTGAAAGACTTGGTTAAAGTTTTCACTTTTTTTAATCATAATATTTATTTATTGTTGTTTGTGCAGGTGGAGTAACAAGTTCACATTCTTATGCTTCTGGCCCCAATACTGGCGGCCCTTCAATTGGACCGCCACCTGTAATTGCTAACAAAGCTCCTGCTATTCAGCCAGCAACAAACGAAGTCTATTTAGTGTGGGATGACGATGCAATGTCCATGGTTTGTCTTTTATTTTGTGTTATTGTTCTAGTTCATTTTTCAAATGGTTTTATTATTATTTTCTAAATTTCTAAATGCTGTTTATTTAATCCTGTATTTTTTATTTGCATTTGCTTACAGGAGGAAAGAAGAATGTCGTTACCAAAGTATCAGGTGCATGATGAAACAAGCCAGGTAAGTTGCACTTTGTACCATACTCGTTTTCATTTCTAATGTTACGGTTTTCAGATTTCAGTTTTAAACATTGTTCCATAAATGTTAAGGTATTCGAGTAATCCTTTATTTTTTATTGATTATTCCAAAATAATAATGTTTGGAGAAAGTTATCTGAGCCTTTGGCTATTCTTCGGTTGGCAAGCCATCCACCAATTTTCTGAGCTTCAAAGTTCAAGTAGGTATCTATATTATTGTTATTCAGGTTAATACCATAAGAGACCAATATGTTTTTTTTTATCATAGGCATCTATGATATATTTAAGTCCCTTGTAAAAAATACACGAAAAAGTCTCTAAACTGATTGTTGCATATTAAAGTCCCTAAAGTTGTCTAAAATGCATGAACTTTTGATCTTTATTTTTGAGTAATGATTCATTAATTCTTCAATTGGTTAAAATGAGATGTATAACTTATTTTTAGTAAAACTTTAGAATGTCAACATTTAAAAGTTTTGGTCAGTTGAAGAGTATATATATTAAAAGGAATTTCACAAGTATGTACATTTTAGATAAGTCTATGGTCTTTAATATACAAAAATTAGTTTAGGGAATTCATTTATGTAATTTTTACTAGAGGGATTTTTTTGATGACGAATAAGGAGTTATAGTTTTTTTATGGTATTAACTCTAAACATAATTATATAATTAATTTTAATTCTGCTGATGTTGCTGGGATCAACTTGAGGACTCTCCAACCCAAGTGTATGTATTTGATTTCTAGAATTGTTTATATGTTTAATCCTACATGTTCTCCCAATACTTAATTGTCAAGTATTTCATATGGTGGAACAATAACAGCTTACAAAATAATTTTATGACCCACCAATCGGTACGAATTTGGCCCAGGTCAGCTTCTTCTAGAAAGTTCTGATTCTTTGCATAGAAGCAAAGGTGTAGGTTGAAATATATGTCCATGATGATGTTTTTTTACTAAGTTTTGATTCAGAGGTTTCTAATGACATGTGTGGTGGGCTCGTTATGTTTCAGATGAGCTCAATTGATGCAGCCATTGACAGGAGGATATCAGAAGGCGGGCTTGCGGGTCGAATGGCCTTCTAGAAGGGAGTTAACTAAAGAATGTTCTGGTCTAAGAAGCTGATCGAAAGAGCAAGAAGCATTCTTTGAATCATTCTAGGTAGAAGCAGGCTCGTGGAGTTTTGCGGTTGGTGTTTTCGATTCTGATTCTATAACGTTGTTAAAGATGAATAATGTTTATTATTTCTTTGTGGTGATGTTTGTATTAGTCGTTAAAGCGAGAAGCAAACTAGGGCACATGCGGTTTTAAGTTATTAGGTCATTTGTCGATTAATAGCGGACTTGTTATCTATCGGGATCATGATTTCCTAGGTGTTTTGAATTGGAAATATAGAATTTTAACATCAGTTCGATTATTTCTTAACATGCTTATTGATCTAGGGGTGTTCAAAATGTGTTTCAAGCGTTCTAACAGCCCAAATCAGCTAGAACAAATCAAAACAAATCGACCAGTTTAACTGGTCTGATTTCCAAACAGTTTAAATTTTGTGGTTCGATTGTTTCAACAGTTTGGTCTGATTTGAATTCAGCCTGTAATAGTTACATGACCTTCTCACCAAACCATCCTTTGACATGTGAATTGGCTTGGGATATCTTAGTTGAGCACAATAAAATCCGGATTGTTGCAGCCGGGGGAACCTTAACAAGTCAAATCTTGAACTTGTTTAATGATAATCCAGAATTTAGGATTGATAATCTATTTGATGATTGCAGACTAAACTCTAAGTCATGATTCTAAGAATTTTATTAAACAAAACTAGGCTAAAGTATATGTCCTACACATTTATTCATATTAAACAGATTTGAGGAGGAAGATAACTTTTATTTGAAGGCTTGTATTCTAATTCTAAAGTAACAACAACCATATCAGGTAGTCCGGACCATAAGTAAAAGAAACAATCGAGTGTGTACATGGGCCAACTTTTTTCCCAAGCTAATCAACTTATCTAATTTCTTCATCTTTACCTTTTCTTCTAACCGATTCAAAACTCACACATATAGGCCCCTTTACAATCATAGTTCCAAGTAATGCTCATCTTTGATCCATCAATCATGCTCTCTTGCTTCTTATTATCTGTTCAACACAATCATGATAAGGCCACCCGGGGCACTGCGTGATGGGGGAGTTTTCGAGAAGGTTTTTGATGGGTGTCGAAGAAGATTTTACGGTGCGAGATGTCGGTGTCGGCGGTGGATCTGTTCTGAATCTGAATCAGAAGATGGTGGTGTCGTCTGGGTCTGAATCGGAAAATGGTGGTGGTGAGTGGGTGGGTGGGTTTGAGGATGATGATAGGTTTGGTGTGGATGATTTGTCTGGTAATGTTTTCCTCTTTTTTATGATGTGTGGTGGTGGTGGTGGGTTTTTAGAGAGTTTTTGTTGCTTCTTGGATGATGTTGCTACTGCTACTTTCACCATTGTATTGTTGCAGGTGAGAAGAGAGGATGGGTTTGTCAAAGGGTGTGATAATAATAAAAAAAAAATTCCGATCACACCACACCACCATTCCTAGTAAAAATCCATCACATTTGATAGATTTGGGGTGGGTGATGTGACACCGTTTGATTGGATGAGGTGTGTGATAGAGAAATTTCATCACATCCACCACCCCTCCCCCTAATCATAATCATTACATGCATCTCCCTTCCAAGTTAAATTCATTAAAACAAAAACTCAACCAACAACAAACCAGAAAAGCAAGGCCTCCACAAAGCATGGACGACCACCACTAACCAAAACAAAATTACATTAAGGCATTTTTACACCAAGTAAACCAATCCTCGGACGGGTACTTAGCCCTATTTTTAAACCAAAAGAAGCTCAAACACTTGATATCGTCTATAATTTCTTTAATATCCAGTCTATTCCTTCAAAGAACTTCTCATTTCTAGCCTTCCAAATCCTCCAAATAGCAATAATTAAAATTCCTCATAGAGTCTTCTACTATCCCCCCCCCCCCCCCCAATAAATAACACCCAAACCTAAAGGAGGAATGCAATTTTAAGTTATCTTCAACTGAAAAAGAAAAAAATTGGGGGAACCTTGCATCAAGCTCCAAAATGTTGCCAAATCAAAGCCACGACTAGACAACAAGTTAAAATATGATCAACCGAATCTATCCCCAAGTCACAGAAGACACAACTAGAAGAATTAATCTCGATGTTCCTTTTGTATATAGTTTCAAAAGTAGGTAACCGGTTTAAAACGGCCCTCCATGCAAACATATTACAAGGGGACCCCAATTACACCAAATACTCGCTACCCGTTCGAAGTTTTTGTAAGGCATAACCATATCTTTCCTTACCGAACCAACTGTGAACTTTCCCGAACTATTCCCCAGCCAACTCCAAGAATCTTCACCTCCATTCCAACTAATCAAGGAAATAACTTTAAATAAATTCTCCCATTCACTTCTTTCCAAAGGTGTAGAAGGTTCTTTCACCAATTCCAGTTCCAACTTATTTGATTATTGACCTACCAAATCTTGAAATTTTTATTCTTCTCCAGTATAATTAGGAAAATAATCTTTCAAAGCAACCTCATCGTACCAGAAGTTTGCTAATTAACATCATCCAACCTACTCAAACCAAGGCCACCCAAGCTTTTAGGAAGGGTCACTTTTCCCATGCCACCGAATGAATTTTTGGCACCTCGTTATACCCTCCCCAAAAAAATTTTAAACGATACCTTCGAGAATTCTGACCACCTTACTTGGAACTTTAAATAAAGAAAAATAATACACCTGCAAGCTCTCTAAAACATAATTAATAAGTACGACTCTACCACCAATCGACAAAGTGCGAGATTTCCAAAGTGAAAGGATAACTTGATCCCAATTTGCCACTCTATTCATATTTGCACCAACTTTAATTCTTTGATATATAAAAGGAAACAAGCCCGGTTTGAAACAAACATATCAGCCAAAGATGGCACTTCCAAGTCACTAACTTTACAACAAAAATAACTGATATACGAAAGTTAATCTTCATGCCCGAGCACAAGTGAATACATATAAGAATTCTCGCCACATTCTTAATGTTATAAGTCGACCACTCACCAATAATCATAGCATCATCGGCATAAAACAAGTGGGAGAAAATCGAGGCCCTCGTGAGGTAAACTGATACCCAAAGAAATACCAATGTTGTAAGCCGCCTTACTAATACTAATAACCTGCCTTAACAAGTACCCTTTTTTTAAAATATAAACTTCATTAACCACCAAAACAAAACAACCACAAGAAGAAAAATAGAGCCCTCCTACCGAGCACGGAGGAGCCATTGCCAACACATAAAATTACATTAAAAGAAACTTATACCAATTAACCCAACTACCCGGAAACAAATTAGATGTATTCTTAACCCAAAAAAAACCCAGAGATCTAATTTCATCAATAACCTCCTCAATTTTAGTATCTTTGCCTTCATGAATTGTTTCTATCCTTCATAAACACCAACAAGCAATAATCATAATTCATTGAATGTTCTTCTTCTCGGTCTCACCTTTGTTAACCTTGTTATGAAGATTGAAGATATCTTCTACAAGAATACAAATATAGTTGGTATCTTGGATCCATATACAAAAATAGCCCCATCAATAAGGCTCCATACTTATAATTTCCCTTGAGAAAAATAACCTCATCAATGAGGCTCCAAACTTATAATTTCCCCCGAGGAAAATAGTCTCATCCATGAGACTCCATACTTATAATTTCCCTCGAGGAAAATAGACCATCAATGAGGCTCCATACTTATAATTCCCCCCGAGGAAAATGGCCCCATCAATGAGGCTCCATATTTATAATTTCCTCCGAGAAAAATAGCCCCATCAATGAGGCTCCATACTTATACTTTCCCCCGTGAAAAATAGCCCCATCCATGAAGCTCAATACATATAATTTCCCGAGAGGAAAATAGCCCCTCCTTAAAGCCCCTTCAAATCATCATGATTAATGTTGGTGGTTTGATACATTTCATCATATATTATCACATCGAAAATTGTTTGTCTACGTTAAAGAAACTTGGGCTTAAATTCCCTTACCCCAATCATAAATAATTAGCATAAGGGATGCTACGAAAGTGGGTCTCCGTCCTATGAGGGGTCCAAGTCAGATAAGCCCAGAAGAAACCAAGAAACTTGAGAAGTACTTATTACGCTAAACAGACATCCAACCAACCAGATAAGTGGGAGATAGGAAATGCAAATTTGAAAGTGAGAAAAGTAGCAAGCAGTTAAGAGAAAGGTAGGTGATCCGAAAGGTATCATGACCTCTCAAGGGAGGCATGAGAGGAATTTTCAAAACTTTCGCCAGTTTAGGTGTGGGCCTAGTGATGGGCTGAGGAGAAAAAAGGAAGATTGGATCATTTAAGTCCAAGAAAGATAAGGATGAGCCCGGTTAGGGTTTAGTCCATTACCTTTATCATAAATAATAAGGATAACAAAAGAGTAATACTCGATGAGGCTACCCTGGAAATGATCCCAACAATAACATTCTCGCTCTAGTAATCGTTAAGGTGACGGTGAAATCGGTAGAGGGTATCAACACTAACATTGTGAAGAAAGTTCAAAGATGGGTAAATGTCTTCAAAAGATACATAGAGAAAAGTTGAACCGTTTGAGATAACACGAAAACCGGGCCAATAGATAAAACGACATAAACAGACACTTCCGGAGGATAAAGAGAGCATCATGGAGGACGAATTAAAAGTGTAGCAGAGAACTGATATAAGTCCATTGCACTCCTTATATAACGAGCGCAATGGACTGGGGAGACTTGAAGAGGCTAACTTTGAAATGAGTTCTCCGAATGATTAGAGAAATAGGCTGAGTAGCAAACATGAGCCCCAAATTAAGTGTGGCTAAAGTAAGGAAGCCTAAAAGAAAGTATTTAAAAGACCTCCCAAACTAAACGAAATCAAAGGTTCTAGGGGGGGGGGGGGGTAAGGACTTATCCAGTTGATTTAAACAAGTTGGTAGCATCAATCCAAAAGAAATAGTTATAACAACACATGTGCCAAGCCATGTTGTTGGAATGGATAGGGAAAAGTCAAAGAGAAACATGGTTCCAAAAGAAAGCTCATGGGTCAAGAATCAACATTCAATTGAAGTTTAAGGTGGATCACGCAAGAGGTCACGACAAAGGTAGAATAGAGACTTGTTGCAAGTCCATTACACTCGTCATAAATAACAAGCACAGTGGACTGAGAGACTTGAAGATCCTACCTTAGGTTTGGGCTTCTGAGGCGACCCATACGGATGAAGAGGTTAGCCTAAGGCCTGCAAGGAAAGCCCATGGGGCCCCAACAAAATTGTAGCATCCCCAAAATTTCGATCTAAATTTGACAACTTATTAAAATTGAAGGATCAAATTATTCTCAAAAATAAGTAATGGAAAAGTTTTAATAAAGAAAACAAGGAAATAAAATATTCCATAAATAATTGCATTCTATATAAGGAAATAAAATATTACATAAATAATTACATTCCATATTGAAGAAACGGGAAAGGAAAAATCCATCCCACATGGAAAGATGTAAGAAAGTGGAAACATTCCACATGAGTATAAATAACAAAGATAAAACCCATCCCACATGGAAAGTAAGAAAGACATGGAAGCTCTTTATAAAGAAGAAAGTTTCCATAGTAATATTCTTTTATTCCTAGCATGCATACAGTGGTCCTAGCGCAGGGTGCAAAGCACCCGACGTGCAAGAGCTCGGGCGAGGTCGAGGGCGTGGACCATGGGCGCAATGTGGCGCACTTTGCAATTCGCACGCTCGCATCGCCGCGAGCCGCCTTATTGTTTTTGGAAAGTGAAAACAAGACCAAGACGTGACAAGCTATCAAAGGCAAGAGACTAAGAATGAAAAATTTTATCCAGAAACCCATCGCAACGCGCGATGGTCCGTTATAACTCAACAACACGTGTCGTATCAGGGTGACACGTGGCTGACACTGGGGCTGAATCATCATGCCACACGTCTTTTCCCTGTCATCACGATACGCGACATTCATGAGAAAAGGGTCCATCGCGTATCGCGATGGGACCCAAGTCAGCTATAAATTGAGGGCTCATGGCGCTTTCCCCCTTCACACCAAAAACCACACTCTCAGTCTCTCTCTCTCACACAACCTCGTTTTGTGTGCCAACCTCGTAGTACGTGCCAAGCGCCGAAGTTCTGACGATTTAAGCACTAGTACGAGGCATAAAGTAAAAGTGCTGCTCATACAAGCTTAGGTGTTTAAACTCTAAATACCTGCTCGTAAGGTAGGGGTTCTGCCTAAGTAATTATTTTAATATTATTATATTTCATGACTTAGACCTTAGTCAGGGTATAGCCTAAACCTTGATCAAAATAAATAAATACAAAGGTTAATTAAAAATAACGTTTCTTTAAAATTAAGAAATATAGAATTTTATATACATGAGGATATAGTTAAAATATTATTTCTTCATGATTAAGAAAAATAAGTTTTTACCTACAAAGGATATAGTCAAAATAGTATTTCTTTATGATTAAGGAACATAAGATTTGTAAGGCCCCGTTCTCGGTGCCTTACATTGACGTTGGATTTACTTATTAACATAGTTCTAAATATCAGAGTGAATTAAAAATTTCGCGGAAAAAACAAAACATCAACATTCATTACAAAACATTCATAACTTGTCTTTAAACATAACTTAAAACATGTCTTTTAGTTCAAACATTATTAACTACGTCTTCAGATGCCAGCCTCTTTATTCACTTGCCATGTGTCCCCCTTCAAGTCAGCTGTCTCATCCTACTCACATGTGTGCATACTAAAAGTCAGCCACGCTGAGTGAGTTCTAGTTAATCAGGTAACATACAATACATTCACATATTTATATATACGTATCCGTAGATACATATTACATACTTAGCATGTTATCTTTCTTTCATTTGTACATACATACTTTCTTTCTTTCTTTCATACTTTCATACAATCATACTACATACATAACTATCTTTACAATCTCAGATATTTTTGGGGTCTGACCCCTTCCTTCTCTATCTCAGATATTATTAGGGTCTGGTCCCTTCCTTCTCTATCTCAGATATTATTAGGGTCTGGTCCCTTCCTTCTCTATCTCAGATATTTTTGGGGTCTGGTCCCTTGCTTCTCTATATCAGATATTATGAAGGTCTGGTCTCTTCATTCTCTATCTAATCAACCATTCCTACGCTTCTTCATACATACATTCCATTATATACATTCATACATATTCTTACTCATTCATACACCATTCATGCATCTTATATAAGACATACCTTCCCTGGCAATACGTGCAATATCCGAAAATTGTTCACGTACCGACAAACATACATTCATAACATTCATACGTTCTATCACATCAATCATTATTGCATACATTTACCATTTAAGGTAAGTGTATTAACATTCACATTGAGTATCCACACAGCCCCGAAAACATAACAAGGAAATGGGGCTAGAAACTCACATGCGTTCTGTTACGTTCGCCGTTAATGGTTATTCATTTCTTTAGCTGTGCGCGACTAACTGTATAACAATTACACGTATCAATTAACTATCACCACCCATATTGCGTTTCTAGTTTAATTATAACCCTCGAAGAATAGGGGTCCGGAGGCAACGAGGTTCTATGGGCGGCAGCCCCTAGCAGGGTCCAAGGGGCAGAGCCCCTGGCTGGGGTCAAGATATTTATAGGGCTTCATTGTAATCAATCCATTTTATTTTAAGTCTAGGGGACCTTTCTGTCATTCTTTCAAACTTTAGTTCGTCATCCAGTTCTTTAATGAATGGACTCCTTCGTTATTTCTTAACGAATGTGTTCTCTCATAACGGATGGACTCATTCGTTATTCTTAACGAATGGATCTTTATAACTAACTGGCCTTTAATGAATTGGCTTCTATAACGAACTGGATTTTATAACGAACTGGGGGTTCATTCGTTAGTTCCCCATTAACGAATTACTTAACGAATGGCTTAACGAACTACTGCTAATTCGTTATTTCTTCTTAACGAATGCGCATAACGTATTGCTTGCTAATTCGTTATTCTCCTGCAGACGAACTAGGGTTAGGTCAGAGAATGTCAGAAACATTCTCTGACATTCCATCCACGTACGCCGCTTCTCCGGCGCCGTAATCGCCGGAAAACCGTGATCTCGCCGGAAAAACGAGATCTCATTCGTTTTCCACTGTTTTCACCATTTTTCGTCCCGTTCAATCCAGATCTGAGCTAGGGTGACCCCTAAGCTCATATTTTGATCAGTTTATACCCGATTCCATCCGGACCTCATGACTTTAACGGTTTAGGGTGTCGGTACGTCGTTTCGCAACTAGATCTAGTGGGTTAGGATCCATATAATATCATACTATCATTACCTTAGATTGATGTTCGGTTTCTTCTTGTTATTTCAGCTAGAAAAAGTGAAAAGAGAGAGAGAGAGAGAGAGCTTAAGTGTGTGCTTTGAATGGTGTAAGGAATGAGTGGAAATTGATGGATCAATGGATAATTAAGGTTTATATATTATGGGTCATGGGCTTAAGCCCATGGTCTATCTTCCTTCCTTATTAATCCCAAGTCCATTACCCATATTTATTTAACCCAACACAAGCCCAACTCTTAACTCATAACAATTAATATTATTATTTTATTAACCGAACGGAAAACGGGATGTTACAAGATTTCATATACAAAGGTTATAGACAAATAACGATATTATAGATGTTTCTTCATGAAGAAGAAACTCAGGACATGATTGGCATAAAAAGAGAAAGGTTTCGTATCAAAATATTTTATTCAAACAAATGATCAATCAAAGTTTAAAGCTATCAAAATCAGACTAAAGGTCTGTATCCAGATTAAAAGACGATCTGGGTATTTATATAAATCTATTTTATTATAGGTTAATCATTCATTCATTCACAAATGTTTTCAAACGATATCACCACATCATTCAGAATAGAGAATCACATGTGAATACATTAAACCTTTTAAATCAGTCAAGATAAGCGGGTTTTTATCTTAACAAAGTCCGTCAAATATTTTATGAGATTACGTGACCTCTAACATAAAGATTTAAGGGATTACGTGACCCTAATTTACAAGATAGAAAATAAAAGCAACTCAGATCGGGTACACATGTGTTTGGATCCAAACATAATTTGCCTAGTCTATCAAGGCTACGTGGCCGCAGACTAGAGATCATAATAAAAGTTCTCCAATGGGCGTCAGTTCCCGAAGAACCGTAATTGTGTGTGCATGACAGTGGCACAAATCCCAGAAATAAGAGACATTTCTGCTGAGATTATTTAAGAAAACTATCTTTTCAGTCAAAGAGAGACTTATTAAATGATTTTAGAGTCAACGATTCACCAGCATATCGCTGGCGTATCCCCCCCCCCCCCAACAACATTTCAGGAAATAAAGTTAGCATAGGTAGCAAGGAATTATAGCCATTCATGGAGTTAGATGCTCGCAAGGTAGAGATTGCTCAGTTTTTATTTATTAAAATATTGCAAACAATATTTAAACAAGGTTTATAAATTAAACACTCAGATATTTAGTATCCGAGAAGCTTTCCAATTTAATTAAATATTTTATTGTTATAAATAAAGGATGACAAATAAATTAATATTTCAAAATATATTAATACTTTATTCTAAACAAAAGACTTCCGCTAAATAACCACAACTCTGATATATATTTACAAAACAAATACCATCTATTGTCACACGCCTAGGCCCTAAGTCGGGGTGTGACAAAAATGAAGATATGAGAAAGATTTATTCAATGAGGGATCATATTAGGAGACCTTCTCAAGATCACTGCTCCTTGACCAGGTGAGAGGCTCAAGGAAAGTACGTTTCCTAAGCCCAGTCAATGGCCGAAGGATGAAAGGCCGAAAGATTAGGACTAAGGAGAGAAGAGAAGAAACCGGACCAACAGAACTACCATCTAGGATAACTAAGGGATAAAAAATGTAAAGGGGGACCTCCTCGTCCCTATATATGTAAGGGAGAACAATACTTGTAAAAAGGGGAGACATAATTCTCCTAACTTACTTAAAAGGCATGTCAAAAAGGCAGGTATAAGGGCCAGAAAGAAAGGAGACATCATGAAGATTGGGTTGAGAATGAAGTTTGGATTGGACTAAGTCCATTATCCTTGTCATAAATAACAATGATAATAGACTAGGGGACTTGAAGAGCCTACCTCGGAGTCGGGCTCCCAGAGGTGGCCCACGACCCATTAAGTAAAGAAAGTTGATGGCATCCCAAGGAACAAGGCCCAATAATAAAGATAAGGATCACCCAAGCATAGGAGAGAATCTTAGGGCTACTGTACACCTGACCTGGGGAAGGTCCCAAGACACATTTGTCTCAAGAGGCTCAACATGGCATGACGGATAAATGGAAGCAGGCTGAAGCTTCGGCGGGGAGAGGAAGAAACCGATGGAGAAAAGACTGAAGAGTCAAAATAGAATATATCCATAGGACAAAATAAGCTTATCTCATCCCCTATATAAAAGGAGGGAAAAATTATGAGAGGCATATTAACATGTATCACTTGAGCCTTATACTATTACCCCATTTATCGTCACTATCTTGCATGTATCATCAACTTATAACATATTGTACAACTCATCCTATCATTCTCATTAGAATATTAATAAACAAATGAACAACAGATATATATGTTTGGTCATTCAAAAAGCACGTCTTGAATGCATGTTATAATATCATTTAGGGTTCCAACACAAACACTAATATGTTGCCAAACCATCGAAGCAAAAAGGGCAACTGAAAAAAAAAACGTGATTAACCGAGTCAAAACCCGAGTCACACAAGACCCATTTAGGATACTGAACTATGATACTCCTACTAATTAGGGCTTCATCTATAGGAAGTATGCTCAACACAACCCTCCACGCAAATATATTGCATTTGAGGGAAACTTGTTGGAAATAATGCCTAGTAAATATGGTATCATTCATTAAACGTAGCCAAATGACATGAAAATCTACATAAATATAGTAGTTATTTGATGTTTGTAACTACATAAGAAGAAAAACTCTTGCTCTTTGATGCCTTACTTTCATATAATAGAGAGACAATCAAACACCATGACCATCTCATATGCACACCATCTCCATCAAAACTAAGAAAGATTAGTATAATGGCTTCATCATCTTCAAAGATAACCATCCCTACAAGCAAGTACAATTAATTGATGTCTAGTTTATCCTCATGATCGAATGTACATGACTACATGAATAATGGTTGAACGTCTTGACCCATATGCTCGATATAATCAACATGTGGTATCAGAGCGTATGTTGATTATATTGATTCAATCATAAATTTTGTTTCCTTAACAATGGATGAATGGCTCTATAAACTTGTGAATTTTTTATTTTTATTTTTTTAAAAAAGTTGGTATGTCGATATTGATGAAAACAAGATTAATGAATTGCCTGATAACTTGTGGCTGAATCATCACTTTAATAAATTAAACTTCACAAATCTATGATTTCAAAGGATTAATTCTATTATGGGTATTTGTGATTTGGATATGTTTTATTGACTTTAAGATTTTTTTGATAATCAACAGTTTCTTTTACTTGTTATGAATTTATAAATATCATGTGGCAAACTTATCATTTGAGAATATTTTTGTCACATGGCTCACATTACTTGAGTTATGTTTGATTATTATTAATTCATAAAATTATGTGTATACAAATTCTAACTCACGGTCTACTTGCATTTTCATATGAATTAATTATAATCTTGGTTTAACTTTTGCTGGCTTTTAATAATAATATGAATTGGAAATTGCAAAACATGTCTTGATGTATTGAATTAGAAATTGATAATTTGATATTGATAAAGCGATTGATAATTGTTTTGAATTCTGGAAACCTTATCCAATTTTTTTTTTGCATGAGCATTTTAACATACTAAACATATTTAATGTCATATGAGGCTCAATATCGTCATTATTGACCGAATGAAAGTTACTATTTTCATGAAAGTCAAGATGCTTCTGCATACTTAATTATGTAGGTCACAACTCAATTTTTACGTATGATTTATAAAGACAGAGCAATTATGTATGGCTTATGAGACATAATTTCTTATGAACCTTGATGACTTGAATGTCCGAACCAACAGGAAGTTATTTAAGTTAGCCAAGCATGAAATTTATCCAATGTATATTGTCAACCAATGAACCCAGCGGCTAATTGTTTGATAGTATATATATTTAGGCATAACATACATAAATATACACTTCTACCCAACGGTGATGTGCATATTTATGTGCCGAATTCTTTGTTTTATGTATGTTCATAGTACTTGAGTGTTGGTCAAAACCAACGCGAAGCCAACATTCAAGTAGAATCATACAATTATTTGTTCATAACACTTGAATGTCGGTCATAGCCAACGTTCAATTAGAACATTATTTCATTCATAATATCTGGATATTAGCCAAAGCCAACGCAAAGCCAATGTTCGAATAGAAATTTAATTTTAACCTATTATTTGGGTGCTATAATGGGTTTAATCTTCAACGTATTAATTATATATGGTTTTTTTATTACCCCATTATTTAGCTGACTTCAACTCTGCCATTTCTGCTTGTATTAATCTAGCATCCACTATTACTCCAAATTTTGGAGTTGAAGTTCTGGCATGTTGGATATTGATTATGCCTTGAGGCATGATGTTCCCACTACTCTTACTGACGAAAGCACAACCAAACAGAAACAAGAGTATGAAAGGTGGGAAAGATCTAACAGAATGTTTCTGATGGTAATCAAGAATTCCATCTCAGTTGCTATCAGGGGAGATGCATGATTTTGAGCATGCTAAAACTTGTCTAGACTCAGTGGAGGAACAGTTTAAAGGATCTTCAAAAGCATATGTGAGCACTTTAATTCTGAAGATGCTTACTTTAAAGTATAGTGGGGGTAAGTGGTGTGCGTGAACATATTATGATGATGAATGACATGGCTAATAAACTCAAGAGCTTAGACATGGAAATCAGTGATGGGTTTCTAGTGCACTTCATTATGACCTCTCTTCCAGCACGCTTTGATGCTTTTAAAATTAACTATAACACTCAGAGAGATAAATTGTCAATGAGTGAGTTGATAGCAATGTGCGTGCAGGAGGAAGAGCGTTAGAAGTTAGAAAAACCAGATGTTGCTCACGTCACCACTACCAAACCATTAAAGAGGAAGGGAAACTTCAAAGGGGAAAGTTTCAAAGTCCATAAAGCTAGTACAAGTGAAGTCCCTAGCTCAAAAGCCACATCCGGAAAACTTAGCTGCAAATTCTGCCGTAACACGAGGCACAACCAGCGAGATTTCCCTAAATTCAAGGAGTGGCTAGTTAAGAAGGGTAACCATCTATTTACGATGTTTGATTCCTTTAATATTAATGTTCAACTAACACATGGTGGGTTGACTCTGGTTCTATGTTTCATGTTACTAACTCAATACAGGGATTCCTTACAATCCGGAGGTTGGAAAGAAACCAAAGGACAATTAGAGTGGGAGATGGTGACGAATTGAATGTTGAAGTTGTTGGCACCATGCAATTAATAATAAAAACTGGCCATTGTATTAAATTTTTGATACTTTGTATGTACCAAGAATAACTCGGAATTTAGTATTGGTACCGAAGTTGGATTATGACGGTTACAATGTTTTGCTTGAAAATGGCAAAGTCACTATTACTTTCAACTCTCATGTCATTGGTTGTGGTTCTCTAAAAGGTAGTCTCTAAGTTAGAACTAGATGATCAATTTTTAAAATCATTGTTATCATATAATGTGAATGAAAAAACTAACAAACAAAAACGAGATTTGGAAACATCATCCATGTTGTGGCATCAACGTTTAGGCCACATTTCACGAGACTTAATGTTAAGACTCGTGAAGGATGAAGTATTATCCAATCTTGATTTCTCCGATTTTGAAAAATGTGTTAAATGTATTAAAGGTAAAAAGACGAAAAAGAATAAGAAAGGTGCCACCAGGAGTTCAGGACTTTTAGAACTCATACACACTGATATTTGTGGTCCTTTCTCTCCTAGCATAACTGGCCATACGTCTTTCATAACTCTCATAAATGATTACTCTCGCTACATGTACTTGTATTTAATCAAAGAGAAATATGAAGCACTTGACATGTTTAAAATCTTCAAGGCTGAAGTTGGAAATCAATTTAACTTTAAGATAAAGGTAGTCAGGTCAGATAGAGGAGGCGAGTATTAAGGCCGACATAATGACATTGGTCAAGCTCCGGGTCCTTTCTTTGATTTTTGTAAAGAAAATGGGATCGTGAACCAATTTACCATGCCGGGCACTACTCAGCAGAATGGTGATGAGAGAAGAAATAGAACCCTTGAGGATATGGTAAAAAGTATGCTAGCAAACTCAGATCTACCTGATTTTTTATGGACCGAGGCTTTAAAGACGGCATTTCATATATTGAATAGGGTTCCTTCTAAGTCTGTCCTTAAAACTCTTTATGAGATTTGGACATGAAGGAAACCAAGCTTAAACAATCTGAAAGTGTGGGGTTGTCCTGCTGAAGCTAAGCTTTATAATCCTCATCAAAATAAACTTGAAATGAGGACCGTCAGTTGTTTCTTTATCAGATATCCCGAACATTCAAAGGGATTCAGATTATATTGCCCTTCCCACGTTACTCGCATTGTAGAAACTCGTAATGCTGAATTTTTAGAAAACTCTAGGGTCAATGGGAGCAGTATAAGTCGAGTCTTTGATTTCCAAGAAGTGCAAGAGGAGGGGGGATGGCTCTTCTGCAAATTTACCTCCTATTACACATCTTGTACATGACACCACACTACTAAATACTCCACATATCCTTGTAAATGAATGCACATCAAAAACACAAGAGCAAGTACCTGGGACAACTACTGAGCAAACTGTTGAACCCGATAATCAACCAAGGAGGTCATCAAGGTCTAAGACGACCAACTAATTTTGATGATTATGTAACCTATCTTAATGAAGTTGTTATGGATATAGCAAAATGTAACGATCCATCCTCCTATAAAGAAGCCATTAGTAGCGATCAATATTCTGAATGGAATAAAGCTATGATTGATGAGCTTAATTCCATGAAACAAAATGACGTTTGGGAACTGGTTGAATTACCCAATGGTGTAAAAATCGTAGGTTGTAAATGGGTTTACAAAACCAAATTAGACCCAAATGTATATGTTGAACTCTATAAAGCAAGATTGATTGCTAAAGGCTATACTCAAAAGGAGGGAATTGATTATCAAGAAACCTTATCACATGTATCACGGAATGATTCCTTAAGGATCGTTATGGCATAAATAGCTCATTTTGATTTAGAGCTACATCAACTGGATGTCAAAACCGCTTTCTTAAATGGTGACTTACATGAGGATGTGTTCATGACTCAACCTGAAGGTAAAGAACACTTAGTCTGTAAGTTAAAGAAATCCATATATGGGTTAAAACATGTATCACGTCAATGGTACTTAAAATTTGATGAAGTCATGAAGAAACAAAAAAAAATCAAGTAGATCAATGCACATACCTCAAAATGAGTGGGAGCAACTTTTCTATACTTGTCCTTTATGTGGATGATATCCTTTTGGTAAGTAATAGTCTAGATTTGTTGCATAAGTCAAAGCGGTTACTTTCGCATAATTTTGACATAAAAGATCTCAGAGAAGCTTCTTATGTAATAGGCATCAAAATACACCGAGATCGAGCCAATGGGATATTAGGACAGTCTCAAAAGGCTTATATTGATCGTGTTCTTACACGATACAACATGCAACATTGCTCTCCATCAATAGCTCCAGTAGTTAAAGGAGATGTTTTTGGTTCTTTTCAATGTCCAAAAACAGAGGTTGAGAGGGAACAAATGAGGTTGATACCTTATGCTTCAATGGTGGGAAGCTTAATGTATGCTCAAGTCTGTACTCGTCCGGATAATGCATATATTGCTGGAATGCTAAGTCGATATCAAATTAATCCTAGCCTAGATCATTGGAAAGCATCAAAGAAAGTGTGTGATATCTTCAAGGAACGAAAGACTATAAGTTGACATACATAACAAATGATAAATAGGAAGTAGTGGGCTATTCTGATTCCGATTTCGCAAAATGCAAATATGATAAGAACTCAACTTCAGGGTACATTTTTATGCTAGTAGGCAGACCAATTTCATGGAGGAGTCATAAGCAGAAGTTGACAACAACCTTCACAATGATGGCGGAATACGTTGCAATGCACAATGCACCTTGCCTTGGGATGTTTCTAGGAAATCTCATTACTGGACTCAAAGTTATTAACTCTATATCACGGCTGTTGAAGAGTTATTGTGACAGCTCAGGGACGTGAGGTCGAAGACTCACTCAAAAATAAACCGATTACAACTATTAGATAGCGATAAGCGGGTATCGAACACAGGGAGTTTGTGAAAAATGCGTTACTAAGTAGCTATGTAATTAAACTATATTAAACTAAATGCAGAAAATAAATTCAAGTATTTGGTTGGTTGATTTGATTAACAAAAATAACTAAAACAATTAAAGGAGTTTTAAACAATATGAAGAAGTATCCCTTCCCTCGGTTTCAGGTTTCTACAAGAGTCAACATGAATGTTTAACTGAGACGAACAATAAGTATATAGTTCGTGATTATGCACCAATTGTGATAATTGAGGACTAAGTACTTGGATTATAAATGCAAGGTAATCACTCAATTATCAATTAGATTATCTAATCCCTAGTCCCTCCCGATTAATCTCGATTACATACAAAACCAAGAATTGACGGCTTAGAACACGAACTCAATAAACTAACAAATTAACAATCAATTCATAACACCATAATAATAATAAGATTAAACTATTATCTCAGAAATTCATAAACATTCAATTAACAATCATAAAGAAACCTTACAATCCGAGGGAAAACATAAAGAGAATTAGCCACGCATCGTTTGATTCATCACCATATCAATTAGGTTGTATGAATGAATCACAAACATCAAACTAGTAATCACCAACACCACAATATTGTTCTTGGCTCCAAATATCGTCTCTAGGGACTTTTTCAATGAAACAATATGATAATAATATGAAAAGTCATCCCAAATATAAGTAAAAACGGCAGTTACAAGATGCAGCGTCGCCTCCACCGTAAGCTACGGTGGCCACCGTAGCTTACGGTGGCTTCCAAAAAGCCGACGGTAGGCCAAAACTGCCATACGGTGGTTTTTTTCATCAGATCCCACCGTAGCTTACGGTGGCTACCGTAAGCTACGGTGGCCTTGAACATAGTTTTCTTGTTTTCGTTTTAACTTTCTCGTTCTAAGTCCGTTTTCGTCACCGTTTTCGCCCACGTTCTCGTAATTCAATCTTCTATCTTCTCATACCTGCCATTGTACGAGTAAACGTAGTTATCTAATTCAACAAGATAAACCAACTAAATGAATGATCATTAACAAACTTAAACCACTTAAGGGTTGTCCCATGGACCACCCATCACATTCCCACACTTACCCGTTGCTTGCCATCAAGCAACATCTCAAAAAAAATCTTTATTATTTTCAACTTGTATCCATCAATCTTACCCCAAATCCGGTTTAGTTACGGTCCCAAGTCATACCATATTCCCTTATTTTTATCGGTTGCACTAGTTCACTTGACTTTCCATTTAAACCGAAGATTTCTAACCAAACCTAACATTCTTTCGGTTTTTACCTATACATAACACATTTACACATTAACCTTTTTATTGGTGATCATCCATACATTTCATATTTAATCAATTCTCCTCGCATACGCTTGTACAATCATCAAATCTCCACCTATGTAAATGCTTTTGACATGAATACAAATCAAGAGTTCTTAAAACGGGTTGTGATGGGGCCAAGTATAAGGGTATGGAAGGGAATATTGAAAGTAGCTCAAGCGATCCGATCCGACTCATTACAAACAATCTAAGTAAACAATAAAAAAAACAACTATAAACATCACTAACTTCTCTTTTTCTTTTCTCTTTTTTTTTCTTTTCACTCAATAAATAATACTTTGAACATTGCATACATAAACATTGCAATTCCAGTACAAACTTTTTTTTTGAACTAATATAATACTTGAACATTACATACTAGCATGATAAACATAATGCTTCACATATCTAACTGATAAATACTAAAACAATTACATAGAAACCTATTAAGTCGGATCGTTTCGCAATATAATACAAGGGTTGATTAAATAAAAGAATGGGCCCAATAAGGTTTTCTAAAGGAACCAACCCCCCGCCCCTCACATAACCATCTTCATATGTATAATGTATGAGGTCCCAACCCCCCAAAACCACACTCTCGCTCATCCTAAGTGCCTCTATCACTTTTGCACTCATGCCACGCTAAGATCTCAAAATGCATTAATTGTACAAGTTCTATCAGAGAATATCAACCATTTTACCAATCCTTGCTTTCTCAAATTTCAAGTGTAACGAACGTGTTATGCAAGTTATTACACCGAAAGCATGCTAACCTTTATTAGAAAACTACATAATCTCCATTTAAAAACAACTAGGCACATGTTATTTAGGGAATTGTGACCATGAAAATGGACCAAAACTTTACCTCGCCATCTTACCACTTTCCGATTCTTTTAAACATATTTTTTTAAATTTTTTCTATTTTACTGATTTTTTAATTTTTTCTGATTTTTGATTTTTTAATTTTTTTTTCAAAACAAACAAAATTTTCCTCATCCCCACACTTGGGATACATTGTCCCCAATGTACGGTTTTTGAGAGACAAAAGAAACAAACTACTTAAAAAACATAACCCTCTTTTCAACACAACCCTTTAATACTTAATCAAAAGTGTTTTGTCCACCACCCATCCACCCAAACAAATAAAAACACAAAAGATAACTTATACAATAATATACAAAATGGTGTTCGCCTGGCAACACGAGATTCCATCAAAAGTGGGGCGGTCGGGCCGGCCCGAAAATGGACGTCATCACCTCGTTGAACTCACCAAATCCAAATGCATCTTGACCATCACCACCTTGCTCACCTCCTTGTTGTTGTGAGGTGCCTTGACTTGAACCTTGATTGGGATCCACCCACATGGAATGATGCAATGGTGGTGTAGGGTATGACACTGATATGGTCTAATATATACATATTATTATATAAATATTCCTTACACTTTTAAATACTTTTGAGCCAGATTTTAATTGAATAATACTTCTAGTTGGTTCATATTTAGATTCTATAGGGCTCAAGATATAAATGAGTAATTTTTCTAGGTTGAGACTGACAAATCGTATTTCAAACATATTGCATATAATTTTATAATCAAACTACAAAGTTTATATATCATACATCAGAATTCTTAAGTCAAATAGTAATATAATAAACTTAATATACAATATATGAATTAAAGACATAGTTTGCTAATAATTGTAATTGCACTCACGTGGGTGGTGTAATAGAAAGTCATATGCATATAATTTACTTGTGCTCTAATTATCTATTGAAATTAGGCCTACATTAATATATTTTATTTGGGCTTGAAGCTGCATAAGGTATCTTGGAGCATAATCAATCAGACGAACCAACAATTACTTTGGAGATGGGCCAACCCTATTGTATAAAAATGGAAAACACAAGGAATAATGCTGGACATGAGGTTTTCGTGGGTGGAGAGTTCCATCAGGGGGCATACGGCTGAAAGGAGGAGAAATCAAGTTTGTTAATCTTTCGCTTTGAATTCAGTTTGGAACATGAATTTGGCTACTATATATTTTGATTCGTTTATTATTATGAGTAACTAAATTATTTGTACTACCTAGGTAGAGATGATTATTGATTTTGTTTGACGGTTTATTTGTTTTTGATTGGTCACATGACGTATTATTATTGAAAAGCTTTATTTAGTTTGATCTTGGATGTGTTAGTTATTGTTTTTATATAATTTTTGCATCTGATTCCCCGTTTTGCTTTGATTGATTGATTTTGTATCGTCTAGTTAGGGTTATTCGGTTAGGTCTTAGACTTGGTGTTTTTGATCTATTTGTGGTTAGCGCGACCATAGGAATCTTGAGTGTGATTAATTATTAAAATTTAATAGTTTCACCTTCCTTGCGACCGAGAGGTAATAGGGAGTCGGTTTGTCTCGCGTCTTTATTCGGTTAGGTTAGAATTGCGCGAGAGCGAGTTTTGGTCTTATCCGGTTTAGTTTTGTGTGCAAATATGTGTCTTAGATCGGGTTAGATATTGTTACCCCTTTATCCCTATAATTTCTAGTACCAATTTTAAATGGGTTTTGTGTCGTTGAGTCCGAGAGGAGATGCATCATTAGGGTACCTTAGTAATCATTATCTCGGTGCATTTATTTAATCTTCTTAGATTTGTGAGGGTTAGTTGGTGAGACCGAGAGGTGATCTAGCGAACTTTAATGAGCCTTAGTTGATTATTTTAAGATCCCGGTGTCATGTGATTAGTTAATTCCGTTAACCGTTGAACTGTCAATAGGACTCTTGCCTAGGTAGTCGTTTCTCCTTATTCGTTAAGAGATTAGTGCTGTTAAGTTTTCCAGTTAGTTTCGGTAAGTTAAGTTAAGTTAGTTAAGTTAAGTAGTTTTAATTAATTAAGATAAATAAATATATTATTTAGGTAGGACTTAGATTAGGGTTAATTATCTGAGCCGTTCTCACGTGTCTTTATGTTCGACATCCGGACTTCCATTAGACTGTGCTGCTACGCGGGTACACTTGCCGTTTGTGTGAAGCTTAGTTAGGATTGTTTGGTTTTATATATTTAAAATTTAGTGTTGAGTTGCGATTTGTGTTTACTATTTATATATATAATTTCGCACATCAGACACACTACCATCATACGGTGGCAAAGTGGTGTAATCCACATATGGCGGGTCGGCCACAACCGGTTGTCCCGCATGCCACGCGTCATGCATCCGTCGCTGATGATCATCAGTGTATCAGTTGTTCATGTCATTCTCAAAGGCATATGCATGGGTGCGGTTCCACTGCTCTTGTCGATCATAATTCTGCTTTAATGCCCTTTCCATGCTCGCACCCATGAAGGTTTGTTGAACAAAAATGGTTTGGGAGTATTTGGGCCAATTCCCAAACGTGGGCGGTCTTTGTCTTTCTGCCACCTCTTGCATTTTTCCTTGATAAGCCCAATTCGAATCATACGGCCTTTGTGCATAGTCAAATGCACTTCCCACATAACCCGATTGCATTCCCGGTTGCCTTCCATCCCCACTCGGTCTCGCTTGATCCACATTCATATGAGTTACATTTGGATCATCATGATATGCCTCGTCACCACTCATCTCATCTTCACTTTCCGGGTCATCCGCTTCACCCGCATTTAATGGTCTTGCATCTTCGTTCAAGACTCTCCATCTCCTTCCGTCACTCTTCAACTTGTGGTACCGTTCAGATTGTGAATATACCCAACCGGACCCCAAATGTGAAATGTCAAATGGCTTGAATTTCTTATAAGAACCCCGATCACCCACTCGAATAGCACCATATTTCTTCAACAATGCCGTTATTAATCGACAAGGCGGTATGATCTTCCGGTCCACACTATTCCGGCTTATCCATACGTTACTCATTACCAAAAATCGATATGAAATAAGCGGTGAGCCATATAGCAATGTGTATAATATTGGAACTTCGGGATATCGTACCTCGATCCTATCGCCCCGACGCGGGATGACGTTATTGATGCTTATCGTTAACATCAAATTTTCTTCTATCTTCAAATTTTTTCGGTACAATTTCCCAGCGTATGTCCCGGGCAAAAACAGATCATTCAACATTGTGTTCCACATCGGGTGCTTCTCGGATGCTAAATACAAATCATCCCAGCATAGAAACATATACCGGTTATGCGGTTTACAATAAAATTTCGCCACCCGTCTCAAACTAACAAACGACATTTCCACTTGAACCCCATTCACAGTACCAATTAACTTGTCCTTTGATGGATGGTTACCTGCAACCCTTCGTAAGATAGACATCAATTCTTGTATTTCTGTATCGAACAGGTTACTGGACTCCTTGTCATAACATTTCAGAGCTGCTTCCCAACCCAACTCTCAGAATTTATCGGTAACCCCAAATGGACCAAAATCCTCTTCTCTAACTTCTTTCTCGCAAATAAATGCATCAGTTCGCTGCCTCAATGCGTTCATGTGATCATGGAAGAGCTCCGCTTGCCATTCTTGAGGTTGATCTGCCAAAGACCCTGACTTCCAAATTGGCTTTTCCCCCCATTTGATCTTCTTCCTCTTCACTTTCCGGGTCCTCTGCTTGAAGAACTAGCCTTCTTCTTTTCGGTTGGTCAGCCGGGTTGCTTGAAGACCCAACCGGTTCCTTTCCTTTTCGACCCATTCCGAACACAACAACAAAACAACAAAAGAGCAAGTTAATCACTTTTCAACCTTGAACATCCCCACACTTGCTTAACATTATGATTGAAGATGTTACTTAGACATATTATTCAATTTTTCAAACAATTTCAAAAAAATTTAACATTATGTCCACTATATGATCAACAATATGCCTATAACTATATTTCAACTCATACTAATCATCTTCAACCATAACCCATTCAAACTCATTGTTCAACAATTCAACAATTCAAGCAAGTGTGGTTATAGAAACAATTATGAACAACTTACAATTCCATTGCAATACACCATCAAGAATGACAATAGATTACATACCTTGTTGTTGTAGAAGATGGAGATGAACAAAGCTTCAAAATACACCAAAACCCAAAAAAATTTCGGACTTGATTGTCCAAAATCGCACAGCAAAACGAAATATTCTCACAAATACAATGGTATAATTGAAACCCTTGTGAAATTCTAGCCAATTTAGACCCAAAAATCAATTGATTTGGTTAAGAAATAAGAAAGTTATGATGGATTGAAGTAGGGAGTTAGGGTTTTAATGTTTTGGGGATGATGAAGATGATGTTGGTGGAATGAATGGTGAAAGAGGTGTGTGGTGTAGGTTAAATGTGCAAGTAAAAAAAAAACTTTTTTTATATTAACCCGGTTCCCGTCTTGTGTGTATGTGTGTGTGTGTGGTTGACGGCAGCCAAGAACAAGGGGGAGGGGGGGCCGATCGGTGTAGAGGGAGAGAGAGAGTGTTAGGGTTTTAGGTTAATATTATTATTTATAATAACATGTTACACTTTAGTCCCTCAATTTCTAGTTTGTACTTTTCTAGCTTATTTTAACTAGTTCTTGTTTCTTGTCTAGCATCACACATAATATAATCAAGTAACACATATGTTAACACATAATTATCACATAATTATTGTTTTGACGTTTTTCGTTTATTCACCAATTGTTTGCGTCAACTCGTTTGCGTTTCGGTGCAATTCCCGAAAGACTACACATGTAGTAGTTGTCAAGCGTCATTTAAACCCTAGTTTAAATGTAATGAGATGTGCGTTATAGATCCAATGATCTTAAGTTTGAATTGACGGAGTTTGAGTTAACGGAGTTAACCTGAAATTGACGAGTGTCACATCATTCCCATGTTAAAGAATTTTCGTCCCGAAAATTTGAGTCAAGTCGTGATGAGTGTCTGTAAAAGTAAGAAAAATTTTTAGTTTGTCATAATAGTCAATAATAGCATGAGCGGTGTTTAAAAACGGTCGACCCAATATACATTTTGTTGTTGGGTCGAATCAACCGATGAGTAATTTAACACTAAAAAGTCAACCGGATAGTAAAATTCTTCAACTTTTACTATCACATATCGCACAATTCCTCAGGAGAGTTTATGGGACAAATCGGCTAACACAACCATTGTCTCAACACGTTTTAAAGGACCAAAATCATATTGGTCGTATAAACCCCCCGGAAGAATACTTACTCCGGCCCCAAGATCTAGTAACGCCTTAGACATTTGAAAATCACCTACTTGAATGTTAATTAAGGGCATTCCTGGATCTTGAAGCTTAGGAGGAAGATCTCCTTTTAAAACAGCACTCACCCGCTCAGTTAAATCTACTCGTAGAGGCACTTTTTGTTGCCTCTTTTGAGTGCATAATTCTTTCAAAATTTTTGCATAAGCGGGTACTTGCTTAATTGCCTCAAGTAGAGGTAAATTGACCTTTACTTGTTTAAAAACTTCCCACATCTCTTCTTTTTGAGGACCCCTTCTTGAAATGATATTTTTCTTACCCGGGTCAAGTAAAGCCGAGGGAAATGGAACCACTTTTGGTTCCACTTCCGTATTTTTACCTTTTACATTTGAAATTTGACCCTGATTTTGTAACGGTTTTTCAAAAGTGACATGTTTAGTGGGTTTATTAATTTCAATTTCATTATCACTTTCATTACCCGTAATATCCTCAACTTCCCCATCAACCACACCGGTGATAAATATTTTTTGTATTCTTTACCACTTCTTAAAACACTAACGTGGTTAATAGAAACATTACGAGAAGAGTTATGAGAAGGATTTACCTTTGTGTCGCTTGGCAATTGACCTTTATTCTTCTTCAACTCGGACACTTCAGTTGCGAGTTAACCCATTTGTGTAGTCAAAGATTGGATGGCCTTATCTCTCACTTCATCCTTTTGCATTCTAACCTCATCAAGTTGATTTCTTCGTTGCATGTCTTGTTGCATCAACTTCAACATATCCATAACCTCATTTCCACTCGAAGAACTTTAACCCGTTGACCCACTTTGACCGCAACCCCCTTGACCTTGAAATCCTTGATTATTCCCGCCATGATAATTACCTGGTTATTATATTGTTGGCGAGGGACATAATTACTTTGACTTACTTGAAAATTAGGGTTAGATTGAGTGGCCGGATTTCCATAACGAAAATTCGGATGATTTCTTAACCCGGGGTGGTAGGGTGTTGGAGTTCATGTTGTAACTTCTACCATCTCCCCCTTGAAGTGCATTCACCTTCTCCACCGGTGCTTAACCTACCGTACATACCTCCGTTGCATGACCCAACTCGTTACAATTTGTACAAACATCGATTACTTGATTTGTGGTTTGTACATTTCCTTCTTCCACGGCTTGCACATGCGGTCAACCAATCGCCGATCTTGCTCTTCGTTCGGTTTGGGCCTTTCTCTTTGAGGTAACCGCCATTTTTTCCAAATACGCCCAGTCATCTTGTTCATAATTGGTACCAAATGTACCATTAGTGATCGACCGCAAATCCCGTTCATCCTCCATACTCAACCCTTCATGAAAAGCATTTAATAACTCCCAAAGAGCAATTCCATGATGGGGACAATTCTTAATCATCATGTTAAACCTCTCGAATGCTTCATGAAACATTTCCCCCGTTTTTTGTTGGAAAGTTCTCGAACTTCTTCTCGCATCGTTTGTCTTTTGGGCCGGGTAAATTCTTCCAAAAATCTTTGTTGCATTTCGGCCCAAGTATAAATAGATGCGGAAGGCAAAGTGTAAAACCATCTCTTTGCCTTGTCTTCCAATGAAAACTGAAACAACACCAACTTAACATCATCCGATGTAAACCCTTGACCCCCAATTGTATTGCAAATGGAGTCATATGCCTCTAAGTGGAAGTAAGGTTCCTCCGTTGCTAAACCCTTATACGTCGGAAGACTTTGAAGTGAATTTGTTCTTACTTCAAATGTCCTCCCTTGATGATTGAAAGGGATAACCACCGGAGACGGATTATTAGTAATTATGGGTTGGAAATGGGTTTCAATCCCCCTTACCATCTCTCTTGCAAGCCTTCTTGGTACCCCCATTGGTACTCTTGGTTGACCCATTTGCTTATAAACGGGCCTTGGCTGCGCATATTGTTGTTGAAACTGTGGTTAGGGCATTTGCGGTTGTAATTGTTGTTCTTGAGGTTGCCCTTGGGGTTGTTGAACAATCGGTGGCGGTTGAACTTGTTGATTCACAACAACCGGTGGTTGTTGTTGAGCTTGTTGTATAACTGGTGGTTGTTGTTGTTGAATAACTGGCGGTGGTTGTTGCCATTGACCATAACCAAAAGTTCCCGGATTTACCATTTTTCCTCCATCACCTCCCATGTAGTGACCTTCCACTTCATATCCCTCAAATTCACTATCAAACCAATATCCGTATCCATCACATTGTGTTCTTGAATGTTGCATAAAAGGTTGAGGTTGGTATTGGTAGCTTGATTGTGATTTTTGAAAAGGTGGTGGTTGATATTGTTGAGATGATGATGACGCACCAAAGTTAGGAAAATGGTTGGTAATAGGTGGTAATGTTGATGATGTTGCATAGGTGAATTGAGCATTGATGAGTTCAGTTGTGGGTGGTGGTTGGAGTACACTTGATGCTGTAGGTATATTAGTAGTAATCGGTGGAGGTGGATTTAATGGAGGTGGATTTGGTGGAGGTGTAGTCGGAATTGTTTGACCTGAAGTAGGAACTAGTGAATCCATGTTGTTTGATGCAGTTGGAGAACCAAGAAGCTTGTTCTCTCGAAGTAAAACTCGGTTTCTTCGAAGTGTTCTGTCAATCTCGGGATCAATAACTAGCGGTGATGACCTGTTAGAGCTTCTAGTATGCATACACCTGTAGGTACCTGCACAATAACACAACCAGCATAAACCCGAAAATAACAGAAAAAAAACTATTTTAGCTAACACACGTTGCGCACTACTCCCCGGCAACGGCGACAAAATTTGACGTGAGGTCGAAGACTCACTAAAAAATAAACCGATTACAACTATTAGATAGCGATAAGCGGGTATCGAACACAGCGAGTGTGTGGAAAATGCGTTACTAAGTAGCAATGTAATTAAACTATATTAAACTAAATGAAGAAAATAAATTCAAGTATTTGGTTGGTTGATTTGATTAACAAAAATAACTAAAACAATTAAAGGAGTTTTAAACAATATGAAGAAGTATGCCTTCCCTCGGTTTCAGGTTTCTACAAGAGTCAACATGAATGTTTAACTGAGACGAACAATAAGTATATAGTTCGTGATTATGCACCAATTGTGATAATTGAGGACTAAGTACTTGGATTATAAATGCAAGGTAATCACTCAATTATCAATTAGCTTATCTAATCCCTAGTCCCTCCCGATTAATCTCGATTACATACAAAACCAAGAATTGATGGCTTAGAACACGAACTCAATAAACTAACAAATTAACAATCAATTCATAACACCATAATAATAATAAGATTAAACTATTATCTCAGAAATTCATAATTCAATTAACAATCATAAAGAAACCTTACAATCCGAGGGAAAACATAAAGAGAATTAGCCACGCATCGTTTGATTCACCACCATATCAATTAGGTTGTAGGAATGAATCACAAACATCAAACTAGTAATCACCAACACCACAATATTGTTCTTGGCTCCAAAAATCATCTCTAGGGTCTTTTTCAATGAAAAGATATGATAATAATATGAAAAGCCGTCCCAAATATAAGTAAAAACGGCAGTTACAAGATGCAGCGTCGCCTCCACCGTAAGCTACGGTGGCCACCGTAGCTTACGGTGGCTTCCAAAAAGCCGACAGTAGGCCAAAACTGCCATACGGTGGTTTTTTTCATCAGATCCCACCGTAGCTTACGGTGGCTACCGTAAGCTACGGTGGCCTTGAACATAGTTTTCTTGTTTTCGTCATAACTTTCTCGTTCTAAGTCCGTTTTCGTCACCGTTTTCGCCCACGTTCTCGTAATTCAATCTTCTATCTTCTCATACCTGCCATTGTACGAGTAAACGTAGTTATCTAATTCAACAAGATAAACTAACTAAACGCATGATTATTAACGAACTTAAACCACTTGAGGGTTGTCCCATGGACCACCCGTCACTCAGTTGTTGTAAGTTTCTCGAATGGTAACAGTTCGAGCGGAGCTGGTTTGTACCTTGATACAAAATATTTGTTCGTACGTGGACAAGTAGAGGAAAATAATCTTTGTATCGATCACATTAGCACAAACAACATGCTTGTGGATCCGATGACTAAAGGTCTACCACCCAAAACTTTCTTAGAACTAGTAACAAGGATGGGTTTTAGAAAAGATCTTTTGTAATAGCATATCAAGTGTGCATTATTACAAATGTAATTTCCTCGATTTTGTCTATAATAAAGTAAGTGCGCACTTAATGATCTATAGACAAAATTGTACAAATTAAATATTGTACAATAATGGTTTGCATTATTCATTTGGGTCTTAAGATTAATTGCCTTACATTGAGACTTTAGTATGACTGTTGGGAGTCTCGAATTAATCAAAATTCGAATGACTGTAACTATCTTCTTCAGTTTCAATATGAGATTTGATGAGTATTTTAACCTGGCCAAAATTAATACTCATCACAAATGATCACTCGACCAAGTGGGAGAATGTTGGAAATAATGCCTATTAAATATAGTCTTCTAGATCATTCATTAAACCTAGCCAAATGAAATGAAAAGTCTACATAAATTTAGTAGTTATTAGATTGATGTATCTACGTAAGATAAAAAGACTCTTGTTCTTTGATGCCTTACTTGCATATAAATAGAGAGACAATCAAACACCATGACCATATGCATACCATCTCCATTAAAACTAAGGCATATAAAGGGAAGTAAGAAATATTAGTATAATGGTTTCATCATCTTCAAAGATAGCCATCCCTACAAGTAAGTACGATTAATTGATGTCTAGTTTATCGTCATGATTGAATGTACATGACTACATGAATAATGCTTGAATGTTTTGACCCATATGCTCGATATAATCAACAAAACCCATTTACACCACAAAGAGGTTAAATGTGCCCAATGAAGCTAACAGGAATCATCGCTTTTCGCTAACCTTGAGAAATCATCAGAGTCATAACTTAACCATTTCCAAGAGTCATCCCCACCTTGCCATCTAACAGAGGATATAACTTTGAATATTTTTTTCCCACTCGAACCTTTCCGCATTGGTTGTTAGGTCCCTCCACCAATTCCATTTCCACCCATATTGGTTGTTTAACCATTAAATCCTCACTTATTTTGCAGCTCTTATTCTTTTTCTAAAAGGAACAAATTAAGAAAACTATATTTTAACATGGAGTTACCGTACCAAAGATCCGACCAAAACCTTATGTAAATCTCGTCTCCCACCTTTCCTTTAAAAAGGTACTCCAACTTCACCCCTCCCATCTCCAACAAATTAAGACTTTTCTCCACCACCTTCCAAGCACCTGAAATATTATTGTTAAACGGAACCACGTTGTTATTATCTCTAGACCTATGAATACATTCAATAACTTTTTTCCAAAGCCCATTCTTATCCGATTTATATCTCCATGCCCACTTAATTAGGAGAGCCTTGTTTAACACTTCAAGTTTGCACAAAGCAAGGCCTCCCAACCTTTTGGGAAGAGCCACTTTATCCCAAACGACCCAATAAGTTTTTCTCACTTCAGTAGAACCTCCCCATAGAAATGTCTTTTTAATACCCTCCAAGACCTCTATTATGTTAGTCGGGCCCTTAAATAAGGAGAGAGAGTAAATTGCTAGGCCATCTAAACCGATTTGATGTGAATAACCATACCAATAGATAAGTATGTGCCTTCCATAAAGAGAGCCTGTAGACAAACACATCAAGCATATTGACTACTTGTATTACTCTTCTTTTTTTCTAAGTTTCAAAACAACAAATAAGTTATATACATACAAAAAAAGTAAGAAATTGTTTTTTGTTTGTTTTTATCAAGTAATTAAAAAATCTGTTTTCATTGTCTTGCACAAAAAAGTAAAAAAAAAAATCTGTTTGGCATCTGAAAATTTAACTTGATCAAACCTCAATCATTTTAATTCGATTAAATGGAATCGTAAGAGAAAATTGATAATATTAATAGTACATTCTTCATAATTACACAAAAGCATAAATAATTTCCAAAGAATTCTATATGTAAAACTATTTGAAATTTGGAGTTCTCACTAACAACTTGCTTTCAATACATCTTTTTGTATTGTTTTCTATTTTATAATGCTCATCTAGGCTAATTTTGACTATACTTTATTGCTATTGATATTGATATATTTCAATAGACTAACTAATGATATGTTACAATACAATCAATAATAAGAAGTGTTCAAGATGGTGGGTATTCTCAAACTGATGATCGATTAAGCATAAGAACTTGGTCACATCCATTCCCATTTTCTCCGGAACCACATCATCTTTCCCGTTGTTCTTATTTTCGAGGGTGGTACTCTCATATAAGATCTTCTTGATCCATTTCATTCCCATTTTCACCCATTTTCTTCTTGCAATCCGGTGATGAATCCACGTTTTAATTTCCGGTGAAAATGAGGTCCCTCATTTATCCTCGGCCAGGAATTGTGCTTTCTTGGTTATTTCATATATAGGTGATTCACCCCCATCCCCACTCGGTTTCTAATAGAGTGATAGGTGAATTCATTAAAAAAAAAAATCTTTTAATTTAAATAATAACCATTAAAGAGTATCCAAAAAGTATACCATATCAATATATGATTTGATGGCTTGACAGTACTTTGTATTCTCTGTCCTTTCCTCTAAATACTAGTATCAACAAAGCAACAAATAAATAAATAAAGGATAAATCCTATACTTCTTATTTACATAAATTTTTATCCAAGCAATCTGATTGATTTTTATTCTATACTTTTTTGCTTATTCTTCTTCTTTATCTCTTTTTATGAGTAGCCCACATAAAACCATAGCTAGAAGTTTGTAAACTATCATTGTAAAGTCTACATTAAGTCACATATTTATTCATCATTTTCTCTAGGCATTAGACACATATTTTAATTCTTAAAAATCATACATAGTATCATAAAAACCACATAATAAAATGATAATAAAGATGTAGTAGTACTTCATACTTGATAGTTACTTCATCACTAGATTCACATCACATAATTAACCCTAGCTACAAAAGGAACTAGCTAGCTAGCTACTGCAAGTGAAACCTACATAATATTCTAGAAGGGATTAAGAGTAGTCAGCTGATCAAGAAGTCCGGTCACCGGAGTAGCAAGCCTAGGCACATAAGCAAAACCATTCAACTCACCACCACCACCACCAACATAAGGACACCTTGGAACCCAAGCCCACCTCTTCTTAACAAAATCAAACAACAAAGCCTTCTGATCACCCGCAGTCCCGGTTATCACGACCACCACAAACTCACCATTTCCCACACAGTTAAACCCTCTACCACCTTCCAACTCCGCAAACTGCCCATACAACTGCTGTGGCATCCTCTCTATCTCCACCCATGTTGTCCCACAGCTCTGCAGTGCCCACATTCTTAAACTTTTCGGAACATTCAGCTTACTCTTCTCCACTGAAGCTATCAGCACCAGCTTCCCTCTGCTCTCAACCAAGCTTGGAGACCTCAGAAACCTCCTCATGGGAGCTTGAATCTTGCACCACTCGTTTCTTCCCATGTCATACCCCAACACACTAAAAGGACTGTAGTTCATGCAGTAGAATTTACCAGTTAAACCCCCTTGTTGTTGCTGGACGTACACCATTTTACCAGACTCCAAACTGCATAGCCTTGGGAGAGAAGAAGTGGTGCCCCAAATGGAATAAAATCCACCTAGGTCAATGTGAAAGCTTTCAGTGGTTAGGTTCTTGACGGCGTATGGAGATATCATGTCATCTCCAGCTACCATCACATCGATTGAAGAGTTTGTGATGGTTAACCCTACAGAAGGGTATAGCCTATGCCTTAAGGTGGAGGGGATAGGGGTGACTAAAGATGGAAAGAGCGGGTTCGAAAGGAGCAGTCCTTTCGAACCCGCTTCGTCTGATATCCAGCAGACGAGCCCGCCTGAAGAGCAGGCGGGCGAAAACCCTGATGGGATTAAGGGAAAGGTGAGACGGTGCCACGAGAGGGTTTCGGGGTCAAAGATGTAACCTTCCTCCGGGACGGTAGCCGCGGAGGAGTTACCGTGCTTAAAGACGGTGTTGGTGGTGGTGGTTGTTTTAGGGTTTATGGTTTTTGGTTTGAAGAAGATGAAAAAGTAGGGTTTTGGGTTGATTTGGAGGTACATTTGGAGGAAGGTGTGAGATAACAAGAGGGAATACCATCTTTTGCATACGGATCGGGCTCGGAAGAAGGCGGGAGGCGGTAGGAAGGCGATAACTCGGTCGATAAGGCGTTGGGGAAGGCGGCTCCAAATCCTAGGGTCCATCCATGGTGGATTGGTGGTGGTGGTGGTAATGAAAGGATAGGGAAAGGGGAAGGTGGGGACATAATGGGTATGATCAAAAGCTTCCATGGGAAAATAAAGGTTAATAATGTATTGGGAAAGTTAAGGTTGTTGTTCAAATGGAAGTGTTCCAAGTGTTGGTGTGGTGTAGGTCTCAAATTCAGTGGAGATTATATAAGCACAAGTATAGAGTGGTGATAGTGAAGGTTGAAGACAAATGGTTTTAAGTTAGGGTTGTTTCTATTTTCCATTGTTTTCTTTGATGCAAGTGTGATTATATAGGGCCACCTGAGCAGGAGTAAAGATATGTGAAAAAGGAGGGGGCTGTCAGGGAGTGATTCTGATGGATGCATCTATCAATTCAGTGTTTTCATGTCAATGGCCGAGGAAGAATAGACAGGTACAACAGAACAAGGAGAACATTGATAGTAAACACACATTGGCTCTAGACAATATGGTTCATACTTAGGCTAAGGGGTGTGGGGGGCTCTAATGGGGGCGCGAGTGGGGGCTCCAGCCAATAATATTGTGACGTGTGGCAGAGAGAGAAACTGGATAAGATGGGTGTTGGGGCCCCCGTTGGAGCCCCTGGCCCTGGTGTGGAGGGGCTCCAGCAGGGGCTCCAGCGGATTTTTTTTTTATTTTTTTATAAATAAAAAATACCCCTTGCTATTATAATCTCCATAACCCACCCCGCCACCTTTGAAAGAAGGTTTCCGACCAACCTGCACTTTTTCCGATGAACCGATATGAAACCCAACAACAAAACAATACCCTTGATTAACCATCTTCACTCCATAACCCACCCCGCCACCTTTGAAAGAAGGTTTCCGACCAACCTGCACTTTTTCCGATGAACCGATATGAAACCCAACAACAAAACAATACCCTTTCCGACCAACATGCACTTTTTCCGATGAACCGGTTGTTAATCTCATATTGATCGTGTTAGTTCGATCACATAGTTACGTTCAAAATCTGTCGTAGCAGTTTTCCGACCAACCTGCACTTTTCCAACGGCTAGATCACACTTTCCCATGCACCTTTACGCCCATCCTCACCCGCGACCCACCTTGCGCCTGCTTTGAATTCCGTGCTCGCGCCCCTCTCGCGCCCCGGTGGTGTGGTGCTCGCGCCTGGGGGCGCGAGCGGAGGGGCTCTCGCGCCCCCGCTGAAGCCCCACACCCCTCAGCCTTACAAACTTGATGTGTGGAGCCTTGGTCTAGATTTGTTTTTGGTAATTTATAATTTTGTATCTTAAAGATAGATATTATCATTTATAAATATAAATAACCTATGCCTATTGCAATCACATCCTCTTTTTTTGTAATTTTAGTTATTTTACTTTTCAAAACTCCGTTTAAATTACGGCAATGCCATGTAAACGTTGTTTACACCCAACAAGTGCGTGTAGTACATGTGAATAGACAATGTCATGTAAACGGGTGCTTGACCGTGACAAGAGCATGTAAATGGACGTTTAGATCTGGCAAGGGCATGCAAATGAGCGCATATCCCCGAGCAATAACATGTGAACGGACGTCTTTGGCGATTCATAATAAAACGAGTGTTTAGTGTGTAATATATGTACACACCCATTTAAGCATCACATCTATAGGAGGTTTGATTAGTGTTGTAGCTGATACATGTATAGATTCCTTTTTTAATATAAGTTAAAAGATATTTTGCTTAACGTAAGTGTTTGTTAGAAAATATTTACTATCAGATAATATATCTTTCTTAAGATGTGTATTTAACAAAGAAATTGGATAAACTAATTTACTACATTTATATAGTGAGAAATCGACATTTGATCAAGTTGATACACATTAGACTTATATTGTTTATTAACATGATACTAAATGATTTACTCCGTATTTTTTTCACAAATTATAAGGTATGGAATCCATTAGTTCTTACTTAATACTAGCTAGTAAATAAAATTTATATTTAAATTTAAATTAAATATAGAAGTTGCAAAAAAGAATAATCAAATGCAAAAGTTTATATGCACAATAATAACCTAGAGATACGTAAATGGTCTCAAAAAGTTAGACCCCCTAAATGCTCATCCAATAGTACCTACAGATAAGATGGCTAGCCTCGAACCAAATAGCATGTCAAAGCTATCTGAAACTAAAATAACACAAGATCAAAAGAAAAGACAGTTATATCCTAGCACATAATCATACACCCTTGGGGGCTTCATAAAGGATACAAACATTTTATAGTACGCACGTACCTTTTTTTTCTTGAACAACTTATAGTATTTAAGTAAATACATGAGGCATTGTTAAAAACTACACATATATTATTTCTAAACAAACTATGTTAAACTAAGATATTTTTCTACGCCATTTATAAAATATGACAATCTGAAATTTGAATTACCCACCAAGGATCCAACAATTGAAGGTGAAGTTTAATTAGAGTTATAAGCATAAAATGACTTTACACAAGATCAATAAATCAACTTATAATTACTTAGTCACTGCAATAGTGGTCGCTCAACGCAAATGTATCTTAGATCAATATGAAGATCACTGAATTAGTGCAAAGTTGTGTTGGTTAAACCCCTAGCTAGCTAGTATAATGATACTTTAGTGGGACTGGGTGGCCTAAGTACTGAACCTAATACGAGCCAGAAGATGGTACTAATCACATCAACCCAAAATATGACATGGAATTTTACAGTTTAACACGAACACGACTTATTTAACCAAAAATGTATTCTTCTTTTTGCGTATGTATTAAACCTCTAAAGTCACAAGTTCTCAATAAAAGTAATATATATCATATATGTTTAAACTATGAAACTTGATTATACTTTCTCTTATATCTTTTGAAATTCAACATAAAATACCCAATCATTAAGTTATGGCACAAAATATGTTCTTTTAAAAAGCATAAACCCTAAATTTGTATATGGGTTCAACTCAAAACTTACTGAACATGCGAAGACCAAGCTCTAGTTGCAAATTCCGTGTTAGGTTCGTATTGAGCCATAATTTTCACCCTTAGATATGAGGCGTCCAAATGTAACAGCGCCAACTATAGAGTAACGTTATGTCACTTGTAAGTTGTTACTACTCATGTTGACATGCTAATTACACTGTTGGCCTAGTAGTTTATGTCACATTAATCTATGACCCATTTACAATAGTAATATCTATCTTAAGATTCAAGTTATTTACAACACATATTCAACTATAAATAAATTCCATTGCTGTGTGCTCACATATCGATAAAATTCTATATAGCTTGGTGTGGGCGTGGTCGATTAGATACACTATATCCAAGGTTGTAAAAGTTGTTCTGTGAACCCTAAGCGGCCGATTGAGAAGTTTAGTGTACCCGAGGAGTACTTAAAAAATACTCGGACATTGATAAATATAAAGATAAAGAAAATTAATTTTTGGGTATTATATATAACTCAAATATCATAAGTTTACTAATATTTATAACAAAATAGATAAATATCAATATAAATAATAGAGATACATTTTTTAATACTAAATTATTTTAATAGTTTCTATATCATTAATTAAAAAAATGATATTCGTTCTTTACTATTATCGATATATGAATTATGTTTTTATTTTTTAATTCAACATCGGCCCAAGTTGACCGACTAGATCTGATTCTGGCTAAGGTTGATCACATTTGATCGATTCTTATTAACTATACGGAGTTAAATAGATTCTCATCGACACCATGCCTTTTAACGATTACTCGGAGAGTACTCGGCCTTTTAGACCTACTTTATAGCCATGACTATATATAAGTTGATATAAGAATAGTCATTTCTTCACATATTATGAACCTATATAGTCATGGCATGGAAATATTACGTCTTTAGCAATACGATATACAATAAACCATAGTTGTGTGTGTACTTATGCTCGGATATCATACTTTGTTCTTAATTTCTTTTTAAAAGGCATGTTAATTCCTATATATACATTCTCTCTTTGATACCCGAATCTACTTTAGTGTATCACTTTCCGTTCAAGTAGCTAAAAGAGTTTCGATTAACTTGAAGATAGCTTTATGTGGTTCAAATTCTTTTACATATATTGAGTAAAACTTTCGAAACCTATTGTTTAAATTTAAAAAAAAAATTGTTCATCAACTTAAACCAATGTAAGAAACTTGGTTAATTCTATACATATATCAATAATATATAATACATTGTTGGAAGATATGAGAACTACATTTCATAGCATATTCTTTTGATCACAAGTTGGTTTTCTTATAAGCTTTAACTTTGTTTCTAAGCATCCACTAATAACATTTTTGCAGTGAACATAATGCTAAGGCCGCCTAAACATTTTTTTTGGGGTACTTATTTTAGGTCCAAAGTGTCCTAAAGTTGTTCTGATCTTATTGATTTAACGACTGCTACTAACAAAAATAATATGATGTTGATAGCACAATATGAGTCTAACACTCTAACTTGTATATGTATTAATTTGGTAGTTGAACGGTAAGTTTATCGATAATACACAAGTGAAAGGTGCACATGTGTGTGGTACTAGGACATGAGTTTTAGTATAGACTCGTACTATAATTAATTTTATATTAGGAATTTTGAAACTATTTTAAGGGTGTAGTAAAATAAATAAAATTACAAACTTAAACTAAATAAAATTTATTTAAAGGCTTAAATATGCATTATATATCTAACTCATTTCAGTTATTATAAATCTCAAATATGATGTAGAGGATGGGGTAATGACATATGTCGGCCCAAGAGGTAAAGAGAGTAAGTAGGGAAAATATAAAGTCAAACGAGAGAGAGAGAAATAGAAGGGAGATGGTAAAGAAAAGAAAGTACAAGTGAGAATCTTAATGCAAAATCTGAAGACTGAAACTTGAACCCAAAAATGGGGGTTTTCTTCAAGGGTTGGATTTCTCTATTTCCATTTTTAAACCTCCTGAAAAAAGCACTTCATTATTACTCACTGTAAAAGGAAACCACACCCTAATTAGGCTGAGGGGTGTGGGGCTTCAGCGGGGGCGCGAGAGCCCCTCCGCTCGCGCCCCCAGGCGCGAGCACCACACCACCGGGGCGCGAGAGGGGCGCGAGCACGGAATTCAAAGCAGGCGCTAGGTGGTTCGCGGGACCTGTAGGCGTAAAGGGACATTGGGAGATGAGAAATGAGCCGTTGGGCTCTTTAATTTAATAAAAAAAAAAGTGTTCTTCCTATATATAAACCCAAGATCACATAAAACAATTACCACACCCAAAATCACATAAAACAATTACCACAACTTAAAAAAAAAACCCAAAATCAACCCATCTTCCAAACTTTTTTTTAAAAACATGTCTGGAAATTGGTACCCAAACCTAGATTCAGATTATAGTTACGACGATTTATGGTCGTCACCAGACCAATCGATGTTTTTAGTACTTTAATTTTTTTTTTTTTAGATATTAATGTGTTTTTTTAATGTGTGTTTTTTTTAATAATTTATGAGTTTTTTTAATAATACGTTTTTTGAATATATTTATAAAAAAATAAAAAAAAAATCCGCTGGAGCCCCTGCTGGAGCCCCTCCACACCAGGGTCAGGGGCTCCAGCGGGGGCTCCAACACCCATCTTATCCAGTTTCTCTCTCTGCCACACGTCACAATATTATTGGCTGGAGCCCCCACTCGCGCCCCCGTTAGAGCCCCCCACATCCCTCAGCCTTACATTTACAGTTTATTATAAAAACAAATTCCCAGACAAATAAGATTTGTACTAGACTGACTATTCATTAGTGAGATAAGATTGATGTTGGATAGTTGGATACTGGTCTAAACGCATTAGTAGACTCTATATATATTAGTAGAATAATACTTTTTCTTCTCAGGGGTGGGATGGTTGTTTTTTCATCACTTGCAACATTTAATGAGGGTGTGTCACCTCATCCCACCACATTCCATCACTAGTGATGAAATTTAGTGGGGATGGTGGTAGTGTGATGAGTTTTGATATACATACATACATACAAACACACATATATATATAGGTTTTTGTGTGAGTGAAAGGAGTGTATTTGGGATATATATATAGAGAGAGAGTGTGTGTGTGTGTTCCATCATGAAATCCCCATCACTCGTGATCACCATCACGCAAACCCCCAATCACTCGTGATGAAAGGGGTGGCGGCGGTGTTTGGATGCCTATAACGCGTGATGGGGTTGTCATCACGGACCACCCCGTCCCCCCTAAACTAGTTGCATGAAAACCCGCGCGTTATAGCGGACAAGAATTATTTCTGCTTCATCACGCTCAATGTAGCAAAAGAAATTGAAAACTAAAAAAATATATAAATAATCTATCGGAAATTGAAAAAAAAAAGCCAAACTTGTTATTTAAATACTTTAATTACATTAAGAAAAAAAGGTACAATCGAGTTAGATTAAAAAAAACTAATCAAAAACTTAATAAAAAAAACAAATTTAATTACATAATAAAAGAAGGTACAATGAGTTACATAAAAAAAACAAATCAAAAAACTTAAATGAAACAACAAAAAAAAAAAGAAAATAAGAAGAAATAGACCAGAAACATCCAACCTCCAAGTCTACTTAACCAATGCACCATCAGGTTTATTTTCTTAATTGTGCAGAACTTTCATTTGTAAATACAATCTAATATGAAATAGATAATAAAGAAAAAACTAAAAGATAATGCCAAGAATCAAATCAAGGTGCTTAGGCTATGTGTTGTGGTTGAAGTCATCATAAAAATTCATTTTATCATATTGTTCAACATGAAGCTGACTGGTCCTAGCTCTTCACCTATTGTCGTTCGCGTCACCGTTTGCTTGAGCCCGTTTTGGTCCGCTAGCCATTCACGCCACTGACCCCTTCAGTTTTTGCCTATTGTGGCCGCTAGCTGGCTTGCGTGTGGCGTTCGTGCTACCATTTCGCAACAACCGTAAGCGGCCCGCAGCGGATAGTCTTACAATTACCAATATGTGCATTAACTACTGCATCAACACAATGCGTGTCTTTAAACAACGTTATATTGATATCATTCACTATAATCATTCTCTATCATTTGTCACATCAGTGCTATATAAGCTTTTCTCCATCACTTAACTTCATCTCAACTTAAGGTCTCGAAATGCATTGATTGCACAAGTTCTATAGGAGAATATCAACTTTCTCACCGATCTTTACTATCTCAATGCGCAAGTATAAATGAACATGTTATGCAAGTTATTGCACCGAAAGCATGCTAACCTTGATTAGAATACTACATAACCTCCTTTTTAAAACAACTAGGAAAACATGTCCTTTAGGGAATTGTGACCATGAAAGTGGACCAAAACCTTACCCCCGCCATCTTACCACTTTCCGGTTTCTTTTAAATTTTAATTTTTTTTGTTTATTTTTTTTAGAAACATTTAGAAAAAGAAAATTCTCCCATCCCCACACTTGGGATACATTGTCCCCAATGTATGGTTTTGAGAAAATAAAAACGAAGACACAACTAAGTAAAACTCCAATCTCTTCTATTAAAAACCCGGGTTGTTCCCAACACAGTGTCGAAGAGAAATCCATGAGAATTTCCCCAGACTTGGTTTTTGCTAAGATGGTAGCTTAAAATACCACTAATAACAAACAAAGTAGAAATTACAACGCAAAATAAAAAATAAAATATACAAAATGTACAATTACCATATTTTTGAAACTTTTATGACATTCAAGGTGGGTGACTGGCCCACTTCCGTGCAGCTTTCTCGTAATAAACACGCTCCTTTTCAAGCAACTGTTGCCAGTCTTTCAGCAAAACAGGGTCAGGCCCGAACATTCTCAACCTCCGCCATGGATCATTTAGGTTAGGTGGATGTCTCACTTTCGTCTTCCTTGGTCAGCTACCTTTTTTCTGCCACATTCTCACTTTGTTGATGCTTAACTTCTTTCTTCTCAAATGCCAGTCAATCACAAAACGCTCCACTTTCGTGTGATCCTTGATCAAGGATACACACTTGTTAACAAAATCCGCCTTCAGGCTTTCCATGCCAACAAAAGGGTCAATACAGTTTTCAAATAATAATAACCGTTTATCACAATTCCCACACTTTATTCCCAGTGTCCCCATAGCACAATTAATCACTACAAGTGATGTGGCAAGGAGGGGTCTACCCAATATGACTGTGGGTTGCCTGTTAGTTACATTTTTAACATAATCAAGTACTAAAAAGTCAACTGGGTAACATAAATCCTCCAAATGTACCATCACATTATTTTTCATGCCTCGGGGAAGTTTATGGGTTTGATCCGCTAAAACCACGTTGGTGTTTACTTTTTGTAGCGGACCAAACTCATATTAATCATATAAACTATCGGGCATGATACTAACAAAAGCTCCAAGATCTAGCAGTGCCCAGTCAATTTTAAATTCACCAATTTGGAATTTTGATAGTTGGTTAATTTGTATATGCTTTAGTTCGTTTATTATGTAGTTTTAATTATTTATTTTAGGAACTTTGGTACTTCATACGTCTTTTATATTTCAGGTCATTGGTCATTAAAGTTATATAATTAGCCCATTAATTAACATGCTTTGAAGTCTCAACTTCGGGAGTGATACGCCCGCGTTTTGGAGCTGCAATTGAAAAGAGAAAAAGAAAGAATGAAAATAATAAAGAAAGAAATCATAGCCTCATTAACTTATTCATATTAAAGTTTAATGGTTCATTGTTTGGTGCATAAAAAGCACGTGTCATTTGTGCTAGTTGGTAAACACAAGAATAAAAGGATTTAAAAGAAAAGTGAGACTTGGTGGACTTTCAAAGGTTGTTGAATTAATATTACGTGAGCTATGAACCAACTCAAGTGGTGGGCTGGACTATGCTAGATGGGCTACATTTAATTGATGTGGGCTACATGGGCTATGGACCAACTGAGTTGTGAGATCATAAGGGACGTGGGGAATTAGGAGGTTTACTTGGGGGGAGAGCGGCGACGGTACGAGGTAACGGGAAGAGGAAGAAAAGGACAGCCATTTTTTAATTGATTCATCTTCTAATATATTAAAAAAATCTCCATTCATCCATTCACTATATTGGATGGCCTACCAAATATCGAGTGAAGACCTAATCATCACCATGAGTGGCTAGTCTCCTTCGAGTCATACCCGGGATGTAGAGTTTGTATCTTTCAATTTTCTCATGTGTTTAAGAACAAATGATTTTGTAATTGTTTATGGTTGATCTTTGAGTATTGATGTTTGGTATTACTGTGCATTCAGTCGGTTTAGGTTTATTTCGATCGGAACGATTAGTTTGCCAATTGCTATGATAATTGCTTATAGAGTTGTTTTGACTAGTTTAAATATGATGAAGCATACAATTGCCCTTAGTTGAGTCACACTGGCAGGAACTGTTTGATAACCAGTGCCGTGTGTTAGCGATTGTTGATGCCTAAGGTTTGCCTAGTTTGTCAATCTGATTTGATCTTTGACAATTTATCTGTTAAGTGAACATGAGATTATTGTATATTTGCTTACTTGAAACCCGGGTGTGATTTGTCTTTGTTAATTATTTGAAAGTTGCTATTTGCTTTATTATTATTAAAACCAACCTATTTGCTTGTGTGATCAGCACTACACTCTGTCACTTCATAATATTAATTATGTACATGATTTGCATTGACCACATACTCTTGGTGGATACGATACCTTACTTATCCTATCTATATAGTTTAACTAGGTTTTTGATTGACTCAAACGACGATCATCAAAATGGCGCCGCTGCCGGGGAGTTAGTACGCTTTTTGTTTTTCGTGTTATTTGATTTTCGTGTTTTATTTAATTTTCAGTTTTTAGTTTAAATTTTATTTTACTTTATTTTATTTGCATTTTTTCATTTTACGCGGGTTGTGTTAGTTGTGCAGATTACAGGTTTATGCGCACCTGCCATTCGGGCCAACATTCTCCGTTAGTTTATGAGCCCAAAATCGAGAGAGTAGCTCGGCAGAACCGAGTACAAAATAGAAACTCACAAATGGAAGACCAGAACAGAATCAGAACCAGAACCAAAACGAAAACCAGAACCAGAACCAGAACCAGAACAATAACCAAAACCAAGATCCACTTCCACAAACCAACATGTTTCACCCAGAAAACATACCCGATCCACCAAACTTCAATAACCATAATAACCAAAACAACTCAGCTCATGCTTCTAGAACCCGAAATCAAAACCGAAACCGAAACCTTAACCGAAACTTAAACCTCAACTTTGACCAAGCCGGACCATCCGCTCCAAACAATAACCCAACCGCCGAGTTCGGATAAATCTTGATGATGTTCGATCGAGTGTTCCGACTGAAGACGAGGATGAGGGTGAAGATAATAATGGAAACAAGGGTTTTCGGGCAGCTGATGATGAGGTCGATCGATGGGTTAGGAGAAATCGGGAGGTTGAACCCGAGAACGAGGTTGGTGAACCAGAGGTCGAGGGTGAAAACAATTATGAAGATGAAGTGGAGGAGCCCGTTAATCGAAGACGGGCTAAACCAGCTAACAGACACAGAAGGGATCGAGAAAGGGTAAATCGTGCGGAACGACCCGAAAGAGTTCGTGGTATTCCGGTTAATCGAGGCGGTATGGGAAACCCCGGGGGGGGCAAAGGAGAAATTAAATAGCCCCAGCTCATGGTGTTAACAGTCGGTTCAGACTGGCTACCTCAAACGGAGCATCCCCGTTGGTTCCACAAGAACGAGTGCAGGGACAGCCAACCTTCAAGTCCCGGCCATCTTACATCAACATCGTTCCTCATTTCAATGGGATGGCTTCGGAAGACCCGTATTCGCACTTGATCGATTTTTCGGATGTTTGCGGGTCTATTGGTGATGGTACGTACGATCAGGATGAAGTTCGGTTGTGGTTATTCCAGTTCTCATTAAAAGACAAAGCGAAACTGTGGTTTAACTTGTTACCAACACACAGTATCAGAAACTGGGCTGAGATGCAACAAGTATTCCTAAACGAGTTTTATTCACAGTCGAAGACTACCGAGGCCCGTTCAGACATTCTTCACTTTATAGAGTTACCAGGTGAGTTATTCCATAAAGCTTTTACCAGATACAAGGATATGATCAGAAAATGCCCACATCACCAAATCGAACTGTGGGAACTGGTAAAGTGCTTTGTTGATGGTTTGACATACGAGGACCGAAAGCATCTTAAGGCCTCGTGTAATAGTCAGTTGTTGAATCCGTCGGAGGAAGATGATTGGTAATATTTAGAGTTCATGTGTGAAGATTCGAAGGCAGAAGCAGCAGCTGAAAGACGAAGACGTGGTAATTCATCCAGATCGGTTAAGTCAGTCACGAGTGAATCTGAAAGAATTGCTGAGTTAGAACGTAAACTGGCTGGGTACAGAAAGGGTAAGAAGAAAGAAGTCGGGAAAGTTGGAGTAAAATTCCCGGTTTGTGAAGATTGCGGTGAACTCGGGCACAAAGCAGAAAATTGCCCCTAGTTTTATGATGACGAGGAGGACGATACTGAGGAAGTCAGTTATGCTTAAGGGGATTCCAAAGGCCAAGGGTTCAATTCGAACACATATCACCCGGGCCTAAGGAACCACCCAAATTTTCGTTACGGGAACGCGTCTTCTCAGTTGAACCCGAACTTTCAGGGATCGAGTCAGAACAGATCGCAGGGTAATTACCGCCAGAGCGGTTATCAGCAGGGCTCGAGTAATCAGAATCGGGGGTATAACAGAGACGGTAACCGGGATGAAAATTTTTCGGGTAATCAGGATCAGCAGAAACAGTCCTCGGGTAATTCGGATGAGTCAGTACATTCGAAGTTGGATGCGTTATTGAAAGCCATGACTGATCAAAAGGCCGAGACGAAGTAACAGTTCGAGTTACGGGATAAATCATCGGAGGCAATGATGAAGCAAATTGGTCAGCTCGCTTCAGACATGGCGAAATTACCAAAGAATGCGGGCCAACTTCCGAGCGACACCACAGTCAACCCGAATCATCACAGTTCAAGTTCGAAAAAGCACGTCAATCAGGTAAGTATTTTACGTAATGGTAAGAAGTATGATAATAAGGTTGGGGGGCCACCACCTTTGGTTGATGGGGTGGTGGAAGATATTGATGAAAATCTCGTCAGTGATGACGAGCCGGAACCGATTGAATTAAATAAACCTAACAAAAGTGAAACTAAAAATAACAAATCGGTTCCGAATGATGACACCAACAACTCTAAGGATAAGGAAAAGGTGAAAACCGTTCCATATCCCGATGCTTTGTTGGCTCCATCAAAGGCGAAGATGGCATCAAAACGAGGCCCACAACAAGAAGAAATGTGGGAAACATTTAAACAAGTCAAAATTAACATTCCTCTTTTAGATGTCATAAAACAAATTCCCGCCTATGCTAAGTATTTAAAAGAATTGTGCACAGAGAAAAGGAGTCATAAGATTCCTAAACAGATTGATTTTACCGATAATGTGAGTGCAATTCTTTATGGTGCTCTTCCACCCAAGCTACAAGATCCAGGAACGCCTATTATACCCATTCAAGTGGGTGATTTTAAAATGACTCGGGCGCTTCTAGATCTTGGAGCTAGCATCAGTATTCTCCCGGGCAGTTTATACGACCAGTACGATTTTGGCCCGCTTCGTGCGGCTGCCATCACGGTTGTCTTGGCTGACCAGACACCGAAACTGCCCCGAGGAATATTGACTGACGTTATTATCAAGGTGGAAGACTTTTACTTTCCATTTGACTTTTTAGTCCTCGATTATGTTTCGGGTGAGAGGACTAAACGGCCTACGGTTATCCTCGGTGGACCATTTTTGGCTACCGCAAATGCCAACATTAATTGTAGAAATGGTAATGTTGACATGGCATTCGGTAACCATAAACTGAGAATTAATGTTTTCACACGTGAAGATAACTCTCTGGTCGATGACGAATGCTTTATGGCCGATGTCATTGACGAGTGCATTCTGCTATACGACTCTGTCGTTAGTTCGGATGGCACAGCGGAGACGTGTTTTTTGTTTGACAGATTACAGGTGAAAACAGACAAGTTGCTGGAAGATGAGGAAAGACAGATGGAGATCGCAGCTGTGCGAGGAGACCGTCCACCATGGTCAGTTCAGGTGGAACTGCTTTCCGAGAAGATTGATACATGGTTGAAGCCGTCAATGCTGGAAGCACCGAAAGTCGAGCTGAAAGAGCTCCCAAAGCATTTAAAATATGCTTTTCTTGGTAAGAATAATACATTGCCTGTTATTATAGCTTCTAACTTATCCGTTGAACAGGAAAATGCTTTGATGGAGGTGCTGATTGCGAATAAAGAAGCAATCGGGTGGACGATAGCGGATTTGAAGGGAATCAGTCCCTCAATTGTGATGCACAAAATTTTAACAGATCCGGCTGTCAAAACCGAGCATGATGCTCAGCGGAGGCTGAACCCGAACATGAGGGAAGTGGTGAAGAAGGAGGTGCTGAAATGGTTAGATGCTGGCATTATCTTTGCCATATCAGACAGCATGTGGGTGAGCCCGACACAGACAGTACCGAAAAAGGCGGGCATCCAAGTCGTCAAGGACGACTCAGGTAACGAGGTCGCCACCCGGCCGGTAACCGGGTGGTGCATTTGTATTGATTATCGTAAACTGAACGCGGAAACATCAAAAGATCACTTTTCGCTTCCGTTTATCTATCAAATTGTCGAAAAGCTATATGGTAAAAAATTTTATTGCTTTTTAGACGGGTATTCCGGGTATAACCAGATAGCTATTCATCCTGAAGATCAGGAAAAGACCACGTTTACGTGCCCGTATGGCACATTTTATGTTTAGGCGAATGCCATTCGGGTTATGTAACACCCCCGCCACCTTTCTGAGGTGTATGATGAGTATCTTTTCAGATATGGTGGGGGTGGGTCTTTGGAAATTTTCATGGATGATTTTTTGATTTTCGGCACATCTTTCGAGTCATGTTTAAATCAACTCGAAAAAGTTTTGAAAAGATGTGTCGAAACGAATTTGGTTCTTAGTTGGGAAAAGAGCCATTTTATGGTCCAAGAGGGAATTGTATTGGGCCATGTCGTTTCGAGTTGGGGGACCGAGGTGGACCGGGATAAGGTCCAAGTCATTTCTACTCTACCTCATCCCATCAATGTCAAAGGCATTAGATCATTTCTGGGGCATGCCGGGTTTTATAGACGGTTTATTAAGGGTTTTAGTGATATTACCAAACCCTTATGTAATTTATTGCTTAAGGATTCCCCGTTTGATTTTAACGATGAATGTGCTAAGGCCTTTGATATTTTGAAACTGAAATTAGTTGAAGCCCCGATATTGCAATCACCTGACTGGAGTTTACCTTTTGAAATAATGTGTGATGCAAGTGATTATGCGGTCGGGGCTGTTTTGGGTCAACGGGTTGACAAGAAACCCGTTGCTATATACTATGCAAGTAAAGCCCTCTCGGATTCTCAATTGAATTATACCACAATCGAGAAGGAGTTACTAGCAGTAGTATATGTTCTAGATAAATTCCGGACTTATATTTGGGGTAGTAAAGACATTATATATTCTGACCATTCTGCTGTGAGGTACCTCATGAATAAGAAGGACGTGAAACGACGATTAATCAGGTGGGTTTTGCTGCTTCATGAGTTTGATCTAGAGATTCGGGACAAGAAAGGTAGTGAAAATGTTGTTGCATATCACTTGTCCCAAATCATGGTGGAAGATGGAGAACAAGACGGGCCCATTAACGAGTCATTTCCAGATGAACAAATCATGGCAGTCTCCCAACACCCCTGGTTTTCACATATTGTTAATTTTAAAGTTTCAAGTGACATACCGGAGCATTGGCAAAGGAGGAAAAAGAAGCACTTGATGTCACAAGCTAAACAGTATATTTGGGATGACCCGGATTTGTTCAAAATTGGTGCTGATCAGATGATTAGACGATGCATACCCGAGGAGGATGTCAGATCGGTGTTGGAACACGCACATTCGTCTGCGTGTGGTGGTCATTTTAGTGGCCAGAAAACCGCTCGAAAAGTTTTAACGAGTGGTTTCTTTTGGCCTTCAGTGTTTAAGGATGCTCACGAGTTCGCGACACATTGTTTAAAGTGTCAACAACTAGGGAGTATTTCTAAGCGGGACGAGATGCCCTTGAACCCGATCCTAGTCGTTGACATTTTTGATGTCTGGGGATCGATTTCATGGGCCTGTTTCCGAATTCACACGGTAATTTGTATATCCTAGTGGCCGTCAATTACGTTTCTAAATGGGTTGAAGCGATAGCCACTAGGACAAATGATCACATAGTCGTTTGCAATTTTGTTCAAAGTAATATCTTTTCGAGATTTGGAGTCCCCCCCCCCCCCCGAACCATCATAAGTGATGGAGGATCTCATTTTAAGAATTTTAAATTCGGGAAATTGCTTAAACGATATGGTGTTGATCATAGGATTGCAACTTCTTACCATCCGCAAACGAGTGGACAAGTAGAGGTTTTCAATAGGCAAATAAAACAGATTTTGCAGAAAACTGTTTGGGCGGACCGAAAGGATTGGTCAACTAAGTTGACCGATGCCTTATGGGCCTACCGAACCACGTATAAAACGGCAATTGGAACCACTCCTTATAGACTTGTGTATGGAAAGGATTGCCATTTACCGGTTGAAATTGCACAAAGAGCGTTTTGGGCTACTAAACAGGTTAATATGGATTATGATGATGCAGGTAAGGTGAGAAAATTGGCTTTGTGCGAGATCGAGGAGTTGAAAGACGAGGCATACGATTGCGCTTCCGCTTAAAAGGCAAAGATGAAGAAAGTTCACGATGCGAAGATCTGGTTGAAGAACTTTGAAGTTGGACAAAGAGTGTGGTTGTACAACACGAGGATGAAGCTTTTCCCGAGTAAGTTGAAAAGTAAGTGGACGGGCCCGTATTTGATTGTAAGGGTTGAAAATCACGGGCAATACGAGATTGAAGATTTTGAAGATCATTTGAGGCAAGTGGTAAATGGCTATAGACTGAAGCCATACTTGGAGATGGAGGATATTCATAACATGAGTAAGGAATCGGTGAGTTTCATTGTAACCTCACCGGTTTATGAAGACACTTGATGGTCAATTACATGTATTTCCAGGTTAGTGTATATTTTGTTGTATTTGGAACTTTGTGGGTGTAGTTCGCTATAAACCTTCACGAGATCCCACTCGTCCTCCCGGGCTACCGGGGGGTTTACAGGGCTTGTTGCATACGCTAAATGTAATCGTGATTCCTACGAAAGTGAGTTAGGTCTTTTAACATTTTAACTAATTTAACAGAATTTATTATGAAACGAATTAATTTGGCTCGGTAATTGTTTTAATGAAATTAACAATTATTCATTTTCGAAACTCTTAAAAGACCTATGTCTTACACTTGTGAGAAGCTTGCTTCTACACATCTCGAGATTTTGCAGGTTCGATTGTCAGTTTGGTAATTGGATGAGACGACAGTATACGAGTGTTACGAGAGTTCACAAGCCGACTGGTCCTTCTCCAGTCACGTTGATATCAGGTGATTTCAGTTTCATAATTTAATTTTGTTTATATTACTTTAAACGTTAAAAGTGTAATTGTATAATTGTTAGTAGAACCGCCACACCTGACCCCCGAAATTTTAAAATTGCTTAATAGTCAAAAAGTCAATTTCAACCCCTTCCCTCAAATGTTCATTAATCGTTATCCTTTTTAACTTTGAGGACAATGTTGAGTATTCTTACATTGAGGACAACATAAACTTCAAGTGTGGGGATGGGGGGAAATTTGAAAATTTTTAGCCCGATGGTACCTTAAAGAGTGTTCAGAAACCAAAGTTGTTAACTGTTAATTATTGCCATTAATGCCAAGTCATAGCTTTTTGATCATGGTTGGTTTTTCAGCGTCTCATTAGTCTTACTCACAAATGTTTTTATAACAAGAAGTTGAAAATGGGGTCGTTTAGGCGGGGATAACGAGTCATGGGGACATGTACACATGTTTATATCATCAACCTTATTCCTCCGTTACGTGTGTGAGTTGACCCAAATATATATAATACACATATAATATATAGTAGACACATGCCATTTGAGTGCTTTCACTGATGTTCATGGATTATGGGATCACAGTTGGCAAAATGCAAAAGTGACAAAGGCAACTAGGTTAAGCCTCGTCTGGATGAGTGCGAGTGTGGGTACTGGGGGGTTGGGGCCTCATTATTACACATATGAGGTGAGGTTAATGTGAGGGGCGGGGGGTTGGGTCCCTTAGAAAACCTTTCTTGGACTTATTTTTCAATTGTTTAACCCCGACATTATGTTACGAGACGATCCGGCTTACTCGGTTTATTTGTAATTGTATTTGTATTTGTATTTGTTCCATTATTAAGCATCACGCTATTATGCTTAAAAAAAACTTGAGGAAAAGGCCAAAAGGATGTTTGTTTATATTCAGTAGTTCGTTTATGTAAAAAAAAGAAAAAAAATATGAAATCAGTATGTATGTTAGTTTGCTTATTTAGAGGTTGAAGTCAGTCAGTTTGTATAGCAGTTTAGTTTATTTAGATGCTTTGTAATAAGCCGGGTTGGATCGTTTGAGCTACTTAAATATTTCCCTTCCATACCCTTACACCTGGCCCCGTTACAACCCTTTAAAGACCTCTTGATTTGCATTTGTGTCAAAGCAGCTTGATGGATGAATATTTGATTATGAGTGATATTGAGAGCAGAGTGATACTAGCACCACTTTTGCTAGTCCAGATATTAAACTGAGAGGAGAGATGTTATATTATGAGGGGTATGAGCATGTATGCTTTAACCGGAAACAAAGTACACTTGTCTGGGCGGTCCTATTATTTTTATTATATCACTTAACCTTATTTGTGAGATGTCAATCTATAAAAAGTGTCAGTCTGGGAAACTGGGTATGACCTTAAACCTTACTAGTATTAATGGCGATAATCTACATACCTATGATGGAGGTTGATGTTTGCTTTAGAGTTTTGCTTGAGGGCAAGCAAAAGATAAGTGTGGGGATGTGATAGTTGGTTAATTTGTATATGCTTTAGTTCGTTTATTATGTAGTTTTAATTGTTTATTTTAGGAACTTTGGTACTTCATACGTCTTTTATATTTCAGGTCATTGGTCATTAAAGTTATATAATTAGCCCATTAATGAACATGCTTTGAAGTCTCAACTTCGGGAGTGATACGCCCGCGTTTTGGAGCTGCAATTGAAAAGAGAAAAAGAAAGAATGAAAACAATAAAGAAAGAAATCATAGCCTCATTAACTTATTCATCTTAAAGTTTAATGGTTCATTGTTTGGTGCATAAAAAGCACGTGTCATTTGTGCTAGTTGGTAAACACAAGAATAAAAGGATTTAAAAGAAAAGTGAGACTTGGTGGACTTTCAAAGGTTGTTGAATTAATATTACGTGAGCTATGAACCAACTCAAGTGGTGGGCTGGACTATGCTAGATGGGCTACATTTAATTGATGTGGGCTACATGGGCTATGGACCAACTGAGTTGTGAGATCATAAGGGACGTGGGGAATTAGGAGGTTTACTTGGGGGGAGAGCGGCGACGGTACGAGGTAACGGGAAGAGGAAGAAAAGGACAGCAATTTTTTAATTGATTTATTTTCTAATATATTAAAAAAATCTCCATTCATCCATTCACTATATTGGATGGCCTACCAAATATCGAGTGAAGACCTAATCATCACCATGAGTGGCTAGTCTCCTTCGAGTTATACCCGGGATGTAGAGTTTGTATATATCAGTTTTCTCATGTGTTTAAGAACAAATGATTTTGTAATTGTTTATGATTGATCTATGCGTATTGATGTTTGGTATTACTGTGCATTCAGTCGGTTTAGGTTTATTTCGATCGGAACGATTAGTTTGCCAGTTGCTATGATAATTGCTTATAGGGTTGTTTTGACTAGTTTAAATATGATGAAGCATACAATTGCCCTTAGTTGAGTCACACTGGCAGGGACTGTTTGATAACCAGTGTCGCGTGTTAGCGATTGTTGATGCCTAAGGTTTGCCTAGTTAGTCAATCTGATTTGATCTTTGACAATTTATCTGTTAAGTGAACATGAGATTATTGTATATTTGCTTACTTGAAACCCGGGTGTGATTTGTCTTTGTTAATTATTTGAAAGTTGCTATTTGCATTATTATTATTAAAACCAACCTATTTGCTTGTGTGATCAGCACTACACTCTGTCACTTCATAATACTAATTCTGTACACGATTTGCATTGACCACATACTCCTGGTGGATACGATACCTTACTTATCCTATCTATATAGTTTAACTAGGTTTTTGATTGACTCAAACGACGGTCATCAAATTTCGATTGATAAAAAGGGCACTCCTTGGTCTTGAAGTTTACTCGAGATAATATTATTATCAACCCTCTCATTCCTTATTTTGGTTAGTTTGTCATTTTAAAATTTATCGCAAGAACAATTTTCACAAGAAAGATGTTTTTATTCGATTGTAACTCATAATTATTATTAAAAATTGTTTCATAGTTAACCACATTCTCAATCTCATCACTAATATCTTCCACCACCACCTCAACAAACTGTGATGCTGGATCAATTTGAACACTATAAATTTCAAAATTAGGTAAAAGACTTACCGCATTGATATGCACGTTATTCCCCTTCTTTAAGCTCGAGCTGTTTTTCTTCAAATTCACCACATCGGTTGCAAGTTGACCCATTTTAGTGGTCAATGAATGGATGGCTTTGTCACGGATTTCATCCTTTTGCATGCGCACTTCATCAAGTTGATTTCTCCTTTGCATGTCTTGTTGCATCAACTTTAACATGTCCATGACTTCATTCCACTTGAAGAACTGTGACCTGAAGACCCACTTTGACCACTTCCCGCTTGTTGAAATTGACTTTGAAAACCTTGACTTGCATATTGTTGACGAGGAACATAATTTTCTTGAGAAACCCCTTGAATATTCGTATTGGATTGGGTAGCCGGATTCCCATAACGAAAATTTGGATAATTCTCAACCTGAGGTGGTAAGTGTTAGAGTTCATATTATAATTCCTACCACCTCCCCCTTGAAGTGTATTCACCTCCTCTACTTGTACTTGTCCCACCGTACACACTTCCGATGAATGACCCAACTCATTACAATTCGTACAAACATCAATTACTTGATTAGTGGTTTGTACCCCTCCATCTTCCACAACTTGTACTTGTGGTCTTCCTATTGCCGGCCTTGCTCTTCTTCCAGTTTGAGCTTTTCTCTTTGCTGTGACCACCATTTGCCCCAAATATGCCCAATCATCTTGTTCATAGTTAGTACCAAATGTTCCATTTGTGATTGATCTCAAATCCCGTTCATCTTCCATACTCAACCCCTCGAATGCTTCATGAACATCTCACCTGATTGTTGTTGGAAGGTTCTCAAACTTCATCTTGCATCATTGGTCTTTTGAGCCGTGTAAAATTCTTCCAAAAACCTTTGTTGCATCTTGGCCCAAGTATGAATGGATGCGGAAGGCAATGTGTAAAACCATCTCTTTGCCTTGCCTTCCAAAGAAAATTGAAATAAGACCAACTTAACCTCATCCGAAGAAAACCCTTGACCCCCAATCGTGTTGCAAATTGAATCATATGCCTCCAAGTGAAAGTAAGGTTCCTCCATTGCTAGACCCTTATACTTTGGTAGACTTTTGAGGGAATTGGTTCTCACCTCAAATGTCCTTCCTTGTTGATTGTGAGGAATAACCACCGGAGACGGATTATTAGTAATTATCGGTCAAAAATGAGCTTCAATCCCCCTTATTATCTCTCTTGCATACCTTCTTGGTACCCCCATTGGTACTCTTGGTTGACCCATTTGCCTATAAACGGGCCTTGGAGGTGAAAATTGTTGAAATTGTAGTTGGGGCATTTGTTGAAATTTTTGCTCTAATTGTTGCACTTGTTGTGGAGCTTGTTGTTGTTGAATAACCGGTTATGGTTGAACTTGTTGTTGAACAACCGGTGGTGGTTGTCTACTAAGTTCTTGCACCGGTTCCGTTTGTTGCCCTTGTGTGTAAGCAAAATTCCCTTGATTCACCCTTTGACTTCCATCACCCCTCGTGTAGTAACATTCCACTTCATACCCCTCAAACTCACTGTCAAACCCATACCCACCTTGTGTTCTTGAATATTGCATGAAAGGTGGTGGTTGATATTGGTAACTTGATTGTGGTTGTTGAAAGGTTGGTTATTGGTTTTGTTGAGATGATGATGCACCACAGGTATGCAAAAGTTTGGAAATAGGTGGCAATGTTGATGATGTTGAATAGGTGAATTGAGCATTTACGGGTTCGGTTGTGTGAGTTGGTTTCAATTCACTTGATGAAGTAGGTATGGTAGTAGTAATCGGTGGAGGTGGATTTGGTGGAGGTGTGGTTGGCAATGCATGCCCGAAGTAGGGGCAAGTGAATCCATGGTGTTGTTTGATGCAGTTGGAGAACCAAGCAGCTTGTTCTCCCTAAGTAACACTCGGTTTCTTCTAAGTGTCCGTTCAATCTCGGGATCAAATACTAGTGGTGATCACATGTTGAAGCCTCTAGTGTGCATACACCTGTAAGTACATGCACACTAACACAACCAGCATAAACACGATAATAACAAACAAAAACTACAAAATTTAACACACGTTACGCACTACTACCCGGCAACGGCGCCAAAATTTGACGTGAGGTCGAAGACACACTCAAAAATAAACCAAATACAACTAATTAGATAACAATAAGTGAGTGTCGAACACAGTGAGTTTGTGGAAAATGTGTTTCTAAGTAGCTTTGTAATCTGACTATATTAAATTAAACTAACTTGCATAAAAAATAAATTCAAAGATTTGGTTGGTTGATTTGATTAACCAAAAAGAAATGAAAATGAATAACAAGTTTTACTGATTCAATAAAAAGAATGCTCTCTCCTGATTTTAGGTTTCCAAGATTGATAATGTTAACTTTAACTTTTGGGATGAACTACATAGACATAGTTCGTGAGTATGTGTTTGATTGTGATAAAAGAGGACTAAGTACTTGGATTGTAAAAACGCAAGGTTGTCACTCGATAATCAGTTTTATATAGCCAACCCTAATTCCCTTCCAATAAATCCCAATTGCCTATGGCACCAAGAACTGATAGTCAAGAACACGAATTACACTATACTAAAAATTACTAATCAAACTCACAATCACCATAGCAATACAATCATAAGAGCAATTTACTATCCCCCAAATAACATAAACAATTAACAAACATCTAATGGAAAACCTTACAATTTGGGAGAGAACACAAAAGAAGTTAGCCACTCATAATTTGTTTCATCATCACATCAATTAGAGTATGCATATGAATCAAAAATACCAAATCAATTATTGGAATCACCAAACTATTGTTCTTGAGCCCATAAATCACCCCTAGGTCGTCTCCAAATGATAGATAGGTGAAAACACACCAAAAAACGGACTAAAACAAGTATTTTTGACAGTTACAGCTCTGTACCGTGGCCCGCGGTGGTCTCCACGACCCCAGAACTCACGGTACGGTGAGTTTTGGTCATTTTTGATCAATTGGACCGTGGCCCACAATCCAGACCATAGGCCACGGTGGTCTACAGCCACCATCTTCGTTTTTCTCATTTTCTTCATATATTTCTCGTTTCAACTCCGTTTTCTTCACCGTTTTTGCCCACGTTCTCGTGATTTCTTCCTCTATCTCCTCATACATGCAATTATGCAAGTAACCATAGTCAACTAATTCCATGAAACTAATTGGTTAAGTATATGCATTTATATATTTTAGCTCGCTTAACGGCTTCCCTACGGTTCGCCCGTCAGTGCCCTACATTGGCGTCGGATTTACTCATAAACACAGTTTTACAAATCATAGTTAATTAAAAACTTTCGCGGAATATAAAACTTCAATCCATCATTACAAAACATTCAAATCTTGTCTTTAAAACATAACATAAAACATTATATTCAAAATATCATTTCTTCCATCTTTAGATGTCAGCCGTTCAATCCATGTCATGTGTCATCCTCATGCTAGCTCATTAAGCATATTTACATGTGTGCATATTAAAAATCAGCTACACTGAGTGAGTTCTAGTTAATCAAGCAACCTACAATACCTTCACATATCATATATATATACGTATCCGAAGATACATATTCATACTTAACCTGATACCATTCTTACATGCATGCATAATTACTTAAATGTATCCCGGAGGCACATAATAATACCTTGTCCTTAAATATCCATAAGATGAACATTACACAACATTCATTACAGGAATATCTACTATAGTCCATAGAAGGAACACTATATATTATCCATAGAAGGAACAACGTGTATTATCCATAGAAGGAACACTATATATATTATCCATAGAAGGAACAATATTCACTATCCATACAAGGAACTATATATATTATCCATAGAAGGAACAACGTTTATTATCCATAAAAGGAACATACACTTAATCATATAATATCCATCTAAGGAACACTAATGGGGTCCACATGCCTTATCTACGCTGTTACATTCCACATCTATGTCCAAAGGAAGTTAGAGGAATTTGACATCCTAACTTACTATGTCGGACGTAGAATATACCCATGTAAACAAGCATACCACATCATAACATACAGACGCACTGGGCATCCTTCACATTAATCTTTTAGCGATCACCTTCCCTTGCAATACGTGCAATATCCGAGATCGTTCACGTACCGAAAAGCATTCTTTTATATCTTAAATAACTTTCACATAAATCATATATTGCATACACTTACCACTTAAGGTAAGTGTATTAACTAATCACATTGAGTATGCACATAGCCCCGAAAACAAAACAAGGAAATTGGGCTAGAAACTCACCTGGATCCGGTTACGTTCGGAGTTAATTGTAATCCCTTTCCTTAGTTGTGCACGACTAACTGTGAAACACATATATTTGTTAAGTAACCATGTAACTAATTAAGTTGGTATATTTGTTAACTAACATACTTGCTAAGTTAGGCTTGCTTGTTTAGTTAAACGGATCTATCGGGGTTACCTTGTTTAACGAATGTATGCTTTTCTTTCATTCATTAAGTATATTCATCTTTATTATATTACATTATATATATATATATATATATATATATCTTTCATTTGTCGACGAACTTGTCTATAAAAATTTAATAGGATTTAACGGAGTTGATGAGGTTGATTAAATTGGTTTATTAATCAAGTTGGATCATCCTTGGTTACTATGGGCTAGGTAGCCCAATCAGCTTAGGACTTGCTAGGCCAGGGATCGTATCTTGGAAGCTCAATTAAATGAGCCCGTCTAATCGAATCGATACCATTTTACAATCGAATTGAATGGCCCATCATCTAATCGAATCGAATCTCTATCTGCTGGCCTAAGTGCTTCCAACTTGTTTCATGAGAAAATTATATGTGATTCTGCACCCTGGAGGATTCGAACTCAAGGGCCTCAGCTCACACTCAAACGCCTTAACCACTCCACCACAACATCTGAATGGTATACTCCTTATCTGATTTGTTTATATTCAGTAGCTGCAGCTTTCCCTTATTTATTTATTTCTTTCTTTCTTTTTCTTTTCTTTCTTTTCTATTGTTGCATCGCTTACGCTTTCATTATTATTGTTATTATTATTATTATTATTACACTTTCTATTATTGTCACCAATATTATGACCATTATTATTTCTACTATTTCATCCAACCAAGATCTACCTCGTTTTGAATAAAGTTTGGACATTTATAAATTTTTATAACCCGGTTGAACTAGATCTAGAAATACTCAACTAGCCGAGCATAAATGAGCAAACTTTTTGTTATGAAACGCACCTTAAATGGATCGGTTTCACGAACACAACCAAACCTTGGTGTATATCTTGCTCGTTGAGGCACCACGAAACTCCGGTTCTTCCTTGGATTTGGATCCGAAAAAGGGAAGAGAGAGTGCTTGTGTGTGTGTTGGTAAATATGGAAAGTGGCTAGGGTTTAAGGGGTATATATATACACCTTAAGTATGGACCTTAGGCCCATTAGCTCACTAGTCCATGATTTATTTTAAGCCCAACACTAATAAAGTCTACCATCCTTTATATTATTTTATTATTTATTATATCTCTACTAACTCAAATTAATTCGTCCAAGGCAGTTAATATATATAATTATTATCCTAGAAATATCGGGATGTTACATATTCCCGCACTTAGCTTTTGCTATAGTAGTACGCTTAAAATAAAACGGTTAAACAAACTACAAAAATAAATAAAACACAAACGGAGAATAAAAGTCGGGTTGCCTCCCGGTCAGCTCTAAGTTTTTGTTAAGGTCTTCAGCCGGACCATTACCTGATTTTTGCGGTTATGGTGGTCTAATGATGTGCTTATACCTTTCTCCATCTCATAGCGTCTGCTTCTCCAGCATTATGATAGCTTTAATGCTTCCCATCTTGGCCCAAAACATGCCAACCTCCTTTGTTCATTATCGAATCCAGGTGGTTTCTTTACTTTCCCTTTCTTTGGTGGTTTCTTTTTATTTATTACATCCATCTCTTTACTACTCACTAGGTCCATCACCTTATTGATATTATCATCCGAACTTTACCAGCTCCTCACTCTGAATTTCTACCACATTCAACTCTTCCCTCTCTTTCTCACACTTATACCTGTAAAAACAACACCTTCCTTCTCGGTATTATCCTCTCTTACACGAGGAATACACCTGTTGTAACATCCGACCCCTCGCACCACCAATATTGTCCACTTTGCCCACGAAGAGCTCATGGATTTGTTTTTGGTTGCCCAGATGGAGACTTCCCAGGAGTGTAAGGCCCCATTACCGGTGCCCTACATTTGGTGTTGGATTTACTCATAAACGCAGTTCTAAATATCAGAGTTAATTAAAACTTCATGCGGAATAAAAACTTCAACCATAAAACATTACATAACTTTCTAATCTTGTCTTATCAAACATTCATAGTCATTTAAAAACAAAACATAGTCTTTAAAACATCATAACATTTCCTTGAGACGCCAGTGTCTTCAATTCGATGCCATGTGTCCTCATCAAGCAAACTGCCTCATCCTACTCACCTGCGTGCATACTAAAAGTCAGCTATGCTGAGTGAGTTCTAGTTAATCACACATAATACAATACATACACTTACCTGCAATTATGCATCCGAAGATACATAATAATTACTTTACTAACTTACTTTCATTACATAATTTCATACATACATTCATACTTTATTACTTTCATACTATATAATTACTGTCCATTCTATCTCAGATATTGTTAGGTCTGGTCCCTCTTTCCTTTGTCTATCTCAGATATTATTAGGGTCTGGTCCCTTTCTTGTCTACCTCAGATATTATTAGGGTCTGGTCCCTATTTACTTCTCTATTTCAGATATTATTAGGGTCTGGTCCCTTCTATCTCAGATATTATTAGAGTCTGGTCCCTCTTTCTTCATCTTCGTACATACCGTCATTACATACCCATATCATTCATACATACTCATATATTGTACATATATCTATCATACACATTCATCTATCATAAACATACCTCCCTTGTTAGCATGTGCAATACCCAAAGATCGTTCACATACCGACAAGCTTTCATTCACATTTACGATATTCATACATAACATATAAACCATATAAGGCACACACTTACCAGTTAAAATAAGTGTATTACCTATCACATCGAGTATGCACACAGCCTCGAAAACATAGCAAGGAAATGGGGCTAGAAACTCACCTGAAGTCGGTTACGTTCACCGTTTATGGTAATCCCTTTCTTGAGTTGTGCACGGCTAACTGTATAATATGCACATGTATCAATTAACTATTGCTACTCATATCGTATTTCTATCTTTATATAACCCACAACGAACGGGAGTCCAGGGGCAGCGCCCCTGGCAGCGGGGTTCTAGGGGCGGCAGCCCCTAGCGGGGTCCAAGGGGCAGAGCTCCTGGCTGGGGTTAACACATTTTCCATTAATATTTTAAGTTATTTTCTAAGTTGGGCTTGTCTATTTAAGCTCCAAGATACTGGCCTAATTTGTCTAAATTGGATATGGGCTTAGCTGATTCAGGCCCAACCGTCCATTATGGTATCTGGGCCCAACTGGACTCAGGCCCAAATCCAAACAAAGAACAGAGTGACCGAGAACCTGTTCTGGCCGAGAACTATGATCTGACCAAGAACTATGGTTTGACCGAGATCTCGTGTTGACCGAAATCTCATACTTGGCCGAGAACTCGTGTTTTCGGCCGAGAACTCTGACCGAGAACATAAGATTGCCGAGAACTACAGAGAACATGTGGTTTGACCAAGGATTCTCAAACTTGGCCGAGAACCCCCAGCTCAACTCATTTTCAGCTCAACTTTCTATCTTTTATTCCATTTTAGGCTTAATAAAGGTTAATCGGTCCAAGATTGCTCCTTTAGCTACATTACACCACCATTTCTAACTGTTTTAACACCTCCTAACCCCCATGGCTCAAAGTCTAGCTCGTTATTGCCATAAAGCTTGAGCCTTTAAGCCTAAAACGTTAGGGTTTTATTCATGAACCGTATCTAACTATGATCCTTTTCGTCCATATTAATCGTCAATTTTGCTACTTTATGAACTAACTAGACCCGATCTACTCTAGGTTTGGATTTCATGATTATTCGTTCATAAAACCGTAACCTTTAAGATCAAGAACATACCTTTATGATGTTTCTAGGTCACGGCTAGCTTTGATTATGAGCTTGGATCGTTTATCTAGCTTGAATAAGGATGATAAACCAAAGACCGATGCTCGTTTGATCTTGGATCTCGTTTCCTTCTCTTGCGGCCGAAATTAGGAAGGTTGTGTGTGTTATGGGGGTGTAGGGAGAATAAGATGGATAAGATGGATGGAAATGGAAAGATTTAGGGTTTAAGGGGTATTTATACTCCCTTAAGCCCATGGACCTAAGGCCCATCTTTCCTTTTCGGTCCATGATTAATTCCATTTAATTAGACTGCTTATCTTTCCTCCTATTATTGTTATTTTATTTACCATCTTAAGTAAACTTGTCCATTGAAAGAGATAATATATAAAATATTATTTATTGAAATTTTGGGATGTTAGAAAGAGGTCACCCGTCCTGCTACTACTTCCAGCTGAGCATGCATAACTATGGAGATCTCCTCTCGTCCACTAGCGTTAAGCCCAAAACGCGTTGGTGATTTAAGAGACGGGGCATTCACTTATGAACCAAGGATCTCTCTTGTCCATGGCCGATGTGGGATTTTCCTAGGATGTTATAAACACCCCTCCCCTTTGGACTCATCGTCCTCGATGATGTTTGCCCCACCATCCCATCCAGGATGTGGGATTTGCCCAAGGTGTATCTCATGACACTCCTGGGGACTCACCATCTCTTATGAGGTTTTCTCCACCATCCCAAACGGCACAAGAGTGGCTCTGATACCACTTGTAACATCTGGCCCCTCGTACCACCAATATTGTCGGCTTTGCCTACGAAGAGCTCACGAATTTGTTTTTGGTTGCCCATGTGGAGACTTCCCAGGAGGTCACCCATCCTGCTACTACTTCCAGTTGAGCACGCTTAACTGCGGAGCTCTCCTCTCGTCTACTACTGTTAAGCCCAAAATGCGTTGGTGATTTAACAGGCGGGGCATTTACTTATGAACCAAGGATCTCACTTGTCCACGGCCGATGTGAGATTTTCCTAGGATGTTACACCTGTAATAGCATATGACCAAGAATATTTATTTTCAACAGAATAATCAAATAAATTTGAAAATATATTTAAAAATAACTTACGGTTACCAAAGGTCATGCACATTGTTTCGTCTCGACAATTGATTTGAGCATTTGATGTCGCCAAAAATGGTCTCCCCAAGATCACATGGGGTTCTTCTTCCTTCCATCTGGTGCATAATCGAGCACCAATAAGTCTTCCGGGTAATAAAAATCTCCAACTTTCACTGCAAGTCCAACCAACTTTCCCCAGGGTCGTCTTCGTGTAAAATTAGCTAACATCAATGTAGTATCAACTTCTTGCAAAGGCCCAAAATCATATTAATCATACACGCTGCCTGGTAGCACACTTACACTCACACCATAATCAACTAATGCCTTGGTAGTCTTAAACTCGCCAATCTGACTGGGAATAATTGGAGCCCCAGTTTCAAATTCTTCAACCGTGTCGTTAATCACATTATCTTTAATGGTGATAGCACTAACGTGTGCATTTTTACCGTTTGATGCAACATTCGTTAATTTTAAAACCCGAAAACCCCGACCCAGTTTAAATTTTCGATGTTATGCGGTTAATTATACATATACTCATATGTTACATATTTCGTATGTAATAGTTTTTTTTTCCTAAAGTTATTTAATAATATTAATCATTACTAATATATATATATAAATAAAAATTATAACACTCATGATTTTTCTTTATTCACATAAATAACATTATTGATGCATAACCAAAGTACATCCTTTTAATTTAGTTATGTCACATTTATTTTTACATAAAGTTATTTTTTTAAAGATAAAAAATATCTTCCTGCATCATTCAAATTTTGGTCAACCCCCCCCCCCCCCCAAGCACTCTTCTAATCAATCTTATCATTAAACTATTCTTAACAGTAACTTCCTCATTTTAGTATAAATAAAAACCTACTCCCACCATTTCATTCTATACACCACTCTTTGAAAAGTTCAAGAGAATTATTTCTTTATTTTTTCATTTCAAATGTAGGATTTTAATTATTCAAGTCTTCTTCATCTTATTTCTATTTATTTGAATTTTTGTTCATACTAGTTAATCAAATGGTCAAATAACCATAACATAATCATGTCTAGGAATCCACATAATCCATACACCATGGTGTATAGGGTGGATGAGACAAAGAACACAAGGAGTTGATCGAATACACGAATGTCACACTTGAAACGTTCTTACATCTTTATTTTTCTGTTTTGAATCATTTTTTTTTATTCAAAGGACCCATGATTATTTTATGATATGCTCATAAATGTTATATAATAATATCCAAAAAAAAGTCCATAATTTTATTTCATCAAAGTCCTTTTCGAAATCGGTTAAAGCATTCCTTCTAGCAATATTTCAGGTTTGACATTAGATATAGTCGTCAAAGAAAGAAGCATATTTTATTCATAACAAACTGAAAAAGTGAAATACCAGATTCTATGATATAATTCTTTGAAATACGGTCTTCAAACTTATTTTTACGCATTTTAATTCACCCGTATGAATTCGCAATCAATATTTTATAAACAGTGCACAGATTCATATCCTTTGATTTACATGGCTGTTTTGGCCTATGTTGGTTATGAATTTATAAAACTTTTCTAAATGAAAGCTCTTCAAAACATTCTAGTTTAGTAGACTGGAAAGTCTTGATTTGTAATAAAATTGTTTGATATTTTAAATACCATAAACAAAACATAACAGTTACTTGTCCAAAAAACTGATTTTGTATTTCATATTTCTTTTTGATATTTTCCTTGTTTTTATAATATTATTTATTAATTAGATTTAGTATTCCTTAACCTTAGCCTAAAACACATTTCTAAACTTTTGTTTAGGGCTTCATGATTAGGATTAATCAAGTTACACCAACATCCAATCATTTCAACTCACCAATCAACGTGAGTTTCTCACACCCCCTTTTTAACGTCTTTTTTATTAGTTTTAAGGGTGACTTGTGTATCCTACAAAACTCAATTATTTACGATTTCTCTTACAAACTACAATTCGTTACATGGACTTGTGTTTATACTTGTTACTTGCTTAAATTACTTGCACATGGGTTTCTTCAAGAAAGTATGATCATATGTCCCCCCTTTGCACTCAGGACCTTGTTTTTATGAGTGGAAAACGGACTCATTATCCGAGTACGTTGGTTATTACCATCGAGAAATGAACTTATTTTCTTTTTACAAGTTTTCATGAAATTGTATGGTTTTTATGTATTATATCAAACTGTGTGAACGCACCAACTATTAAGTTAGTTGACATTATTTTATACATACGTTACACGTATGCTTATTAGAGGATGGAACAAGAGAAGACACTAGACTTAGGATAATTAATAAAGTGTTTGATATGTTTCATTTTCTTGTAACTTTCTTATTTGAAAAACAACTTGTTATTTGATTCATCAATGAAATAATGATAATATTGTCACTTAATAGTATCACATGTGTTTTGAGCAATCTGTACGTCACACCCAGGCATTTCCGCTTAAGCCGGGGAGTTACATTTGACGAACTTCTACCCTGGTAGTTTGGGTCCTTTAAAGTATCACTCGGTAGCTTCTTTGGATCCTTCTTCAAAACTGACAACTCCTCATCAAGTTGGCTTATCTATTCGTCTCTTGCATCATTTGCCTTTTCTTGAATCTCCATCCTCCGACTAAGGTCCTTTAATAGTGTTAAAATCTCTTAATCCTGAACCATATTTTGACCTTGAGTCATTCCCTAACCTTGATGATAACTCTCTAGATGACTCAAAGTCAAATAAGGTCATATTTTAACCTTGAGTCATTCCCACTCTGACCATTACCTGAGTTGTTCCCATATTGCCTCTGATTCAACTGATATCTTGTCTTCTGAGAACTGCCATAAAAATTCGGATTACATTGAGTGTTCGGGTTTCCATAACTGAAGTTCGGGTGATTTTTGAGACCCGGGTGATAAGTATTTGAATCATGTTATAAAAGATATAACAAACGTATTAACTATATTTATATCATTAGATTTTTGTTAAAGATTTCAAAATATATACTATATGATAATAATATATTTAAATGTTTGTAATAGATTATTTTATATATTACAAGTTATATTTATTTCTATAGTTGTGTTATATTTATTTAAACATTTATTTATTTAAATATTTATATAATCGTATTATAGTTATATTTCATGTTTTATTTATAAATGGTATATTTATGGTATTTTATAAATAATAAAGCTAATAATCTTATAAATAAATGGTGAATAATAATATTGATTTCGCAATAACAATAACCGTAGAGATCAATCGTTCAATCAATAACATACTAATCGCAAGCATAACTCAAATCACATCAAAATCCTAAATCCATTATTCGTGTTACATCTTTTATAATTAATTTATATTATTATATTTAACTATGAATCCTTGTCGGTGCATCCCGAAGGGTTTAACTGTTTACTATTCCATCATCATCCTTTGTATAATGTTCACTAATCAGGTGAGTAATCACTCCCCTATTTTACTTGTTTTCAAATGTTTTTGGTACTTATGCGTACCTATTATCAAGTTTACATTTTATTATATTCTCAAAATGCAAACTATTAATATTTGTGTTGTGTATCAATTGAATAACTACTTGCTACTTGTTATTTGTTTATGTGTTTATTTATCACATTCGGAGAGGTCCATCGTGTATCATTGTAATCACATTATGTCGTAGTGGTCGGCGTCCAATAACATGCCAATGGTTTCACCGACAACTCAATTACTCACTCATGGTAACCAACGCCCGATTCGCATGGCAACGTTTTAGCCCACACATTATTATATTTTGAAATATTTACATGTTATTGTTTGATTGTTAATGCTCACGAATAACAGTTTTGTTGTTTTTCTTATATATTATTGTAATGTCAAAAATGTTGTTTTCTCACTCAACCTCGTGTTGACAAACCTTTTCTATTTTTTATGCATTTGCAGGTTGGATTGTCTACCAAAGTGAAGAACACTTAGTGATGATCTATATGATATAATGTATACAAGATGATTTAGATTTGTTTTGTAATATTCTATAATTGATGTACGCATTTGTAAATTGTTTATTTAAATAAATTAATTAGATATTGTCAAATATTAATCTGCATGATAGTACCTCGTGAGTTGTGAACAATCAGTTTGCGCCCTCGCATTTTGCCTTAGGTTGGGGTGTGACAAGGCTAGTCTCCGTTAGGAAAATGCTCGATGGAGGCCATTACGATTAAAGTTGGGATTAACCTAGGGAATTTCTTAAGTTGGGATTAATATCGGCCAATAAGTCAAAGTTTGGATATTAAAATCCAAGGGTCAAGTTATTTTACAAGGGGGGGGGGCAAAAATAAGGAGGATGAGAAGGATTTTTAGCTACAAAAAACCCCTCAAGAAAAATAATAAAAAATTAATAAAAAAAATCTTAACTCAAAATTTAATAAAAAATGAAAATGTAAAACCGCAAAAATGTTTTCACCGTCTTCCTCGTTCTAGAAAAAAAAAGAAAAAAACAACTCGGAAAAGACACAATGTTGAGGAAAAAACATTGTTATGTCTTGTTACATATCATTGTGTTTTGTGTTTATTTTCGTCATCGATTGTGTCTTTTTCCTTAACATTGTGTCTTTTTTTTCTTGATATTGTGTTATATTTTGTTCGGTTTTGTGTTAAATTTTGCGGTCTATTGTTTCTTTTTTTATTTATCATTGTGTTGTTTGTTTATTTTCGGTATTGTGTCTATCGTCGTTTTTTTAACGAGAATGACAGGGGAAACATTTTGGTTTTTTTTATTTTTTTTCATTTTTTATTTATACTTTGAGTTATGATTTTTTAATTATTTTTTTTAAATATTTTATTAAAGATTTTCTTATATGAACACAAATTCTTCTGACACTTCTTATATTTATCTCACTTGATCTTTTAACTTAGCCCTAAAATCAAATATCCCTAATTTTTAAATTATATTCTCCCATATAGCATTAACCTTCCAATCCCTGATTTCTTTTTTCAGGGGCTGTTCCTGTAAAAAAAAAAGCCCAAATATTTGACCCGTTTCAGTAATTAATCAATCCCATCGGAGCCCTTTTGCCGTATTTTCCTAACTCTCCACCACACCACCGCCTGCATCTTCATCCCTCCCGCCAATTAATTACCTTTTGCTGCGGTTGTCAAAATATGCCACAAGGTAATTAACTCACCTCAAATTTATTTATTAACAATTGTAAAACAGTATTAATCATATGCTTGTTTATTGTCAACAGATCTTCCTGGGTTCTATTATGATCCCGATAAGAACAGGTATTTCCCGCTTAAATCTCCCATTCCAGGCTGCTCTTCTTCTTATTCTTCTGCTTCCACCAGTGCTCAAAAAACACCCCCAAAATCCACTAAGGTATTATTATTATTATTATTATTATTATTATTATTATTATTATTATTATTATTATTATGTTTCAGTTTCATTCAATTTGGGTCAGTTTTTTTGTTGAGAAAATATGATACCAGATGGATTTTAAGTCAATGCTAGTAATAAATAAATTTAAGTTTAAATGAATATTTAAACAAATAAACTTAATGGACGAACGGGACATGTGTTCATGCCAGCTCGTTTAACTAAATGAACAAAAATTTGTGTTCATGTTCGCTCGCTTATTAAATGAATCAGTGAACAAACTTCTCACCAAACGGTTTACCGAATGTTTGGTTCATTTGCTTGAAGCTATTGACTATGGTTTTAAGTTTTAACATTTTAACAGAAACAAGTAAAGGATGCGCATCAGGAAATAACAGCCAAAGTCGTTAAGATGCTTCATGTGAGGGAGTTATGTGGTAATTCAATCATCTCTAACAAAAAGAAGATCAACTTTCACGAACAATACCGGAACATACGAACATCAAAACCGACAGTAAGTCAACCAGTAGTATACGGCTATGAGTGGGATTTTACTGAGTACATTTGTTACATTTAACATTATTTTTTATACAGATTTGGAAGTACAAAGGAACCGAGAGGACTGCAGATGCTGCATTGGAACATGTACATGTCAGCATCCAGACTCCAGACGGTCTTGTTGATTCAGCGTTGTTATTAACCGGCGGTCTTAATAATAAAATATTTTGGTATTGTTATCATTTATTTATGAGATGTCAACATTTAGAGCTTATGATCGACTTATGTTATGTTTTACTTACAATATTCAGTTCCTATGAAGTTGGATGTGTTGGAGAATATACTAATGCTAGGGCCCGCCACATGCCCAATGCCGTGCAGCATCTAAACATAGAAAACCAAAAATCGTTAAACCCACCAAAACCTCTTTGGAATGCGATGACTGTAATGCCTTCATATGTATCATGTATAAAGATACCAAGAAGTTATCATCACCTGCAAGCAACAGATGCTGACTCATCCGTTTCACGTGCTATGTATCCTTTACATCTTCAGTCTGTTTTTATTGTTTGACCGATCATGATGTAGACTTTAACCGAAAGCCAACAGAGTAACTACTCTGGGAATTGAAACAACTGGTGGGTCGGTTTTTTCAGTAGACCTTAGTGAACCATTGGAATATGTTGATGGCAATCGCTTTATTGGTCAAAGAATTCACTGCATTTCTTCTATATCAAAGTCCACAATTTGGACAGCTGACTGCAGTTTAAACGGGAATCAAACTGTAATCGGTATGTTTTTACCGATATTTGTTGTTATGCTGTATTACTTTTACCTGCTGATTTTACATAAATATTAATTTGGATTTTGTAGGCACGAATAGTGGGGCCGCTTTGGTTCATATGGGATCTGAAAGAAAATCGTGGATATTCCGTTCCAAGAGTGATGTTTTGTCTTTAAAGTTCGATTGTTCCGTAAGAACAAGATATAACTTTTAACAAGCATACATTTAATATTTTGAAAGTTTTTTCTTAATTTAAAACAATTTGTTGGTTTTACAGAGAAATATTGTTTTATGTGGACTTAGAAATGGAGCTATTATAACGGTTGATACGCGCCAGAAACCCGAAGACTTGCGCGATAGACATCTTCCTAAATATCAAATCCCGTTCCTGTCCCTTAAAACAAGCCAATCTTCAAGTGGAAGAAATAAAAAACGAGAAAACAGATGGTTTGAGGTAATGCTTATCTTCTTCAGGGTTTAGGGTTTTGAAAGGCTAAAAATCACTGCGATTTGATGAATTTAGGTTCAGGGGAATGTTCATCACACTCGAACGATGTTTATGCCTTCATCAGTTTCATGGTTAGTGGAAAGCTATTACAGTTCATTGGTGTTATTTTGTATTATTATTTTTTTTATGACGTGACGATTTGTTGGTTCACAAATTACAGTTTGGTAGCACTTAAATTCTATGATCAGTATTTCTTGGCCAGCTCAATGGATGGAACGGTACGTTTTGCATATTTGTTCACTTGATATTTGTCTAAGCTGCTATAATAGAGTGTTGACTTTTGTAGGTTCGGCTTTATGATCATCGTATGACTCAAAGAGGGGCTGTACAAATGTATGAGGGAAATTTCAATTCCCATACGCGTATACAGATGGGTGTGGACCCAACTGAGAGATTTGTCATGTCAGGTATCCTTTTGGTTTTGTATGTATTATTCCAAATTTGTTTTTTCTTTTCTTTGTATTAATAGATGTATGTGTTATTAGGGGGAGAGGATTTTTATTTGCGGGTATGGAGATTAAAGTCGGGTGAAATGCTATATGAAGATAGGTTCATGAGTTCAGTGCCCTCAGTTGTGTGCTGGCCAAGAGGTACTTCCGTATGCGTATGTTAACGTTTAATCTGGTTAACGTTCGTGGTTGTTTGTACTTTGTTCATTCTCTTAGGTTTATGTTCTGATATGTATTTTTGTAGGAGATGGGGGAAGAAATAGTTTTCCAGGGGCTTGGTTAGGGTCTCTAGAAGGGATTTTTAATGTGGATACTTCGTGACCCTAAACTTCAACAGGGAACAGTTTTTTTGACACGTGCATTTACGCTGTTATATTTTGGGGGCACCGATCGTTTTGCTAGTTGGATTGAGAAGCTTCGACTTTTGACCTTTGTTTTCTTGTCCTAAGATCAGGCTGGCATCAGCGACTATGGATTGTGTCATTTTGTCTTTATGGCGTCTAACTTGGCTCCTGTGCAGCCGTGCAGGAAACCTTGGGGAAATGTGGTCATAAAGTAGACTCGCTGGAGATCCTTTGTGATTGAATGATTTAATTGAATTTTACATCATACTGACATTGAGATCAGCCTTTAGCCAAACCAAAGTAGTTAGTGGTTATCATGTTGTGTTAGTTTTTTTTTTTTTTCTTTTTTATGTGGACTTTGTAATTGTGATATAAAATTGATCAAAATGATTTGAAAGATTTTATGCTTGGTTTTAAAAACCAGGAGGCAATGGGTAAAACACAAACACATCTAGAAAGGTGATTGATACTTTATAAACCACTGTATCTAAAATTCTAAATAGCACTTAAAGTTGGGCTTCTTTGCTTCTACTACCATAAAGCTTTTATTTTCAAAAATCTTATTCTTTCAAATTAAAATTATTGTGCCACTAGTTCAATGAAACAACGTTAGACCTGATAGTGAAACAACAAATGGAAAGATGACACAACACGAAACATCAAAAACAACATCAGCTGACAGACAATGATCAAACAACTCTAAAATTCGATTACCATGTGATTGAATTTCCATACTATTCTTTATTCATGTACTCAAATTAAAAGCTTGGTAGACAAACAAAAACAAATATCATTGACCACTCCATTGATGCGAGGCCAGTCAGGTCATTCCCCGCAGTGCCAATCTATTCGTCGTCGTCTGCAATTCAGCAACTCAAAACAATTAGCATATGTATTGTTTGTTATTCATGAAAAGACACAAGGTGTTCAGGCACATACACAAATGTTGCAACAAATACAGATTAAAGGGATAACATCCTTTCAAATCATTTAAGAAATAAACTGTGTCTCATTTTTATGATGCATTATGCAAGACTTTGACATCCTTATAGCAGTACAAGTTGCATACATACTTTGGAGAAAATGAAGGTCGATCAAAGGGTTTTATAACATTTTTATTTTGGGCTATTGAACTGAGGACTCTTGATCGTTAAAGTACAACTTTTCTTTCCAGCATTCTTGTTGTATTAGTGAATCTATTGATTATTATTGTTATAAAAACCAAAACACTAGTTTAAAGTAGCAGTTGCCGTAACCGATGACACAAGACATGAGATTGAAAAGAAAGATGTAGGAAAACTCAGTTTTGAAAAAGAAAATACTAAAGTTGATTGATTATGTAGATTATAAAATGTAAATTTAGCTAGCTACTATCATCAAATGCATCTGGTAACAGCAATTAGAATATATTCCTTCACTATATATAACCTATTCACTATATAATGGAGGTATAACATACCTTAATAACTAACTAGATAATAAATTCAACAAGTAGACCAGGAATAATTAGGGAGGGAGGGTTAGATATGTACCAAAGTAACGGCGCTCATTAGCGGCTTTGGCTTTATCGAGCATGATATCGAGATCTTGTTGAAGCTTGGCATCCCATTTGACAAGCTGGTTAGCGAAGACTGCACCTAAACCCATCCCTAAAACATGCTCCCATGGATCTGAAACAGCAATTGATTGATTGATTGATTATTTATGTAGAAATGTAAAATTAGGGTTTAAAGAGTTAAGACGACTAACGGCGCATGTAAGGGAGTTTACGAAGAGCGTTGGAGTACATCTGGGTCCCCAGTCCCAGTAGGGCTCCGATCATCGTTGCGGACGCCGGCATCGTCGATGGGAGTTTTGCCAATCGGCAGATATACACAATGATATGCTATAGCCAAAGAAAACCTAAAAGGATGTCAAACTTTGAATTTCAGATACCAAAATACAGTTTGATAATAAATATATATATTTACCGGTTATTATTATTTATTTTTGTAGACTTAAACTAAACAATTATAAAACTCACTTATTACCAAGCAAAATTTATGTATGTTCACACTCAATATTTATCTAATTGTTTATATAATTACCTATCATGAAATCACTTTCAGGTTGTCCCTCACATTCTCTAGAGCCACCAGATTGTGATTTTTAAAATGGAGGTTTCTCATACATTTGACCTGAAATCTCGGGTGTGGGTCTTGCCAAACCCAGATAATCTTTAAACGGGTTATAACATCTCATTTATTTGTGAAACTCTTTCATAATCAAACAACAATTTTCGCGGGTCATGGGTCTCACTAAACCCGGATAACCCTTAAACGGGTTATAACATCTCATTTATTTTTTAGAATAATTTCCACGGGTTATGGGTCTTTACCAAACCCTAATAGCTTTCAAATGGGTTATAAGATCTTATTTATTGGTAAATATTTTCATTCTCAAACCCTAATTTAATTTATCTTCTTTACATGTTCTCCATTGTTGGTCTATCATCTCCATCGTCGGTTAACTTCCGATACTACCCGTCATCGTCAACTACATCAGCGTCCCCTTTTTCATTAGACAGATATTTGTGTTCATGTTTGTTCATTTAAAAAAATCAACATGTGCGTGTTCGTATATTTTTGTTCGTTAAAAATCTAAAAAACCTACACATCTCAATTGAAAATACCCAAACGCAAAAAAAAATATAATAACAAACTAATATATATGTATTAAATTAAAACAAACTACGTTAAGGTATAAAATAAATCATTATAAAATAGCAAAACAATTAAAAACAAAAACTTAAATAAACTCCCGTAACACGGGATGATCAAACTAGTTTTTATATATTTATATACGATGTGAAAAGATATGATACAATAATACAGTAACGTATAATAAGTACGCGAATACCATATATTCACGAAATCGATCCATGAAATCACATCCCAACATCTCGTAATCGTCAATGCATATCCAATTAATCATTGGTTCACCGAAAAAAACAGTTTTGGATCGTTAATCGATCAATTTTTTACTTTTTTTCACGAAACTCGTTTTTTAGCGTTTGCTGAGCGTTTTAGTTTTTGGGCTGAGCGTTTTAGAATTGTTTGTCTTTGAGCGTTTTTGTTTTTGTCTTTGAGCGTCTCGCATACCTATCGTACTTTCAGGCACTATTGTACAGTATCTCGATCATATATATATATATATACATATATATATATAATAACTTGTGTTTATATTGTTAATGTGTCACAACTAAAATGTTTACGTCCCGCTTCTTTTATAATGTTACTATTAGTAAAGCGAATGGAAAATAGAGTTAAAAGTGTCAATTTTTTAGAAATTTTAGTCTATTTGCCCAATATCTTATAATGTTGCAGTATTCTCCTTGGGTCGGGTCATTGCAGAGTGAAATTTTTTACAAACTTGAGCCCAAAGTTTTAAACCCATTTGCCTATCTTTTATTCAGAAAAAAAAAATAACATTAGAAAATATATTCTATGAAAAAATAAAACATTTTTAAAAAACTATATACATTTCTACAAATAATAATTACTTCTTTGCATCCTCAAAAACATCAAGCAAAGCATGTGCCAAAGCGAATTCTCTGTCACTCGACAACCTCTCAACTTGTTTTCGAGGGGCTTAGCATCCACGTTTTTGTTTATGTGTTACTTTGAAGATGGTTAGCAGCGTTTGTCCAACCATTTTCCGGTGTCGGTTGGGTTTCATGAATGATTTCTTATGTATATTGGGTTTTGTTGAATCACTAGAATGTATCGGGTGTCTATTGGGTTTTGGGTACGTGGTGATAAATAATTGCTTGTTTGAAGAAGTTATCATTGAGGAGGTTGTTTGGGTTGTTTTCTAGATCTGTGCTTGTTCGTTAGAACGGGTTGTTTGAGTCATTCGGGTGAAGGTTATGGAAGAACGACTTATTTGGGTTCCAACATGATCATGTGGTGCCAAACAATCGGACACCACACATAGCCTAATACATAGAGTATGCACCTCTATTTAGGGGCGACAATTCCTAACACAACCCGAACCTGACACGAAAAAATATATGTTTTGAGTCGGATGACATGACCTGTTTTCTTAAACATGCTCACGCGAACCTGGCATGTTTAAAAACAGGTCAACCATAACTAGACCTTTAAAAAGTGAGTTGACATGTTATCCAGTTTAAAAAAGTTAAAGAATTTAATATTTTATTTTGAAGATTAGAGCTGCTAAATTCTAAAGTTAAATACTATGATTTTTAATTTTTCATTGATCTATTTACCTCTAAAATTAACTAATTTTGTTTTTAAATTACTTTTATCTACTATTTATTTATAATATTTTTATTTTACTACTCTTATGTCCTAACGGACTATTTGCTAATTATTTTTTATTCATTTGTTCTTGTCTTGAGCTAAATATGTAAACCCAAATTAATTAAGAATGAGAGATAAATACACAAATACAATTAGATCTATCCCAAACTTTCAAAATGTTATATGATTAAAAGTAATTAATTTTTAAATTGTTACCAAGTTTTCAGGTATTACTCATATTCATAAATGAACGTGAAATTGGTTGACCTGATACATGACCCGAATACGATACAAATTTGAATTGGTCGACATGACATGAATATATGTATATGGATTGAGAAACTTGAAAAATCTCTACACACCACCTCGTGAACCAAAATCCATCAACCAACACAATTGACAATTTGACACTTCTACCTCTACTCGACCAATTTCCATGTTTTTTTTTATTTTTTTCCAATAAACACCATTTCATTTTCCATAGATTCATAACGGCCATATTTTTGTCGTCTCCAGAAATTCAATTCAATTCACTTTCCCTTCCCTCCTCTCTCCTTTTCATCAACTATTTCCCCTTCATACCACCCAAATTTCATCCTTTCTTCCTTTCAAATACATCCCATCATTTCAATTTCATCACCAATTCATATCGGATGCGTGTATGGGTTCTTCGTGCCTGCACCTCAAAGGTTATCTTAATCAATCCGAAAACAAATGTGGATTTGTCATGGCTTCCAAATTACAACAACGACTCTCATCATCAACACACACAAACTACCGGTTCCAATGATTTTTGATGGCTTCCCAACTACAATAACACCTGCTCGAAACCGGATAAAGATGCCGCGGATAATTCATGGTTGCATGCGACCCGGTTGTCAGCAGCAGACAAGATCATCATAACTTCAAGAATACCAGTTCAAAACAATCCAATAAAACCAACAACCACCATAACAAACCAAGTAATCAATGGGAACGAGCGCGTCTAGCACCAGCAACATGCTCGGTAGAAGCAGTTGTGGAGAATGGAGATAAAACCAACAGCAGCAACAACAAAAACAAAAACAGTCACCATAACAAACCAACTAACCATAATAACTAGGAACGAGCCCGTGACGCAGCAGCATGCTCGGTGGAAACCCATAGTTTGGGTGGGGTTTCAACGCTCCTTAGAAGATGGAAAGATGCCAAATCCAATAACTCGAATCGGAAATCTTGTATCAACAACAGTAATCAAAAGGACATGATTTAAGTAGGGAATGTCATTAACAAAAACCAATCGGTTGTCCGGGAGAACAAATGTGTATCAGGCAAACCTCGTTTGATACGAGGCCGAGAGACGTTTATAGACTTTTTAATATGGTGTAACAGATAAAAGGCGAGAGCTTGAAAGCTTAACTCACAGGAAATCAGTTTCCAACTTCCCAAACCGAGGCCGTATTCAAGTGATCATCGGTTCTTTTGGTTTCTTAGTTTAGGCATTTTGGTTATAGATTGTGAACATAGATTGTTCTCTGGGAAAATTCCCTAAATGACCCAAAATAGGAGAGAGAAATAAAAATGATCCAAAAAGAATCCAAATTCCCAAAATAACCCATGAAATTTGTACTGAGCCGACACATTGGTAATATAACCGACGGGATTTTCCAACCAATGAAAACTTGACACTTGGAAAGTTTATGACATTTCGACGAGATTTTTAAAAATCTTGGGGTTTTCGTCCATATGTCTAATTTAAAGCATTTTGTAAAAACAGTCTCTCAAGACAGTTTTTTATGTTTCCTATCTGTTCCGTTCAAATTATTATTATTCCTAACTTTTTCTTCATCTTCATCATCTTCATCTTCATCTTCATCTTCATCTTCATCTTCCATCTTCATCTTCATCTTCATATTCATATTCCACCTAACAATAAACCATTGTTCTTTTATAATCAACAAATTATAGCTCCAAACCAACCTAAGAAACCCCTATGGTGATGCATGCGCGATGGAAAGTGGTGGTTCCGAGTGATGGTTCAAGTGACGGAATTCTTGTTTCGGTGGAAAGTGGCGGTTCCGAATTCTTGTTCTTACTTGAGTGGTGGAGTTAATTTGTTGATTATAAAAGAACAATGGTTTATTGTTAGATGGAATATGAATATGAAGATGAAGAAGATGAAGATGGAAGATGAAGATGAAGAAGATGAAGATGGAAGATGAAGATGAAGATTAAGATGAAGAAGATGAAGAAAAAGTTAGGAATAATAATAATTTGAACGGAACAGATAGGAAACATAAAAAAACCGTCTTGAGAGACTGCTTCTTACAAAATGCTTTAAATTATAAATATGGACGAAAACCCCAAGATTTTTAAAAATCTCGTCGGAAATATCATAAACTTCCAAGTGTCAAGTTTTCATTGGTTTGAAAATCCCGTCGGTTATATTACCAATGTGTCGGCTCAGTACAAATTTCATGGGTTATTTTGAGAATTTGGATTCTTTTTGGATCATTTTTTCTCTTTCTCCTATTTTGGGTCATTTAGGGAATTTTCCCTTGTTCTCTTTGTTGACAGGCTTTAATTCGTGTGCGGTTAATAAGGATACGAGCCGAAAACCAGAAAGAAGCCAAGAGTAATAGGCATAGTGTTTCAGAAACAATGAAAAGCATTTGGTAAGAGTTTATATATGAAACTAAAACTAGAATCAATTATCTAGACATGATATGAAAATAATCAGGTTTTAAGTTGTTATTTCTAACATGTTTAATTAATGGTGTTTGTTTAGCCCGTATCTTTAAAATGGGACCGTTTTATCGTTGGCTTGGTCAATCTGTTTAAGTAAGTACGTTTACTCGTCGAAATTTAAAAGTTAGAAAAAAAGTGTATTTTATAAGGTTAACCCGTCAACCTGTTTAATGCACTTATTAAAAAATGCGAACCCGCGCACGACCTAATATACCTGTTTACAAGTTACAACTTATTACAACCTGTTGGAATCGTTTAGAAAATTGGGATTGTAGGAATAAATTTATCACGGGAGTTAAACAAGATATGTAGGGATAAATTTCGCTCTGCTTGCGGTGCCCGCAATCTCTTCCAAGCTGATGAGAGATCACTTTTTCCCTCCTCGTTGATCGGAACCCATGCCAAATAGGGAGTCTCTCCCTTGACCGATGAGCTATCCAACCCACGCAGAACCAGCCCTTCATCGGTTTCGGGTCTTTAGAGCGGATTCCTGAAGAATAACAAGCAAGAATATGGTACAGGAGAAAGCGCAGAGTGGTATGATGAAAGAGACTATCGGAGAGGTCCCACTCTGCTTGCGTCCGCTAGCTGACGACGTGTGTAACGCATGCTCCTGTTCCGCGGTTGGTGTTATATATAGAAGTTCTTGGTTGAGAGTATCGGGTCTTCAATTAGGTCTGATCTCCTCAACGCATCTGTTGTTCAGTCTGCTACTATTGGTCTTGTTTTCGCAGACGGTCTTCTGTTGGCAATTGAATTTGCATATATGTGTGAACCCTAGGGTGGGCAAAAGTGAAATTGCACTAATTTTGACGTTATTTTACTAATCTCGTGAAAATAACGTTAAAAGTGGCAGAAGATTAATCAGGCATCATGTGGTGGCGTTGATATCCGAAAGACAAGGGTACATGCACCAATCGGCGGTGTCCCGATGGTTGAGCGTTATGTGTCTTATGTCCAAGGCTTGATGCAAAACTACTATCGAGCCGGGGGTCTCACCGGAAGCAACCTCTCTATTCCTACGGGGGTAGAGGTAAGACTGTCTACATCTTACCCTCCTCAGACCCTACCATAGCTATGCTATTGGTGGGATATATTGAGTACGATGATGATGACACATGCATCAAGAAAAGTAACTAACAATGTAGAAGAGATGAATAAGATCAACACTAGTACCGAATGCTCCTTTGACCGCAACCCGGTAGGAGAGTCAACTGCCACTACTACTACTACCACTACCACCCCTACTACCGCTGCCACCATAGACACCAGCAGCTCTGAGACGGTATCAACAGCCGCCTCTCCTCAATCGGCACAAGATGTTACACATTCTGATATACTGGGGCCGAACACAATAGATTACCCCTCAAAATACCAGTATCCGAGTGGAATACAAAACTGTCACCAATGGATTAAAGATCACTCTCAGACACATAGTGATTGGGATGAAGAAGAAGATCATTATTATAACCATAATTAGATTAATGACATTGCGCGCCCACGAAGTGATTGGGAATGCATGAGGCATATAAGGTGCCAAGAGATGCTTCATGTTCACTCCTACAATCAAGACATTCAACAACTTTTAGAAAGGTAATAATATAAATTTTTAGTTGATTAGTCTTTGAACATCACAAGATAAACAATATGCAATACACGTATGTTTCTTTTGTAGAAAGGTGTTTCGGGTTTTCTTTCCGGTGATCAGAGGAATACTTTAGATTAGTTAATAGGGAGTTGTGTGCAACGCGTTTCAAAAACATATTCAAGAAAAAAAAAGAAGAAAATCATGTTCGTCATCATTGTCGACACAACAATGCTTCACAATCATCTTCCATTAAACATCCTTCCATTGTAAGTTCTTAATTTTTATTATAGGAGTATCTATTTTTTCTTGTCGGGTTGGCAAGACCCATATTTTTATTCGTGTCAAAACCATCAACCCTAAGTGGGAGACCTGTTTAATTAAACGTGTCAAATGTGTCAAAAAAAGACTCGTTTATCTAAATGTGTAACTTAATCAGGTTTGTGGATTGTAATTCAAAAAAGACCCGCACACCCTTAAAATCGTGTAACTCAAAAAATACCTGTTTATTTAAATGTGTCAAACGGATTGTCAGGGGTAATAATTAAGTTGTAAGCATCTTAATCAGGTTGGTCGGTTGTCAAAAAAGGGGGGGTTAGATGGTTCATAAGCGGGTTAGTGGGTCAACCTGTTTAAAAAAATGGGTTAAACATGACAACTCGCACATGACCCATATTATTATACGGATTAGAGAGTAGAGGTGAATGCAATCTTTCAAGATGATGTTTTATGACAGGAGATGGAACTCATAAATGATTTGAGAAAATATGTGGAACAAATTCATCAAGATGTAATGGAATTAAGGAGAGTAGTAACCAGTTGTGTTAAGAATCAACCTAAGTCAAGTGAGCCAGCTTATTTTGCATACAATATAATTTTTCAAGTTTCAACACTAAAATACATTCAGGTGTTTGGTAAAGCAACTCCAAAAGCTTCAAAATGAAGCTTTTTAAAAGTTTCTTTTGCTTTTCAAAAAGCAAATAAGCAAAAAAATAAAAATATAAGCTCACCCAAACACCCCCTCAATGCAATAGGCTGGGTTATCTTTTGCAGTTCAAAGTAAGAGAAGTGGCTATTGTGTATGTTGCAATGCAAGCAAACTCATTTCTGTACAGGTGATTTGTTGGGCTGTTGGCTATGAAGTTATGATATGTTTTTATAAACTTTTTTATTATGTTTTTGATGATTGGTACTTTTGTTTCAGATGCGGGCATATGTGCACATGCTATGGTTGCGGTCTAGATATGCAAAACAACAACAGTAAATGTCCGATTTGTGATGATGTGATTTTGGATGTTGTGAGGGCGTGTGCTAGTTCGTTAAATTGGGTAGGTTTAAGTATTTAGAAGTTTTTATTTCACCGTGTAATTTATAGACACAAAGAGAAATGGTTTAGGAGAGGCTGCTTTTGTAGATGGAGATTAATGGCAGCATTACAAATATAGATTGTTAAATGTCAAGACTCAAGAGTAGTAGGCATGCTTATTAGTGAGTCGAGCTGAGTCTAGTCGAGTCAGCTTCAGGTGATGAACTCATGAAAGACTGAATGTGAAACCCATACTCCTTGGGCCTCTAAGTAGAATGAAGAACTTAACACCCTCAGCCCAAACTACTTAGGAATAGTAAAGATGTGCAAATTCAACAAGTTTTAGAATCCCTCCGTAGGGTATTAATAATTTAATGGTTTGATTTAAAACGCGAATTTAGGGCCAGTTCCAGCCCCAGCCAAATAAGGTTGTCGCTTTAGGCCTCTAAGTTTTTAGGGCCATAATTTCGTATAATTCATCTAAGATTAGGCCCTATTTATAGTAAATTAGTTTTATACATTAAATTAGGCCCACATTTTTAGGGAGATTCATATTCCATTGATCATTGTAGATTGTAGTTCTATAACAAAAAATCCCCACTCCCCAATGTTACAATTTCTCATTCTTTTATTTAGTTCAAACCATATCTCTCCATACAAAAGTAAAAGATCGTCCTAAGTGATAGTGTTTTAGAGTTATTTAGTAATGCTCTTTGATAATCGATTTAACCATCCAAACATGCTTGTGTTTTGGAGTTATTCAGATTCATTTTGATAATCCAAATGATTCAATCCTTAATCATGGTATGTTAATTATTTTTCCCATGGACATGGAGTGCACAAAGTTGCGTGCTTTGTTTGCTTTATTTTTTCTAATTATTTTGTTGTAAATTTGTGTAGATTCTGGATGATTTTTGTTAGTGAATTTTGGGTTGATTGATTTGAAAAGGTATTATAGATTTTTGGATTTTATTTTATGATCTTTTGTATGTTCTTTCTTATTTCTTCTATTTCAAAAGTTAAATTATTTTATGATTTTTTTTTGGTTTTTGGAATTTTATTTACAAATCTCATAGCAACTAAAAGATACATATGACAAATGTTTAAAACGGCTACTTACTCCAATGGCTAATTTTCTATGAGTTCTTATCTGGAAAGACTACTATGCTAAATTGCTAATTGCTAAGTTTATTATAATTTTAATCATGCTCAGAAAGCAACTCTATTAGAGGGTTTGAGAGGTGAGTTGCTAATTCATTTATGTGAAATAGAACAATTTGTATTTGCTTTATGGCTTACACCTTAATCAGAAGAAAGCCTCGATTTTAAATCTCGCTTTAGGCCTCCGGAAACATTGAGCCGGGCGCGAAACCATCACTAGTCTTATTTTTACGATCAATTTTTTAAAAAGTTTTGGTTGATCAGTCTGAAGAGTTAATATATTATAAAAGGTGTTAAAAATTCTTGCTATTAAAACCGTGAACCATGAACTAAAAGTATTCTAGCCGTATTCATAGATGATATTCATTTGTCTGCAACAAAGGAGTTAAGGCTTCGCTTTTGTTGAAATAGCAAAGTATCTTGCTTAAATATTTGACAAATAGTTGTGCCCGTTTAATTATTCTAAATTTGTACCCATTTCATTTTTTAATGTTTATACACGTTCGTAAGCTTAAATCGTAAAACCAAACGGGAGTCAAACCTATTATAACCATTATGTTTATTTTAAAAGATTCGCCTTAGGTTTTTATGCTCAAGAACCTTTAATAACGGTTTATGCTCATGGGTTGACCTAAAAACCATCAAATCAGACTATGAACACCCTTGTCTGTTTGAATCTCGAAATATACCAATATATCATATAATATTAAAAGTGACAAGTTAACTCTTGAATATATCATTGCCTTTATATAAGTGTCGAAATATGTAAACAAACTATTATCAATTCAAATTATATAAAAGATTCTCAAACGTTGTAATTGTATGTTGGTGAATAATCTAGTGAACAAATTTGCAATGTTGTAAAATTAGGTTTACAAGGCCAGGGTACTCGCTACAAGGTATGTCGTCTAGGCAAGCTTCTTTAACTCCGCATAATTATTAAAGAACCGGTCAAATGTGGCCAACCTTAGCCATAATCACATATTCACATAGTTAGTGAACTTAAGTCGATTTTGACTTAAAAAAATAAAACATAATTCTATAATATTAAAGAACAAATATTATTTCTGTAATTATTGATTAGTAATTTTTAGAATAATTTATTATTTAAAATGCATTTCTTATTAATATTGATATTAACCTATTTTGTTATAAATTTTAGTAAGCTTATGATATTTGGCATATATATATATATAATATCCAAAAATTATTTTTTTTTATATTTACCATATCCGAGTACTTCCCAAGTACTTCAAGCACACCTAACTCTCCAGCCGGCCACCTAACGACTTTCACAACATTGAAAATTTGTTTATTTTTTAAACGTCATCAACTAGTTGAGACCGTCTTAATTTATTGGTATAAGACACTCATTTACCTAAAATAATCAATTTAAGTTATACTTTGTATCAAAACTAGTGTATGCACATAAGTGTAATAGCGACATCCTTGTATCTACGTATGTAGCATCAATGTCACAAGATGACAATAGATTTTTTATGCACCATATAGCATCTTAAATCTGGTTTTATTATATGTTATATATGTATTTGGCATTAGATTGATACTGCTTTACCGACATATTTTAATATAAGCTTTTCAGTCCTTACAAATATCACAGTATTTTTCAGTAACACAACTTATAAACTTTGCATAAGTAAATTGCTCATTTCAATATTCCATATAATATTAAAATTTTCAAATTTTAAGGCTACTTTGTTATACTTTTTTTTATTCAAAACATAAAATTTAAAGACAAGTTTCTTATACTTCAAAAAACTCAAATTAAAAATTTTTAAATGATTAAAAGATTTTGTTTTTACTGTTAGACTACCAATCCCGACTTAGTTTATAGTATAACTTGATAAAAATGAAATTTTAACCGTCATACTTTTTCATTGAATATTTAATTAGCGTTTATAAAAGATTGTGTGTATGGTCCATCCTATAGCAATAAACTATTAATAATTCTAAGCATCCATGATATGAGTGACCTTGTGGACTGTAGAGGAAGGGAGACTTGTGGTTACAACTTACATGTAGCCTCGGCCCCCCAACATTTTTTATTTCGCTTTTTTTTTTACTTATTTATGTTTTCATATAATAATATTTCACGTATAAAATCTGTGGAGATTTGCAATTTACGGAAAGTTACATGAATAAAAATAAAATAATTTCTTATCAATATATATAAATCTAATCTCCACTATTAGTTATTATTTTTTTTTAAAAGCCAAACACCCATTATTTTTTTATTAAATCACCTTTACCCAGATTTTGCCACTAAATTACAACCCAACCCAAGTGACATCTATACCCTATTTAGTAATTGTTATGAGTTGTTAAATCTTTTGTTCCCCAGAACAAATTCAACCGTTAAATGCGTTTCACCATATATAAATATTAATTTATATTAAAATGATACATGCAATATAAAATTTTGATATCCTATGTAACCTAAAAGTGACTGACCGGAAGACACGTAGCCCCCCTACTCCATCGTTATCTTCAACCATGTCTTCACCGCCATATATAGTCTCACCCTCCACCGTTGACCACCGTCGTCATCACCGCACACCAAACATTCAAACAACCATGTCCTTTTCTTACAAGAACCAGCCACCGTTTTCTCATGGCAGGAAAATTTGTCTACTATCAATTTTATCAAAATAAATATATACAATCTATTATATTTTAGTGGTAATTTACAATACGTTCGTGCAAAAAAAAAGTGCAACGAAATACAAAATACATATTATATGAATACAACCAACTGGAATGATTTATAAAGCTCTGCGTTTTGCTAGGATTGTTTTTTTAAAATGCAGCCTTTAAGAAAATAAAATGGAATGAACTATATATATCTCAAGTAATTCGCATCTCGAATAAAAAGTTGCATCTCAGAAACTGAATCTACAAATTTAATTTTATAGTAATAACCAATGAGTAATACATTGGCTATAACTATAGTTCTTTTTCCTGAAACCACTAACAAAAAATATATTATCATCATCAAACAATATAGAAAGTTAACACTCGGACTAGACACAATCAATATATTATTGCCCAATAGTTTCAAAACCAAAAAACACAAAAATACACCTTTACATGTTCAAGGCTTCCACATCTTCTATGTTATCACATCCATATTTGATCGGTTCCGAACAATGAAATCCCAAGAATTTATACCTCCCACCACACCACTTAGATGCACCGGTTTTCTATTGAAGACCACACCGTTCCCTGCGCTTCATATACACCAATTTGTAACAAAGCAAATAATCCGAAGAGCTTTTGCCTTCCGCTTTGATAACCTCGTAAATTCATACATTTCCAACAAATCGACCATGAGTACATAGAGCATAAAAATATGGTACCTTGCACCATTTAGATATCAATTGCCAAGTTGCTTACACCATAAAAATCGATCACAAACGATAGTTGTTCTAAGGGGTTTTATTTAAATTAAATAAATGACTCTTAATATACATTACAACTGTTTACTAACAGTCAAATAACCCGGCACGTTCATTAATAGCTATAGTTACAACATCCAATGATTAGTCTTAATTATTTGGTTTGGGGAAGAAATAATGTAGAGTGGTTAGGTCACTTAGGTTAGGTGTATGCTAACGAATATTCTATCATTTTCTAAAATGAACCAAGTGGAGGGAATTTTGGTCTCAATTATAATTCCTAACTATATTTAAGTTATTTGTATCTCGTATATGTTGTGTGTTGCATAAAATTTGTAACAATAAACGTGTTTTAATTGTCATTAACCGGCTTTTAATATACAATCAGAAAGTTAATAAATAACCGACATCTTCCATGGAGCAAGAATATAAATTTTCCTAAAGTTTATTGAATGCTTTAAACAAGGCTACTCAACTTTTATATAGTCATTTTCATATAAAGAACTACGGTATCTTCCTACTTAACTTTAACTCTATAACTGGTAGGTAGACCCCCCGCGTTAGGGGGTAGCGACAAACCCATTAAAAAGGAGCATGATCGATAAGTAGACAGATTAATCATAAAGATGTACCATGCATCTAACCGCCTCTACATCCACGGTGTACATACAAATACATAAACAAATAAATGAATAATATATAAGCTAATAGATAAATCTGGAAACTAATAAACAAATAAAGAGCAAATGAACAATCAAATACATTCAACATAATCCCCACACCCTAAACCTTTATGTTGGCTAACTTCAATCGGTCATGTCGTTGAAAGGTTTTATTTTTTTGTTTCAAGGACCTCCGACTCTAAGTATCGTTCACCTTCGCTAGACGTCTGCTCAAGTACAAAGTTTCACATCAATAAGATGAACGTCAACTAAAATAATAAGAATGACATAATATGACTGATTATATTATGAAATTTATGCCAAGTTTGAGTTAATAATTTGGTTAAATATCACTCACCTGCTCTGCAGATGTCCCAGCTCCCAACACGGTAAGTGAGATCATAGGAATCTCATTACCCTATTTACATATATAAATAAGGGGGTGTTTGGGATTGCTTGTATCAACAATTAATTGTTTCTTATTAACAACATTAAGAAATTAAATAGATATGTCCAATAAGTTGTTTTAGGGGTGCTTGAGTTAGTTACTTAAAGGGGCCTATTAGTTTAAATTTTACAATTATAATATAATAAGCTTGTCCAAACGCTTCTTCCAAAGTTTTTTTCACACCTTATTATACAGATCTTAGACTATTTTTAATAATTCTCAAACTCACAGGGTATAAATAGTCTATTGTCTAATCTGCGTGGTTTTTACAGTTAATCCTTACGCTCTTTAAGCAATAAAATCTCTTAGCCAGAGTTAACAATTATAAACATATCTAGAGGCATTTTAGCTTCAAAAACTACAATGTTACTCATAAAACTGAATGATCTGCCTCCAAAAAACTAATTAGCATACAGTTTAATTACATATATAAGGGCCATAACCACTAATAAACATCCATAAATAATTGCATTCTCTATAACTGCACCAAAATAATAAAATTAAGACTTTGAAAAAAAAAACATATGAAACTAACCTTCATAACTAACTCCAAAGGAGAAAGAGGCAAATCAAAACCACTAACCCACTCACCACCCCAAACACATCTTCTCCGTTCATGCTTGAATCAAAAGTTGCTAGAAAATATAATAATGCGGTGTTCGGTTGAACCGGAGATTTAACTTAATTGCAATATGTAACCTGCGCAAGCCATAACAAATAACAAAAAAGAGGCTCAAACAACATCATCGCCTATAAATCATTTAGGTAAAGGGGTTTACTTTGACTGAACCCGACAGGTTTTACGGCCCTTACCCCAAAAAGAGGCTCACACAACAACATCCGCCTTTAAACCGCGTTTAGCTAATAGGGTTGTGTACGGTTGAACCTGACATGCTCAGAGCCTCTGACAACATCGCGTATACTTAGGAAACCATCATGGCTTTAAATAATATTAGTAAAATCAAAAGTATACAGTTAGAGGCCCACAATCCCGTCACCTAGGGTAGGAACTCGGCAACGGTGAAATTCAAGATCCGTACAACAGCAAAGACAACCCCCCAACAGTCCACCACCATCCATACTTGCAACTCATAAATTCAAGAAAATGAGAATCCAAATTTGTTTGTGTAGACATGCACAGCATCAACTTTTATGCAGATAAAATTACTATATGATAATTGAAAAACAGAATTCTACACTTTCTTATTGCGACAACGTGAACTGAAAGCCCAAAATTGGACAATATATAGTACTATCAAAAGGGTTAGCGTGCTCAGATCGAAGGTGAGATCAGTTTCAAATGATTCGTGGCACAACAAAGTTTAAGTAAATGAAAGTTGCATAATGAATCCAATTAGGGTCTTATAACATCGTTGAAGCTTCGGTACTTAGATTGGTTTCAAACCATCATCATAGCACAAAAAGATCAAAATAAATCAAAGGTGCAAAACAAACAGGCTCGGGTCCGGGGGCAACATGCATTGCCATGCCAGAATCCGGAGCATCATCACAGCGATAAACCATAGAGAATAAGAAATTAATCAACATACATCGCCGTTCGATAGCCACCACAGACCCCATGACCAAAAGTCATGGACTAACGATTAGAATATCCGCACTTTCTTCATATGACAGATGTCAAAATTCACAATGATGAACAAAGCCCAAGTTATCTTTCATTCCTAGATTTAATAAGTAAAGCAACCGAAATCCTACCCAAAAACACAAAAAGTTTAAAATGTGTATGTATATATGCAGGCCAAACATGTAGCAATAATGATAGCATGTCACATCGAATACCTTGTATGCAGATTGGAATGTAACACTAAAAGCTCAATTACAACTTCCACCAGCTTATTATGATAAGCAAATAATAGTGTAAAATTAAGTTAAGCATCTTTATAAACAACTTCATCTACAGGATAAGTAGTTGAACCCAGAAAAGTAAAAGAAACCCATGAGTCTGACGACCGCCACTGCTACCTAGGGTTTCAAAATCGAACCCGGCAACAGTAAGCGATGAAACCAAGATGAATCATAGAGCATGAACATACCATATCACTGCCACACCCCACACCGGCCGGCAACATTCGAGATCGAAGCCGCTACAAACGTGTTTGTGTCCATCAACACCACACCACCGCCACCAAGAGTCCGGAAATCGAACTCGGCAACAGTGGCGGGAGAACTTTTAGTGGATTACGACCGGAGATGCGATGCCGATGAGGAGAAAATGGAGCAAACGGTGGCGGTGATGAGAATGTGAGATGGTGGTATGATGATTTTAAGAAACAAACGTGGACACAAAAGACGAAGAGAGAGATATAGTGGATTTTGTGGTCCAGTTAAAAAGATGAACAAACAAAGATGCACATGGTACAATATAGATAAAGGTTAAGAAAGGTTTACAACAATTCATGCATAGAATGCAAGTAGACAATGCCTAAAGAGTTCTCTTTTAATATATATATATATATATATAACTATGTTAGTACCCGTGTTACACACGGGTTGATATTAGATACATAACTTTATAACCGCAGTCATTGAAATTCAGATGCTTTTTAAAAAACATGCAACAAACTGGTGATCAAAATCATAATATTTTTTTATTTTCATATTAAACATATACACATAATAAACATAACTTAGTAACCAAACTATTGATTATTCAAATTGTCATAATACAAGCTTAACACTAAAACAAAATAAATATACACATTAAAAGGAGAGACCAAAAGAAGATCTAAACATGTCGGAGTCAAATTTACTAACCATCAACTTCTTCAAAATTTCACCCAAAAAAAACATATTACCTTCACAACCTGACAAACAAAATAAACGATTATGGAAGTTTATTGTACGTTTTTTTAAGTTTCTAGTTATGAACTAAACTAATAACTTAAACAGAATAAGTGCTACTGAATAATGAAAGTAAAAATTTAGAGTAATCAACTACATAACTAAGTTACTGAATTAGTGTTACCTTAAAATTAATCTTCAGATTCCAAAGAGTTTAGAATATCATCAAAATTTGACTCATAGTTCTCACATTCTAACAACCATTTTACCTTCTCACTAACTTCATTTTCCAAATCCAAATGTGCCCTTTCTTTTCTAACATTAGCAAGCTTCAAGTGATTCAAATCTTTTAAAAGAAACATATCATTAGATTCTAATATTGATTTAGGATAGTACCCGTGTTACACACGGTGAAACATATTTAAAACATAATATATATGTAACATCATATAAATTTAATGAAATGCAAATGTTGTACTTATAAATAAATTATACTTATACATGAATTATAAGACATCATAACTTATTTGAATCAAATACAAAAACATATAAAGACTAAAAAAATGAAAAGTTAAAATATTGTATAACTTATACCATCAGTATAATAATAAGCAAACACGAGTACTAAAAAAAATAAAACAATTCTACAATATTTTTCAACAAAACTTCTATCTCAATGTTGATTAAAAAGATAAACTCTATCTAAGACATTTATTACACATCAATAATTGTAATGTTTATCACTCTAAGATAATACTCGTGTTTATTTACACACCAATTTTAAACATTTCACATAAATGATAAAAGATGTTAAAAGATAAAAAAATATATAAGACATTTCTTTTTATAAGTATATTATAAAATTATGTTGCAAAACAAACTATTATGACAATTAAGAAAATAAATTTAGTCTTTCATAATACTATAATTAATTGATATTTACAATAAAGTTTTAATCAATATTCAATAACATGTTAAAATCCATTCAAGTGTGTTTGACATATAGTTAATTCTAATATATATCATTTAGGAATTAGCCAAAGCTTTCTCTTTCATTTTTATAACTCTTTTGTGGATAAATTATATTAAATTATTACTGAATACATATAATAATAAATAACATATTCGAGAAAACAAATATTTAACATTAGGGTGGCCCAACCAAAATATTAAAGAGTAAGATTGTATACATAAAAAATTAATAGTTACACAAACTTGCTATATTAGCAAAGTTATGAAAATGTTTAAATCGTATTATCCCAGCATGAACTTTCAAAAATTTCCGTTCAAAAACAAAAGCATTTTGCTTTAGAACCTGAAAAACAAAGCAAACCCTGCAACCTGATTAATTATGAAACAAAAATGTTAATATATGTCATAATGAGTTTATGTTAACATTAATATCTATATGTAAAACTAAAAACAAAATGTGTTTTTCAAACACGGGTTGAAAATATAAATAATCGTTATGGGAATAAATAATCGTTATTATTGATATCTAGATTAGAGCCCGTGTTACACAAGGTTGAAAATATAAAAACAATAACATAAGAACTTGTAAAATATATACTTAATTTTTTCAAACACGGGTCATAGTTCAATATGGTTCCAAATGAAGTATTTGAACTAACAATATATTTCAAACCCGGGTAATATTTAAAACGAAAGTACAAAATAATTCATAGTAGCTGTAGAGATTATAATATTATATTTAAAATTTAAATAGATTGGAAGATAATTTTGAATTTCGAATTGTTAATATTAAAGTCTATAACTTAATTTTGTAAAGTTCATATAAAGGTTGAAAATTATAGTCAAATCATTATTCATTATCATTATTATAAAATAAAGTCTAAATCATATACCAAAGATGTATACAATTACCGAAAAATTAATTTGAATTTGAATTTGAATTGGGGGAAATAAATTGAAATTGCTTATTGTAAATAATGTAAATTATAAACCCATCTCTAACATTTGGTAACTATTGTAAATTATTGTAAATAATAACGAACTTGTTAGAACATAATATTAGAATATATATTAGGATATAATTTTATAAGATAAATATAAATAACAACGAACTTGTAAAGTATAATTTTAATAATGTCTAAACTAAACATAATATGAATGAGATATTTTTGTAATTTATGAAAATACCATCCTTAACACTATAATCAAAATTTAAATGTATATAAGTTATTATTGTAAAGAGAATATATATTCCATTTAAATGTTAGTCAAATCATTATTATGGATCATTACTTATAAATTAAAGGTTAAATTATATGCAAAATTTGACTTGCATTGCATAATAGATGTTGAAACTTTATTCTCTTTTGTGGATTTACTTTAGGAAGTAGTACTTTTAAAATATTTAGAACGAAATTTGAAACGCTAAGTTGTAATTTTATAACAAAAATATAAATAATAACATACTTGTAAACTATAATTTTAATAATGTGTAAATTTAACATAATCTGAATTAGAATTTTTTGTTCACATAAATATAATATTGGAAAAACAGTTGGATATACAAAAATGCCGGAAAGTATAAACATGACATTAATATGTTAGTCAAACATATATATTCCAAATAAAAATATGATTTATATATAAACAGGACAGCTTCATCAAATAAAAATACGGTTTAAATAGGAAACATGTTGATATATATTCCATGTAAATGTTAGTCAACCTATTATTATGGACATTAATCAAAAATTCAAATTTAAATCATATACAAAAAATGTAGAGAAATACCATACACAAATTCGAGAACTTCATTTACTTATTTATGTAAATTGTAAATTAGTCAACTTATTATTATGCATCGATTATGGACAATTAATCTTAGAGAACTTATAATTATGTAAATTATGACTAATTAATTTCAAAATAAGTTTTTATGATATAAAAAACTATATTCAATTCCGGTAAATTCATATTAAATTTGACTTTGGTGAAATGATTTTAAATTAATTTATAATTCGTTAAGATTGATTAAATTTGACTTGGGTGAAATTTAACTTGGAATACAATAATTATATTATAAATGATAGTAACAAAGTACTATAAATATGAGTTTAACCATCATAACGTATTTGAATTTGAATTTGACCATCTATAAATCACAATCTCATATAACAAATCAATCAATTAAATACGTTATAATATTCATGTTAATTATGTAATTTAAACAAATTAGGAAAGTCAAACTAAATAAATTGTATTAATGGGATACTTAATTGAGTCATTTGATTTTAAGTTTAAAATATATGGTTTTTAGGAAAGTCAAACTAAATAAATCATTTGATTTTAAGTAATTTTTGATATATTAATATTATCATCTAAATTTATGATAAAAAATTTTAAATTAACTTACACCAAAAATAAATATAAGAATAATAGTTTTTATGATATATAGTACAAATTAGTTACTTATTTATGTAATGATAATATAAATAGAAATAATTTGAAATTAATGTAAATTATAATGTGGAAAATGGACGAAGATGTAAATTTATAATTATTACCTATTTATAAAATTTTATGGTTGTCTATAAGGATTATCTATTTATGTCAATTATGAAAGTGTAGAAATAAAATGAAAATTAAGGAAAATCAAAGAATATAAAATGTTTTAATGGGATTATTAAATTACAATATTTATGTTAATTATGAAACTTTAAAATCGGTTTGTTTATAAATTAAGGAAAGTCAAAGAATATAAAATGTTTTAATGGGATAATTAAATCACAACATTTATGTTAAGGAAGTTATTTAAAACATTAAGGAAAGTCAAACAAAATAAATGGTATTAATGAGATAATTCATATCGAATACATTAAAACACGCCGGAAAAAAAATATAGATAAACTAATCTCGGATCTCCGATATACAATCGTATTTTATTTTTTATAAACAAAAGAAGATGAATATACATGAATATTAATAAATTAACAAAATAAAATATACATCAACATTAAAATTAAAATCTATACATACTATAAACTCATAATCATTCCGTGAAATTAAATTATATGAGTCGGCAATTACCTGAAATAATAAAAAGGAATATTAATATTGATATTATGGATTATTTTAATTATAACTAATAACCGAAAAATTTAAAAGGTGTTAACGGATAAACGAAATTTAAAGATGTTACCGGAAAAAATATTGTATAAGCCGTGACAGTCACCGGAAAATGTTACCAGAAAATGTTACCGAAAAATGTTACCTGAAAAAATAAAAAAGAATATTAATATTGATATATTGAAAATGTTACCGAAAAAACTTACCAGAAATACTAACCGGAAAAACGTAACAACGGAATATAAGATTTTGATTAACAAACTAAAATGAAATCTTCAGCAAATTAAACGGGTAAATAACCTGAAATAATGTAAAGCAACCATTGTTATAGGTATAAAATATAGCCGGAAAAAACTTAACGGAAAATCTTACCGGAAATACTTACCGGAAAAATGTAACAATGGAATATAAGATTTTGATTAACAAACTAAAATGAAATATTCAGCAAATTAAACGGGTAAATAACCTAAAATAATGTAAAGCAACCATTGTTATAGGTATAAAACATAACCGGAAAAAACTTAAATGGAAAATCTTACCGGAAATACTTACCGTAAAAACGTAAAACGTCCACATATCACCTTCAAGCCAGTTTATGATTTACAACCTAAACTGATTTTAATAAAATCAGTTAACAATGAGAATAAACATAAAAATGTTAGAAGAAACAATAACCGGAAAAATAATTAGGTTGCCGGAAATAAATAGATAAACAGTAGGAAGTTTATTATAAAATACAAACTTACCGAAAAATTGATACAAATGTTGAATGATATTCGCCGGAATATATTAACAGGTGAATGTATTACCGGTAAATAACAAATATCGTTGTTAACCATGAAATCTCATAATTTGATTAACAAAGTTAAATGAAGTATTCCAACAAATATAAAAAAACATTGTTATAAACATAAAAGGAAAAAATAACCGGCAACACTTACCGGAAAAACGTAGAATGTCCACATATCACCTTCATGACAGTTTATGATTTACAACCTAAACTGATTTTTTTAAAATCAGTTAACAATGAAAATAAACATAAAAAGCTTAGAAGAAGGAATAATCGAAAAAAATAATAAGGTTGCCGGAAATTAATTTATATAATTTACCTTGCATCGGAAAGATTAACCGGAAATAAGAGGCTTAGAGCGGCAATTAGGGTTTCTGAATAGTGGCAGCAGAAGAAATTAGACTAAAATATAGTATTTGAATTTACGGGTTAATGGGTTGAATGGATATCCGAGACCCGCGAGAAAATAAGCTTAAATGGGTTAATGGGTTAAATATTGTTTAATTGCTGAGTTGGCATGCTTAAGAAAGGAAATTGATGACATGGAGTTGAGGTGGCATCCTATGTGGACACTCTAGAATGGTGACATGTGGAAATTGTTCCTTGCTTTAATAATATGTATAGATATATAATATGACTGTTATCTATAATATATATAAACGAAAACATAAAAATCATACGTGTCGCGATGTGGTCGCTTCCCCTTTTTTTGGAGTCACCAGATTTGTTTGATTTTTAAATGGAGGCTTCTCATGCATTTGACCCGAATTCATGGGTATGGGTCTTACCAAACCCAGATATTCCTTAAACGGGTTATAACATCTCATTAAATTAAAAATTATTCTCACCAAATTATTGATGTAAAAATCCTATAAAATAGGATATACTAAAAATTAATATCTTATTTATTTTAAAAGATATATATATATATATATATTATTTAAATTAAAAAACCAATTTTATAGTAAAAAAAATAAACGAGTCTTGGGTCTCATCAAACCATAAGTATATTATTAACTTTTATAAATATTATTTATAATTAAAAAACTAAATTTATAGTAAAAGAAATAAACTGGTCTTGGGTTTTATCAAAACCATATAGCTTTTAAATCGGGTTATAATATCTCATTTATTTGTGAAACAATTTATCACCAAACCGTAAGTATATTATTAACTTTCATACAATAAAAAAATATAAATTTAAAAAATAAATAAATATTATTACAAATATTATAAAACAAACCCCGGATAAAAACTAATATTATATAAAGAAAAAAACTTAATAATTCTCATAAAAAGTTTTGTACAGCGTATACGTGCCTAAAACAACTAACAACCGTTACCAGACACTCGACATCACCAATCGTATCGGATATATATTTGTTTTTCTTATATATTTATTGTTTTTATTTGAATGAAATGTAACAAGATCATTATTTTATAAGTTATATAAAACAGAATTGTGTTTATAAAGTAGCCGCCTGTATGAAAGGATGAGCTTATGTGTCGGTGTCGGTGTCGGTGTGGTTGTGGCCCGGCCAAACGAATGCCAACGCGTTGCCTACTCCAGAGTGTTACAGCGCATGCCATGTATTATTTTCACTATATTTGTATTATTATTATTAGAATAAAGATTGATTTTCTAATAAGCAAAACAAATGTAAATGATTGAATATGTTTTAGCTATTTTACATGATTCTTTTGTGAAGGGTTACTTTAGTAAACAATTAAATATAGAAAAGCTAGCATATGTTTCACGTAAATGTATCAATAGGGCCCGATTATTTGGTTAAGTATGTGTAACAACACACTTTTAAATTACAAAGCAAAGTATGAGGATAGATGCCTTAATACGAAATCCAACTATAGTGATTTGAGTTGATACCAATATATAAGTAGTCTTGTCAGGGGCTACGTATCTCATGGATACATTATCTTTTGTAATAACGCAGGTGCAATTTGTTTACCATCCAACCTAGTACAACACGAACGAGGCTAACATGTGAATTTTGATTTTGACTTGGTCAAAGTTTTGTGTGTTGCATATTCCATTGACGCATTAGTTTGCAAGACATATATGATAACCATCTAAGTTATTTGTTGAATTTTGATTCACTTAAAAGCAGTCAATAACCACTAGCTTTATATAGATGTTATTTTAGCTATGGATATTTAAAAGATGTTTATTTATTTATCACATTGCTAGATATAGATATCTATAATTATGACCAGTTTATAACACTTACCCAATGTTACACGTTATAACTTCATATAATTGAAAAAACCATTAAATGTTGATTGACTATGTACCTACAAAAATGACCTATGTGATACATCAATGTAACAAGAGTAACATAAAGACAGCTTATACTATAAAACCAAAGTTTTAATATCTTCTATTAGTAATTTAGCCTAAAGAGTATACACTCGGGGTTCACATACTATTCTAATCACTTTTCATTGCACACCCTTGACGTGCATCAACCGAATCTTCTACCTATATCACAGTTTAGACTATAGATAGACACTTCAAACCTATCAAAATATACATCAAATATCCAGAGAGTACGTAACGACAGTCGTATATTAAATACCAAAAACCGATAAACCAATCATTTATATATATAGTGCATGCCACCCTGACATTATTATATAGTTTAACAAAAAAAACACAAACTATAAATATTTATATTTATAATTATAAAAATAGAAATATACTGTATCAACTTAAACCTATACAAATACAAATGTAGAATAACAATTAAGAGACTGAAAATTCTACTGGTGTTGTTTTTGGTAGGAAGAAAAAGTGTAGTAATAATTAGTTTTCAAAAGCTACTTTAAAAATTCTACTCTACTCTACCCTACTCATCTTGAGGCCTATATTTATCATCATCGCATTTCCTTTATTCATTCCGAGCAACCAAACACTCTCTGTAACAACTTCTTCTTCCATCTTTTAAGATGGCTAAAGAAAAAGAAGTCTCCGAAAACCCTAATAATCTAAAGAACAATAATAATAATAATAATAATAACAATAAAATGTTCATCGGAATCGTGTGGAACTGCGTCCCGGAGCTCAAACTCCTCCTCTCCGCCCTCCTCTTCTTCTGCTCCCTCATCACTCTCTTCCAATTCTTCCCCAATCACCTCTCCTTCTCCGTCCAAGACCTCCGCCACTGCGCCTCCTTACCACCACCCTCTTCCGTCATCCCACCACCACCACCGGCACTAGCTCAAATCCAACACGACGTCACCCTCCCAACCGGCGTAATCAAACGCAGCTTCAACGCCTACGGCACCGCAGCTTACAACTTCATATTAATGTCAGCTTACAGAGGCGGACTCAACACATTCGCCGTCATCGGCCTCTCCTCCAAACCTCTCCACGTCTTCTCCAAACCTACTTACCTCTGCGAGTGGGTCCCACACAACACCACCAAACAAAACCTAACCGTCTCCGGCGTCAAAATCCTCCCGGACTGGGGCTACGGCCGCGTCTACACCGTCGTCGTCGTCAACTGCACCTTCCCCTCTTCCGTCGGCCACGACGCCTCCGGCGGCACACTCTTCCTCCACGCCTCCACCTCCGGCGGCGGCGATGCCAGCTTCAACCTCACCGACACGATCCAAACGGTCACTGAACCTGCCGGAAGCTTCAATCAGATTCAGGTCCAGTTCACGTCTCCTCCGAAATACGATTACTTATACTGTGGATCCTCACTGTACGGTAACCTAAGTCCGCAACGGATCCGTGAATGGATAGCTTACCACGTGAAGATGTTCGGTGAGAAGTCGCATTTTGTGATCCACGACGCCGGTGGTGTGCATCCGGACGTGATGGCGGTGTTACACCCCTGGATCGAGAAAGGATATGTGACAGTGCAGGATATTCGAGAGGAAGAGCGGTTCGATGGTTATTATCATAATCAGTTTCTAATTGTGAACGATTGTTTGCATCGATACAGATTCATGGCCAAATGGATGTTTTTCTTCGATGTGGATGAGTTTATTTTCGTTCCGAAGAAGAGTACGCTTAAAAGTGTGATGGATTCGTTGTCCGAGTACACGCAGTTTACGATTGAGCAGCGGACCATTAGTAATAAGCTTTGTTACCTTGATGATCATCCTGGTAAAATCTACAGGTATGAATTGATGCTTCAATATTATTATTATTTAGATTTAGTTTTACAAATGTGGTAATTAAATTATTAATAATTGATTTAGGAATAAGTGCTTGCTTGACCTTTGTCACATAATCGAATAATTGCTGGTCCAGTCACATGTAATGTGTTCCCAATTTGATATTAGATCTGAATTTGGAAAGTGTTAAATTGTTTAGTTAAGTGGCATGATGATGATATCTAGCTGTTATTTTTAATCATATTATTACATTTTAGGGTTCATACTTGATGACATTTGGAAGGAAAATATATTTGAGTTATTATGAATATTAAATGGACATGAATATCTTTGCGAGTGAGAATAATAATTGCCACTTCACTCGTGGCTGTTCATTTGGATCCCATTGGGAGACTGAATGTGACCGTTAGGTGGGTTATTTGTACGTTTCTACTTGTTTTAGTCTCAGCACTTTTTCTTAACAACTGACTAATTTTATTTTATTTTATTTTTGAAAAATAAAATCATAAATGAAGAATAAGTTGGCAAAAGAAAATAGCGTACTTTAGAATAAGTTGGCAAAATCTAACACTGTTTTTTAACATGACTATGAAAATATACTCTAGTTATATGGGGCCCAACATTAATCCTACCCTACACTTGTTTTAAGATCGTGTCCGGTGTCACCTAAATATAACCTGTTTTAACTCATTTTTTTAAATGAATTGTTGGGTAATACAATCTGTTTTATATAAACACATTTAAGGGTTGACCTGTTTAAACGAACATTTGCCATCTCAAATATTATTTATATGATCAAACCTGTTAACTTCAGTAGTACTAGTTTCTAAAACTATGGCAAGCCGGGACCAAATTATTTTCATGTCATGTCAGAATTGCGACCATTATGTGTAACTAAAAATCAATTATTTTGATGATTATTATTCGTTGTCACATGTGATTGTTCTTTAATGTCCATGAAAGTGATATATAAGTGTAGCTACCATCTAATGGTTACGATTTCGGTATTTTTGACAGGAAATGGGGGATTGAGAAGCTGGTGTATCGGGACATGGTGAAAGGAATAAGGAGGGATCGAAAATACGTGGTGCAACCACGTAATGTGTTTGCAACTGGCGTACATATGTCTGAAAACACGGTGGGGAAAACGACACATAAAACTGAAGGGAAGATAATGTACTACCATTATCATGGGACGATATCCGAAAGAAGAGAGCCATGTAGACAGCTTGTGAACACGACGGAGATGAAGGTTGGGAGTACACCGTACATGGTTGACACGACGATGAGGGAGGCGGCTTTGGCAGTTAAGCGATTCGAGATGCGAATGATTGGATCTGCCCTTCTCACCACCCGTCAATAACAATAGCAATAAGAGTATTAATATTTTCTATATTTTCTTATTTTATTGTTATGTATAGATAGATAAAAATTAAGAAGTTTGTTTGTAAACATTTACTCTTTCTGCTCAATCAGCCATTGTTTTATTCTATATATAAAAGATCTAGGATTTTTGGAGAAATTCTTTTGATTTTAGTTTAGGGTTTATAAAAGTTATTAAAAAGAGGAAAATGAAATAAAAATAGACAAAAACGTTTTTAATGAGCTGGACCCCTCCCGTCTTTTCAATTGGTATAATGTAGCTAAAATCAGTGATGCTTCTGTCGCCAACCAACGGTCTCGATTCAATGATTCTAAAGACTGATTTATATTATAAGCATAATGGTTTATAGGGTGGATTAAAGTGCTTTTAATTTGGGTAATTCCCGATAAAACATCATCTTCTTGCCTTTTTGTTTTAACCTAGAAATCATATAAGAGCATCACAATAGGGTCCAATAGCCATCTCCACTTTGGTGGGATGGTAAAGGCTTAGGCCTTTGGGTGAGAGGTCCAGGGTTCGATCCCTGACAATGACGGTTTATTGTAAATAGTAGGAGACAAGCTTAAACATTCAAAAAAAAAACAATAGGGTCCAATACCCAAGGTTTGGACGATATGGCAAGAAACACAAACAAGGGTAGACTTAATTTGTTGTTGTGAGAGTAAAGTTTGAATTGTGAAGTTTGTTTATGCAAACTTGCAACAAACAAGGCGTGGTGGGTTTATTTTTCCACCCTCTCACATGGACATATACATATATAATGTGGTTTTAATAATATTTTAATAAGGTATGTAAAGATTTGTTGTTGTAGCAGAAAGTTTGGAATCTAATATGGCGTTAATGTGTCGGTTTGTTGATGTGGATGCTCTAAGTAGCACCTTATTTTACATTCCCTTTATTTGACCTGAAAATCATATAAAATAGCACCTTATTTTACATTCTTTTTATTTTAATCTTTAGTTATTCCGACATCCTTTGATCTATTCAATACTCACCATACAAGCCCTACGAGAGGGAGAGGGACGTATGCAGAAAAAGGTATTCGGTTACCACTAGCCTTGCGTGAACACCAACATCGTGAACCTATTGCTCAATTGACGTAACTCAAATCATGGAAGAGAGAAGGGGGGGGGGGGATTGATGGGGAATGCGGTAGGGATGAGCAAAATCGGGACTGGTACCGGTATCGAATCGGTACCAAAGTTTTGAGTACCGGTACCGGTATGATACGGGACCGAACCGAATATTTCAGTATATTCGGTTCGGTATCGGCACCGGTACCAAGAATTCGAGATTTTCGGAACCGGGACCGGTCGGTACCGGTACGATCACGATCTCATCCCTAGAATGCAGTAGGGATGATATCAGTACCCGAAAATCCCGATCTCAAAAATCACAAACTCATGGTACCGGTATTTAAAGTAAAATTTATAGAATACGGGTCCTGTACCGATACCGTACCGATACCGAAAAACTTGTAAAAAAACCAAAATACATGATAAATACATTTTTCATTAACCTCTATTCATCGTAAAATAATATGCTTTTGATTTTTAATCTGATGACATATATTTTAACATGTTAGTTAGTACCAACCCCATCTTCCCACTATCTTGCATCATATCAATCTTTGTGTTGATAAGATTTTAACGAGTTAAAATCGTAAAAAAGTAAAATAAAAAAAAATCGTCTTGATATATATATTTATTAGTATTTTTGACCAAATAACTTTTTTAACAACGTTTAGAGCCACCATAATATATTCGGATAAGTATTTCTAAGACAAGATGTCAATCGTTCATATTGATTTTGACGCTCTAGATCTGACTTACTTTATAATATTAAGAAAAAAACCTACTAATATAGGAAACTTCATTAGACTAGAAGACTGTGTTTTCGCCGGTTAATAATCATAAAAATGAAAAAGAAAAGAAAAGAAAAAAAAAACAGAAACATTAATAATGATAATGAAAAGAGTAAAATTATAACTAACATTAAAAAATTGGGTGGCCATAAAACTAGACCGTATTAATGTATCATGTACTCATGTGGTGTTGGGTAAGTGTTGAGGGGCCCATAGCAAGAAACACCAATTGCCCCCATGCTTTTTTGCTGGGGGAGGTAGCGTATCTATTATTGCCTTATATTATTTTTTATTTTTATTTACTGTGAATTATTATTTTCAGCTAAATTAATAAGTCAAGTACATAGCCATATATTATTATGCATATAAGTTGATATTTATAGGCTATTGCGATGTTTGCTGTATTTTCTATCATTAGTTCTTGGGCATTTCCTTAGGCATTTTTTATCTGACAAAATCAAATTCTTGATAGAGTAAGGAGTTGTTTGGTAACATTTTTAATGATTTCTTTAAAATGATACTTTTAGTCGGTTAGAGGTAAAGTATGTTTGTTTTATTAAAAGGACATATCTTGAGGGTTTATAAAACCTTTTAATAATTATGTTTTAGGTACATGTCAAATGATTCAGCTCAAGATTTCCAAACAACCTCTAAGTTGGTCTAGCAAACAAACATGAATCCTACACAAATGCATCGCAATAAATTTATTACATAAACACAAATTTTTTCGGAGTATTATATCCATATTACACAAATCAAGTATTTTTCAGGAACCGAGTACGGCTTCAACGGCTCTGATTAGGATAAACAACAAGAGGAGTTTTCACTTCTATCATTTTAATAATACAATGTTTATGAAATATTTTCATTTTGAATATATAAACACTAGACACCCGGTGAAATTAATTAGTAACATAATAGTACATTTAACTTAAATAGTTCTTTCTCAACTCTTTTAAGTCCGATTCTTAGTGAGGATTGATGGATGGACAAAGCCACAAAGGAGAATGGACAATTTAAATTTATACATAAACTACAAAATTATATTTTAGTCTGCATGTGAATACTCAAAAGTTGTTGGTAATGATATGATTGAAGAACATGCAATTTTATACATAATTTTGTAATTTCAACCTTTGTTTTTTAAGTTCTCGAATTTTCATGAAATCGGATATAAATCAAGTTAATTATATGTTGAATTAACACGTAGTTCTCTCTATATGTATTTTGGTATTTTTGTTTCTTATTTGAACAACTTTTTATTGTGTGTGTAATCTACTCTACGCATTCAGAAAGGAACCAAGTTCTTTTAATAAAAAAATAAAAGTAAAAGTTAGACCACAAAATAAGAAAAGAAAAAAGAAATAAAGAATAGCCAATGAGGAGGTAATCTTCATTTTGAAGCAACCTTTTACCGTGTTCTTAAAGTAAAATTTTCTTTACATCTAGTTACTTGTATTTTTAGTTCTCTTTTTATCTCGTCTTCTTTAGCATCTAAGAAATGCCTTATTTTACTATGATGTCAAAATGGGCCTCCGTTAAGTACTATTTTACTATGACATGTATAAATACTTATATTTAAAAGAAGTTTGATATGCCATTTCATTTACTTAAGGGTGAAACGACCAATTAATATGTCATGACTTGATACGTAGTGCTTTGAACAAACTGTGTGGATCACAAATGGATCGTCATGTTAATGGCATGATTGAAAACATGTCTAAATTGTTCAACCCACTTAATCAACCTATGACTCATACAACTTTTAACTTATGATATCAAATAGAATGGTAGGTCGAGGCGACATGTTTATGACCTGTTTATTAAAACGCCACAGTTTTATAGTTTATAAATAATTAATATAATACATATAATATGCTCTGTTATCCGTGTTATTGAACGAGCTATAATTAACTGTGTTAAACGTGTTGTGTAACCCACTTATTAAACATGTCTTATTATAAAGAAAATCGGTCTACAAGAATCTAACATTTCAAAAGTATCGGTGTTTTGACGATTGGATCCTTACTCAAGATCAATCAACCATCCACAAATCACCTAAAAGCATTCAATTTGATTATTATTATTATTATTAGGCATTTGAATCATGACTTGTCTTCTTATGACTCATGAATCAGATATATTCGTTTTTTGAAAGTACTGTTCAAGGAAAAAGCAATACCCTCGCGCAATATCGGTTGATCCTCATACCTGCCCCATCTTATTCCATAAATGGTTGTCCGCAGATTCCATTATCAAGAAGTGCATCCACGTTTCTTATAGCAATTTTTCTTGAGATATTATTAATTCTTTTGGCGTAACATATATATATACACACACTAATAATGATTGGATTTGGCGTATAATTCACCGGGGGTAAGGTATGGGGCAGCATATATCAGGTCGACGTATTATACGCCCCCACCTCTCTTGGTTAGGCAACATACGGGGCAGCATATGTCAAGTTTCTTTTGGCTCGGCAATGTGTTGTGCAGCTGATCCCTTAGACCTAAAAACGAAAACCTAAAGAACCAATCAAATTGGTTTATCACGAATTATTTTCGGTTTTTGTTTCTACAAACTAGCTGGTATGCGAACCGATCCAAATTCATGTATATTAAACTACCACTGCTACAAACAAACATATCTTTATTTCTAAATTTATAATTTAAACTAAGCATCATTACCCCTGGCCCGATCCATGATTGGTTCAACTCGATCCGGGTAACCCGAACTGTACGATACGCTCTTCGGGTGTGAAATAGACACTATCATGTCAAATTTGCAAACTATGTATAGAATTTTTTGCATCATGTCACAAACAGCATACATCAAAATCTATATAAACCACTTAATATACACATCAAAAATCTTTGATGAGCATCCGTCAACTAACCTAACAATATAATCTTCTTACTGGAGAGAATTATAGAAAAGAATCAACACCACTGATATACCAATTATTACTGGAAATGCTGTCACTAAGTACAACGCTCCGTAACCCTGCAGCATACAAACAAAGGATTATCGATCTCAAACGGGTCGACTTCAAATATCGTATTAGGTTCAAGGGTTGTGCATCGGTCGGTTTTGGGCTCAAAGCGAACCAAAAACCGAAATTTTGGTTTTTGAGCTTTTAAAACCATTTGTTTCCACTTTTACCATTTGGGCTTAAAACTTTGGGTCGAAAAAGAATTGATCCAAAATAATGAAATTGGGCAGAGATTTTCGTTAATTAATGATTAATTGATTATTATACATTTGGGTTACAATGTATTAAATTCTTAATAATTACTTAACATTCAATACAAAAAATGAAAATCCACATATTCAGTTCAGTTCCCTTTTTTTCAGTTTTAAGTTACATGCAAAACCGAAATTGAACTGAAGATTCGGTTTTTACGAAAACATAAAACCAAACCCGTCGGCTTTTGTTTGACTTTGGTTACAAATCATTTTTTTGGGTTTCATGCACACCCTTAGGTTGAACACAAACACAAATCATGTATTTATTGATGCCAAAGACATCAACCTTAACCTGGACACACTCAAATTCACATAACTGATTGCGACCCGTTTAATCCATTTATCTAAATGAGTCAAAACGGGTTGACGTGTTGTAATAAATGAGTTAAACGGGTCCATCGTAAACAGGTTGACGGGAAGATCTTTTTAATTAAATAGGTTAACCATGTGAACCTAAACACGACTCGTTAAATTAAACGGGTCAAACACACCAACACAAACACACCAACACAAACACACCCGTTGATTGAACATGCTAGTATGACAATCCAAAACATAAATAATATGGTGTCGTGTTCATGGTTCAGGTCGTGTTAGCATTTGTCACCCATAGTTTTCTTGAAAAAAAATAATTTAATAAAATACCACAGCTGAAGGGACTTCAGTCTCATCAGTGCCATCAACTTCCTCAATCTCAGCTGCTGAATCCCAGTCAATGTTAAGCCTCTTTGCAGCCACTTCAGGATCAACACCAGTGTCCGTAGCCTTCGCGTATAACGATTTTCTTGGCCCCTTTTTTGTTGCTTCAACCTTCATCATAATACATATATTACATCAGAACATTTAATATCTGCACTAATAATCGCATCTTTTCTATTATTGTATCAATGGTTGGTTACCTCTAAATTAGGCCATTGAACCATTTCTTCAGCCAACATTTGAAGAGCCGCACGGTCTCGTGGGATTTTCCCCTCATTTACCTACATTATATAAATCTCAATATCACACATGCATGCAGATCGAACATCATTTGTGCAAAATTCACACACTTTGACTTTTGAATTCAAGCCCAGAAAGTGACCTTTGATATCAAATTGACATTGATATTGTTGCAAAGTTTTCACCAAAATTCTTTGAGATAAACATGTCTTATACTTGGTTTAAAACTGTGAGGCGTGCGAATCACGTATCAGAGGGGCGGGTCTATGTACACCTAAATAAGCTTTCTCTACTACCAAAAGTTGCATATGACGTCTCATATGCTTTACATATAATGATATACCTAATTAATTAATTATCAAGTAAACCTTTCATGATATCTACATCCCTCAGCTTTTTCTTTACATGTTTATAAGGGTGTGCATGATTCTTTTTGATGTTCTCTCGATCTTAAGTCTTTTTGGTTTCGGTTCGGTTTAAAATATTGGCCCAAAATGATGAATGTGGGTCTAAATCCTTTTGCTAACTAATAAGTTAATAACTAATTAATTGTTATATATTTGGGCTAAATATATTTGAGTAACACTATTTTATTACAAATTTATAAATCACTTAAAATTCAAAATTACAAATGAGAATCCATAAGTTCGGTTCATTTTTTTTTCCAGTTTTACTTATATGCAAAACCGTTCACTTTTACAAAAAGTCAAAAACATAAAACAAACCGTCAATTTTTGTTTGAATTCGGTTGTTATGGTTTGTTTTTTCGGTTACAGATCGTTTTTTGTTTCAATTACAAACCCTAATTTTGACTAACTTTGACACAGAACTACATTAGGCACGTCATTTTGCCCCTGATGCGTTTTCCTCACTGCTTTGCGCCTCACACACGCATTTAACAACCAAGGGCTTCCAAATGTTTTTATTTACTGTTTTAAAGATTAAAAAACAAACATGGGTTTAAGTCTTTGAGAGAAGGTACTGACTTCTTCAAGAACAGCAGCCAAGTCCTCTCTTGTTGGAGCATCATTAACATCGATTCCAAGAAGCCTTCTTCGCTCGACTTCTCTCGGGTCCTCAATCATCACTGTTAACTTTACCTAAATGTTCCAATCTTAAAATCACATTAAATAGAGATTGCAATTTCTTTGGAAAACAGTTCAAATGTTCTAGAGAAACAGAGTAAATTGCATAGCACCATAAGAACTTATGGCCAAATGTCCTACTAATTTAAACTAAAATCAACATACTTACTGTATTTCGACAATTCATTAGAGATTAATTAACTCTACTTATGCAAACATTGCAAATCCAGTAATTCAAAACATAGAAAAAGTCGGAACATTTAATATTATAAACCTACGCGCATTAGGTCTATATATTATTATTAGTGTTTGCATTCCGTCCTCTATATACTGTAACGCTTTATCTAATAACCATTTCAGTATTTACTATCTTACATGGTACCAGAGCCGCCAGTAGACACCTAATGTGCCCGTACGTTCATAATCATAATAATAAACCGAATAATATCCAATCTTCGAAAAGAGAGATTACCTCACTAAAAAGCATGTCTCTGTTTTTCTTCAAAAGCTCCAAAACCTACACAAACAAACAAACAAACAAACAAACAAACACTATCCATAAAACCAAACATGGGTTTTGTGTATTTCCACTAAAGAATCATACCCTTTTAATTTGGGAAACATATTCAAGGTCTTGAGGATCTGGGTCTTCATATTCTTCATCATCTTCATCTTCATCATCAATCTTGGTAGTTGATTCAGCAGCAACACTCGATTCAGTTCGAATATCTTCACTGCTAGCAGCAACAATTACACGAATTCTGGTCCTAAGTGTGGTGTTGCAGCTCAACAAGTGTTTATTTTGGCGGGGAAAGGAGATTGAGAGGTTGCAAATTGGTTGAGATGATGTGGAGAATGTGTATAGGGGTAATAATAGTGGTAATTGAGATGAAGCTTTTAAGGAAGTCATTTCTGTCTGGATATGTTGAATTTGTAATAATTTATGAAATTGATTGGGTGGTGGTGGTGTTCATCATCATCATCCCAATTTAGGCAACTTTAATCACTCTGACTGACTCATTGGCTTACGTGAATTGCAGAGAGATCATTATCGGATATCCTATTCCTACCAAATTCGTTGGGCCTGGCCCATAACATATGAGGCCCTGATTTAACAGGCTTAGGCTTCCCAGTAAAATCCAGTCATGTCTAAGCCATTTGCAAGGTTCAGAAGAGCCCAGTGGGATGAGGGCAGACCTTTTTTATTTTTTTTTCCCGTTTTTATTATTATCGAGGTAGAGAGGTTGTTTCTGCTGAGACTTTCGGCTCTAAAACTTAATATGTTTTAAGCTAATCCTTGTAAGCTAGTTTCATAAAAATGAGATATCATGGTGGATCTTTCTCTGACCAAACACCATGTATGACATAGAGTGGATCTCTATGCTCAGTCCTCATATTATCCACATGTGGAATCAATTGAATCAAGCAAGCTACTTGCAATTATTGACTTGTGACTTTCACCCTAAATGAACTGGACCTAACCAATTTGATTTAAACACTATTCAGTTTCACTTTGAAATTACTCAAGAGGTTTATTTATTGCAAACTTCACCATGATACTATTAAATACACATAATAATCTTTATCTTCTAAACCACTTAAGAGGTTTATTTATTGCGATTTTGTCAATATATCATTAGAAATTCAAACTTGAAGAAATATTTCTCAAATCCTAATTAAACGATGATCCCAGACACATGGCTATACTTACAACACATGATTATGTTGCACTAAAGATCTAGACGTTCATGTTCATAAATCCAGATACAATAAACCTAACACATACAAAAGTGTTCATATTACTACAAACTGGAGTTTATAAATCTAACGGGGTGAGGTGGTGTATGGATGAAGGATCTTAAGTCTTCTTCCTTGGATCCTGATGTGAGAGATCTCCGTTCGTTCTCAAATCGTGAAGGAAATAAGCCTCCATGCCACTCTTTCTAATACACACTAAGAAAACACAATTATGACAGCTTTGCTTACAATTTCTTAACAAATCAACTTCAAATAATAGGTCAGAATTTTGAGGATTTTAATTTTTTACTTGACAAGTTCACTCTCAAGTAAAACCATAAATTGAATATCTCATTTGCCACCATAGTCGGATATTATGCACTTCTGACTTGATTTCGACAAAATTTAGTTCTATATTTGTCATTTTTGGGTTGGAATTACACTAACACAATTTAACGGGAATCACTCATTGTTGTTATAAAATAAAATCTACATATAATTCTTCAAACCCCCATTTGTGCAAAACAACAATATTAACTACCAAGATAAATTGGGAAGACATCCCACACCTCAAAGACCTTTATCCAGGGTGGAGAGCGAGACTGACAATTCATTCGACTATTCTAGAGCCTATTCTAACTCCACTATTCCACTATAAAAGAAGGCCCTACTACTTGTGTGAAATCAGTCGCTTGAGAGCTTCGGGCTAGGTTATGGATGAGAGGCTAGGTAATTTCCGAGCGAACTCAGGAGAGAACGATGTCAGTGACTTTATCCTAGCTAAGAAAGGTAATCGATCCCCTTTCCCAACAAGAGAGGATGGAAAAGTTCGACCAATATGGAGAGAAGGCATTGGTGAGGCGACCGAAAGGCATTTTATTTTACTTTTAGAAAGCGAGAGTAGCTGTCTTTAGGCTGCTAGTTCCCTTTCTAACAATCTGACCGGAATAGCAGCCTTCGCTTCTAGTCCGGAAGCTCTAGGGTTTTGCTAACCAGTGTGAAGTTGAGTTATATCTTTCCCTAGTTCACGCAAGGCTAAACTCCGGGTTTCTACTTTCAGGAAATTCGCTAAGTCGTCTTAATCTAGCTACGAAAAATCCTATGCTAGGAGAAGCGCTTAATCCCGTTTCTTCGTCGCTCAGTCCGTTGCTATTTACTTACCTTCTTCATCGAAGGCTTCCAATGATAAGGATTGTTCTATCTAATGTGGCATTATCACGGTGCCAAGTGTTTCTGCCTCATCCCACCCCGATGGCAATAGTTAAGTAGAAATGACTTATCTTTTTAGTAGCTGAACCAAAGAGAAAGTAACCCCGACTATCACTACAGCTTCCGTTGTTTGATCTTTTGTTGGATCTTCTTATCTTATAAAGTAGCTAAATGAAGTATCATCAATTGAGAATGACAATAAGTGACGTTTGATATCACTTCTGTACGCAGAGTATCGAAAGGAACCTCTCGGAGAAGTTCCGAGCCTCGGCAACCCTCCTAAAGACAGCTACTCGCTATGATTGTTATCTACGATGCGATTGGGGGGGGGGGGGGGGAGGGGGAGGGGGATAGCGCAAGGGCTTAAGTTTTCGATTCAAATCCTATCTTTTTTTTTTTGGCATGCCACTCTGCAAGCAAGGAGCGAGAAAACAAAGTGGGTTATGGTATTTAATGAGGTCCTAATCAAGACAATTAAGAAATGAGGTCATTATAAGTCGTATACCATACCTTCAAAATACGCCTCATAATAAAATCCCATTTTGATTAGACATTGAGCATAAGGGAACCTAAATGATAGCATTCATACTAGGATCCACGAATGATCTAAATCTTAAATGTATATCACTGATGTGTGTGAAGTGTGATGGTCGGGCAAAAGTCATGTATATCATGTTATTATTTGTTTACTTTTAGTTGAAATATTATGTGAACTTTGGTACTTCAAGCGTGTATATGTGTTTCATGATACTTGACGTTAAGGATGCTTATCGAAATGAATTACGGGCTTGGAACGAAGATATAGAAGACTCATGATGATTGTCACACTTTTCTATGCAAAATAATAGAAGAAAAATGAAGAGGATGTCAGACACCTTTAACGCGTCGCTAAGGGACCTTAGAGCTACTCTAAAGTCTCACATCAGGAAAGTAGACCTTAGCCCGGTGCTAAGGTCTTACTCTTGGACTTTAGCGCCGCGCTAAAGTCCTATAGACGGGAAAATCAAACCTAACTTTAATATATTGAGTTTTGAGCCCCCGTTCGACATATCCTTTATTCCTTCAACCAAGTACAAGCCCTAGGACGATTTTGCATCATTCCGAAGCCTCCGGTTCGTCCGTTCATCGCATGCTTTCTTCCTCTCATCAGATAAGAGAATCCTTCGTGATACTGATGTCAGGCTAAACCATTGTATTCAATTTAGGCTAGGGTTTTGTGTAAACTAACTTTGATCAGATTCTATGTTTTGAATGCTTATGAAATTGATTGAATGTCTTTAATCTTGTTTTACATTATGAATTGATTGCTGATGTATATAAAAATATACATCTTTTTAGTATCAAATAATCTCTAAAAACTGCAACTTCTATCGTATAATATAGTTAAAATAACTATTATCATGTAAAATGTATTTTCAGGTGAATCCAAGCCTCAAACGAAGAAACGAATGAAAAACCAAAGAAAACAGCAAAACATGGGGCCGTGCTTTTGGAAGCACCGGGCCGTGCTTACCTCTCAGAAACGACAAAAAGAATTAGCACATGTCACTAAAAAGCACGGGGGCGTGCCTCAGGAAGCACGGGGCCGTGCCTACCTTCCGAAAACGACAAAAATAATTAGCACATGTCACTAAAAAGCACGGGGGCGTGCCTTAGGAAGCACGGGGCCGTGCCTACCTTCCAGAAAAGACAAAACAAATCTGGCACATGTCATAAAAATGCACGGGGGCGTGCTCATCAAGAACGGGGCCGTGATTCTCACTCCAGATTGCCTATAAATAGTGGCTCATGTTGCACTCATTTGGTGTGCCTTGAAAAGATTTCTATCCGATTCTCTCTTATAAAAACACACATTAACACTCACATAGAAGGTTTAGTGAAGAGTTTGAAGGCTTGGAGGTCATCACCATCAACCATCATCATCATCTATCATCACCATCATTAAGAAGGAAGATTCATCTACATTTGGTTAGATTGTTCTAAGTTTAATCATATATTTGTTATCATCATTCATCTTAATGTTTATCATCATGCTCATTATGAGCTAAACTCCTTTTACCATCTAAAATCTATAAAGAAGCTTTGTTTTACTTGATAATTATATAAAACATGTGGTTTAGTTTGGTAAAGTACATGGTTATATTACAATTATCTTTTGATGAGAAATGTTTCACCATCTTAAATCACTAATTCAAAGTTGGTGGTTGTCAATTTCAATGGCAATCGTTCATGATCGATTCATGTTCTTGAAAGATAGAAATACTTTGATACATTATCGAAACATGGATCCTTATATTGTACTTAGAAATGATGAGATATAAGTTATGGTGTATTTTTCTAAACCTTGGTAATCCGAAAATGGCTTTGCTTAGGATATCAAATTAGTTAAAGAAACCATATGTTAACGGAATGTGTAATTATAAACTACATAAATCAACCAAGGGGAGGTTGTGTGAGTTAACTACAACCACCCGAAGTTGTTAGAATTGGTATTTGAGAAATCGAAGTCAATTCTAATCATTCTACTTTACCAACTACTTGTCTACTTAAATTGACATTCTCGGGGTAGCATGCTATTAAGCATAGGATGGACTTGAAAATATGCATGCTATTATTCATTATTTCATAGAATGTGTTCACTCCAGAATGAGGATCATAATTCTATCATATATTATTAGGACAAGTCTATCACATGTTTAACTATTAATCATCAAGGAACAATGGAGTGGATTCTAGATATTAGATGGTAACCTTCGCATAATTGAACAACTCGTTTAGAATTTCTTGTCTTGGTCACCTATATATTATATTTATAAGTATTTATATTTTAATTGAAGTTAAAAAAAATTAACCCCAAAAATGATTAAAACCTCCGATTGAAGTAAAACAACGATTTGTTATTAGAAACAATTGTGTCCACGGATCGATACTTGGTTCTTACTAATACTATTCTACATATACGATAGGTACACTTGCCTATTTTGTGTGTGTTTAGTCTTTGTAGAAATCACTTTTATAAATTTAAAACACGATCTTGTGCAAAAGCTAAATATCCAATCTATCATATTTTATACAAGCTACACAACACGCATCAATTGCTTAAACCGTTTATGATTTTGATTATCAAACTTTGCATCACTTTTCTGGTTGTGTTCATCACATGTAGGGTTAGCTCTTATGTCATTGAACCAATAATCGTTAGTCATTGCTTATAATTGCTTTTCATTCATTAAACTGGTAATTGGGTAAACCGGGGTTCAGTTGTGTCAACAATTCGGTTAGGGTATCGTTTTTCCTCACAACCCAACTGTTAGGTTTAGTAATTACTGCGAAATTAATCTTATGTGATTAGTCGGTTATCACTTTATCTGAACCTGAAGTGAATCTTTCTCTCATAATTGTTTACAGCTTTAAAAGTAATCGTGTGTTATTATAATCATCTTTTCTAAACCGCTTGACATCGTCTGTCCACCTTAGTTAATTAATTAATAACCATGAATTTTACTTGCACTTTCCACTGAGTCCCTATGGAGACGACCTTACTTACCCTGACTAGTTATAGATATTTAAGCTTCATAAATACTTGTTTTTATTAGAGCACGACATCTACATCAAAATAGCGCCGCTGCCGAGGAATCAACGCGCAAAGTGCTAGTTTTAGTTTTATTCTTTTTTTCTTTAGTTTAGTTTAGTTTTTTTTATTTGTTTGATTTTACGCGAGGTATTCTTATGTTTCATGTGTGTAGGTAACTCACAATGACAGGGAGTTGGGTCTATGGCCTACATGAAGGATATGAGTTCGTGGAAGATGCTGATATGTACTGTTAATTTCCATATCATGAACCGCCTTCGTATAACCCCCAAATCTATTACGAGCCAAATAGTTATAATCAAAGGAACATCAACCAACATGGCTGTAATAGACAATACCAGAATTATTCACCGCCTACGCCTAACTATCAGGGATATTATGAGTCAGATGAGTATGATAGCGATAGGCCCGAGATTCCAACATTTGTGAGTTATAAAAAGGAGGACTATTACTACCATGAACAATCCCAACCAGTATACGAGGAAATCCCTCAATATTACAATAATGGTGGTACATATCAAAGAAATTATCAGCAAGATCAAGAAGATTCCTCGGGTAACAAAGAAACGTCTTTGAAAGACGTTATGGATTTTCTAAAAGAGATGAAGAGAGATCGAGAAGCTCACAATCAGGCTTTAAATAAGAGGTTAGAACTCCAGGAAACGTTTAATACTGCTCAAGATAAACTGGTGAGCCAACTATTAGAAGATGGCTCAAATTGAAAGAGAACAAGAAAAGTTGGCTAGTGGTGACATGGTTGATGAGGAAGTGATAGAAAAGGATCTTGATCAATCAGATAATGAAGTTGAGGATGTGGTTATGGAGACTAATATCACACCAATTCCTCCGGTTATTGAAGAGCCATTGAATGCATCAGTTATAGTTGCTGATGAGAAGTTGAAGAAGATGATCCAGACATGTTGGAGCATAGAACTGAATGCCTAGACCCGAATGAAGAGATAGTGGTAGAAGAATTAGAAACTAAGATAGTTTCAGATTATCCTGATAATCCTCCATTACACATTATTCATATTGATAAAGTCGGGGATGATGATTTGAACTCAAATAAAAAGAAGGTGAAAGTGAAGAATAGTGGGAAAAATGGTAAGAAGTGGGATCATGTGGGTTCTACAGTCATGTCAACCATGAGGAAGAAGGTATGGGCACAACACCTCAAATACTGAGCATACACAGGAAATTCGGTGGGAAATTGTTCAGTTCGACCACGATTGAATCCTAGTGTTTTAATCTCAAGAAAGAGGGAGCGAGCTCAATGTGTCAACTACCGGGCATATGTGGGAAACGTTGAAGGTAAATGTGCATTCACACCGGAACACGTTGGTTCATTAGACTTGATGAACGTGAAAGAGGAAACATAGTTGAGGCAACCTAACTACTGAGCATATATGGGAAATTCGGTAGGTAAATGTTCCATCAGACCACCATAACCGCCATATCAGGTAACGGTCTGGCTGAAGACCTTAACAAAAACTTAGCGCTGATCGGGAGGCAACCCGAATTTTATTTTCAGTTTGTATTTTATTAGTTCGTTTAACCATTGTATTTCAAGTGTACCACTGTAGCAAAAGTCAAGTGTGGGGATGCCACATGGAAAAGTCGGAGTTTTATAGTGTTTCGGTGAAAGAATTTTAAGCTATGAGGCTTCGGATATCCGACGTGCTTTCATATTTCTTTTGCTACGGTTGATTCAGGTACGTGTATATTTTTGTTGTATTTAAACTTTGTGGGTGTTTTTCACTATAAACCCTCACGAGACCTCACTCGTCTACCCGGGCTACTGGGGGGTTTAAAGGGATTGTTGCATACGCTAAATGCAATCGTGATTCCTACGAAAGTGAGTTAGGTCTTTAAACAAACTTTACCAGCTTAACAAATTTAATTATGAAATTTATATAACTTGGCTTGGTAATTAAAATTAACGGTTTTGCAAACGGTTTAAAAGACCTATCCTAACAGTTGTGAGAAGCGTGCTTCTACACGTGTGAGAGTTTGCAGATTCTGTTGAGTGAATTGAGGAGCCGGGTTCGTTGAGCGCAAACACGAGTATATTTGAGTGGCTTACTTTTCTTATCAAGTGATTTTGTTTTCATAATTCTTTTTGTTTTATTAGTTTTATTGTTACAAGTGTAATTGTATAGTTGTATAATTTTTAGGACCATTACATTAAGCCTGGTTTTAAAATTAATAAAATAAGCAGTAAATTTTAACCCCGTCCTCGTTAATGTTCTTTTAAATGCTAAATTTTAAACATTGAGGATAATGTCAACCGCAAGTGTGGGAATGGGGGTAAAATTAAATTTTTTTTTGCCTTAAACTGCCTTGATTGGGCGCAAAAGCCGGAATTGTAAATAACTAATTGCTATTATTAATGCCAAGTAGAGGTCTTTGGTCATGGTCAGTTTTTAAGATTCTCGAAAGTCTTCCCATGCAAATGTTTTTCAAAAATAAAATTTAAATGGACCGTTTAGATGGGGATAACGAGTCATCCAGACAAGTACACATGTTTCATGTCGGCAGCCTAATTTCTCCGGTACATGTGTGAGATTCGCTTTATATATAATACACATATAATATATAGTATATACGCCATTATAAAGAGTAACCAGTATGCCCATAATATCTAGAACTTGGTTGTCTCATGCATTTTGAGATCTTAGCTTGGCGTGAATGCAAAAGTGATAGAGGCAATTAGGTTAAGCCTCGTCTGGATGAGTGAGAGTGTGGGTATTGGGGGTTGGGCCTCATACGTTATATATATGAGCGTGGATAATGAGAGGGCCGGGGAGTTGGTTCCCTTAGAAAATATTATTGGACCTATTCTTTCATTCAATCAACCCCGGTGTTATAATGCGAGACGATCTGGCTTAATAGGTTTCTTTGTAATTGTTTTAGTATTTATCAATAGGATGTATTAAGCATTATGTTTATTATGCTTCAAAAAAAATGTGTTAATGTTGCAATGTTCAAGTATTATGAGTTTGAAAAAAAAGAAAAAGAAAAAAAATGAAAAGTTAAAGAAAAGCTCAAAAAGAGTCAATGTTGTAGTCAATATTGGTTGTAAATGAAAGTCAGTGAGTTTGTTTAGTTGTTTAGTCGTTTGAATAAATTGGTCATTGTTTATGTCATTGTTTATTTAGTTTTGTAATAAGCCGGATCGGATCGTTTGAGCTACTTTAAAAATTCCCTTTCATACCCTTACACTTAGCCCCGTTATAACCCGTTTTAAGCCCTCTTGACTTGCATTTGTATCAAAGCATTTATATGGGTGGGGATATGACTTGCTCCCAAGCTTATTACATTGTGTTCATACTTGGTATTGAGGGCATAGAGATACTAGCACATTTTATGCTGGTGCAGATATTAAACCGAGAAGAGAGATGTTATATAATGAGGGGTATGACCATGTGTGCCTTAACCGGAAACAAAGTACACTCGTTTGGGCGGTTTCATAGTTTTAAAACGTATCATTAAATTGTTTGGTGGGTTATCAACCTTGACAGTGTCAGTTCTTGGGAATTAGGTATGACCTTATACCTTACTAGTATTAATCATGGTAATTGATGAATCATCGATCGAGGTGTATGTGTTGCATGAGAGTTTGTTTGAGGGCAAGCAAAAGATAAGTATGGGGATGTGATGGTCGGGCAAAAGTCATATATGTTATGTTATTATTTGTTTACTTTTAGTTGAAATATTATGTGAACTTTGGTACTTCAAGCGTGTTTATGTGTTTCAGGATACTTGACGTTAAGGATGCTATTGAAATGAATTACGGGCTTGGAACGGAGATATAGAAGACTCATGATGATTGGCACGCTTTTCTATGCAAAATAATAGAAGAAAAATGAAGAGGATGTGTCAGACACCCTTAGCGCGGCACTAAGGGACCTTAGAGCTACTCTAAAGTCTCACATCAGGAAAGTAGACCTTAGCGCGGCGCTAAGGTCTCACCCTTGGACTTTAGCGCCGCGCTAAAGTCCTCCATACGGGAAAATTAAACCTAACTTTAATATATTGAGTTTTGAGCCCCCATTCGACCTATACTTCATTCCTTCAACCAAGTACAAGCCCTAGGACGATTTTGCATCATTCCGAAGCCTCCGGTTCATCTGTTCATCGAATGCTTTTGTCCTCTTATGAGATAAGCGAATCCTTCGTGATGCCGATGTCAGGCTAAACCATTGTATTCACTTTAGGCTAGGGTTTTGTGTAAACTAACTTTGATCAGATTTTATGTTTTGAATGCTTATGAACCTGATTGAATGTCTTTAATCTTGTTTTACATTATGAATTGATTGTTTAAAAAGTTTATGGTTTTGATTATCAAACTTTGCATCACTTTTCTGGTTGTGTTCATCACATGTAGGGTTAGCTCTTATGTCATTGAACCAGTAATCAATAGTCATTGTTTAAAATTGGTTTTCATTTATTAAACTGGTAATTGGGTAAACCAGGGTTCATTTTTGTCAACAATTCGGTTAGGGTATCGTTTTCCTTCAAAACCCAACTGTTAGGTTTAGTAATTATTGCGCAATTAATCTTATGAATATGTGATTAGTCGTTTATCACTTTACATGAACCTGAAGTGAATCTTTCTCTCATAATTGTTTACAGCTTTAAAAGTAATTGTGTGTTATTATAATCATCTTTTCTAAACCGCTTGACATCGTCTGTTCACCTTAGTTAATTAATTAATAACCATGAACTTTACTTGCACTTTCCACTGATTCCCTGTGGAGACCACCTTACTTACCCATACTAGTTATAGGTATTTAAGCTTCATAAATACTTTTTTTTATTAGAGCACGACATCTACATCAAAGTGTATATATTTTTAGTAGTTATTTTTTTTCACACAATTGGGTCTTAACTCTTAACAAAAATGGTTTTCACCTAAAAACTAGCTACACAATAGACAGATATACCTATTAGTATATTTGTAGTAAACCATATTCATTATCTAGCCGGTAGAATTAGAAAAGAGTGATATGAGTAGTGTGATTAACAAGGCCGTCTCCGAGAAATTAAATATCTCGGTCGAGCTAAAAAAAAGGCCCGTAGGCCTTAACAAAAATATTTTATTCGCTAGCGTACATGGATAAAATTTTTATCGACCGATTTATTATAAGCAGAAACTATTCTTAGCATGTAATTATCTCATAAACCAATGCAAATAACCTTGTTTTTAACACTAAAAATCATATATATGTAATATGTATAAAAAGGGTTTGTGCCTCTGAAACTTATGTGCCCCGGCCGATGGAGCGGCTAAGACTCCCTCCGATCCTCCCATGGTGATTAAACTAAGTTAACAAACAATTAACCTAAACAAAGAAGAAGATAATCAATCAAGAAAATATATCACTTATATTTCAAATCCACTTGGCAAAAAAGTAGCAACATACAAATTTATGCGGAGAACATTTTCCACACATGATAAATAGAAGTAGATTACTAGATTAGACCCCGTCAAGGTCATCTAATCATATGCTTCTTTGGAAAGCTAAAACGATTAACACACAATAGACTATAAATCACACAATAAAGAACTAATGATATTATTATGTTAATGTGAAAGGTGGATTTCGTCATGGGTACCTAATCTGACAACTTTTTGAAAAGTTAATACATAAACACCTACTAATCGCCTTGTGTTGCGAAAAATACACTTCTTATTTTTCAAAATCGCAAAATCGCAACATAAATAAACACATACTAATTTTTCAAACATCCAATACTCTTTTTAACTATAAAAACCATATCACAAATATATAAACTATCAACTTATACTAATAAGTAATAACCATAGATTTAAGTAAACAGTCAAATGAGAGATTCATCCATTAAAATGGTTTTCTCAAAGATAAGGATGAACTCTTGTCCAACTTTCCTAAACATTTAACCATCACCGTACTTAGTCAAAATCCATGGTCCACGTACAAACATATGAAATCTACGAATAAATGTTCCAGTATATAAAGTTTGTCGGTAACTCTGAACCGCATCACAAGTTGATGAATATAAAATGACCTAAGTTGACAAGTCGGTTAAATTGGCTTAGTTTCTTAGTTGAAATATAATTAATATAGTAATGTCTTGATCACAAAGTTAGGGTTAGATTATAAATATAGGGCTTGGTTAGAGGTTTCAGATGTGTAAATAACAAAGAATTTTTGTAACAAATTTTTGAGTTAGTTTTCTCTTGCAATAATAAAGTGTTTGATCAATCATATGTAATGAATTGGTATCAAAGCTTGGTGTAACATTGGGCCAAGCTCGAGGTACTCGGGATTGATACCAAGATTTAGCCGCTGCATGGAATTCTGTCATCGTCGTGAAGAGATCTAGGCATGATCGTTTTTTACAATAAGAGATCTACAGAGTGAGATCTAGGGTTAACCGACCAGAGATGCCATGTAACAACTCGGATTTTCATATTAATATTATATCCATTACCCGACCCGTTTCAAGATCGAGAAATTTTATCAACTAATATATCGCGTTTATCGAGTTAATTTACTGTTATAATATTATTCTAAATTATTTATTGTACATACTTAAAACTTTCTAGTAATGAGAAAAATTACCCTAAACTAAAACTACTACCCAAATGTGTTTCCACCTTCAAACTACAAGGGCCATATTGCAATTTCTGTTATTATTATAATATTATTAACCCATTAACCCAACCCATAAACCCGTATTCATGCTCAAACCAAACCCGAACTCGTTTGTTTAGCTTGGCCCGTAATTCTCGCGTTTAACTTGGAATTGATTTAGGGGTTTTAATCTTCATGCTATAGGCGGCCTACTATCACTCGTAATTAGGAAACTAGATTGTATTATGATACGTTTTGATCTTATACTAACCGTCTTTGACCTAAAATCGATTCTATACCTTAAGTGTGATTATAACTCAATTCCTTACGTCTGCACAACCCTATACCCGCCGCAAACCTTTACCCCATCTTTAATTGCACCAACTTCGTCTGGTTGTCGCTGTTTGAGCTCGTCTAAGGTCGACGGCTGTGTATCCACCGTTCACCATCATCTGATAGTTGTATCTGGTAATTTGTTTATTATATATGATCGTTTATGCATGTCTAACATTAACCCTATGGTTAATTAATCAAACAAACAACAACAGATTTATCAATTGGATAATTATGGTTCATATCAATTTGGGGTTCTGCTTGTGTTTGTATTTAATCATTGTTTTTCGTTCAATAACCAATTGTCAGCTTAGAGCAGATGGTTTAGGGTGGGTGTTATGTATGGGTGGTCGCGGTTTCGAACCCGGCCACCCCGATATTTTAGGCATTTTCTTTTTAGTAGTTTATTTCTTTATTATTAATTATCATAATTAATTTTAAGTAAATGTTAAATTAAATTTTAGTTATTAAGTAAATATTAATTTATTAAAACCGAAATCTTGGAGTTTATTGTTTTGTCAAACCTCGTTAAAAGCTTTCGTTACGTGTGTATATATATATATAAGCATATTTTTAATAATAATAAATCATCATTATTTTATTAAAACCCGACATCAATCTTGGTGTTTTCTCGTTGTTGAATGCCTTTACAAATTGCCTATATTTATGTTATATAAATATAAATATATTATTATTATAATTATCATCAAATTGTTTTCATTAGATTTTCGCCAACGATTCAAAATGCATGTTAATTCAAATATTACTATTATAATTAGTTACTTAAAAATGTTTATGTTGTAATTATTTATTTATATTATTATATATTCATATTTAGTCAGTTATATTTTTAATCAAATCATTTTATTTAATTTGTATATTAGTTTTATTTTATAAATAATAAAGCTAATAATCTTATAGATAAATGGTGAATATTAATGTTGATTTCGCAATAATAATAACAATAGAAACCCATCGTTCAATTAATAAACATCCTAATCTCAAACGTAACTCAATCACATCGAAACTTTAATTTATTATACACGTTATCTCATTATTAACCTGTATTATTATATTTAACTAGGAATTCTTGTCGATGAATCCCGAAGGGGTTTAACAGCTCTCATCCTCACATCCTCACTTTTACTTCGTTCATTTAATCAGGTGAGTAATCACTCCCCTATTTTACTTGTTTTCAAATGTTTTGGGGACACTTGTATACCATTTATCAAATTATTTATCTTATTATTTCTCAAACGCAAATTGTGATATTTGTGTTGTGTATCAATTGAATGACTGTTTGTTACTTGCTATTTGCTTACTTGCTTACTTGAATCGCATTCGGAGATGTCCAACATAATCTCATTATAGTATGATCATACGACCGTTGTAGTGGCCGGAGCCCGATCGCATTGGCAATGGTTTCACTGACCCTCATTACTTGCTTAACACTTTCATTGTTTATACTCACAGATAACAGTTTTGCTTATTTTTACTCTATTATTTATATCATTATATATTTTCATTTTGTTCGTGTCAAAACTGGTGAATCTACTCACTCAACATGTGTTGTTGACAAATATATATATTTTGTACGCATTTGCAGGTTATAGATTGGATTGCTTATCGAACTGAAGCTCACGTAGAGATGACCTTAGTATGTTAAACATAAACAAGAATAGTTGGTTTTGTATTGTAATTTTCTCTATTTTTGTTGTACTTAAATGTTCGTTGACAATTAATAAATTAATTAGATATTGTCGCTTTACAATTGCATGATAGTACCTTGTGAGCTGTGGCAATCAACTCACGCCCCGACATTTCCGCCGTAGGTTGGGGTGTGACATGCCAAGGAAGATCTAAGGATGCAAATTGACTCCTTCAAGAAGTCGCGCCATATTTTGTTTCTTAACAAAGCCGAATCAAGCTTGCAACCCAAGTTAGCGACCATATCAACAACTAGAAGACTAGTGTTCGGATTTCTCTGTTAAACGATTAAGATCACAATTTCAAGTTGGAAATCAGATCTAATATGAAATCCGAAGGACTGGATCAAGAACTGAAGATGATCAATGCCAGTGAACAAGAAAAATTGAGTTACAATTATCGTTTTCGCAATTACTGGGTGATAGTTGGTATTTCCATTGTATGCACAAAGCGGTGAATATGGAAGAAACTAAGTTGACAAGTCAATGTTGGGTTAGTTTCTTAATTGTAATATGATTACTATGATGGTAATGTCTTGGCCATCAAGTTAGGGTCAGATTATAAATATAGTGCTTCGTTAGAGGCTTTAGATGGGTGATCAACAAAGAATTATTATAACGGATTTTTGAGTTAGTTATCTCTTACAATAAATAAAGTATATGGTTGATCCCGTGCCTTGACAGTTTTCCAACATAATACGGTTATATCTACACCTGGTTTGAAATTTCATCAAGTTAGACAAGTATATACAATTATTGAAGAACAATCATAGCTTCATTATAAACCTTAGCATAAACATCACAAAAAAAGTTGCATGCAAGCCATCTAATTAAAGTGATAAGTATTTAGCCATTAATATTGTCCGTATTTATTTTTGAATTTTGTATCTTTTAATTTTGTTAAGGTGTCTTAAGATTTAGATCGAGCCATTTCTACTTTGATGGTTTTGATGACCTAAGTGTAGAATATGAGGTTAAATGTTTAATCCTTATATATTTTATACTAGTTTTTATCCCCCGTATTACGGGGGTTGTGTTTCCTTTTCGTGTTTAATATTCATATTTTTTTTGCATTTTAATTTTATTTATTATAAAAAAAGTTAATAATATACTTATGGTTTGATAATGAAATAGTATCATAAATAACTGACATGTTATAACCCATTAAAAACTATGGGTTTGGTGAGACCCATGACCCGCTTATTTTTTTTACTATAAAATTGTTTCCTATTATAAATAATACCCATACTGTGAATTCAGGTAAATGCATGAGAAATATTCATTTACAAATAAAACAATATGGCGGCTTGATTAAATGTAAGAAACAACCACAAACAACCATAGAGCTTTTAAATGTTTGTTTACTTACGGGTGTTGTTTTATATTATTTGTTTCTAATATTTATTTATTTTTTGAATTTTTATTTTTTTATTGTATGAAAGTTAATAATATATATATGATTTGATGATAAATTGTTTCACAAATAAATGAGATGTTACAACCCGGTTTAAAAGTTATATGAGTTTGATGAGACCCAAGACCCGTTTATTTTTTTTTACTATAAAATTGGTTTTTCAATTATAAATAATATATATCTTTTTAAATAAATCATATATTAATTTTTAGTATATCCCTACTTTTTATGATTGTTATATCAAATATTTGGTGAGATTAGTTTTTAATTTAATGAGATGTTATAACCCGTTTAAGAAATATATAGGTTTGATTAGACCCATACACATGAATTCAGGTCAAATGCATGAGAATCCTCCATTTAAAAATCAAGTAAATCTGGTGACTCCAAAAAAAGAGGGAGCGACAATATCGCGACACATAAAATTTTTGTATTTTCATTTTTATATATCATAGATAATGTAATATTCAGTCGTTTAAAAAAAGTATGTATCACTACTATTATTTTGATTATTCATCATTAAATTTTCATAGTAATACAACCTTTTGAGTTGTTCATGCTTTCTAAATCATAAGTGACATGACTCTTTGCTCTTATGTCTTGAACGACGTCGTGGAAGCAACATACGAGGCATGACTATGAGCAAAATTGGTTGTTGTAGAGAGGTCATGATAAGCATTTGTGAATTGTGATAAATTTAAATGCGTCCAATATCACATCAAATACAATGGAAAGGTTCATGTGCATTTTAATCTTAACATGAGAACGTATAAAATAATAATAATTTATAAAAAAAATAAGAACGTAAACATAAACAATGATTTATAATACCAAAGAAAAAAACCTAAAAAATACTACAACATAATCAAAATCAAGAACAAAATAATAACGGCTAATACCAACAAATACTTATAACACCAAAAGAAAAAATCTGATAATAACAACAAAATATAAATCAGAAAATACTTATAACGTCTGATAATCGAAAACTAGCAAATACGAACAAAAAATAACAACAAACACCTATAAAAATAAAACTAATAATAACAACAAATTGATTCTCACTGTTTTCATGTTAAGAATAAAATGTATTTGATCTTGTTTCTCAAATACAAATACCATATATACGTTTGATGTTTAAGTATAATATAAACCGAAATGGCCCTGTGACAATAAAATGTTGGGAAATTCTCGAAATAGATATTTTCATAAACAAGTTTATAGTTTTAGATATCATTTGTAAAGAATACCAAAAATAGGTAGTTTAAATTAGTCGTGACGACTAGATTCTTGGTGTCAACGATTAGTTTACAAAACTGGTTGGGACAACTATTTTGGCTAAGAAAATTTTAGGAACGAGTATTTTGAAGCACGAAATTTGCCGAGACGACTATTTTAGGTAAAAAATAGTTTGGACGAGACTTTTATGAAATCTTTTGTATTTTTCTTAATATTATATTTATTATACTTAATTTTACTTTTAATTAGTTTTTCTTTTATCACTTTTAAAATATAAAATTACTAAAATCCAAATGCATTGTTGAGACGTACTTTTTTATATACGTGGGGCATAAAATTTATTCAAAACCGAGCGAGTCAAATTTATATCGAAGTTTTTTTTTACCCACTCGATTTTGAATAAAATTTATGACGGCACGTAGATAAAAAAAAGAAGCACGTCTCAACGGTGTATTTGGATTTTAGTAAAACTTTATATTTTAGAAGTTATTAAAGAAAATTAATAATGAGAAAATTAAATATAATAATATAATATTAAAACAATAACTAAAATTTCATAAAACTCGTCCAAATTATTTCTTACCTAAAATAGTCGCCACGACAAGTTTAATGCTTCAAAATACTTGTCCCTGAAATTTTCTTAGCCAAAGTATTCGTTGACACAAAAAATCTAGTTGTCACGACTAGTTTAAAATACCTATTTATGATATTATTTGCAAATGATACGTAAAACTAGAAACTTGTTTATGAAAATACTTATTTTGAGAATTTTTCCTAAAATGTTAACACCCAAATTCACTAACCAAATTGTTAAAATGTTACGCTGTATACTTTCATTCATACGTATTTATACTCTTTAATAAAAAATCAAATATTTTGGCCTTTGTTTGTCATTATTGCGTTAAGCCTCACAATTTCTAACCTATCTTAATTAAATTGATAATAATATTTATCACGGCTAATAAAAAGGAAGATAATAAAAGAAAATATAGCCTCTTACATACCAACAACGTCTAAAATTTATGCTTTAAAAATTATTAATTTAATATTTGTTTTCTGTTTATTCGTAAATATTTGAAATTTATAATTCTCATATTTCATAAAAAAACGTTATTCAAAATATATACATTTACTGAAATTTAATAATAAAGTTATTTATTCAGCATATGTAATACACGAGTTTCTTTTATAATTTTTGTACTTTTAATGTAAACCATTATTCTATTATTAACATCGCCAATCTAATTAGCTTGGGCCTCAACTACCCCTTTTTTTGTAAATAGTGTACGAGTCTCGGAGCATTTTGAGATTGAGTTTGAAAAATACTTATCAAAAAATCAATAAACTAAAATGTGTTTGACAATCACAAAAATCATTTTTATTTTAGCTTTTTATAAGGCTATGTGTAGTGGAGAGACTACAAATGTGGGCGAATTTGTTTTTGGGGTGTAATGGTGTATGGGCTACAAGTTAGGCCCACAGTATATATTTTTATTATTTTCTTTTTATAACTAAACTAAACAAATAAAAACCAATTTATTTAAATAATTAAAAAAAAATGCATTAAAATTTAAAAGAAATACAAAAAAAGATCATAACTAAAAAAAATACATAACTAAAAATATTAAAAAACATAACTAAATAAAATACTAATATCCATAATATTCGCGCATTTTTTCAATTCGTCGTCATTGCAATAATGCGGCCTCTTCGTGTAACCCGACCGCTTTGAGGGTTTCGTATTCTTCACTCATTTCCCGCAATTCTAATATTTGGGCAATCTTTTCGTGTTGTTTGTTGGTTTCTCTCATGGCATCGTTGAGTTCCTCGACACACTTTTTTTGTTTTTTGATGATTTCTCTCATGGTAGCGGCGAGTTCCACGAGTGTCGGTTGGTTCGGGTTGTTTGTAGGATTCATTTAGCTAGATTTTTTGAAGAATTTATGTATAAATTGTGTATGAAATGGATATCAAATGGAGAAGAAGGTGTATGTTTATATATATATTGTTTAAATTAATTATTATTATTTTTTTAACATTTGACCGTTGTCAAACGGTCATTTATATATAATATTGTTATTTTCTTCTCCAACCGGCGAAAAATGCAACCCTCCCCCGCCCCTTTTCGCCCAATTATCGCCAGAGGGGGGGGGGCGGTGTTCTAGCCCCTTCGCGCCCGTTTGTCGCCCAAGCCCACGACCACTACACTCAGTCTAAGGGTTAAAAAACAGTTTTTTAAAAGCTCAAAATCCAAGCTTTTCAAAATGGCTTTTTGAAAAACCAATAAACCAATAAGCATTTTTGAAACTCAATCCCAAACATGCCTTCAACTAGTGATAATATAAAGGTTTTGTCTATTCAGACACCGTTTTTCCCATTCATACACCCTTTTAACACACAATTTTTCTTATATGTACATCCTCTCTAAAGAATCAAATGTGTCTAAATAGCAGCTCCCAATATAACATAAGTTTTACAATTAACAATTTTTTGTATTTTTTATTTGTGAATATTAGCTTATAACCGAGGTATTAAGTCGTCATGTAATGATTGATAACATGTGGTGGAGGTGGTGATTTGAATTAACGGCGTGATTACTGTTAGTTAACCTCCTTCCCAGCTAAGCCACGTGGGAATATAATCTGTTCACGGACAGGTCAGAAGATGTTGGTTTCACAGGTCACCATTGGGCCCTACACTGGGTCCCATTTGGGTGAGCGCCAGCTTTCAAATTCCTCTTACTCTTCCTATTTTACCCCTTGACCTTCAATCATGTACGTTGAATCATCTCGATGCCAATTGGCATCCTAACTGTTCCTATATATACCACTCACATTTCCTCTTCATTTTATATCAAATAAAATATGCATATCTTATAAAGATTTACCGGATTTTTTTATAGGGATGATGTAATCTTCATACACTATTTTCATGGTTACTGGGGATGATTCTGAGAATTCACGTGTCTTGACCGAGCTTAAAAAATACGCCCCTTAAATCTTAACGTACTAAATAATGTAAACATTTTTTTATACGATGATTAAAGTTATCACAATAAACATCACAATTAGTAAAAATCATGGTATTCATTTGAGTTTATGACATAATGAATATGTTAATAGCTAATCGAGGATTTGTGAAACTCTCATAACATCCTTGATAACAAATTGGTGAATCGACTCTTCGTAGTTTATGCTCTCTACTATTATGTTCTCTAAAGCTATCATCGCTAACCCGCTAAGAGGCTCTTTGTTTACATCTGAATGGAACCATTCAGATGTAAACATCTGATTCATTCAGACTTCAGACTGTTTGGTTCCAAACAGAAAAACATCTGAATGACTAAAATTAGGTCTGAATCATTCAGACTTGTTCTTGCTGCTGAATGGGACAGAGGTTCATTCAGACCTGACTCATTCAGATCTGAATGAACCAAACAGCCCTAAGTCTTTCTTAGGCATTGTGAATCGTAAATAAGATTTTAATAACTATAATTTCGAAAAACTCATTTCTGCAGATGTTACACTGACCACTGATGTTCGAAGTCGACTTTGTTATTATCCCACATATTCGTTTCTTTCTTTTATTTTTTATTTAACTTTTATAAATTAATTAAAAGTAATTGGTCTTTTTCAATTTTTAATAGGCTATAAGCTTTTGGGTAATTAAGAAAAGTGGGTTTGAAATGTGTTTAAATATTATAAAATAGTGGGCTTATAAGCGTTCGGATATTTTATATATATAACATCGCGAATTTTCAAAAAAAAAAAATGTGCCCCAAAAAAAGTGTGCATGGTTGGGCGCCCACATGGCACACCTTAGAGCCGGGGCTGGTGGTTACTGTACATGTCCATATGGCTCGTATAGGGCTAAATGGGTCGTATAGGCTACACATAATTGACATGTGTACAGAGGAAAAAAACAGTTTTTTATAGCCTATACATCATAAGAATCGTATAAGACTTCAACAACTCAAATAGAGTCTGACAAAAACTGACAAAACTAATGTCCTATGCGGCTTGTATAGCCATATACGGGCCGTATAGACAAAAATTTGTGTGTAAAGATTCACGATGATGTATGAAGATCCAATGCCTTTTTTTCTATTGAAAAGTATCATATTTTATTGGAAAATTGGATTTTAATAATCCCAACTTAATGCAGTTGGCTGATAATAATCCCAACTTTGAAAGTAGCTGTCACTGGTCCCAACTTTCACACTATTTATTTTCATTGGACCTCCATTAAAAAAACTTAACGACGTTATGTTTTTTTTCCAAATTTCAAACTGATATTTTAAGGCTTTTGATCGGAATGAGAATACGAGTCGTTTGATATAAAACTTAACTCGAAACGACACTTCAAACAACTTGAATTTTGTTAATTAAAAGTTTAAACACCGAAATTGAAGCTTCCTTTAGTCGTTTGGACCACCATTTGGAAGTAAGTTTTACATCAATCGACCCGTATTCTCATTCCGATCAAAAGCCCTAAAATATCAGTTTGAAATTTAGAAAAAAACATAACGTTGTTAAGTTTTTTTTAATAGGGGTCCAATGAAAATAAATAGTGTGAAAGTTGGGACCAGTGACAGCTACTTTCAAAGTTAGTATTATTATCAGCCAACTGCATTAAATTGGGATTATTAAAATCCAATTTTTCTATTTTATAATTATTATTTTCTTTCTATAATTAGAGGACTTAAACCTTACCTCTTGTAAAGACACAATCCTATTCAACACATAGTAAGCCAAACATCCTTTAATCTTTCACACAGTCACACGTATATATGGACTACCAATACATAAAAAAAAAGAAAAAGAAAGCCATATACTACGTATTACATAAACTCTTATACATACGTAATTTGCAAAATCATCTTTCTTTTGCTCTCCCATATTCAGAACTATACGCAGGTAATTATGTTGATTTTATATAAATATGTGAAATATTGAATCATATATAACAAATATTTTTATACTCATTACGCTGCAAACAATAAATATGTGAAAATTGAGAGGTTTGGCCTTGTGATGAAAGAAAACAAATTCTAATTATAAGCATTGAAAGAAAAGGAATGGCCTATTTTAGGATCATTTACCGGTTTAAAATGGTTGATGTTGGTCTCACATTGTCACATTCAGTCTTAAGGGTCTAGTCATGTAATTAATAGTTGGTATCGATTTTGTCAATTCATCATATTTGCGTTCTTTTAACGAAGGTCTTTCAATAAAATATTTTTATATTCAAACCAGGAATAAAACACCCATAGTGTTTACAAAATTTTACCTGATTCAAAACAAGTTTTTATATCTTTCTTTTGCAAAATTTAGCTGAGTCATCAACTATATGCTATGTCTAGATATATTGTCTCTCTTTTGGGCATTTTCCACCTCTATACATCCATTCTTGATTACCTGAAAAGTCTTTTGAAAATGTATGTCAGCAAATAACATCGACTCAGTAAAAGGCTTTCATAATTCGTTATGACCACACCAGACAATAACTTTTAACAGTTTAGTAGGACAACAGTAGCTTCCTAGGATCGTTAACCAATTAAATGTACATGTGTCTCAAATGAGAGTATGTACATTTTGTCTCATGGTTCGTTATTTCCAAGTGCCAAAACGTTTTAAGGATTTAGTTAAATCATTGCAAATATTTTTTACTCTTTAAAGCCGGATAAGCATACACATTTGTTTATAAGTAATAAACACCTTTACGAACAATTTTCAACATTTGTTTAGACTACAATTATTAATAACTTTTATCACTCAGTAGGACATCAAACACTTCCTACGATCGTTAACCACTTAAACCTATAGAGACTCAGACGAGCGCATGGCTGCAGTATGCCCACTGCTTACCACATATGTAAGGATCCAGACACATGTATATTTAAGTCCGAGTTTATGTTATTACTCTGTATTTAAACATTTTTTTTGGAGGATTACACATAGCCTGTTTGTCAACTCTTTAAAATTAATCATTTATTCATTACTTAAAAAGAGTTTAGAAAACATTTTTCTTAAATCTTTTATAGACTGGATGTTATATATGCAACCAAGTCGATCAAACCTTTTTTAAATATATAATTGATATTCAAAAATGTTTATATAAAAAACAAGAGTTGGACGTACTAACGTCTGAAAAAGTTAAACGTACTCACCTTATCAATATTTGAAGTCTTGGTTCAACTCTACTCTGTCTATTGTTTCAGACCTTAATGAGCGTAACAGATAAATATGAGTCGATGATTATAACTTTTTACGTTCAACCTGAACCGTCAAGTTATTCTATACACGAGGGTCGGACTACTTGTAAGCGAAGCAACGCTTGGTAAGAGGCCCTGGTTTATTTGAGAATGAAATTAGATTCAAGTGTTGGATGAATCAACTGAGCACTCAAATTTTCTATTTATAGTGCTAAGAATTCAATGTCACACCCCGACCAAAGGCGGCGGAACATGCCGGGATGCAACGTGATTGGACAAATACACAAGACACTATTTAAAGTGACAATATTTAATCAACTCATTTTCTTTCGTAAATCAATAAACAACACATCTCGTTCATACAAACAAATTGAATACAAGTAAACAATTATATTGTTCGTTTTACTAATATCCTAATAGTCTTGGTAACGTTTTTCGTCAAGTCCTCGAGTCAACAAAAGTCAAACCTGTAACATTTCATAAAATAAAGTTTATCAACACAAAGGTTTGTGAGCAATTCATAAGTTTGAGCATATAAGTATATAGTGATAAAAAGCCAAAAAACTTGTATACGAAACGATAAATAAAAGCAACAATATTGTTACACCCTCAAAATCCACTAACGGAGTTTTACCGTCAGAGGGTGTGAACTGGCAGGATCGGAATCATTAGTTATAATCAAACCAAAGAAAAACGTTTAAATGTAAATAAGTGCGGAAGCGTAAAACCTTAATTCAAAAGTTGCGTCACGCAGGACGACTTAAAACCAAATGTAACTGTTAAAAATTAAGTTTGCAGAATAAAGATGGTTTCAATTAATGCATGCTCCTAAACCGCGCGCCCGCCTCGGCTACCTGAGAATAACATACTAAAAGTGTCAACACAAGGTTGGTGAGTTCACAAGTTAAATAAGATAAATCGTTTAGCGTTTTGCGTAACCTCGTTACGACGATTCAGTGTTTTGCGTAACCACGTTACGACGTTTAAGTGTTGCGTAACCCCGTTACGACGTTTAAGTGTTGTGTAACCACGTTACAACGTTTAAGTGTTGCGTAACCCCGTTACGACGTTTAAGTGTTGTGTAACCACGTTACAACGTTTAAGTGTTTTGCATTACCAGATAGTGTTATGTCAAATTATATATCGATAGGTAGCTAATCTATACAACAAGTATCGCTAAGTGGTTCGCGACCGAAGCTGACTGTTTATCAAGTGCCCGTCACCAGGTCAATCCAGACCATGGTAAGTGTTAGCCAAAATTACACCCACTCAACCTCCAGTTGAGCTTAACGTCGGGTGGGGTTTGTCAAACCCAGTAGTACTACTCAACAGTGACTCGCTATTCCAAATATTAACCGGTCCGATGTGTGAGACTTCAAATGTTACGTTTGCCGCTTAGCCTTTACAAGTGATATATAATTTATAACAAAATCTTAAATATGCGTTTATCTCAGAAAATATGTTTATCGGAGTATGTTATCTCCCCCAAGTGAAAAACGTTTGAAAACAGTTCAAAGAGCGGGGTAAGTGAAACTCACTGTTTGCGAAGAATATCCCGATCTAGATCACCAAGTGATGTGCGTCGTAGAAACTCTCTAGCGTTCTAAATAACAAAGAGATTTTCTAAGTATCGGTACGTTTAACGAGTCTCTAGACTCGGCACATAATACCTATGCACGTAACAGATTTCGTGTTTCGTTTGTGAATTGTGTGTGACTTAAACAAGTACAATTGTGATACGATACATGAGTGAGCAATTACTTTCGTGTCACGTACTAATAACATACTTTACTAGCAATTTTTTTCCCGTAAGGGCATTTTGGTCAACAAACAAAGATTAACTAACTATTATTCCCCATAAGGGCAATTTGGTCAATTCATGGCAATCAACTAACAACTATTCCCCGCAAGGGTATTTTGGTCAAAATACAACAATTATACAAAAACTATCATATTTCATGCATTCCTACACAACTCAGCAGCTAGTTTCGTTATGACAGAATTTCTACTTGAAAGATTGCACTAGTTCACCGATCATAACGTCTCAATTTATTTCACCAAAAATCACCACAGAAGCATACATATCTTAGGTTTCCAGAACATATTTTATCTTATTTTTATTCCACATATTTTTCTTATAATGACCAAAACACTACAGCAAACTCATATCAGTCAGATTCATGTGCAACAGAATGTTATTTGCAATTCCCATTAAACGAAAAATCCAATAAATGCAAGACCACTTGGGTTTGGTTCCTAACTCAATGAGTCAACTTCCAGAAGTGGAACCAACCCAATTGGTCTCGTAGTTCATGAGATATAACATTTACAACATAACCTAACAGCAGGTCTAACAGCTCAGCTTTGCATCACGTTTTTGTAAAATCATAAAAGTATACTTCCACTTATCCAAAAATTACGAATTTATACTTTATAGAAACTAGACTCAACCTAGTTTACTGCAGTACCCACAATCTCAATCAATTTTCACGTTTACACTTCGTTACAGTCACTTAAACATCGTATATACATTCTGTCCAGAATCTGTTCACATCAAAACTCAACATAATAACAATCTATGAACTATCATGCATCCATATAACCCTCTAGACACTATAACTACTATCCATGCATATCAATTACACCATACATACAAGATTAGGGTTTGTGTTTTAACTCAAATCAAAGACAACAATGAATCATGCAACAACATCAATCTAGTTATCAATCCATTATCCAACTAACAACAATCATATTAATCACATACATGCACATGATCGGCCGATTAGGGTTTATACACAACCCATTAAACATCAAAATTAAACAACAAAGAGGTAAGAGGTGATCAAGTATACCTTCCTAGCACCTAGTTCTTGGATTAATCTCTTGATTTGATGTGTATATGTGTGAGTTGGTGGACGGCAGCCGTGGAGAACCAAGGAGGGGAGGGCCGATCGGTCTTGAGTTTATAAAATAGATTAGGGTTTAGTGTTTAGGTTATATTTATAGATAACCAAGTTACATTCTAGTCCTTAAACTTTCAAGTGCTACATCTCTAGCCTAAACTAGTTGGTTCTTGTTTAACATTCCACATAACAATCAAGTAACACACATATACCTAACACATAATAATCACATAATTAGTGTTTTGACGTTTGTCGTTTATTTATCAATCGCTCGCGTCAACTCGTTTGCGTTTCGGTGCAAATCCCGAAAGACTACACATGTAGTAAATGTTAAGCGTCATTTAAACCCTAGTTTAAATGTAATGAAGTATGCGTTATAGATTCAACGATCTTAAAGTTTGAATTGACGGAGTAGAGTTAACGGGGTTAACCTGAAATTGACGATTGTCACATCATTCCCATGTTAAAGAATTTTCGTCCCGAAAATTTGAGTCAAGTCGTGATGAGTGTCTGAAAAAAAATAAGAAAATTTTCAGTTTGTCATATCATCCCCTAGTAGAAAGAAATTTCGTCCCGAAATTTAGTTCATACCTCCGGTGATGTTTGACGGTTTGCTGGGTTTCGCGGTTTTCGGTGTTTGGTTAGCCCTTCAAAAAGGTGAGGATACTTTTTCATCATGTGATCCTCGCGTTCCCATGTGAACTCCGGTCCACGTCTCGAGTTCCAACGAACCTTAATGATTGGAATTTTGCTGTGTTTGAGCGTTTTGGTTTCCCAATCCAAAACCTCGACTGGTTCCTCAATGAACCGTAACTGTTCATCAACTTGTAGTTCCTCCAAAGGGACTACTTGGGTTTCATCAGACAGGCATTTCTTCAAATTTGATACGTGGAATACATCGTGTACGCCACTGAGTTCTGTTGGTAGGTCCAGTCGGTACGCCACCGGACCAATGCGCTCAGTTATCCGGTATGGACCAACATATCGTGGGTTGAGTTTGTTTCGCTTACCAAAGCGAACCACACCTTTCCAAGGTGAGACTTTGAGTAACACCCGATCGTTCACTTGAAATTCGAGAGGTTTTCGGCGCTTGTCGGCGTAAATCTTTTGGCGATCTCGTGCTGCTGCCATGCGATTTCGGATTTGAACAATCTTTTCCGAGGTTTCGAGTACCAGTTCCGGACCAGTGATTTGGCTATCACCCACCTCTGCCCAGCAGAGTGGTGATCGACACTTCCGTCCGTACAGCGCTTCAAACGGCGCTGCCTTAATACTTGCGTGGTAGCTGTTATTACACGAAAACTCTACCAAGGGTAAGTGGGGTTCCCAACTTTTTCCGAAATCTAAGACACATGCACGCAACATATCCTCCAGGGTCTGAATAGTCCGTTCACTTTGCCCATCCGTCTGAGGATGGTATGCTGTACTCATATCGAGACGGGTGCCCAGTGCGCTTTGCAGCGACTTCCAAAAGTGCGAGGTGAAACGAGAATCTCGATCGGAAATGATCGAGACAGGCACTCCGTGTCTAGACACCACTTCTTTCATGTATACTCGAGTCAGTCTTTCCATTTTGTCTGTTTCTTTAATCGCTAGGAAGTGTGCCGATTTAGTCAACCGGTCAACGATCACCCAGATGGTATCGCATCTCGTCGGTGTCTTAGGCAAACCCGTAATAAAGTCCATAGAGATGTGTTCCCATTTCCACATTGGGAGTTCCGGTTGTTGCAGTAGACCAGATGGTTTCTGGTATTCTATCTTGACTCTGGCACAAGTCAAACATTTGCTCACGTAGGTGGCAATGTTGGCTTTCATGTTCGGCCACCAGTAAAGTGCCTTTAAATCATGATACATTTTATCTGAGCCAGGGTGGATAGAATATCGGGACTTGTGAGCTTCGTCCATCACTAGAGTTCTCAACTCTCCGTATCGTGGAACCCAAATCCGGTTCTCAAAATATCGGACCCCGTCCGATCTGGTTTCAAGTTGCTTGCTCATGCCCCGCATGAGTTCCGATGGAAGATTATCATCTTTCAAAGCTTCCAGTTGCGCATCGCGAATCTGATCGGGTAAGCTGGCATGAATCGTGAGTTGCAATGCTCTCACCCGTCTGGGTTTATCTGTTTCTTTTCTGCTGAGGGCGTCGGCCACCACATTGGCCTTGCCAGGGTGGTACTTGATGGCACAATCATAATCTTTAAGCAGCTCGACCCAACGACGCTGTCGCATGTTCAGCTCCTTCTGATCGTAGATATGTTGGAGACTCTTGTGGTCGGTGTAAATGGTAAACTTGGTACCGTACAAGTAATGCCTCCATATCTTAAGAGCAAACACTACAGCTCCGAGTTCCAAATCGTGGGTCGTGTAGTTCTTCTCGTGAACCCGTAGTTGTCTAGAGGCGTAGGCTATAACCTTCTCGAGTTGCATCAGCACACAACCGAGACCTTGTATAGATGCGTCACAGTGTACCTCAAAATTTTCCGTTCCCTCGGGGAGAGCTAAAATAGGGGCGCTACAAAGCTTGGTTTTCAACAGTTGGAAAGCGGATTCTTGCGCGTCACCCCAATTGTACTTAGTGCCCTTGTGGGTCAAGGCGGTGAGGGGTTGAGCAATCTTTGAAAATCCCTCGATGAAACGCCGGTAGTAGCTGGCCAGTCCTAGGAATTGCCGCACCTCAGTCGGAGTCTTGGGTGCTTCCCAGTTTTTGATGGCCTCTACCTTACCGGGATCGACATGGATACCATTCTCGTTGATCACATGTCCTAAAAAGTGAACCTCGCGAAGCCAAAATTCACATTTCGAGAGTTTAGCATACAGTTGTTCCTTCTTCAGTAGTTCCAGAATTATCCTTAAGTGCTCTTCGTGGTCAGTCTCGTTCTTGGAGTAGACGAGAATATCATCAATGAAAACAATCACGAACTTGTCGAGGTACGCCTTGCATACTCGATTCATGAGATCCATAAATACGGCTGGTGCGTTGGTTAGGCCAAAAGGCATAACCGAAAACTCGTAGCGACCATACCGTGTTCTGAAAGCCGTCTTTGAAATATCTTCCTCGCGCACTCTCAGCTGGTGGTAACCGGATCGTAGATCGATCTTCGAGTAGTAACTCGATCCCTGAAGCTGGTCAAACAAATCATCAATTCGGGGTAAAGGATAACGGTTCTTGACCGTCACCTTGTTCAACTCCCGGTAGTCGATGCACATTCGGAAAGTCCCGTATTTCTTTCGGACAAACAAGACAGGGGCTCCCCATGGCGATGAGCTAGGTCGGATAAAACCTTTATCCAACAAATCTTATAACTGAGTGGACAACTCCTGAAGTTCCGCCGGTGCGAGTCGATACGGGGCTCGTGCTATGGGTGCTGCACCGGGTGTCAACTCGATTTGAAATTCGACTTGACGAATAGGAGGGAGTCCGGGCAAATCCTCCGGGAAAACTTCCGGAAAGTCTCGCACAACCGGTATGTCCTCAATTCGTTTCTCCTCCGCGGGTTTCTCAACAATCTGCGCCAAAATTGCCGGATGGCCCTTTCGTAAATACTTCTGTGCCTTCAAAAGGGTAATGACGCTGGTGGTCATGCCGCTTCTCTCGCCTCGGACCGTAATGATCTCGCCGGAAGGGGTGGTAATATGGACTATCTTATCATGGCATATAATCTCCGCTCGGTTCTCGGATAACCAGTCCATGCCGACAACGACATCGAAACTACTAAGCGTAAAAGGAATAAGGTCGATGTCAAAGACATGACCTGACAGTTTCAACTTACATCCCGCAAGTAAATGAGTTGTTATTACAGTTTTACCGTTAGCTAATTCAACAGGAAACTTAGCGTCTAACGGGGTTGGAGTAAGGTTTAAAAGTTGGCTAAAAGCTTTTGACACAAAACTCCTATCAGCTCCAGTGTCAAACAAAATAGAAGCAAAACAATCGTTTACAGGGAACTTACCAGACACCACATGCGGATCATTGCGGGCTTGACCCGATCCAATCACAAACGCTCTTCCTTTGCCATTTCCTCCACCATTACTGCCACTTCCATTACCCCCATTATTGTCATTCTGTTTCAGCTTGTGGCAATCCTTCCGGAAATGACCTTCCTGTCCACATTCAAAACATCCTTTAGTCGTCATCGGTGGCTTAGGAGCACCCTTCGCCGCAAGGTCAATCTACATTCCTTCGCTTGGTGACCTATCTTTCCGCATCTTTGACACTTGACACGGTCACACTGACCAACATGATGAAAGTTGCACCTGTTGCACTTTGGATATTTCCCAGCATATCCGCTCGAAACCTGCCCGCTACCGTTGTTGTTGTTGTGATTCTGAGTGTTGAAACTCCGAGTAAATTCGGGCTTACGGTAGTGGTGTTGCGGTGGGAGGTTTGAGGATGAAGATCTGGTGTTGTCAAACTTTCTCTTCCCGCTGTTCGGGTTGCTGTTGTTGTTACTGTTGCTGACGTGGTCATTACTCGGGTTGTCACGGGCTTTAACAGTCGAACCCCTCGGTGGTAACGCACCCTGGGTCACAGCCTGATCCGTCAGTTTGTGAGCCAAACGGATCGCTTGTTGGATCGTGGCTGGTCTGGAAGACGTCACCATACCCTGAATCTGTGGTGCTAACCCATCAATGTACATCTCTATTCTCTTGCTCGGCGGATCCACCATCCGCGGACACATTACAGCCAACTCGTGCGAACGAGTAGTGTAGGCTTCAATCTCCGAACCCACCATCTTCAACGACCAAAACTCCGACTCTAACTTCGAAATTTCCTCCCTCGGACAGTACTCCTCTCGCATCATGTTTTTGAACTCCTCCCAGTTCATCGCGTTAGCCAGTTCCAATCCAAGGATCTGGACGTTCGAATTCCACCAAGTGAGGGCGGAATCCTCAAGTGTCCCAGCAGCGAATTTGACCCTACTGGCAGGGGGGCAGTTACACATCTCAAAGGCCGACTCGGCCTTCTCAGCCCAACGCAGGAAGCCTATAGCTCCCTCAGTGCCCTTAAACGTACTGGGCTTGCAGTCAAGGTAGTTCTTGAAGGTACACGTTCCACTCGGACCTCCAGTTTGATTCTGAACATGTGCGGCTAAAGCGGCCGCCACATGGTCATTCAGCAGAGTTTGGAGTTCAGCTGCAGTCATGCTGATGTTACCACGTCCTCGTCCAGCGTTTCTTCCGGCCATTTCCTAGAATCACAGTATAAAATGTTAAACATGAATTTTTCTTTCATATACAACACACCATACATGTAATAAAAGATAGGTAAGAAAAAAAAAACATCACATCACAACCACATATTAGTCTAAATAAAAACTCATGATTAAAACCATTGTATTCGCTACAAAGTATTTCCAATCAATCCTTAAAATCATAGAAAAATAATAGTTAGGATGGAGACAACCCCTCCATCTAAGTATCATCATCACTAGATGTCGTCATCTGAGGACACTTCTGAATGTGACTCCTCCTCAGCCGGTTCTTCCTCCGGTTCTTCTTCGGGTTCCTCCTCGGGATCTTCCTCGGGATCCTCCTCAGGCTCCTCTTCGGGATCTTCTTCAGGTTCTACTTCAGGCTCTGCCTCGGGCTCGGCCTCAGGTTCTGCTGCGTTCTGAGCAAGTTGCATTTGTAGGATATCGCAACGTTCTAACGCTATTTCGGTTCGGGTCCTTGCTTCTTGGAGTTGCTCTCTCAAGTCTATCATTTCGGCTTGCATCTTCATCATAACCTTCATCTGTTGATCACTAGCCCCTTGCATATCTTTCATTGCCGCCGCCATGCGGGCAATCTCCTCCTTATTCTCGGTTTCGTCTTTTAACAATCTGGAAACGTTCTCTCTCGTGTAGCGCATGTAACCCACATCACGCTCCAAACAAGAAACGACAGCTGCGAGAACTCGCTCCACAGGTTCGGTTACAGGGTGGTTCGGGTGAGGCAATGGGGGAACTTGTTCACGGTAGACCATACGTCTGATCATGTTGGGGTACCAATCCCAGCTAATGTCGTTTTCATACAGGCCTCCGGATAGGCGGTACCTCTTCGGTGCAGGAGCTTCGAGTTCCGGGACTACATGGGGTGGCGAGGCAGTAGGTAACTGCGGTTCCTTCCCGTGAGCATGCGTCATCGAATCGGATGATGATGAGGGTGGCGTCGACATTCCTACAGGTAAGCCGTGTATATGCGCGCGTATGAGTGAAGGAGGTAAATAAATAAGATTTCAAGACTACACAAACCTATGCAGTGCGTATCATTATAACTAATGGGTCGTCGCGGTTATAGTCTAGTATGCATGCAGCTTCTAGTTCGCTATAACCAATGGCTCTGATACCAATCCGTCACACCCTCAAAATCCACTAACGGAGTTTTACCGTCAGAGGGTGTGAACTGGCAGGATCGGAATCATTAGTTATAATCAAACCAAAGAAAAACGTTTAAATGTAAATAAGTGCGGAAGCGTAAAACCTTAATTCAAAAGTTGCGTCACGCAGGACGACTTAAAACCAAATGTAACTGTTAAAAATTAAGTTTGCAGAATAAAGATGGTTTCAATTAATGCATGCTCCTAAACCGCGCGCCCGCCTCGGCTACCTGAGAATAACATACTAAAAGTGTTAACACAAGGTTGGTGAGTTCACAAGTTAAATAAGATAAATCGTTTAGCGTTTTGCGTAACCTCGTTACGACGATTCAGTGTTTTGCGTAACCACGTTACGACGTTTAAGTGTTGCGTAACCCCGTTACGACGTTTAAGTGTTGTGTAACCACGTTACAACGTTTAAGTGTTGCGTAACCCCGTTACGACGTTTAAGTGTTGTGTAACCACGTTACAACGTTTAAGTGTTTTGCATTACCAGATAGTGTTATGTCAAATTATATATCGATAGGTAGCTAATCTATACAACAAGTATCGCTAAGTGGTTCGCGACCGAAGCTGACTGTTTATCAAGTGCCCGTCACCAGGTCAATCCAGACCATGGTAAGTGTTAGCCAAAATTACACCCACTCAACCTCCAGTTGAGCTTAACGTCGGGTGGGGTTTGTCAAACCCAGTAGTACTACTCAACAGTGACTCGCTATTCCAAATATTAACCGGTCCGATGTGTGGGACTTCAAATGTTACGTTTGCCGCTTAGCCTTTACAAGTGATATATAATTTATAACAAAATCTTAAATATGCGTTTATCTCAGAAAATATGTTTATCGGAGTATGTTATCTCCCCCAAGTGAAAAACGTTTGAAAACAGTTCAAAGAGCGGGGTAAGTGAAACTCACTGTTTGCGAAGAATATCCCGATCTAGATCACCAAGTGATGTGCGTCGTAGAAACTCTCTAGCGTTCTAAATAACAAAGAGATTTTCTAAGTATCGGTACGTTTAACGAGTCTCTAGACTCGGCACATAATACCTATGCACGTAACAGATTTCGTGTTTCGTTTGTGAATTGTGTGTGACTTAAACAAGTACAATTGTGATACGATACATGAGTGAGCAATTACTTTCGTGTCACGTACTAATAACATACTTTACTAGCAATTTTTTTCCCGTAAGGGCATTTTGGTCAACAAACAAAGATTAACTAACTATTATTCCCCATAAGGGCAATTTGGTCAATTCATGGCAATCAACTAACAACTATTCCCCGCAAGGGTATTTTGGTCAAAATACAACAATTATACAAAAACTATCATATTTCATGCATTCCTACACAACTCAGCAGCTAGTTTCGTTATGACAGAATTTCTACTTGAAAGATTGCACTAGTTCACCGATCATAACGTCTCAATTTATTTCACCAAAAATCACCACAGAAGCATACATATCTTAGGTTTCCAGAACATATTTTATCTTATTTTTATTCCACATATTTTTCTTATAATGACCAAAACACTACAGCAAACTCATATCAGTCAGATTCATGTGCAACAGAATGTTATTTGCAATTCCCATTAAACGAAAAATCCAATAAATGCAAGACCACTTGGGTTTGGTTCCTAACTCAATGAGTCAACTTCCAGAAGTGGAACCAACCCAATTGGTCTCGTAGTTCATGAGATATAACATTTACAACATAACCTAACAGCAGGTCTAACAGCTCAGCTTTGCATCACGTTTTTGTAAAATCATAAAAGTATACTTCCACTTATCCAAAAATTACGAATTTATACTTTATAGAAACTAGACTCAACCTAGTTTACTGCAGTACCCACAATCTCAATCAATTTTCACGTTTACACTTCGTTACAGTCACTTAAACATCGTATATACATTCTGTCCAGAATCTGTTCACATCAAAACTCAACATAATAACAATCTATGAACTATCATGCATCCATATAACCCTCTAGACACTATAACTACTATCCATGCATATCAATTACACCATACATACAAGATTAGGGTTTGTGTTTTAACTCAAATCAAAGACAACAATGAATCATGCAACAACATCAATCTAGTTATCAATCCATTATCCAACTAACAACAATCATATTAATCACATACATGCACATGATCGGCCGATTAGGGTTTATACACAACCCATTAAACATCAAAATTAAACAACAAAGAGGTAAGAGGTGATCAAGTATACCTTCCTAGCACCTAGTTCTTGGATTAATCTCTTGATTTGATGTGTATATGTGTGAGTTGGTGGACGGCAGCCATGGAGAACCAAGGAGGGGAGGGCCGATCGGTCTTGAGTTTATAAAATAGATTAGGGTTTAGTGTTTAGGTTATATTTATAGATAACCAAGTTACATTCTAGTCCCTAAACTTTCAAGTGCTACATCTCTAGCCTAAACTAGTTGGTTCTTGTTTCTTGTTTAACATTCCACATAACAATCAAGTAACACACATATACCTAACACATAATGATCACATAATTAGTGTTTTGACGTTTGTCGTTTATTTATCAATCGCTCGCGTCAACTCGTTTGCGTTTCGGTGCAAATCCCGAAAGACTACACATGTAGTAAATGTTAAGCGTCATTTAAACCCTAGTTTAAATGTAATGAAGTATGCGTTATAGATTCAACGATCTTAAAGTTTGAATTGACGGAGTTGAGTTAACGGGGTTAACCTGAAATTGACGATTGTCACAAATATGGATAATATGAGATCTCTAACACATTAGCAACACCTGCCATAAGAGAATACCAGATGAAAGATTTTTATATGAGGTCGTTAATAAGAATACATTAACTGAACCGTCAATAAATAAATTCAGATTTCATGAGGTCGTTAATAAGAATATATTAACGACACCGTGCTATAAGAGAATACCAGATAGTTCACGGATATATGAATTAATCTTCCGAAAGCGGTAAACACATAAGCATATAAGCATGTAAGCACAGAACACCAAATCGAGCATTTATTTAAGTAAAGTATACAATAATGTTTATGGTTTAAGATTCAAGTAAAAAGCATTTAGTTTGAATAAGTATGAAATGTCACCCCAAAACGAAAGATAGAAAACGGGGTATGAAAGTACTCACTTTTTAAGTAAGAAACTTGATTCAGAAAAAGTCGGGTAATTGGAAGAACGAGTCTAACGAGCAAAGCGTAAATAAAAGTAAAAGCCTTGAATTAGAAGGGTTGTTTTGGGAAAGCTTTAAAATAAAAAGACAAGAAATGTAAACAATTAAAGTTTAAGGTTTATAAAGTAACTATTTTAGAAATTATAGAAATAATAATTTAAAAATGTAAGTTTGCTCGAAACCGGGTTAAAGTATCTAACCTTAATATTTACTTAACCTATGTTAAGTAATAAGGTGGGTAAAAATGCAAGAATGCAAGTCCCTTTATAGCATAGATACTAAAACGGGTTTTTAATGAGTGTTTCGGGCTGTCGGTTCGGGTCTTGATAATCGGTCAAACATAAAGTCATCTTTCCAAAATAATGAATGTTATGAGATAACTCAATAAAATTTAATAAGACTTAACCAAGTATGTAGTTCTATTGTTTTAGAACTAACGTCCGTTAAGCGAGTGTTCGGTTTTGACGGTCCAAACTTTGTTATGAGATCAAGTTGGATCCAACATTTCCAAGTACTTAAGAAACTAAATAAAATCAGTTTATAAAGTATTTTTAAAGATTTATACAAGTCTTGATAGCTAAAAACACACTTGTGTGTCTTAAGCGAGTGAAAATTGGTTTTGTTCGGTTTACATCTCACAATAAGTTCATAGATGGTTTCCACATGCCCAAATATCAAATGACTTGTATAATAATTTATAAATGATGAAACTGATGTTTTACAACAAAAAGTTAACAATAAAGTCTTTAACGAAAGTTCGGTTTGGTTCGGTTTCCATCCCACATATAGTTCATAGATGGTTTTCGCATACCCAAATATCATAGAACTTGTAAAAAACGATTTTTGAAATTTAAATCTAACAAAAAGCATTTTAAACAATTATTTAACAAAGCTAGTAAACAAGTTCGGTTTATGGTTTGGACTATTTACGGTTAAACCGAGGCTAGTCTCTATAAACCTATAACCATGGAACTTCATAAATATGACAAACAAACTAAAATGAGCAGAAGTTAAACATGATTAATATGTGCAAATACGTTATATAAGTGTATATATATCAAGGACCACGTAAGTCCTACATGAAGCCTTGCCTTACGAAGCCCGAAACTTAACCGACCGGAGTCGGATAAGTAACTGCCAAAGGTAACAAGGGGTGTGTATTATATATATGTTGTGCCATAAGATTAAAGTATTAATTAAGACTAAGCAAGATAATAAAAACAAGAGATATGGTCAGTTTGACTTTCAAAAGTCAAACTGCCAAGAACAAGCATAAACAACCTTAAAGATCAGTGAATTTGAATGAAGAAATGAAATGAGAGCAGGGATTGATGTTGGGAGGGGTCTTGTATCTGTAGGGAAAGGTTTGGAGGGTTAAATAAGAGGTTTGGTGTGTAAAAACTGAGTTATGATAAAAGAACAAACAAGAAAACATAAAAGACAATTTGGTCTGCACCAGGTCGCAATACGTGGCGTATAAGGCTATCCCTGGGGTGGTGGATGGTGATATTTTCAAAAGTTTCAAAAATGACAGAATGGTCCACGGAGTTCGTTTTAAGTGATTTTATCGAGTTTTAAGGACCGAAAAGGATGTTTTCAAGACCCAACAAGTGTAAAACAATATTGTAACATAAAAACCAATATTTTATATATTTGAAATGTTCGAAATATAAATCGGGTCGGTTTACATGATAAACGAATACACAAACGAATACACAAACGAATACAAATAGGATCCGAAATTGACGAATGTCACATTCAACATGTGTCAACTAGTAAGAATTTGTGGCATCTAAATATATGACGTGTCTTCCACCAATAACTTTAAAGTCTCCATGTGTCATCATGACTGATCATAGTATTAGGGGGGAAATGACACTCATGGGTACTACCCATGCATCGGTCAATGCTGCACTTTCACCTCATTTCACCCTTAAGTACCCACAAACTACAAAATCACTGGCATCACCTATCTACATATGTAATAAATTTACTGTTAATTCATTTCTAATTTTCAACGATTGTCATGGAATCAATATTTACATGGCAAACATTTGTAATGGAATCAATTTTATGTGGCAAACATTTGCCATGGAATCAAGCCATGCACCCTACCCACACGGGGAGGCGATGATGTTGCAATGTGGTTTGGAAGCAATGCACTCTACCCATATGTGTGTCTCGTCCTCTATTGTATGAGGTTTTGAAATATTATGAAAAGTAATACTAGAACTTAACATGTATCATATCACCTCCACCATTAATTTAGAGCTCACATTAGAGATGTTCAAAAAATCCAAATCCACATCTGAAATATCTAAAAAATCTGAATCCGAAATCCAAAAATTCAGATATCCATTCGAATCTCGGATATCCGAATTTTCGGGTTCAAATTCAGATTTGAAAATTTTCAATATTATTTATAAATTTTGGTTTTTTTGGATAATTTTTGAATGATTTGAATAATTTTTTTTGGATATTTTGGATAACCAAAATATTTTTAAAAGTATTTCTTTAGTTTTTTTATAATTATTATTTTTTTCAGATTTTTCCAATATCCGGTTCATTATCCTATCAATTCTGAAATTTCGGATATCCTAAATTTCGGATTATGATTGTGAAATCCAGTATTCGAAAGGTCCGGATATCCAAAGTTCAGATATCGGACTTTGAACAACCCTACCTCACATGCTTTTAGAAAAAAAAAGATATTTTCTTTTAATATTCTTTCCATTGTATGTGTGTGTGCGTGTGTATCACAAACTCGATTAACCCAACCCGACCCGAACAAGCTAATTAGGGTCGGGTTAAGTTGATTCAAAAAGTATTAATCGGGTTATTCGGGTTAACCCGAACATTTATTAGGGTCGGGTTTCGAGTTTGTTTTAGTAAAATAATCGGGTTTTGGGTTAACCCGAATAACCCGATTAGTAGTGTTACTAAGGATTAAAGCACAAGCCCAATATACAACTATACAAGCCCAATATGGATCAACTAATTCACAAAAACCGTGGATCAGTTCATCATCATTCCGTACTATCTTCAACCGTCACAAGATTATCAACCATGGCTTCGTTTTCACGCTGCTAATCGTTTATCAACCATGGCATCATCTTCAGAAGTTTATCTACCATCATAGGATTTACATGTAATCATTTACTTTTTAGAAACAAAGCTAATCGTTCACAAACCCATCCTATTGCTTCTGTTTATAAAACACCCCATCAAATTTATTATAATTGGACTTATATTTGTGTAGATATCTGCTTTAATTTTCTTTGTTTTCACTTCGTGGCTAACTAAAATATTTTTTTTCTCAAAACCAAAATATTTGTTTTCACTTCATGGCCAACCAAAATAATTTTCTTTAATAATTTGTTATTCTTTATTTTAGTTAAAGAATTATATGTATCCTACTACATTCATTAGTTTAGTTATTTTTTAGATGTCTGATTGAATATTGTTGCCTTATATGTTTGTAGATGTCTGATTCAATGAAATATGATGCAAAAAGTAATAATAATGAAAGTCAAGACTCTCAAGAGGGTGTGAAACGACCAAGGAATTAAAAAAAAGGCTCAAAAGGAAGTCAAGACAATCAAGAGTATGTGAAACGACCAAGGAATACAAAGAAACGATGAAAAGAAAGTCAAAACTCTCAAGAGAAAGTGAAACGAACAAGAAACTCTAGCAAACGATCAGTATTTTGGAATGATTTTGTAATAGAAAAGTTAGAGAAGGGGATGAAAAAAGAAGATCAAAGGGCTAGATGTCTACATTGCGTTTCAAAATATTTATGTGAGGTGAAATTGTACGATAATAGAAATCTCTTACATCATCTTACTAAGTGCATATCTTATTTGGCAAAAACTAGTGCTAGTCAAACTAATACTACTTTTAAACATGGTGATACAACCAAAATGGTGGCATGGAAGTTTGATCAAAAGAAAAGTACACGAGCTTTAACACACATGATTATTGTAGATGAACTTCCTTTTAGTTTTGTCAAGGGTGAAGGATTTAGACACTATTCTAAAATTAATCAATCGCTATTTCGTGCTCCAAGTCAAACCATAATCACACGAGAGTGTTTCAAATTGTATGCGGAGGAGAAAACTAAAATTCGTGATTTAATTTGAAGAAACATTTGTAGGATTTGTGTTACAACTGATATTTGAACATCCATAAAGTAAAAAAGTTACATGGCTCTTACCGCTCATTTTATAGATAATGATTGGAATTTGGTAAAGAAAGTGTTGAACTTTTGTCCACTTGATGGTCATCGGGGTTTCAACATAGGAAAAGGGGTAGCGTCTTGTTTGAATGGAAGGGATATTGATAATATCTTGACAATTTAAGTTGATAATGCTAGTGCAAATGATGGTGCAATAGATCTTTTGAAAATAATATATGCAAACAACCACATTTCTTTATTGCATGGGAAATGGATTCACATACGTTGTGTGGCACATATTTTGAATCTAGTTGTGCAAGATGGTATGAAAAATATGGATGATTCAGCTGAGAACATAAGATGTGTGGCTAAGTGGGTAAAGAAGTCGGGTCTCCGAATTGGGAAATTCAAAAAGTGTGCCAAAAGTGCTAGATGTGCTAGTACAAAAGAGTTGGTTCTTGATATTCCAACTAGGTGGAACTTCACCAACCTTATATTTGATGTAGAAGAAGCCTATGAACATGCGTTTGATAGGTTTGATTTGGAGGATGCAACTTTTGGTAATGAGATTAGGAAAAAGAATCATTCGGTTCCGACATCGGAAGATTGGGTGAAAGCAAGAAAGTTGTGTGTTTTTATAAAAACATTTCATGAAGTTAAATTGAGAATTTCTGGAACAAAGTATGTGACATCACATACTCTTGTTGTTGAACTAGCAAAAATTTGTGAGGTTTTAAGGAAATAACGTCAATGCGATATTGTTGAAGAACCACCCAAGGATCAACATCTTTAAGATATTGCTAAGGTGATGAAGCCCAAATTTGACAAGTACTTTAGAGATATTGATAGTATGAAGTTGATGTTATATTTTGCTCTTTTACTTGTTCCAAGAAACAAGAAAATGTTTTTCAATATTGTATTGGAGGATCACTATGAAATGGAAGGGAAAACCTTTGTTGAGTTACAGAAAAAACACATAAAGAATGGAATGCAAGAGTTATATGATGATTATGTGCGAATTCATGCTCCACCAATACCATCTAATACATTTTTGCAACATCCCAGCTAAAGCGGAAACGCCTAAGTGTGATGTACAGATTGCTCAAAACACATGTGGCACTATTAAGTGACAATATTATCATTAATTAATTTAAACGTCAAGTACACAAGTTTGTAACAAGAAATATAAGGAAAATACAAGAACAATTTAACAACTTGTCCATTTATTAAAATACCCTAAGTTCTAATATCTTCGCCATTTCATCCTCTAATAAGTGTACATGTAGCATACATATATAATGAAGTCAACTAATTGAATGGATGGTGAGTTCACACAAGGTTTGATATAAATACGTAAAATTATACAATTCCCTGAAACTTAGTGTAGTGATAGCGCAAAAGGAACTAGAATTGGAAGAAAAGGTATTATCCACGCATATTGATATGTCTGTTCCATAAATAAATTTTATTCTTAATTAATTGTTTTTGATTCACCGGATCTTGCCTATTTCGAAAAAAGTCAATAAAAAATCAAGATATGCACTAACTTATTGGTAACAACCAATGTACTCGGATCGGGGGTCTCTTTTCCACTCATAACATCGAGGTTGTTAGTGCAAAGGGGGGCGTATGATCATACTTAATGAGGAAACCATGAACACACAATCTTTGAGCAAGTAAGCAAATAAACACACAAGTCAATGATAACGAATTGTAGTTTGAATATACGAAGCGAAGTAAAACCTAAGTATTTTGTTAGGATATGTACGCTACCCCAAAAGTAAAAGCGTAAGAAGGGGTGTGAGAAACTCACCTTGAAATTGAAGTTAAACTTGAGATAACAACCGAAAGCGTGTTTAAAGAAATTAAAACAATCGAACCTCACAAACTATAATTAAAAAGGAAATACAAAATTTAAAGACTAACTATCAGGATTATAAAAGTTAAATAATATTAGTTTTAGGAATTAGGCATTATTTTAATATATATTTCATTAACTTATGGCAAATGGGGACTTGGGTTTGTTTTTATTATTTAAAATGAGTTTAACAATCGAACCTCACAAACTATAATTAAAAAGGAAATACAAAATTTAAAGATTAACTATCAGGATTATAAAAGTTAAATAATATTAGTTTTAGGAATTAGGCATTATTTTAATATATATTTCATTAACTTATGGCAAATGGGGACTTGGGTATTTTTTTTATTTAAAATGAGTTTAACAAAAATGAATTAAAGTTTATATAAATTATTTGATATTTATTAGTTGAAGAATGACTTATAGATGAATTATTATAACTTATTAATATAAGATTAAATAAAAATATTAAGAACAATTTATGATTAAACGTCTTATTTTATTACAGTACCATAATTAATTAATTTACTAATTAATTAACTTAAATATTTTGCATGAATTATTTGAAAGAATTTATAGATATTAGTTTATGTTGAAATAAAATAAACAATAATTAATTTACTGAATTAATTATTTAGAGAAATCAAGTATACTAGTTCTATTATTATAAATCTATAATTAAAACCATTTTGTATATATCATCATATTTAAAAGAAAAAGTTTATAATATGATGATCAACGGATAATAATATCTAAATAATATTAATATTTGTTCTTGCAAAATAACTAGTTTTGATATAATATTTAGAAAATCAAAGTGTTTATCCTTGATATCCATGATCATTGTGATTCTTAAAACCAAAATATAATATTTTTATTATTAAAGTACCATGGCCATGAAGAACAAATTATGAACATTCAACATAAAATCAAAACAAAAACTATAAAGTGCATGAAATCATAAAACTTACTTGTTAGCGCTTTCAATCTTAAGAAAATAGTGTATTGGGGTGTGAAAATAATGAAGGATTAGTGGAAAGTGCCCTTTATAGTGGAATCATCAAGAGTTTGGAAATGAAGTTTGATTTATCCCCTCGTCAGAAAGCGGTGTTTGAGTGTCTTCGGGCTCCTGGGCTCAAGATTTCTTAAGTGTTCTCCCTATTGAAGGATTGGGCCAACATATGTCGGCTTTGGAGTACCGGGCCATCCTGAAGTATCAGTTAATGATCCTTTGTTTCCGGTAGATGAGCCGTGCCCGGTTTGCCGTATGGTTTGTTTGGATTCTTTTGGCGAGCATGCGATTCACTGCAAAGAGTTGCTTGGGCTTAAGGCATGATTTGGTGAGGGATGTTCTATGCGATATTCTTAAACGAGCCGTAATTTAGGCTAAAAAGGAAGCCCCCGTAAACTTTCTTACGGATCCTCAAGAACGAAGATCTACATTACGACCGACCGATATTCTTGTTTTTGGGTGGGTAGGGGGGATAACACGCTTGTGTCGACCTCACAGGAGTGTCCCCTCTTGTTGGGATTAGGGACAATGGGGTTGTAGCAGGCCAAGCATCATTGAAGGCGTCATCGGGCAAGGTTTCTAAACACGAGAGAGCTTGCTTGGAGAATCAATATGTGTTTATCCCCTTTGCCTTTGACTATTTTGGTTTCTTAGCTTCGGATGCCATGGACCTTTTGAATAGGGTTCAGAAAGTTGTGCATAGTAACGTATCGGACCATAAGAATCGAAACTTTGTTTTTAGTAGGATTGAGTTTTCTATCCAAAAGGGGGTTGCGGGGCAGCTTATTGCCCACTTACCTGTCACTTCATTGTAAATCGTTTGGATGTTTCTATGATATTAAATATGACCTCAAATTGATAATAAAAAAAATTAATCGATGATGTCCTCCGTTTATAGTGAAAATATAGAGTTGTTACGTCTTATAGAATTTAAGAAAATTAATCATATTTAATATAAATTAAAAACAAAAATTAAAATGGTTTTAAAGGTATTCAAAGTGTTTACCTCTTTTAATAAATTTTATTTAGTTAAAACATTCATTGGCTTACTTTTATTGGTTAAAAACAACATATGAAAAAGATGATAGTAATAATAATCCAAGATTTATCCTAGTGATTTGCATGGGAAAAATTCACGAATAAATTATCTTGATTATGATCGTTTTAAATAAGTATGCAATACACAAGAGTGGTGAAAAGTATAATTGCATAGAAATGATCACATAAAATAAATGAAATGAAAATTGAGATTAATTAATAATATTATGAAAATATATAAATTTAAATAGAAACAAAACCGAAAATTTAAAACGGGTCGGGTTTTCGGGTTTGAAAAGTAACGAATGTTACAACTTTCAACATCAACTAATCCTACAAGTACAAGTCACGATTTTGGAGATAGGTTGATAAATAAGATGAAAGTGAGTCATACATCTAATTCCTCAATTAGTGAATTGGATAAGTATTTGGGTGAAAGTGTTAAACCTTTTAATCCTAATGCTAGTTTTGATATATTAACTTGGCGGAAGGTAAATAGCCAAAGATTTCCAATTTTATATCCTGAATGGCAAAAGATTTGTTAGTTATTCTAATTTCAACGGTCGCATCGGAATCGGTGTTTAGTATAAGTGAGAGGGTGTTGGATCCGTATAGGAATTATTTGGGTGACAAAACTATCGAATGCTTAATTTGCACACAAGATTGGCTTCGTACCAGAAGTAACCTGGAAAAAGAAGATCCCGAAACAATAATTCAACTTGAAAAATGTATTTTTTTAATACTTCTTTAATATTTTTATAATCTAGCATTGGGATTCTCATGAAATCTTTTATTTATGTAGATTTGATGGAAGAAGAAGAAGAAGTTACAAGGCTATAGTTTGAAGACCGAAATTTAGATTTTGGATTTTGTTGATCTTGAATTTTAGACCTTGACTTTCGATTTTTTGATGTTGAATTTTGAAATTTGGATTTTAGGCCTTGTCTTTCAAGCTATGAATTTTAAGAATGATGAGATTTTGATTCGTTTTGAAGTTTAAGTTGGCCCATGTTACCGTGTCTATTTGATTCGTTTGTTGAGGATTTTGATTGAATGATGGGATTCATTTGTGATGTGAATTAAACTGATGTTGGCTTATTGATACAGATTGTGGAATGTGAACTTTAATAAAACCATAGAAAATTAACAATATCACTGACATTTTATATTTATGTTGTTTGCAAATTGAAGAGACCTTGCTAGCTGCTGCCTGCTGGCCTTGCTAGCTGTATGTTTAAATTCTGAGTTTGGGTTACCAAAAGAGACCTTGCTAGCTGCTTGTCTACTGCCTTATTCTATTTTTAGAACCAACTGTGTGTTTTAAGTTTTCGATATTATGAGTCTTAGTCTAGATTATTCATCATATTATTATCAAATACTTGGATTATCTCACTTACGTAATGATATAACTTGTATTTATTTGAATAAACCTCTAAATATCGGGTTACCTGACTAACCCGATTATGTAGAACCCAACAAACCCGAACCTTAAAAGAGGCCGGGTTGCGGGTTAGTTTTTTTTTGAAACCCGATTAATCCGAAACCCGATTGGCTTGACCCGATAAACACCCATATGTTTATACATGTGATGAGAATCTTAAGATAACTTTTTGAAATTGAGAACTTAGAGAATCATTTTGGATCACAAAACCCCCCCTCCAAAATAATTGTAAAACAAAAAATAAAAAAATTTTAAAATAGTAAAAAAATCAAAACGTTTATCTAACATCCCGGTTATATAAAAAAATTAAAAATTCAAAAAGAGTGTGTGTGTTTTTATTAAAAAAATATAGTTAACACTCTCGCTTAAAATTATGTCGGTTGCTCAAGTTTGAAGGACATATACTTGTATATGTTTGGTCCTGTTATCTACTTATAGATATACATGATAGCCATTTACCTAAAAGCTGAAAGCAACTGGCGCGATTGTGGTATGTTTTGTTTTAATTCCTTCGCTTAAAATTATGTCGATTACTCAAAGTTCGAGGGACATGTATTTTCATATGTGTTTGGTCCTGTTATCAACTTGTAGAAATACGGGATAACTATTTACCTTAAAACCGAAAGTGACTGGGCAGACTGAATTTAAAAATTGTCTTCTGTAACTCTTATAGGAAGTGATATGATTATTCAGTTAAAAGCTTTATAGAAGCTCAAAATATTTTCAAATGGAAATTTGATCCAACCTTTGGAAAATGATAAATAAATTGTTTATGTGTGCGTAACGTGTGAAGTTACTAGGCTAAAAAGGCTTTTGAACAGTCATTGATTTGTATGGTAGCTTTCCATGATGTGTAAAAGTTGAAGTGATATACACTAAATTTGCTAAACTTACCGTGGAGATTTATTTTGAAGATGTGTTCATGTCTCTAGATACATTTCTCCGAATGATAGGCAGAAAATAAATTACCCAATCATACACGAGTCCGTTAGTGTCTTGATCACCAAAAATATTATGTTTCTAAGTTAAAAAAAATCATGAAAAAAATATTGTGTTATTAAAATTCGTATTTCAAAAGCTTAAAGGCTCAAACTAGAACTACAAGGGTGAGGCATCCAAATAAGTCCTAAGTACTATGAATGAAAGGCATATAAGTCCAACGTTCAACCTTAAAGCTTAAACTTTTCTTTATTATCTATTAAAAAACCTTTTGATCAAGCATTAGGGGGTTGGAGTCAAATTGGGGTGATCTGGGGAAAGCTAATTACGTTTTAAGAAGAGATAGGAGGCATCACAGGTCGATATGTGATGCCCATCTAATTTGATGCCTAATTAAACATAATTCGTATAACTGACGCAATGAAAATCATGCTAAGTATCTAAATACTTGCTATCAACCCGTCTCTTTATGTCATAATAATGATGAAAATGAATCATTGTGAAAGCATCTTAATCAATATGATTCCATGTTCGGATCTTTTCATAAAAGGCTGCTTGGTTATTGAAACTGAAATCTGATCCCAAAATTTGCTAAATTGTAAGAAGACCGGGTGATAAAATTTTTTGTATCGTTATTTATACTCTTGTTGAAGCAAATGCGTTAAGAAATCGTTTTAAACTTGGATCGGGCTTTTGTTCTCAGCCCGTGATTTCTGATATTGGTTATGCGTATTATAGTTGGTTTAACTGGTATGATCTCATTTCAAGTCTTTTCAAGAAAATCATACAAATCAGAAAAATAAAAAATTACACCAATATGTCTGTTTTATTTTGTTGTATTTAATTGTTTTCAAAATAATTTGGTTGATCTTTCTATCAAAGTTGATTGTTATTTCAAGACTGATTCCATTGCAACAGAAGCATATGAAGTATCTGAGATTCAAATTGGATAATGTTGTCAAAAAGGCGGAGATGGTAGAGTATTGGATGCAGATGTTGAAGTTGATGATCATGTTCAATTAAAGATCCTGAAGGTTTTTAGAGCATCAGTCTAAGGGGGAGATTGTTGGGTCATAAATTGGTTAGACTGACGCATATCAAAGGCCACGACATGATCAAGACTAAATTGAAATAAACGAAGACGAGTTGAAGAATTGCATTATGGTTGTGATGGTGTAATACCGAAATCCCTATGGATTTGGGTTTGTCTAGTAACACCAAAATCCCTATTAGGCTAGTTTAGGCTTAGTTGGGCTTGGCCTTTGGGCCTATTATATGGTAACCCTATATATAGTTAATGTTTAATCATCAATTAGGGTAACCAGTGGTGGAGCACTTTGATAGCCACCATAAACTCTAGAGAGCAAAGTATATCTATGAAGAACTTATGTTCCCGACGTTTGGTAATAATAAACGTGTGAATTGAAGTTCATCTTGTTCTTATTACTCATTTAATAAACATTGATCTTGTGGTTGTTCCTGCACGCATAGGGATCAGTTGGACATATGGACCCAAGTCATGAATGTCCTGGGATTCCCTTAAGCATCAACACATGTGACCTCTTGCCAACCCATGTCTTTACCATCATCTAAGAACATATTTGATTTTACAGGTTCGGTTTGTTGAGTCTTAGCTTCCAAATCTGTTTTGGTTTAGTAAAACACGAAAGAACAAACTTTGGAGTTGAACTTGTTGAAATAGAACTCTCAACACTCTTAGCACTGTTTGATTTTGCAAAACTGAATTGCCCTTTACCATGTTTAAAATCATTTGAGTGCAAACTTGTCGTGTTAACTTTGTAACCTTGAGTGCTCTTCACCTGAGCAATCTTCCTTTTCATTGTACCGTATTGACACTCTTTCGCCAGATGCCCACCATTCCAACATGCGAAGCACACCTTCATTCTCTGATTTTTCTTTGCTAAGTTCCAATCACCATCAGAAGGTTTAACTCTGGAATTCCCTTCCATTGATGCTCATTTCATCGGCTTAGACCGAGACTTTCCTCTGAATGTAGCCCCTTGATTATTCATATAATAGGATACGTAAAGCCGAAGAACAAAATTTCTGGCTATGCGACCCAGAGTGCCACAATGGTAACACGTTTGCCTTTTAACACCAGCAGCACCTGGTGAACTGTCAACCTTTTTTGGTTTCTTAGACCTTTTTCGAACTTCTTTAACCTTTCAAAATGTTTCACACGGAACCTCTTCAAGATCGTCATTCTGGCTATCACATTTCTCAATGTCAACATTTTCAGCATATGAAGTAGAGGCAACAAGATTGTTAACACATTGAAGACCAGGCTTGATTTCCTCTAGGGATCCTGATCCAACAATTTCATATTGAACCTGTTTACCATATTTCATGTTCTCCTCCCTAGCCTCTTTCTCTTCAGTTACAGGCATACTCGTATAGTTATGATTAAAAGGAGGAGGCACCTTTTCATATCCTAATCCCTCACACTTATGAGTTCTATACTTTAATTGACACGCAACCATGTTCTCAACCACCTCACTTGAAACATCAAACTTCTTGAAGTTGAACTCGGCATTATCAAATTTATTTATTAATTTTGCTATCTCCAACTTGAATGTTTCTAACTCGGCAATTAATTCAGAAATACGCCTCTTGGCATCTAAGTGGTGACACCGTTTTAAACTAAAATATTCTTGAAATTTACGTATGTCCTGACGTTGTGCATCTATCTTTTCTTTATACAGTTTCTCGTTTTTCTTAAGAGTGTAGTTTTCACATTTGACCCTTTCCATCTCCCTCACCATATTGGAATTTGCTAATGTATTTGAATCTACCTCTATAGGCGAACTCTTCATGCTCTGAAATACTACTAAAGAGGGAGCAGACTGATTAAGAATACTTCTAAACATTGAGAAGGTTTGTGGAGAATCCATGGAGTAATTAATTTTTTTTTGTTTTTTTATCTAAAAATATGATCGCCAAAATTCTCAAGAAAGATGTCTCATTCAAAATAAGTGTTTAGGAAAAATTTTGTTCAATTTTTTTTTGATTTCCCCGCCAAAAAAAATCACCAAAAATCACAAAAAAAAACATATTTTTGCCAAAATATTCAAGAATGAAGTCTCATTTATAAGGAGTATTCAGGAAAAATTCCGTTTAAGGAAAATTTTTTTCTTTTCTTTTTTTTTGACTGAGAACCCGAAGTCTTGACCGAGAACTCAAAAGCTTGACCGAGAACCCACTTTTCAAATTTTGACCGAGAACTCAAAGTATTGACCGAGAACCAAACAAAGTCACCCGAGAACCTGTAAATAAAGCAGAGAACACCTTTGTTGACTTGATCAATTAGGAAACAAATCAAATCCTGAAATTTAGGGATTTGAATTAATTTCAAAAATCAAATCAAATCAGTTATTTTCCCAAAATAATTCCCTCCCAAAAATAACTTGAACAAATCCGATGAACACGAAGAACACAATTCTTCAAAATTCCAAAAATCTTCAATGATCCACAAACACGAAGATCCAAATCTTGAATCGTTGATATCACAAACGAGCCTAGAATAGGTCTAAAAGCTTTGATACCAATTATAAGTCCCGAATCTGGATCACTACAGTATAATATCAACCCAGACACAATGTTAGTGCGGAATCCTTGCAATGTGGTGATTCAAGAACGAGATAGAAGAACAATATAAATATAATGAACACGAAGTAATATGGTTTCAATGCATACGATTCTATTATCAAATAAATCGTCAGATACATAAACCAATACACAAAGAATATTATGCTCTCTAGAATATGGTGGCTATGAAAGGGTGAGAGTTCTCTAGTTCTGCCCCCTAAGTATCAACTAAGACATGCTTTATATAGTTAGAATTTGCAAGAGGCCCAATGACCAAGCCCAACTAAGCCCAAACAGAAATCAACATGATTTCTATATTGCTAGCCCTTGCCAACCGAAATCCATAGGGATTTCGGTATTACCTGCTCCTAGCCATAAATTCCATCTTGTATAATACTTCGACTCTTCTAGATTATTTCTCTTTTATCTTGATCATGTCATGGTCTTTTGATATGCGTCGGTCTAACCAAATCGTGACCCAACAATTTTTTGATTGTTATTCAGCCTTTTACTTGACCGCCTTTCTTCAGGAACCATATTCTCCAACGAAGTAGTAGCACATCGATTCAGAATATGACACCCCCAGCTAGCGGCTTCTGGCCATAACCACTTTGGCAAGTGATTCTCGATCAATAGGCATCTAACCATGTTCATTAAAATTAAGTTTCGTCGTTCCGCCACTCCTTTTTGTTGCGGAGTGAAAGCGGTTGTTAGTTGCCTTTTGATCCCATTTTTTTCACAAAATTCGTTGAAATGCTTGGAAGTAAATGTGACATCCCACATCGGTTGGGAAGGAGAACTAAGCCTTTTTTATAAGGAGGTGGATACCTTCCCCATCATAACGCGTTTTGGGCGCTTAATGGTAGTGGATGAGAGGTGAATTCCACAGTTAAGCGTGCTCAAGTGGGAGTAATATGAGGATGGATGACTGCCTGGGAAACCAAAAGCAAATCCGTGAGGCGATGGTGGTACGTCTCGGCCAAAGAGGACAATATTATGGTGCAGTGATAGCTAGGTTGTTAAAGATGATATCCGATCCAGGGCCGGACCAGTGGTGCCAGGTCCTGCGAGGATGCTGGACCCCTAAGGGGAGTGGATTGTGACATCCCACATCGGTTAGGAATGAGAACTAAGCCTTCTTTATAAGAAGGTGGATACATTCCCTATCATAACGCGTTTTGGGCGCTTAATGATTGTGGATGAGAGGAGAATTCCATAGTTAAGTATCCTCAGTGGGAGTAGTATGAGGATAGGTGACCACCTGGGAAACCAAAAGTAAATCCGTGAGGCGATGGCGGTACGTCCCAGCCAAAGCGGACAATATTATGGTGTGGTGGTAACTAAGTTGTTAAAGATGGTATCAGAACTAGGGCCGGACCAGTAGTGCCAGGTCCTGCGAGGACGCTGGACACCTAAGGGGGGTGGATTATGACATCTCACATCGGTTGGGAAAGAGAACAAAGCCTTCTTTATAAGGAGGTGGATACCTTCCCCATCATAACGCGTTTTAGGCGCTTAATGGTAGTGGATGAGAGGAGAATTCCACAGTTAAGCGTGCTCAGGTTGGAGTGGTATGAGGATGGGTGACCACCTGGGAAACCAAAAACAAATCCGTGAGGCGATGGTGGTACGTTTCGGCCAAAGCGGACAATATTATGGTGCAATGGTAGCTAGGTTGTTACAGTGAATTCGCCCCCTCGATCACTTCTTAAGACTTTTATTGTTAATCCGATTTCATTTCAACCATTATTTTAAATTTCTTGAAAGTATCTAGACTTTCACTTTTCCTTTCAAGAAAGTACACCCAACTCTTACGAGATATATCATCAATAATGACCATTATATACCTTTTTCCACTTGGAGATGTTGGTTTGATGGCCCACAAAGGTCAGTGTGAAGCAGCCCCAACTTCATGGAGGCTCTCCACATACTTTTCTTTGGCATGCTTTCTCTCATTTGTTTTCCAAGGTTACATACTTCACAGCTTTTACTTGCTTCAGCAGTGTGAGGAATTCCTTCCGCCATTTGTTTGTATTGCATTGTTCTTAATGACTTTTGATTTTTATGGCCAAGTCTCTTGTGCCATAGATGTTCTATACCTTCTACCTCAGTTTTATAACACCTATGGTTGTCGATTTTCATGGTGGCATTCACAATAAACATTTGATTTCTACGCATGGTCTAAGTGATTATCAACCCTCGTTGAGGGTGATAAATTCTACATACACCTTCGTTGATGATAACATCAACATTCTTTTCTTGCAATTGACCGATGCTTAGTAAACTTGATGTTAGTTCAGGTACATAGTTTACCTTTGTGAAGACTTGGGTTATACCATCCACTTCTAGTCTCACATCTCCGATGCCTTTGACAGAAAATTGAAGATCATTTCCAAGCTTCACCGTGTGAGTAAATCCTTCATCTAGAGTCATGAACCACCCCCGTTTCTCGGTCACTTGGTTCGAGAATGCTGAGTCGAGGAACCACATACCTATCTTCCGCTCATAATCAACCATTGCATGTGTCATCAACAACAAATCCTCCTCTTTATTGAACTCCACAGAGTTTACCGGCTTCTCTCCTCGGTTGCACTCATATGCAAAGTGGCATGTTTGATGACATCGACAACATTCAACAGTTGACTTGTCAATATCATTTCTTGGTCTACCACGACCACAACCTTGGCTTCGTCCTCTCTTGGGAAAACCTCTTCCACGTCCTCGTCCATGTCCACCTGATGATTCAAGTTCGGTTTTAAACACTTAGTCATTAGGGGTTCTTCGAGAAAGCTTATGTTCGCGCACAAGCAATGAGCTTTGGAGCTCATCAACGGTCATACTGTCAATGTCATTAGATTCTTCGATTGAACATACAACAAAACTGAAAATTTCAGTTAGAGATCTAAGAATCTTCTGCACCACCTTGACATCAGACATTTCGTCACCAAAATTTCTCATCTCATTTGCCACTATCATTACTCGGCTGAAGTATTCCTTGACGCTTTCATCATCTTTCATCTCTAGGGTTCCGAACTCTCTTCGTAACCGCTGCAACTGGGCTTTCTTCACCCGAATATTTCCCTGGTCCTTTTTTTCATGTCTTACTAGATTTGCTTAGTGGTTTCTTTATGCGTAATTGTTTTAACTATCTGTTTTTCAATAGACTGAAACAAGTAGTTTTGTGCTTTCAGATCTTTAAGCCGCATGCTATCCAGTTGGGCTTGTTGGGCAGCTGTGAGTTCCACCCCCTCACGGGGTTCGTCGTACCCTGGGTCAATTACAACCCAGTATTCCTTTGATCTCAACAGAGTCTTCATCAGGAGGCTCTAATGCTCGTAATCACCATCGAACTTTGGGACGCTTGGAACATGAAAGTTTGTGTTATCAGCAGCCATATCTCTAACTCAAGTTCTCTCCCAGATGTTTGCTCTGATACCACTTGTAATGGTATTATCAGAGGTGAGTCACACCAATGTCACTTTATTCAAAGAAAGAACATAGCTATATATAATAGCTTTACAAAGACTCAAAAGGAATAAATACTAACTGATGGACTACCACCATAAAGACATATAAAACAATAAACAAGAACAACCAAAAAGACAATCATAACGTGCATGCACACAAGCAAACCTAACACCAACTTGGGCTGAAACCCATTATTTCACTGGACTGGACTAAGAGACAAACATAACCCATTACATACCTAGCCTGTCACCAGTCACCACCACGATTTCAATCATCTAAAAACCACCACTACAGGACCTCCTTAATCTCGAATTTTCCATCACTGTTTTAATTAGAAACCCAACCAATAACAAATCAAATGATATTTTAAGTTGTCGACACCCAACTCACCCATCAAGTTCAATGACATCTTTCTATCAAAATAAGAAGAACAGACATGGATCTACGATTTCCAAAAAGAAGAAATTAACAAGACCTCAAAACCCTAATTCTTGTCAAATTGAAAATCCATTTAGGGTTTTGAAAGGTTTAGTAGATAGAGATGGTGGGCCTGCGACGGTGGTGTTACTAGCGGTGGTTGCAGGCGAAAGGGCTACTGTGGCGTACTGCTGGTGGTTGTTTGACATAGGTCAGTTGGGGTGAGGAGAAGAAATGGTTGGGTTACCTGGTAAGAGGTTTTGCTGGGCCCCAACGGTGGTGTTCAACGATGGTGGTCTGGCTGGTTAAGATCAAACGGAAGAGAACGAGGTGAGGAATATGGGGGGGGGGGGGGTAAGGAATAGATTTGTGTTAAGAAATGTGGTTGCAAAGTGGGACCCATATGCTAATTCTTCAAATTATGGCCATAAGATTATAAAAAAGACTATATAATTTTAAATACTAAAATAAAATTAAAAAGTGAAAGGACTAAATACCCTTAATTTAACGATTGGAAAAACTAACAGGTTTAGCAATTTGAACGAAACTGGCAAAAAAATGTAAAACTTCAATAATGGTTCAATTGCGAAAAAAACCTTTTGGACTAAAGTCGCATAACCGACCAAACCTCAGGGACAATTTGGACACTTAAGTGACATCTAATCTATATTAGTTATTATTAGTACAATCAAACATGTACATAGCAGTATTCGAATGTTTAACATAATTTTGACGAGAGTCGAGAGAAATAAATTATCAGTACCCGGATGTCTCCCTGAAATCAGTTTTGTTTAATCGAGCCCGTTTTTAATTGACACTATGGAAATATATTATGTCAAGAATAGAATAGATAAAAAATAATTGAAAAACAACAAATTAATAAAAAAAAATTTGTTAGTTAAATATTAGTTAGTCAAACGACTGCAATGGTTTTGAAACTAAATTCTTTTATTATTATTATTATTATTATTATTATTATTATTTATGAAACCCATGTTTCTTTTCATAGGTAAACTTATTTGATATCATTTATTTACGTTTATAATTATAGGGGTGAGTTATTGTATAATAAAGGCTTATCGTACATTACGTACTCGATTTTTCAGAGCGTTGGATTACAAAATACACAGTAACAATTTCGTAAATAACCCAAACTAGTTCATGATCAAAATTCATCAATTACAAATCCATTCTGATCCAAGTTTTGAATTCCCCACTCTATCTCATCCAATTTCTAAACCCTAATCAGAGCTTAAAGTATGAAATCTCTAAAGTCAAAAACCAAAATTAAAATTGAACGTCGTTGAACATCAAGAATCTTCAAAATTGACCAAAATATGATGATTTAATCAATTGAACTGATGTGTAGCAGAATTTAGATTCATCAATCGATTATGAAATTGAAGAATAATACACTCAGTTGAGCTCTGATTAGGGTTCAAAATATTAGGTTTAAACATTTTGAATAAAACTGAAGACGCTATATACATTTAAACGTTCTGAAAAAATCGAATACCTTTATACGTTCAAGTTTAGAAGTTCAGAAAAATCTAAGAATTTCATAACAAAAAGTTAAGAAGTTAAGAATAAAAATTTTAAAAGTTCTAGAACAAAAAGTTTAGAAGTTCAAAACAAAAATCCAAGAACTTCAGAACAAAAAGTTAAGAAGTTCAAAACAAAAAGTTTAGAAGTTCAGAACAAAATTTGAACCTTCAGATGAAAAACTTTAAACATTGATCTAAATAAACCTTTAAACGTTCAAAAGCTCATATATGAAACTAAACTATCTGTAACATGAAATTGAACGCTAATATCACTCATATAATCTCGTAATCATCAATTGACAATCGATTTAATCATCGATTTTATCATATGAACAAATCTGGAACGTATTTAGACTTCTGTCAGTTGAATTCAATTTTTAAATTTTCAATTCAATTGAAGTGAAGTCTGCAATTAGGTCAGTGACGATGGTTGAATGATCGCAACGGTTAATTGGGATGTAAACGAATTGGAAGAATTTACAATATCGCCATCGCATGTTTTTTGAAATCAAGGGTGTAAGGGTTCACGATGTATTGTACGATAAGAGATTATTGTATTGGATCTTTTATCTATTATTATAATGGTCATCTGAAAATTGCTATCTATTTTTGCTTTTATCAAAAGCTATTATAAGTATTAGGAAAATTTTTAATCATGGCTCTTGTAATATATGATTAATTAAGAATCAACTTGTAATTATTTATGGGAAAATTTTGAATAAGCCTTTATAATTAATTATAGTTAATAGCCAATTTGCGATTATTATTTTTATTAAACAGTTAAGAACCATGAGTGTTTGCTAAGCACAAGCAACACGTAACTTTTAGAAATATAATTCCGATATAAATAATTAAAATGTAACTGTTTAAAATATTAGTATTGGCTATGCAGTCTATATTTTGAAGGTAAAGTTTACAAATTACCAAATAGGAAAATCGAAACCAATATCGAAACAATTGTTTGTTTTTATTTCTTATTAATACGTTTTCTAACATATTTTAATAAATTCCTTGAACTCCTTTAATTATCTATGACATACAAATATACCGATAGACAGTGTTGTAAATATCGTTAAACATTAGTCTAACAGTACGTGAGATGTGGACTAACGATTAATCATGATTAATAAAATATTGGATTGAAATTTATATGTAATATTTCAAATACACACAAGCGCGCACCCCGAATTTTATATATAAAATTTTCAATTTTAACCAAATTAAGTCAATCCTATAACAAAACCGACACGCGGTTAATCGAGGATTTATTGACGCCTAGACGTTTACAACCTTGTTGATAGGGTGCAATTTATTATCGAATTACAAATTATTGTGAAAATAAAAATAAAAACTAATATTTTTTTTATAAATAGTTAATATATTTTTTTACTTTGTTACATCATAAATAAAAAAAATTGTATGTCATATATACTAAATACCATTAAATTAATTTGTTAGTGTTTACAAAACTTTAAACAATTACCGACCTACATATCTTTAGATTATACATGTGTAGGTAATTATATAATCTTAATATTAGTTACTAACGTATACGTAAATTATATGAACAAAATTTGTCCATTTTTTATTTCAATAGATGAAACATTTCAACCATTTTTATTTAAAAATTTCAAGAATAAAAAGATATAATTATTATTACTATATACTATATCATAAAATAAAATAGTAATATACAGAAATAATAAAATATCGAAAACGAGATTAAGGATGACGACATGATTCGAAGGGCAAAATAGTAATTAAACGAGTTAGGGTGGGGGAGGGTGTTGAATATAATAATACGTAAGAAGAATAAAATATATAGATGGGCAAAGGTTTGGAAAGCTCTTATAACCTGTGATCACATCCGGTTAATTACCACTCAATTTCAAAACTTGTGTTCATCAATCAATCCACTTGGTCTCTCAGGTATCTTAGATTCTTTCTTTCTTTCTCATGTTTATTGGACGATCAAAAGCTTTAACTTTTTTGTATGTTGTTTTGATACTATCATCTTCACAGTTAATAGTTACTTGATTTAGTATCTTTTTTGTCCTTTGATCATGCCGGTTCTTCGATAAAATCCTTCGAGTTTCAACTTTTGTATGTTGTTTAAACATTATCACCGATGTTTTATATATATTTACATATATTAGAAATTTAATTAGAACACAAATATATATGTAAAAAGGATTGGCATACTACTAGAATAAAATTCATACTGATTGATTAATTTGTATTGGTTTAGAGTTCCATTTAGAGGTGAGTTTAAATATATCTTGCTTTAATTGTGGATATAAACATGCATGGTGGATATGTGGTTATAATTATTAAAATCTAATATATGGTTGTAGTTGGTGCAGGGTTGTATTTTAAAGAAAAAACAAAATATGGGTTACTGGAAATCGACTGTGGTGCCAAAATTCAAGAAGTTGTTCGAGAAGAACAACACAAAAAAGGCTGCGGCCGCCGAAGTTTGCAAGACCTTTGATGGTGCTAAGGTACGTAAAAAATTCAAAAGAACTAATTTAAATTACCGATTTTTTTATATAAAGATTTAATTGATAATAATAATAATAATAATAATAATAATAATAATAAAACTCACCAAGTAATGATAAGTATAAAACGTCAACCACCATCATAATATTCAAACTAAAAACAAAATAATAAATTAAAATTTTGAGGATAAATTCGGCTAATTTTTGTGTTATTATTGATTTAATATGACGTATTAGTTCTAGTATTCAATATTTAATTTTAATATAAAAAATATTAATTCACACACATGCAGGAGGATTATAGCAAAGAGTTTGAGGAGAAGAAGACTGAACTCCAACCTAAAGTCCTTGAAATCTATGAAGCTTCTACTGCCGAAATCAAGGTGATTACATCTGTAATTACTTTTCGTTAACAACACATATACAATATTTAATAGAGTATTATAAAAGAAAAATAAAATGATATTAATATTTAATACAAAGACAACGACAGTGATAATTAAACTCAATTATTGATTTCGAGACTTAACAGGCTGTAGTGAAGGAACGCAAGGAGGGTGCCTTGAAAAAGGTTTCTTCGGCAGTAGAAAAGTTCCTTGAAGAACTCTCCAAAATAGGTAAATACTATGTTTTACACATATCTGGCCTAGTTTGTTTTTTGTTTTTGTTTTTTAACGGTCGTTTGTATTATTGACGGGTTATACATATGTATGGCTATATTAAATAAAAAAACTTGTCTTTTTTTCTTTTTGCTAGAATTTCCGGGATCGAAACCAGCTCATGAAGCATGCATCAAGTATGGACCGGCCTATGTGGAAGGACCTGTCTTTTTTGTGTTTGAAAAGGTTTCGACTTTCATAGCGGTTGAAGAGAAAAAAGAGGTTGAAGAGAAGAAAGAAGAGGCGCCGCCAGCAGCCGAACCAGAAAAAGAAGCGGCTCCAGCAGAAGAAACAAGCAGCAAAGGGAAGGAAATTGTGGTGGAGGAAGAGAAGAAAGAAGAGGTGGCGGCTGTGGTAGCCGAGGTTGAGAAAACAGCAGAACCTGAGGCGGCCAAGGCCGAGGAAGTAGCCCCAGCAGAGCCACCAAAGGCATGCTGATTGGATTCTACAATGATGTGTGGTATGAACGGTTTGTGAAAATCAATTGTAAGGTTCTGTAAAAATTTACTTATTGGACAAATTTGTTATTCTTTCCTTTTTTGTAATACAGTGAAAATGTTTTGTTGGGTGTATTGGTTTCAACTTTCTTGTAAATTAATGTTGCATAATGTGTATGATACTTAAAAACATAAATTATTCACCGTTTATAGTTACTGGTTTCCTACTTTCTCTTAATAGTTTTATGTTAGTCTTGTATTGAAAACTAGTGAATGTCTTTAAGGCCATGTGTGGTGGAGGGGCTACAATTGGAGGCGAATTATGACACGTGACGTCCAGTCAGCATGGAGTGAAAATTTGTTTTTGGGGTGTAATGGTGTAGGGGCTACAAGTTGGACCCACAGAGTCTTCTTTTATTATTTTCTTTTTATAATTAAACTAATTAAATAAAAACCAATTTATTTAAATAATTAAATAAAAATGCATTAAAATTAAAAAGAAATACAAAAAAAATAAAAAATAAAAAAAATACATAACTAAAAATATAAAAAAACATATAGCTCGGTTGGCGTACATGTTTAGGTTCGGGTCGGGAAATTGAAACGGATAGCTCGGTTGAGGTTCATCGGGTTTCATTGTAAGTTCACGTTCGGTTGGTTTTGCGAACCATGGTGTTGACCGAAAGGAGGGAATGAGTGGTTCGGTTGGTTCGGGTTGTTTCTAAGATTCATTTTGCATATACATATATATACACACAACATATATACATATACATATATATCACACACACAACATATATACATATACATATATACACACACACAACATATATACGTATATATCTATATATATATCACACACAACATATATACATATACATATATACACACACACAACATATAATATAACATTATTATTATTATATTAGTATTTCCCTCTCTTGCCGGCGACAAGTAAACCCCGCCCCCGCCCCAAATCGCCCACATATCGCCTGGGGGGCGGTGTTTGCGCCCTTCCTCGCCCCATTTCGCCCCCAACCCACGCCCACTATACATGGCCTAATATTTGGTTTTGAAATCTCTTTTGAGGAGAGAGGGTATATTATAATATAGATGAAAGAAAGAATGATGAAGAGAGAGGGCAGTTCTTACACACAAAAACGTTCATTATCATAGCATCTCTTCTAAAAACGTCTAAGAATATCAAGTTGGATGCTCTAAAAGATGTTAAAATCAATCAAAAAGATAAGGACGCAGAGTATTAAATGTATTGTAGTTTTATTTTTGGTTGATAATGCTCCCATCATGCATTGATTGCATTAACTTTGTCTCCACTCTCAGCTTTTCTACTATATCAATCAAGGTTATGGTTATCAACTTAGGAAAAAGAAAACAAAAAAATAGAATAAAAACATGAGCACGAAATAGGATGTACTAATACCGGCCTCATACTTGGAAGTTTTTTTTTTGGAACGGATTTTCTTCTTTCATAAACAAAACGGAATTTAGAATTGAGGTTTTTCACAATAAAAATTATCTAATAACCATTTTTTCCCCTGTGTTTGAACCGGTAATGATACAATAAATTTTTTATTATATGTGGACAGAGGTTTTTCACAATAATTTTTTTTAACCGGTAATAAGTTATATTTTATTTTATCATTCATATATGTATACCTATAGGATGAGGTTTATTTCAAATCTTCTAATTTAACAACTTTAATAATTTTTAACAAACAACTACTTTTTTAAATATTTTTATATTAATATTATTTTAGTGTAGTTTAATCACTTGTAACATTTACATTAATGATTATACTCATGAAATTAATTTTTTTGCATATCTAAACTTTTGTACACATATATAAATTTGTTATTGCATATACATTTAAAAATTTTATATAAAAAAATGATAAATGTACTCTAAAATGAAATTAGTAGATAAAAAAGGTTGAAAAAGGATAGTCGGTTAAGAGTTTTTGAAGTTATTAATTAAAATTCTTACATAAACTCAACCGATATATATGGTTGTTATACATGTATGTGGGTGACCATATACGTAGTAGAATACACATTTCTGTGACATGCTTTATACGTAATTTAAACAATGAAACCATCGATATTTTAAAGGTAAGAAAGGAAGCAATGGGTGACGTGATACTTAGACTAGTCCACAAGACAAATGAAAATTTGAAGATAGAGATCGGAGGTGGGTGGAGGTTGTCTGCACGCAACTATATATCAAAATAAATATACTTATTTCATTCTGATATAAATAAATAATAAATTTAGCTATGTGCTGCTATCAGAATACACATATTTTAATATTATATTAAAAAAATATCACAACATGTATTATTATGAGTGGTGGAGATATGATGTTGGTCAAACCAATCACTTTCTACTATTTTGGAGTATAATCTTCAAAATTATTATTATTAACCAACCAAATTCATCAAAATTTATTCTAGGTACGCCAATCCATCAACCACAAGTAGTCTTTCTAATTTAAAGAACATGACAATGAAGTAACACCGGTTGGTCGAAATCTCAGGACAGTACTTGTGTAAACAAGCTTAGTTTTAAGTTAGCATGAGAGAGAGTGTTTAGACATAAATTAAGGTATCAACTCTATTACTCTGCTTAATTTATTATTTGTTAGCTAACTATAAGAATAGATTTCGCTCAACAGATGCTTTAGCTTACAATCGAGATTAGTTTGTTGGCCCAAACGGATCAAATGATCAGATCAAACAAACGAACGAACAAACAAACAAACAAACAAACACTAGATATTGGGTGACAACCCTCGACTCTTTTCGTATAATCAAACGAACATAACGAACAAACTTATCAAACGTACATGGAGAAGAGAGACTCCTCTTGACTCAGGCACACAAAATAAACAATAACATATACCCCTATTTATAGATCTACTAAACTTGTCATCCAAGACGACTACTAAACTTTTTCTCCAAAGAAAAAACCTTTTCTAAACCTATTATGATTCAGTTAACATAATAAACTGTAAGGCCCCGTTACCGGTAGCCCTACTTTCGTGTTGGATTTACTCATAAACGCAGTCCTAAATATCAGAGTTAATTAAAACATTCGCGGAACATTAAAACATTCAAACCATTACATTCCATAACCATAATTTTTGTCTTATCGAGCATTCATAGTCATTTAAAAACAAAACATAGTCCTTTAAAATAAAACATCATAGCAAAATCTTCAGATGCCAGCTTCGTCCAACTCTGCCATGTGTCCTCCTCAAGCTACCTGCCTCATTCTACTCACCTGCGTGCATACTAAAAGTCAGCTACGCTGAGTGAGTTCTAGTTAATCACATAATCATACAATACCTTCTTACACTTCATACTTAACCTCTTAACTTTCTTTCATACACACATAAGTGCATATACTTTCGTTCTTACCTTCATACTTTCTTTACATACATAATCATACGTTTTAAAGAGCCTTTCGCCCTATAACCTCACAGATATTATAAGGGTCTGGTCCCTAACATCACATATATTATAAGGGTCTGATCCCTAACATCACAGATATTATTAGGGTCTGGTCCCTAACATCACATATATTATTAGGGTCTGGTCCCTAACATCACAGATATTATTAGGGCCGGGTCCCTAACATCACAGATATTATTAGGGTCTGGTCCCTAACATCACAGATATTATTAGGGTCTGGTCCCTCTTCGTTACCATACAACCATGCCTTTCCTTCGTTTATTAACTTTATCGCATTCATACATATAAGCAAATACATTATACTTACCTTATACGTAACACTACAACCTGACAGTACGTGCAATATCCGAAGATCGTTCACGTACTAACAAGCAATCACTCATACATTTCACATCATTCATATAAAGCATACACTTATCATTTAGGATAAGTGTATTAACAAACATATCGAGTATGCACACAGCCCCGAAAACATAACACAGAAGTGGGGCTAGAAACTCACCTGAAGTCGGTTACGTTCACCGTTAATTGTTATTCCTTTCTTCAGTTGGGCGCGGCTAACTGTATAACAATTACTCGTATTAATTATCTATTACTAGCCAAATCATTAGCTTATTTGTAATTAATTCATTCCTTTCTAAGTTCAGGGACCATTCTGTCCTTCTGTTAAACTTCAATTCGTTACTTTGGTCTTAGCGAATTAGACCTTATAATTCGTTATCTTTGTTAACGAATGGTCTTAAAGAATCAAGGGTAATTCGTACCCTTTTCCTTAACCAATCGGATAAAGAATCAAGCCTAGTTCGTTAGGCTTCCTTATGCGAATCAGCTAAAGAATCACCCTCTGGTTCTCTAAGTTCCCTTAGCGCAGCTAAAGAATCACCCTCTAGTTCTCTAAGTTTCCTTAGCAAACTAGCTAAAGAATCACTCTCTGATTCTCTAAGTTTCCTTAGCGAACTAGCTAAAGAATCACCCTCTAGTTCTCTAAGTTTCCTTAGCGAACTAGCTAAAGAATCACTCTCTGATTCTCTAAGTTTCCTTAGCGAACTAGCTAAAGAATCACCCTCTAGTTCTCTAAGTTTCCTTAGCGAACTAGCTAAAGAATCACCCTCTAGTTCTCTAAGTTTCCTTAGCGAACTAGCTAAAGAATCACCCTCTAGTTCTCTAAGTTTCCTTAGCGAACTAGGGTTAGGTCAGGGAACATTCCCTGACACCTTTATCTTTTCCGGCGCCGCCTTTCCGGCGCCGTCATCGCCGGAAAACCGCGTTTTCGCCGGAAAAACGAGATCTCACTTGTTCTTCCACCGTTTTCATCGTTTTTCATCCCGTTTGATCCAGATTTGAGCTAGGGTGATCCCTAAACTCATCTTAGGTCCGGTTTATACCCAATTCCACCCGGATCTTGTGATTTAAACGGTTTAACGGTGTCAGCTCGTCGTTACGCGACTATAACTAACGTTTTAGGCTCGTACAATATTAAACTATCATTACCTCGGGTCGGTGCTCGGTTTCCTTCTTGATTTAGGCTAGAGATAAGGAAGAACTAGAGAGAAATCTTAAGTGTGTGTTTTGGGTGGTGTATGAAATATGTGTGAATGAGGATTAAATGGATATTAAGGGTTTATATATTTATGGATCATGGGCTTAAGCCCATGGTCTTTCCTTCTTTCTTTCCTAACCCAAGTCCATAACCCATATTCATTTACCCAACACTAGCCCAACTCGTATGCTATTTATCTAAACCGATAACGACCCACTATGAAATAACGAAATTTATTTTTATTATAATAACCGAAAGTAGGATGTTACATAAACCCTAACTTTATTAATTTTTAAGATTACCTTTATTCACTTCACCCCCTTAATCTTGAATTGTTCATCTTCTTTGTACCGTCAAGGTCTTGAATTCACAATAGCACTCTCAACTCTTAATTTTAATAATTGGTTCATCTTTACTCTTTCTTTTCAGTAGTTTGTAACAAACTTGTTTAACACGTTCTTCATGTTCATCGTTCAAACCATCCACGATGATCTCATATACAACTTTATGTTGTACATTCTTCTTTCTCACATTTCTTTTCTTTCTTTGCTCACAAAAACTTACAAACGGGTTATTCTTTCTTTCTTTCTTTATCAGACCTTGCAGGGCTTTTCTTTATGAAAATTCTTCTGAACATTTCATTCGTTTTTAAATTTTCATCAACAAATGCTCGATTGTTGACTTTCACACACGCTTCTAAATCTGCAGACTTGTTAGCTGCATCATTCCTTTTATTCAGTGCAATATCCTTTCTCTCATCATCATAATCAGTGGCAGATTTCTTACTTGTTTATGTTTACTTATCTCAACAATTTTCACATCTTCAAGATTGTTTGAGTCAGAAAAACATACCATAAAATTCACTATCTTTTTTTCTTATTTCGAAGAGAGTCTTTCTCTTCCTTTATTCAATCTTTCTTTTTCTTCACGGTCCAAAACAGCTTACAAAGCTTCTTTTTTCTCCGCAGCTTTCTGAGCTTGCTTCTTACGTGCTTGTTATTCGTGAACAATCGCAACAAACCCTTCTTTCTCAATGATCAATTCCAATCTTTCTTTCTCAACGGCTTCTTAAGCTGCTTTTTCATCATCTACCTTTCATACATAATCAATTCCAAGAAATCGAATCTTCAAAGCATGCCACACTTCCTTAGCATTCATGAGTATGTCAACTTGTACCAAGATGTCTTCCGGTAGGGTTTGACATATGTACCTTAATGCTATGTACATCTTTCTTTCATCTACAGCTACACTGAACCTAGGTTCAATAACGTCCCAAAAGCCATAGTCTTTCAGAAATCCCTCTATCTTGGTCGACCATACTTTGTAGTTCAATTTCATCAATACTGGAAGTCCTCCAATCATCATCATTTCTTTCCTATCTTTACTCTGTTTATGAACGCTCTTTCAGTTGGAATTGATTCCCAATCTGAAATGAATCTCAAATAATTAACGACCAAATACTACAAAATTTTAATTATTTTTGCTACTTTGTTTATAAAAAAGCAACAACCTTGCTTCTTGGTTAGCACTTCAGGTACATGGTTGCTTCACTTTTCAAATTAATTCAAGTCGTAACTCCCAAGTAATTGAGAAGTATGGTAGGCTGCTTTCAATCTCTATAATATTTGTTTAACGACGACTATGGTGATACTCCTTTGTATTCGAATTAGACAAAAACCAATAATACAAATCAAAATTGCAGTGGTTCCAAGATTGTGACACAAATCCCCAAATCAAACCTAACAGCTAAAACCAATGCACCACATTTGTTCGAATTAATAACTTCTTTTTTTCCTTGAAAAATAAATCCTACGGTCTCAACTTCTCGGACACGACACGGCTCCAGGAGAAGGCAACGTCCTTACACTTCTATTCTTGATGACGAACACAAACAATAAAACGGTGGGGATCCTAACTACTGAAATCCGATCGAACAACCTAGCGTGTAACGAGCCCAAGCTCTGATGTCACACCCCGACTTAGGGCCTAGAAGTGTGACCATAAGTTGGTACATGTTTTGTAAATATATCAGAGTTTATGGTTTAATTTTAGCGGAAGACTTTAGGTTGAATATAATATTAATTTACATTGAAAATTTACTTGGGAATTAAATACCCAAGTATTGGTTTACAAAATATATGTTTCATATTACAAAGATTTTATATAAAAAACTGAGCCATCTTGTAATATGCTTCTATCTTCATAAGACTCCAGTCCTTGCTATAGCTACAAATGCTTAATTACCTGCAATGGGTTGGAAAAATACGTCAGCTATGTGCTGGTGAACACGTATGACTCTATAAAACATTTGAATAACAGTTACAATAAAAATATAGTTTTCTTGACAAGCTCAACGGAAGTATTTCTACTTCCGGTATATGTACCACTGCCCTACACACACAAAAGTGTTCTCCGAGCCACGTAGCCCTTAATGGAGAACTATTTATGACCGTTAGCCCGTGGCCACGTAGCCTTGACTGTTTAGGCTGAACAGTTATGTTTGGGTCCAGACACATGTGTAATCGGTCTGAGTTGATTTTATTTTCTACTTTGTATTATAACGTTTTAGAGATCACGTAATCTCATGTAAACATTGACTTACTCGTTAAGACAAACACCCGTTCATCTTATCGAGTATAAATATGTTTTGACTGATTGTAAAGGTTAACGTATTCACCTGTACCATCGGTGTGTTTGAAACCTTTGATTGATTGAGAATGATATTAACCTATACAATAATAGGTTTGTATAAATATTTGAATGGTGTTTCTTAATTAAACTATGAATGTTAAGCTTAACCTTGAAATTGTTTATCTCTTTGTGTGTGAATGAAAACACTTGGTTTTATGTGACGTTTGATATAGCATGCTTTGGCTTAATAGGTTATAACACGTTGGTGAGTTTCTCCAGGTAAGTAAACGGGTCCCTTGGTTGATTGGGATTTGTACGAATTACTTTTCCTTAGGCAAGAAACTTACTACTAGTGATATCCCACTTATAGTTTGCTACATGCCCGTCAAAATATATCTTTTTGTTAACATTACTTCATCAGGAAGTAACGTTTATGAAAACTCGTTTGTGAATGTTTTATGAAATACTTTCAAGGTTAAAGGCCATAGCCTCGACTGATGTCTAAGCTTTAATTTGAATAACTTAAATGTAACTCCTACCTTAGTACGGATACTTGCAATGATAATACTAAGAAAAACTTGATGGTAGGATCTTCATATACTCGCTTATGTGATTACTACTCGTTTATGACTCCGTTTTTTCACGAACTTTGAGAAAATGGCACGTCGGCTCATCACGGCAATCGGGCAGGCCTCTCTAACTTAACTATGTGAAGTGGAGTCCTATTTTTGGATGAGAAGACCTTATACCCGTCACCCCCTTTTATAGGCATTTTTGGTAACCCGTCGTGATACGTGATGGGTTCCTCTTTAACCTGTCGCGTATCGCGGCGCCACAATTTTAGCCGCCATGCCACGTTGTTACACGTGGCCTGTCATATCGTGCCACGTATTGACACGTGGTTGGGCACGTGTCTCAGTTACTTAGCCTAGTCATCGCGATACGCGATGATCATATGAGTTTAGGCCATCGTGTATAGTTAACCGCCCAAACTTTGACTTCTGTGCAAGTCCATAGCTCTACTTTCTGGGCTTAGTGCCTATCCCATCGCGTATCGAGATGGATACATTTTTCAGAATTTTTAAGTTTAAGTCCCTAAAATTTTAAAGTTAGTATATTTGGCTAAATTATTAAAGGGTTATATACGCGGTGTTACATCTGATACCAATTGTTGGCCCAGACGGATCAAACAATCAGATCAAACAAACGAACAAACAAAAATGAGATATTGGGTGACAACCCTCGACTCTTTTTATATAATCAAATGAACATAACGAACGAACTTATCAAATGTACATGGAAAAGAGAGAATCCTCTTGACTCACACACACAAAATAAACAGTAACCTATACCCCTATTTATAGATCTACTAAACCATTCATCCCAGACGACTACTAAACTTTCACTCAAAGGCAAAACCTTTCCTAAACCTATTATGATTCAATTAACATAATAAACCCTTAACTTTATTAATATTCAAGATTAAACTTTATAGTACGTGCTCAGAATCTTGATATGCTAATTAAGTTACTTATTAGTTGAGATAAATACCATAGCTTTACAATGTTTGTTGGTGTTGAGTTGAGTTGTTGGTTGATTACTGTTTTGGAGTGTGAAGTAATTTTTTAAACGATATAGGTGACAGTTCAATAATATATGTTTTTGAATGGTTTAAATTACATATTTTTTTTGGTACTTACGTGATTTAAATCCTCACCACATGAAAAGTCAAAGACTTATCCAACACTTTAATACCGCTAGACCATAAACTCTGGTCATTAATTGAAATTTCTATTACAAATGAAGATATTACAATTGTTAGGGCACAAAAATTTGACACTGTGAATATGTTATCCTGGCATATGTTATGGATCAGTTATCCTTAGAATGTGTTCCAGATCCTGTCAGGATCAACGATCCTCCGTACTTATTAGATATTAACGATTGTTCTCTTTGTTATGTTGACACTTTTGCAGGTACAACGGCTATTGACCAAGTCCAACGTATATTTTCACAATCAGAGTCATTAAACAACGTGTTCAATGCATGAAACAGCTACAATAAAGGAATGACTTGAATAGTGGCTAAAAAATAGGAGTTTTAGTTATTATTTTTCCTATATATAAAGAAACTCTAGTCAGTTAGGTGTAGACACACAATTCACTACGAATTCAGCAGCATACTTTCACACATATAGCATTTTCTGTAATCACTTCTAGAGCTTCCATCTTGTAATACTTTAATTATCCATAATAAAATTGGTGATAGACAATTGTCATCACCCATGGTTTTTGTGCCGGCGATCCGACCAAGATCAAGGGCTTTTCCTCGCAACAAATCATTGTATTCATACATATTTCGTTTACATATTCACCGTTATCATTCAAGCACTAAACCTCACTTTAAAAATTTGGTTACATTATCCTTAGTCGATTTTTAACCAAAACAATTTGGCGCCCACCGTGAGGCAATTGGTGCTATAATCCAGAACATACCCTATCAATATTCAACCTTTTCAATCAATACCACCATCAATGACCTCTCTACAATATTTTGCTTCATCCATAATGCCTTCATTAGTTTCTTAACCACCAAGAACTTTACCACCGATGCCTCCTCCACTAACAGGAGCACCAAGGGCTATTCCTGCTGGAAACAAGACACAACCGCCAGTATTTCAGAGCTCAATGACTACTGCTATCACTTCTGTGTTAAACTCTAACAATGATATTTCTGCTATGTTTTCGCAGATAAAGGCGTACATGGAATAACAGAACAAGACTAACCATAAGATCTTACTTGAGATAGAGGATCTTAAGAAGAATAAGAGGCCACTGGAGGATCAGACTCCTTTGATACCAAGGATGCTGGATTTCACCACTCCAGGATCCTTGGCTGAAGAAGCTCAAGGATCCTCGTTCCTCCATCAAGGATCATCTATCCTACAACCGGGGTCCATGGGTCAGCAAGTTCAAGGATCCTCGTTCCTCCAGCAAGGATCATATATCCTTCAACTGGGTCCATGGGTCAGCAAGCTCAAGGATCCTCGTTCCTTCAGCAAGGATCATCCATCCTTCAACCAGGATCCATGGGTCAGCAAACTCAAGGATACTCGCTCCTCCAGCAAGAATCATCCATCCTTCAACCATGATCTTTTGGATTGTATCATCGAGGATCCTTCAACTTCCAACCTCAGGGATCCTTCTGGCAGAGTCAAGGATCCTCAGGAATTCAGCATCAAAGGTCTTCAGAGGTTCATGAAGGAGACATCATCCCTATGCAGACCATTGCCTTTGGTGGACAAAATACCATAGCAGATACTTCCTACTTTGGCTACTCGTCCGGGATGCCGATGTTTAGTCAACAAAGAGGTAATTATTATAATCCCATATCCTTAGACACTAACCTTGGTTCCATGCAGGATACAAGTATTAACCAGGCCATGGCCAAGGAGCTCCAGCAACTAAAGGATATGATATCCAGTGTACCAGGAGTGGTCTGACCCATTACTGAAATACAGAAGGATGCCACAAGCTATCAAGATTTGCTCCACCAATATGTGATTCTGAAATCCCAAAACGCTTTCAAACCCCCAATATGAAGGTGTATGATGGTACCACGTATCCAGAAGAGCATGAGGCTCAGTATAAAGAGAGGATGGAGATCAATCTAATTCCTGAAAGACTCATAGAAGTATGTCTATGCGAGGGCTGCGGATCCACACTAACAAGATCTGCACTTAAATGGCTGCTAAGTCTTCCTCCCTACTTTGTTACTTCTTTTTCACACTTAGTTAATTTATTCAATAGCCAATTTTCTTGTAGTAGAAAATTCGAGAAATTAACTAGTGATTTATATAGAGTTGCCAACTTTATGATGAATCCTTAAGGGATTTTGTTACAAGGTTTGGCAGGGAAGCCCTAGAAATCCCTAATCTTGATATGGCTGCGGCTGTTGAGGCATTCAAGATAGGACTACATAGGGGCTCCCCATTTTATGAAGATTTTGTGATGACCCCATGCAGGGACTTTAGATGAAGTCAGAAACAGGGCACTCAGATTTATAAGGCTAGAGGATGACAAGAAGATCCAAGAATGGTTAGGAGCTCCAACAAAACAAGAATCACCTAACCAGAAACAAGGATCCTCATTCGGAAATAACAACTCAAAGCCATACTCCAAGTTCAACAACCAAAATTTCCAAGCAGCGAAGAAGGAGACGATGATAATGATGATTACCCAAGTATTTCCGAGTATTGCTTCTCAGTCGATACTCATGGCCTAATTTGTGCTATGAAGGATCTTGGAGACAAAGCAAGGTGGCCTCGAAAAAATGAGAAGTCGACATCCTTCAAAGACAAATCCAAGTGGTGTGCATTCCATGAAGATTTTGGCCATAAAACCGATGATTGTATTGGTTTAAGGAGGGAAATTGGATACCTCCTGAGCAAGGGCCATTTCAAGGATATCTTGGGTAGAAAAATGTCTAGGATCTAGGATCCTGAAGATGTCCCACAAAAAGCAACTCCGCCCCCACCAGAGACACAAGTAATCAATTTCATCTCCGGCGGCTCGGATATATGAGGAACTTCCTTCTCCTCGGCCAAGAGGCATGCTAAAGAGACTAAGTTGGAGAACGGAGAGCGACCTGTCATATCTACTACCTTGATGAATGATAAGAGAATCTTCTTTGATGAGGAAGATAAAACAAGCATTCAGGATCCTCATCACGATGGTTTGATTGTAACTTTATTTATTGCTAATCATTATGTGCGCATGATCCTAGTCGACAGAGGAAGTTCAGTTAACATCATTCAATATGATGTACTCCAGAAAATGTATATCCCAGACTCAGAAATTGTTTCCCGAACATCCGTGCTCGTTGGTTTCAATGGCGAGACAAAGAAAACAATGGGGGACATCAAGCTTCCGATATACATTGAGGGTTTGAACTCTTATAAAAAATTTTGTGTTTTAGATAATTTGTCTTGTTGCAATGTAATTCTTGGCAGGCCATGGCTACATGGAATGAAAGTTGTAGCATCTACTTATCACCAATGTATCAAGTTACCAACTCCTTGGGGGGGGGGGGGGGTAGTGAGAATAGATGGCGACCTGGTAGAAGCGAAAAACTATTATTCTTCATCCATGCGGCCAAGCAAACGATAGCATTGCAACCACAACAACATCCTAGGAATGTACTGGAAGCTCGAGAACAAGACCTGAAAGAATTATCCTTGGACCCTAAGGATCCGAACGTAAAAGTTTCCTAGGATCCAGTATCCCTACTAGCATTGAAGAGGATATAGTATCCTTCCTCAAGCAACGAAAATCTACATTTGTCTTCAAGCACTCAGACATGACATGTATTTCAAAAGAGGTAATTACTTATAAGTTAGGCCTTGATAATTCTATTAAACCCGTCCATCAGAAGCGAAGGAATTCTCCTGAGAGGAACGCGATCATACAAGAAGAACTTGAAAAACTTCTTAAGGCCGATATGATCAGAGAGGTTAAGTATCCTCGATGGTTGGCTAATGTGGTTGTTTTTTCAAATAAGAATGGAAAGTGGAGGGTGTATGTCGATTTCACCAATTTAAACAAGGCATGCCCAAAAGGATCCTTTCCCATTACCACATATAGACTCGATGGTGGATGCAACATCAGGACATGAAATGCTTACTTTTATGTATGCTTACTCTGGATTTCAAAAAATTTTGATGGAACCATCTGATCAATAATACACAACATTCATGACTCCAACTGGAATATATTGCTATTTCCATGCCATTTGGGCTAAGAAATGCAGGTGCAACTTATCAACGCTTAATCAACATGATGTTTAAGACCAGCTAGGGAAGACCATGAAGACTATATAGACGACATGGTAGTGAAATCCAAGAAGGCTGAAGATTATCTTAAAGACTTGGAAGAGGCCTTCAATATCCTTGACCAGTATAACATAAAACTCAATCCATCTAAATGCCATTTTGGTGTTAAGGCGGAAAAGTTCCTTGGTTATATGGTCACTAGGAGGGGTATAGAGGCTAGCCCGGAACAAATAAAAGCCATCATCAACTTGAAGTCACCCGCGGATGCAAAGGATGTACAAAGGTTGACTGGAAGGATTGCAGCATTGAATAGGTTCATCTCTCGATCTTCGGAGAAGTGTAAGGATTTCTATGATATCCTTAGAAATAATAAAAAGTTCGAGTGGACGGAGAAACATGAGGTTGCACTCAAATCCTTGAAGGATTACTTATCCTCAGCACCAGCATTAATGAAGCCAATAGACGGAGAACCCCTATCCTTGTACTTAGATGTCTCGGGTAATGTAGTAAGTGTTGTCCTTGTAAAGGATCATGAAGGTGAACAACATCCTGTTTATTATGTAGCAAAATTCTCCTAGATGCTGAAGCCATGTATTCTCATTTTGAAAAATTAATCCTTGCACTTATTATGGCTTCTACTAAATTAAGGCATTACTTTGAAATACATACTATTATTTTGAGAACTAATTATCCTGTTATGAATGTTCTTAGAAAGCCAGAATTGTCAGGAAGGATGGCCAAGTGGGCCGTGAAGCTGAGTGCATACGATATTCAGTATGAGCCCAGAACAGCCATTAAGTCACAAGCGCTCGCAGACTTTGTGGCTGATTTCAGTGGTGACATGCAGAAGGAAGCTGACTTGGAGGTTCAAAAAGTAGAAGAAACCAAGGATCCTTGGATCCTCTTCACAGATGGAGCTTCCAGCGTAAGAGGAACAGGATTAGGTATTTTACTGAAATCACCACAAGGGGACATAATACCCAGTCTAGAACCTGTGAGTTTCAAGCCACAAATAATGAAGCAGAGTACGAAGCTTTAATCGTAGGTTTGAAGTTAGCTAAATACATGAGGATCTGGTATCTTCAAGTGTATATAGATTCATTATTGATAGCTAACCACTTTAATGGCTCGTATGTTGTTAAAGGAGAAAAACTAATCAAATATCTAGACATTGTGAAAGAACTGTCAAAGTTCTTTGAAACTTTTAGTATTGAACAGGTTCCAAGAGAAGAAAATGTTGGGGCAGAAGCCTTGGCAAATTTAGCTTCATCCTTGAAGATCCCGAAAGCTACGAAAATTCCAATCATCCATATTGAATAGGTTCCAAGAGAAGAAAATTATGGGGCAGATGCCTTGGAAAATTTAGCTTCATCCTTGAATATCCCGAAAGCTACAAAAATTCCAATCATCGATATACACTCACTAGCAACAGGAGAAAAAGAGGTTGGGGAGATAACAACTGACAAAGAGATTGTGCTTTGGGATCCATTATCCTCAAATAATCAAGGATCCTGGATCCTCCCGATCAACAAATTCATTCAAAATGGAGAGATTCCCGCCACAGAGAATCCCAAATCCTTCAAACTTAAGGTATCATAATACATTTTATTACATGATATTCTGTATACGAAATTTCTTGCAGGTACATACTTGAGGTGTATTGAAGATCCTGAAATTCAAGAGGTGCTCAAATACTTTCATGAAGGAGATTGTGGTAATCACACTAGAGGTAGAGCTCTGTTCTCTAGGATTCTAAGAATAGGATACTTCTGGCCAACCATGAAGAGAGATGCCATGAAATATTCAAAGAAAGATGACACTTGTCAAAGACTCAACAACATTCTGCACCAGTTAGCGGAACCTATTTATCCTATATCCTCATCTTGGCCTTTCAAGAAGTGGAGCATGGATATTGTGGGTACTACCTAAAGCACTAGGAGGAAAAGCGTTCATGCTTTCCATGACTGATTACTTCTCAAAGTGGATAGAAGCAGAAGCTTTCATACAAGTCCTTGAAAAAGAGGTTATCCTTCATTAAAAGAAACATTATTACTAGATTTTGCATTCCTTCATAAATTATTTGTGACAATGGTTCCCAGTTTATCGGGAAAAGAACCACTAACCTTTGTGACAGTTGGGGAATTAGATGATCACATCTACTCCAGTGCATCCTCAAGCTAATGGCTAGGCAGAGTCAACTAACAAGATCATTATTAACAATTTGAAGAAAAAGTTGGGATCCAAGAAGGGTAAATGGGCTGAAGAGCTACCTTACGTTCTTTGGGCAGATAGGAAAACACCCAAGAATGAAACTGGTCAAATACCTTTCTCATTGGTGTTTGGCTCAGAAGCTGTAATCCCTACGGAGATGGTGGTTCCTACTGCCAGAACAAGCATCTGTGATCCTCAAGCCAACAATGAAATCCTTCTCCAAGATCTAGATACTATTGATGAACTCCGAGACCTAGCTAAGATTAGAATGGAAGCATATCAGCAAATGGTAGCTGGGGCATACAACAAGAATATCAGGATTCGAAGATTTCAAGAATGAGATCTAGTTTTAAGAAAAGTCTTCCAAAGCACAACTAATCCAGCAGATGGAAAGCTAGAACCTAAATGGGAAGGCCCCTACTTGATCGAGTAAGAAGCTGGAAAGGGGGCATATCAAGTGCTGACTATGGAAGGCAACAAGTTACCAAGAGCATGGAATGCTATCCATCTCAAGAAGTACTTTTTCTAATCAGGATCAAGTATCCTGAGAGGATCAAGTATCCTTAAAGGATCATGGATCCTAAAATGGGTAATATCTATCTGATCATTTATTCATTTCAAATTCATATTACTAATTGAAGGATAATATATCCTTAACCATTATCTTTTCCAAGTTTTAAGTAACAATGCAGATTTCAATAAGAGGTTGGCCACCTCTCCCTTACACTCAAGTAACATTGTTGTTTCCTTGGCCTAGCCAACGATTAAGGTGTGGAACCGCCGATGATCAAATCTTCCAAGGTTTAAAGGTTTTCATCTTTCTTATAAATTAGAGTTTCTACACTCTCTCCTGGAGCGCACATTATCCAACGTATAATTTGGGGCAGCGGGACCAGTGCACGTTTAGTGGCTGACAATTTCATTGCTTTCGGCTATATGGAGGATCCTATGATTTATGGTAGACGTACCATACCACCGGTTTATAACATTTTCATGTTATCTCAAGACAAAGGTTTCTAACATTTTCATGTTAGCTAAGGTTTTGGCGTTTTCACGTTACTTTCATTTGGGCTAAATCCCGGTTCGGGCGAGTCCCTAGTTTAACATCAGTTTATGTTGGGTTGTCCCCAGTTTAACATCATTTTATTTGGGCTTGTCCCAAGTTTAACATCAGTTTATTTGGGCTTGTCCCCAGTTTATTTGGGCTTGTCCCTAGTTTGTTGGGTTTAATCCTAGTTAATATCATAAGTTATTTGCATCAGGTATCCTGAGTTCAATTGCGAGGATCACAGAAGTATCAACACTTGTGGATTCAAGATCCTTAATTTATTTTTATAAAGATCGCAGAAGGATCAATACTTATGGTAACTTAGGTCTAATTAGATCTTATGGTATGACTTCTACTTATTGATTTACATTTACTTGGCAAAAATCTTTTCTTTTATGTAAGGATTCAAGATCCTTAATTTATTTTTACAAGGGTATTCTATCCTTAAAGCTTTTTCTTAAGAATATTTCTTAAAACTATTTATAGACTTAACTATAACACATATGATTTCAGAATAATAAACAACATTTAAATAGTCAAAAGCTTGTCAAATCTCATATATAGTTTGAATTCTATCCAGCTTGACAATTATATCCATCTCAAGAAGTACTTTTTCTAATCAGGATCAAGTATCCTGAGAGGATCAAGTATCCTTAAAGGATCATGGATCCTAAAATGGGTAATATCTATCTGATCATTTATTCATTTCAAATTCATATTACTAATTGAAGGATAATATATCCTTAACCATTATCTTTTCCAAGTTTTAAGTAACAATGCAGATTTCAATAAGAGGTTGGCCACCTCTCCCTTACACTCAAGTAACATTGTTGTTTCCTTGGCCTAGCCAACGATTAAGGTGTGGAACCGCCGATGATCAAATCTTCCAAGGTTTAAAGGTTTTCACCTTTCTTATAAATTAGAGTTTCTACACTCTCTCCTGGAGCGCACATTATCCAACGTATAATTTGGGGCAGCGGGACCAGTGCACGTTTAGTGGCTGACAATTTCATTGCTTTCGGCTATATGGAGGATCCTATGATTTATGGTAGACGTACCATACCACCGGTTTATAACATTTTCATGTTATCTCAAGACAAAGGTTTCTAACATTTTCATGTTAGCTAAGGTTTTGGCGTTTTCACGTTACTTTCATTTGGGCTAAATCCCGGTTCGGGCGAGTCCCTAGTTTAACATCAGTTTATGTTGGGTTGTCCCCAGTTTAACATCATTTTATTTGGGCTTGTCCCAAGTTTAACATCAGTTTATTTGGGCTTGTCCCCAGTTTATTTGGGCTTGTCCCTAGTTTGTTGGGTTTAATCCTAGTTAATATCATAAGTTATTTGCATCAGGTATCCTGAGTTCAATTGCGAGGATCACAGAAGTATCAACACTTGTGGATTCAAGATCCTTAATTTATTTTTATAAAGATCGCAGAAGGATCAATACTTATGGTAACTTAGGTCTAATTAGATCTTATGGTATGACTTCTACTTATTGATTTACATTTACTTGGCAAAAATCTTTTCTTTTATGTAAGGATTCAAGATCCTTAATTTATTTTTACAAGGGTATTCTATCCTTAAAGCTTTTTCTTAAGAATATTTCTTAAAACTATTTATAGACTTAACTATAACACATATGATTTCAGAATAATAAACAACATTTAAATAGTCAAAAGCTTAAGTTATTATTATTAATAAGTCACCTGGACTTACCAAAATCTTTATCCCGGATTTCACCATTTAAAGATGGACCTTCCACCCGGATTAAACAAGTGTTACTAGTTGTTCATGATTTGTTGGGAGAAGGATACAACTGGAAGGGAAGTTCTCAAGGAAATTCCATAGATATATGACAATTATATCCAGCTTGTCAAATCTCATATATTTTTGCAGGAAGTTTGAATTCTAAGGCAAAATGCCAGCTGTGATCTTATCACAATCGCCATTTTGGGGGCAATTGTTATGGCACGGAAATTTGACACTGTGGATATGTTATCCTGAAATATGTTCTGGATCAGTTATCCTTAAAATATGTTCCAGATCCTGTCAGGATCAAGGATCCTCAGTACTTATTAGTTATTAACGATTGTTCTCTTTGTTATGTTGATACTTTTGCAGGTAAAACGGCTATTGACCAAGTCCAACGTATATTTTCACAGTCAAAGTCATTAAATAACGTGTTCAATGCATGAAACAGCTACAATAAAGGAATGACTTGAATAGTGGCTAAAAATAGGAGTCTTAGTTATTATTTTTCCTGTATATAAAGAAGCTCTAGTCAGTTAGGTGTAGACACACAATTCACTACGAATTCAGCAGCATACTCTCACACACATAGCATTTTCTGTAATCACTGCTAGAGCTTCCATCTTGTAATACTTTAATTATCCTTAATAAAATTGGTGATAGACAATTGTCATCACCCGGGGTTTTTGTGTCGGCGATCCGACCAAGATCAAGGGCTTTTCCTCGCAACAAATCATTGTGTTTAGGGGTGTTAATTGGGTCAACCCGATCGGGTTTCGGGTTAATCGGGTCGGGTTAGTTGGGTTTTCCTTAAAAAATATCTAACCCGCAACCCGACCCTATTAAGATTTGGGTTAATCGAGTTCGGGTTATTCGGGTTTCAGGTTAGTCGGGTCGGGCTAGTCGGGTTAATCGGGTTAACCATGTTAATTTATAATTTTAAGTTGTTTTTTATGTTTGTAACTTATAGGTTGTGAAATTTCTCATTCCACTCAATTTTCAAATTATTTTACAAGTAATTGTCTTATAAATCATATATAAACCTGTAACCGAATCGAATCGACATGATAAAGGCATGTACGTGTTCGTTCTTTTTACTTTTAACAAACATGGAACTTAATCGAACAAATATTGTGTTCATTTTCGTTAGTTAAAAACTAAACATGTTCTTGTTTGTTTATTTAAAATCTAAACGGATAGTTCACAACCATAATAAAACAAATATAAATGAACATGAAGGAACATATATGTACATACATTAACGAACACAAATATACATAAACAAACATAAATGAACGCATTTAAATAAACACAAACAAACAAATATAAAACATATTATGGTGATATAATTTTGAAATGCAAATAATATTAAATAATTTTCTGTTATTATGTAAACGAACCATGAATGAATTTAAATGAACGATTATAAACGAACATTCACAAACATAAATGAACGAATGAAACATGTGTTCATGTTCGTTCGTTTAATTAAATAAACACAAAACAAATGAACTTTTCGCTTAACTTTTCATAAACAAGCAGAATAATTAAGTCATCTATAAAGCTTACAATATTGCCTTTATAATGCTTATTTCACCATTTCATTATTGTATTTAAAGTTAAGTATCACCACTAATCGGGTTATTCGGGTTAACCCGAAACCTGACTTTTTTCCAAAAATAAACCCGAACCCGACCCTATTAATAATTCGGGTTATTCGGGTTAACCCGAATAACCCGATTAATACTTTTTGACCCTATTTAACCCGACCCGAGTTAGCTTATTCGGGTTCGGGTCGGGTCGGGTCGGGTTAATCGGGTTCGGGTATTTTGAACACCCCTAATTGTGTTCATACATATTTCGTTTACATATTCACCATTATCATTCAAGCACTAAACCTCACTTTAAAATTTTGGTTACATTATCGTTAGTCGATTTTTAACCAAAACAACAATGAAGATGGCTGGTAGATAGGGAAGCAATGGTTTTGATAATCAAGCTGAAATGGATCAAGCTTGCAAGGTTAAGAATCACATTGGTTCAAGCATGTCGGTTAAGGTATGTTACAAACTTTGTACAACTAATTATCTTGCAAATGTTAGACATTATCATAACCTTAAACAATATATAACATATGGAAAGACCAATATTGATAAAATAAGCTTAGCAATGAAGAAAAATGAATTATGCTATACACTGAAACTTGATGCCATTTTGTCCGAAGTTCAAACCTTAAAACAATTATGCTTTGGTAAACAGTTTTTAATTGATGATTTAACTTTAAACTTAGTGTATTTAGATGTGAAATTGTTAAACTTCTGAAAAAACTTGAAAAGGAATTTTTTAAATCAACAACTTACCAAGTGTTTAGGTAAACAATGACCAAAACTAAACTTAAGGATGGTATTGGTTATTAAACTGATGAGGTTCCTCCGCCTACTAACGGAAATTATTAGCATATTCTCACTCCTCATCCTCAGAATGATATGTTTTATACTCATGGTCTACCTACAGAATTTGATGACTTGTATGCAGATTTAAGTAGGTCATGTCAAGCTAAATTAAGAGATCATTATGATCAGGAAGTTGTGGTTGGTTTAGGATATGCATTCATAGTAATAGGTGTAAATTTAATTAAAATGAAAGTTTTGATTCTTTCTCACCCGTATCTGTTCCATCTATAGATAAAATAAGCTTGGAAAGTTTTTAAATAGAGGACATTCCAACATTCATTTCAGAGAGAGGAGACTTCAAATAGTGACCTCCAAAGTTAATCCGTTGTTGCTACAACGGATAGAGCTAACAATAAGGATATGGCCGTCCAAGAGTGTTGACAGAGCTTCCTAACCTTCTAAGATTGAATAAAAACACGACCAATTAGTCTTACCATAGGAGGGGGTTTCCTATGATCAACCTCCGACGTGAGAGTCAGTGATATGATACAAAGGTTGATAGGAGAATAAGTATGAAGAGAAAGTAGAGAGGAATATAGTGAATTAGAATGAGAATACCTTTTGCTAAAATGTTCATTTTATAGACAATCAAAAACTTCTTAAGGGGAAAAGGTCAGCTCTTCTATCAGCTTATGTAGATCGGATGAATGCCATTTCCTTGTAACCAGAGGCGGAACTAGAAATTTTTCCTACGAGGGGCACAAAATAGATCAGGTAAAAATTCGGTCGGGTCGAAAAGAACGGGACGACCAACAATTTTGAAGGCCCGGGGCGGAATAAACTTTCAGGACACATGAAAGAGTAAAATTTTCTTTTTTCCACACACCAATTAAAAGTTAAAAGTTAAAATGCATATTATAATATATTAAATGGCATTTTGTTAAACCTAAACCCTAAATAAAATAAAATAAGTTATAAATCCAACTATCAAGTAAGTTTAAACTATAAACTAAATAAGTTATTTATGTAAAAACTAAAGTAGTGAAAAACAATTACATATCTTTAATAATAATGTTTAGTTGCTAGCTCTTTTGCGTTGTTGGTCAACAAATTTACCACAAGTTACTAAGAGTTATTTAAAGGCAATAACAATCAAAAAGCAATAAATGATTCAAAACAGAAAAATGACAAATTAATATAATAGAAGCAGTAAACCTCATCTTCACTTTCCCCATGCTTTTTCACATCATCGCTAGCAATTGTCGACTGCCGGAAATCTATGAACAAATAACTTTTGAACTCGTTCTCTCTTCTAAAGTATTCATTCCTGCCGTAATTGACGGCCACCGACGGTGGGCACTGACTGAAAATTGACTTGTCATATACAAACGCGTAACTGTAAAATCGGCACTCCGGCCAGCGGACGGTTGGCACCGGCCCACCCTAGTGTAACCCTAAATCCGCCCCTTCTTGTGACATTTGTCTAGCCTTTGTCTGTCCTGTCATGACTTTTACTTTATGGCGGGTACCAACTTTATGTCAAACATGAATTTTTCTACCATTTACTATACCACGAGGGAAGCTTCGAGCTTCCCTGCCTGGCAGCTTGTGCTAGTTGCTTATATATTCTTAAGCTTCCTCGGCTTGTGAGTGGGTAAGGGTATCACGTTATCAGCTACCCAGTCAAAAAGTATTTGAATTGCAATGATAAATGCTTTTGACTCAACTCCTTTTTCTTCATGATATTTCCCCCGGGTGTTTAATGCTTTTGGGCCAGTGATATGCCTCCTCATAGACCAATGCATTATCCATTTGTTGTTTTTGGGCTTGTATGTTTCAGCCCAATTGCTGGAAAGTGTTTCCTAGTCGTTTGGTTTGGAAGCTAGAAGCTTGCGACAATAAGTTTTCGTGTTTGAGCCTTAGGGTGGGAGCTGGAAGCTTCGTGTGGTGACCTGTCGGTCATTATTGTGGTTTGCAGTTTGACGGCTACCGCCTTCGTCTGACTGATTTGACCTTTGGATTAGGAGGTCATTATATTACTTACATCAACAACTAGCTCTACTTTGATCCTAGCCTTCCACATGTCCCTATATTTGGCGACTTAAAATTAAAAATATCATCTTATAACTCCCAAAAAACTGCTCATTTTCATTATCCTTTCCTCTTTCTCGCCTTTCACCTCTCCATTGTAACTTTTCTTTGACTGGCGGTTGTATCCCTTTCTCAAATAAAAACAACCTTTTCTTCCATCCTTTTTATCATGTGTTCAAAAGGCGACATGTCTTCAGAATTATCCAAATTGACTCAAACAGAACTCGATCGATTTTGTTTGGAATACGGGATCGGGGCTGATCTCAAGCCGGAATTACCCTAACCTTCCACTCCCGTTTCTAGTCATCCTCGAGGAAAGATTCCCCTTTATACCCGGTACATTGATAAGTGCAATCTTAGATATCCCTTTACTAATATCTTTCTTAGTGTTATTAAGTATCACAATGTTTGCCTTGGTCAACTGGCCCCCGTTGGTGTTTCCAGGATATTGCACTTTTGAGGTTGTGTGTCCCTCTCTTGGTTACGATCCCACTCTGTCGATGTACCAAATGTTTTTACGTGCCAAGAACCGGAACTGGTTCACCGTCAAGAAAACTCGCTGGGAAACATGGTTGATTTTGAGCACGGTTGGTCTGACATCTGATCGGAAAGACAAGTTTTTCTTTGTATCAAATTCCATTTTACCATTTTCTCCAGTGTGGAGGAAATATAAGCTTGCCTTGAACCCCTCTGAGCCAAAGGTCGAGGAGCTTGATGCTACTTTCCTGAAGAACCTTCAGTATGTGTCCTTTATGCTTCGGACTCTCTCGGAGGAGTTTCTTGTTTATTTGCGTCTTAGTACCAAGTGGCCTAATCCTCACACCGAGCCCAAGATTTTTATGGATGGTAAATGGATGCTATGTTTTTATTTGTGCTTTTTATCTTTTCTCTTTCTGACCATAACCTTATTCTAATATGCAACAATTAGTGCTTTAGAGTTTCTTGATCTTAAGGACTTTTCATCTGCTACCTTTGTGTCTCTCGATGTAGCTGCTGGCCACCTCGAATGTTATCGAGTATACCAAGAATTTTCGTCATTCTGGAGATTGTGTTACTAACTCAACCACTGATGCTCCTCCAGCTTAGGGTGTTGTTAGGAAAGCTTCTCTTGTTCCCCATTGGAGCAGGAAGACAAGCAAAGTAGCTCCAAGCTCCTCTGTTGCTGATCCCATTGATCTAGACGAAGATGCTCCTCTTGTGGCCTCAATTACTAGTTTAACTCCTTTCTTGGGAGAAAAGCTTCCGATAATCTATACTCCTTCACCTTTGAAGGTACATTCAAAGTCAAGTGTTGAGGGGAAAGCTGTAGCTTTTGATCCCAAGAAGACTGTAAAAACTCACGTCAAGAAACCAGATTCTTCAGTTGTTGGTTCCAAGATGGTAGATAAAGATAAGAAGCCTGCTGGTGTTTAGCCACCAGCTAAGGAAGCTGTTGTTTTAGTGAAGGTCAAGGGGAAAGGTGTTGCTTCCCGTACTACCGATGTTGAAGGTGCCTCTTCTACTGAAGTGACTTCCGTGTATGTTCCAACATGGAAGGTGCATAATCGTGACACTTTGAAGAAAGTATATGGTTGTCAAAACCTCATTCTCCATTATATCCCCCCAGCTGATAAGAAGATTGTCGAAGGGTTAAGTGATGGTGAAGTTATGGGTAAGATCATGCACTACTTGGCTTGCCTGACTACTCTCGTTCCAGATGGTTTGGGATGATGGAGTTATGCTCCGGTAGAGATCAAGAAGCTCAAAGATGAGACGGTGAAATTGGAGATCGCCTTATTTGAGGCGAACGAGAGGGTTGGGGACTTTGAGTACTAATGAACAGAGTTTGGTTCATGAGCTTGTTGTTGCTAAGGCTTCTCCCGAAGATGAGTGGAACAATGTGGAAGCTTATGCCAAGGACCTTTATGAGCAGCGCCATAAGGTCAGTCAAGAGAAACTTTATGGTTGAAGAGAAAAGGAAACTAGCTGATGAGCGTGAGAAGGTAGAATGTGAGAGGCATAAACTTATTGATAAGAAGCTTGCTACAGATGCTACCATTGCTAATCTTCAAACTCAGGTTGATGAGCTTCTTTTCGAGAAACGCCTATTGTTTGAACAAGATATTCCCCATGTTGTATCTTATATTTTACACAGTGGTGAATTCAACTATGCCCTTGGTGAAGTTTATACAAGGGCCTTTTCTCACGGTCGTCACCATGGCTTGTCCAATGGATTCGAGGCAGGTAAACCTGATCGTTCCCTTAAGGGACTTTCAGCTTACCAACCCCATGCTGCTACTGACTTTGCAACTGCCATGAGAGCTATGGAGATGAATAGCTTCCCTTATCTTGAGGTTGTTGCTCGTTGTTATGATGTATTGAGCCAGAAGGTCTCATGAAGGAACTTACGCATCAGGTAATACAAGCCATGGTCCACAATATTGTTGGGAAGATCGATTCTGATGGCCATTATCTAGAGGATGCTACCGATGATAGATAATCAATGCCGTAGCACCTACTACTGAATATCCCACTAACCAACCTGCTGATGATGAAAGTGAGGAAGTTGAGGTTACTCCTTCCTTTGAACTGATCCTGAGTGCACTTCTTCTCCAGTGAGAGAGTTTGAGCATACTCCTTCTCCTGCCCCTTCTGAAGCTTCCCAAGATGATTTTGATGCCGAAGTGAACGCGCTATATGGAGCTCTCTTTGGTGATGCTGCTAAAGCTTCTAGGAAGGAGGATGCTACTGCTGGTAAGTAGCTAAGTTATTTGTTTTTAAGCTTCGTGTGTGAAGCTTCTTTTGTTTGGGTATGTAAGCCTTTGTTGGCATGAAAATTTTCTGTTTTAACTTTGTGATGCTTGTAACACCCCTTTAGGTTGCCCTTATGTTTTTAAATCTATTTCGTAGTTGTTTTTGTTTTGCTTATGTTTTCGTTTCATGTTTTGTTTGTTATTTTACAATGCCTTCGAAACTTTGTTATGCTGCAGACACCCTTCCATACCTTGGTAACTAAGAACCGATGTAAAGCATATCCCATCCGCTTGTCAGTCCATTAAATTTATTTAACTTGTTTGTGGTATATTGTTAAATAAGTCCTTAGCTTTATGAGCTTATCAACTTTGTAAGCTTCTAGCTTCTTGTGCTTATCAACAAAGTTAAACAACACATTATAAACTTGAGCCTCTACTCTAGGTCACCTCAACAAACACCGTAGCGTTCGATTTAGTTAAGTACCCGTAAATACACACAACGGCCGTACTCCCTGCAGGAGAGTATCCTACGACCAAGGGTGGTGCGATGAGCCCATTCATCGCATAGTACCACCTATGTAAGGATCCAGACATACGTATACCACAGCCTGAGGGCTAGGTTTATACCTTTATTTATAACGGTTTTAGGAACACATAGTTCCTTGTAAACAACTTCATATAACATGTTTGACTTATTTTGAAAACAAGTTTATAAAAGTTTGGGGGCATATTCACCTTATCGCTTTGGGATTGGCTTCACTCACCGTCCGAGGGTCTTTCCCTTTTTATCTCGCACCTATAGTACGAGTATAAATATTTGTTAGTCGGATACACGATCCGGCTTAAGACCTGTAGTCTTATTTTATATCTCAACCTCGATGAACCTTTAGTTCATTTTCTTTTACTTGAAAACCTTTAGTTTAAAAGTAATTATAAACCTTTAGTTTATATAGAAACCCGACGTTTCTTTTTCTCCAAGAAACGTAATCATTTTCTTTTATTATTTAAGAATACTCATTATTCATTAAATAATATTTCCATAACAAAGAGCATACATATATACTTATACACATATATACATATCAATATTCAATATCTTATCTTTAATTTATTTCTTTGTTATGTTTTCTTTTCTTTTATCGAGGTATCGAGTATAACCTCGACTTAAGGCTTAAGCCTTGAATATAATATTATATTATATTGATTTGTCGTTACGCCTAACCTTATTGGCGTATTGGAAACCCTAGGAACTCGAGCAACACTCCAACGTCGCTTCACTTCTCGATCAAATATTTTCTCGACATGCAAATCGATGAACACCAATCTTCAATATACGTTGGCACGTACTTAGAGAACAAACACCATCTTGGTTGTATGTGGGTGAAGGGTGGCACGTACTTCGAGGAAACGTCGACACGGAAATCGAGGATCGGGACACGTTTATCGAGGGAAATATGGCACGTTTATCAAGGCGGATCGTTAATATGATTGTGGGATTGTTGAGAGATATTAGAGAGAGAAAAGGAAACTGATTTTGGTGTGCATCAAATGAGATCCCGGACCTTGCTATTTATAGACATTTTCTGGTGTCCCATCGCGGTACGCGACCGCCTTCAAGGCACCCGTCACGTACCGCAACGTAGCCTTGGTGAGCTGCCCAGTAGGCTTGCCGCGTGGCGACACGTGGCAGGCGTTGCGCCACGTGGCGACACGTGGCGGACGTGTTACCACGTGGTGACACGTGGCGACAGGCGTTGCCACCGTGTGCCACGTGGCACACTGTTACAATGTGTCAGGTACCCCATCGCGGTACGCGATGGGGCTCTCTTCTTATCCATCGCATAGCGCGATAGGTCAGGAAAATCAAAATTTTCTTTTTTAACTCTCGACTTTGGAATTTGACAGAATTAGTCCCTTGACTTAGAAAGGTTTACATTTTGAACTCGAAATTTTCGCGATGTTACGTGCTCAGTCTCGTCACATGATGATAGTTTATTCTTATGTTTTCCATGGAATAGTATGTTTTATGGACTCAACATGTATATAGGAAGATATAGCGTCTTGTTACCTGTTGAGCGATGTGGCCTAGGAGCTCAACCCTGTACATGAGTAGGAACTTCTTTCGGACCTCATGGAACCTAGTTCTGAGGGGCTCACCCTTAGATAGGATAATAAACAAGTTAGTTACTAAAAGTATAATGTCATTCATTGGTTCTTCAATTCACATCAAACTAAACAATTACTACATAGATTTTGAATTGGAACCAAAAAATGTTTGAGGTGCTTGTCATTTCAATGACGAGGCACCTTCTTTCCTAATAGGTCATTGAGCTTGTAAGATCCACCATTGTGGGCTTCTCTTATGATGTAAGGACCTTCCCATTTAGGTCCTAGCTTCCCCGTGTCTGACTGCTTGTTGGCCTCATTGTTTTTAAGGACTAAGTCTCCGGGTTTGAGTGTTTCCTTTCCTACTCTTGTATTGTAGAAAGCGTCTGGCTCTTTCTTGTATCTAGCTTCTTGAATAAAAGCTTGAGCACGGGCTTCTTCTAGGCCGTCAAGGTTGAGTAGGATCTCAGAATCATTGGCTTCTTGATCCAAGTTTCTCACCCTTCTCGTGTTTACCCCCTATATCAGCAAGGACAACAACTTCTGAACGAAGATTAAGCTGTAGGGTGTTTTTCCATGACTTGTTTTCTCTGTTGTTCGAATAGCCCAAAAAACACTTGGAAGTTCTTCCACCCAATTTCTGTAGTGCCTCCCCAATATTGCTTTAATGCCTTCTAAAACGCTACGGTTCATTCGTTCAACTTGGTCGTTAGATTGGGGATATGCAATCAAGCTAAACACTTGTTAGATTTGTAACTCTTGGCACCTGTGGCTAAATGGCGTCTCAGCAAATTGCTTCTCGTTATCGATCACTAATTCACCCGATAACCCATATCTACAAATTATGCTTTCCTAAACGAAGTTCATCACTTGCTTCCCTGTGAAGGAAGCTATGGGCTTAACTTCTGGCCACTTGGTGAAATAATCCACAACTACCAATAAAAACTTCATTTTTCCAGCTGCCTCGGGAAAGGGACCAACAATGTCCATTCCCAATTTGTAGAAGGGCCAGGCAGAGATGATACGCATCAGGTTTTGTTTTGGATTTGTTTTGTCAAGAGCGTGGAGCTGACAAGCTTCACACTTGTGTATTACCTCCGCAGAGTCCTTGTAACATCATGAAAATTTTGATCCAAACTCGTCAAGTATTCAAAGTTAAAAGGGTCAAACTTGAAGGATCTGTTTTCCTGACCCATTGCAATACGCGATGGATCAAAAGAAAACCCGTAGCGTATCGCTATGGGTATGATACTAAGTCGCAACGTCATCGCGTATCACGATGACGTGGTCTGACAGACGATAACACGTGCCCCTCCACGTGTCTCTACGTGCCACCGCGCGTCCAGCCACGTGGCACTCATGGCAAGCCTACTAATTACGCGAAAAGGCTAGTCGCAATACGCGATGGCCTCCTATGGTCCCATCGCGTATCGCTTTGGGATAAAATAATAATAATTATGCCGATGACCCATCGCTATACGTGTTGGATCCGAGGAAAAGATTCATTGCGTATCGCGATGGGTCAGCTCGTTCAGCCTATAAATAGGGCCTTAAGCCCTCTCATTTCATTATCACAATCTCACTCTCTCTCTAAAACTTTCTCTCTACCTCGTAAACCGTACCACCGACCCGACGATCAAAAGTCGTAAGCCGTGCCCAAATACCGACGTTACCTCATAGTACGTGCCACCACGAAACGAGCCGAAACCCTGCCTCAAAGTGCATGCCGACGAAGATCGACGACCGACGTGCCTCGATCTGGGTGCAAGAAAGTGTTGATCAAGATTCTCGAGAAACGTGAAATCGTTGAGGTGCTGGCCGAAAGTCTAGAAAAATATAAGCCGACCAAGGTAATGGTAATTCTCGAATAAAATATTAATATAAACACTTATGCCCTAGTCGAGGGTATACTCGATACCTCGAGAATAAACAAAGAAAATATAAATAAGAGATATAGATATATAATTCTTTGTTAATAATGAAAATATTATTTAAGTTTCTTAAATAATAAGTAAAGAAATAAAATATACGTTTCTTTAAGAAGAAGAAACGTAGTGTTTAGAAAAGTAAATAAGTCAAACTAACACTGCATTCTTGAGTTTTTTATTTAAGGGTTTGGAAAGGAAAGATAAGTATTTTTTTTTCATTCTTAAGTTTTGTTTTTAAAAGAAAAGAAAGAGAATGGAAAGAAAAGTTAAAGTTTTTTTCCTCCAAAACTTTTCTGCCAAATATGGCCGGATTGTGAAAGAAAGTTTATATCGCATTACAATATTACTCATTTACACTATATTAATTCTCTTTTCCATGTTGCTATGATGACATAATTGTAAAGTTACAATTTTTTTTCCTATCTTTTCCTTCCAATCTAACTCAAGAATGTAAATAACATTTTTTTTCTTTTCTTTTATTTTAACTCGAGAATGCCTTTTATGTATATAATTTCTTTTCCTTGTATTTTAAACCCGAGAATGCAGTGTAAACTTTTAAATGTTAAATAAAGAAAAGACATTTTGAACTAAAGGTTCGAATATAAAATATAATCGTGGTAAAGATTATATGAAATAGACTAAAGATCTAAAGCTAGATTATTAATTTAGTAATAATGAAAGGCTATACTCGTAATATAGGTCCGAGATTGCAAAGACAACTCGATCACTTAAGTGAAGCTGATCCTTTCAAAGGTGACTACGCCCCAAACTTTTATAACTTGTTAAATCGAGTCAAATTAAATAGATTACATGAGATTACATTTCTCTAAAACATTATGAACAAAAGTAATCGTTGGCCCTCAGGCTGTCGTGTATGTTTGTTTGGATCTTTAGAAATGTGGTTAAACGGTGGACACACCGCGCCACACCTGGTTATATGCCTCCGCCATGACGGGTCAGGCCTAAGTTTTGTCCGAGAGAGGGTAATCATGTGTATACCGATGGTAGCTAAGTAACCTTGAACGTTGCGGTGTTTGCTGAGCGGTTTCGAGTAGAGCTTAAGTTTGTAATTGTGTTTTATGTTTTTAACTTATTATTCCTAAGCCACGATGGGCCGAGACCTAAGTTATGTCTTGAGGGGTAATTAAGTAAATAAAATATTTTGTGCATTAGCTTATTCACCAACATGTGTTGCTGACGTATCTTCAAACTGTTTTACAAGAAACGAAGGATAGGCGCTTGAAGAATAGAAGTCGTCACTAGGCGATCTGATGGCTCAGATTATTTTTGTTAAATGTTAATTTTGAATGATGGTTTTATATAAACAAATAATCTTTTGTAAACATTAAACGAGTATTTTATAATCCAGTGTTTTGATATGTAAATATTAATATTTTAATGAACGCAAATATTTCCGCATTAACCCATAACTCTGATTTATTTACAAAAATGGTACAAACTGCGAGTCACACACCCAGGCCTAAGATGGGGGTGTGACAGTCCTTGTGCATCTTCAGCTAGTAGTATCCTAGGTTCATTAGTCTAGTTACTACCGATCTTGGACTGGAATGTGTTTCACAAATACCTTCATGCACCTCCCTTACAAGGTAATTACTTTGATCCGGTCCTACACATCGTAGCAAAGGACTCATGTACCCTTTCTTGTATAAGACACCTTCTTCTACAACCTACTACTTAGCTTTGAGCCTTAGTTTTGTGGCTTCTCCTTCTTTGATAGGAAGCTTTCCATCCTTGAGAAATTCTAAAATGGGGGGCCATCCAAGTGATTCCCTCTTCTTCAATAATGTCTTGTATTTATAGTTCCTCAATGGAAAGGCTTTTCTGTACTTCTACCAAGACCTTCTTCAACAAGTGAGCGAAGGTAAGAAAATCTATCTTACTAAGAAAATCAGCTTGCTTTTTTCGAGTTCTGGAAACTTGAGTTATGGAGCAGCTTTTGAATTCGTTCATAAGCTCATTGACCTTCTGCTTATACTTCAGCATCGAAGATTCCCATACTGTGAACTCATTATTTACTTGGTTGGCCACCAATATTGAGACGACAAAGGCGCTTAGTTCCGGGATCTTCATCTTTCTTGCTAAGAGAAGCCCTACAATTAAATCCTCATATTTAGCCTCATGTACATGGAAACTCTAATCAGAGTGCATAAGTATATTCAGTTCCTTGGGGGTCTATAATTATTAGACCAGCTCCGGAACCTTCTATACTTGAAGCCCCGTCAGTGTAGAGTGTCCACTTTGCCAAAGGGATAGCAGCTTCACCTTCTTCCAGCTCATTTACTTCCATAGGCTCTTCTTGCGTTTCAACTAGAAAACGGCCAGGATCGGACCCTTGATTGCCTCTTTGGATTCATACATTATGTTGTGCTCAATCCAGACAATAGCCCAATTAGCCAATATTCTGGCGATTTCCGAACCTTCCAAAATGGACTTTATTGGTTTGTCGGTGATCACCTCCACTTGATGAGCTTGGAAGTATCTTCTTAGCCTTTTAGCCGTGTGAACAAGTACGAGGATGAACTTTTCAATAGGCGTGTAATTGAGTTCAGCTTCCCAATGTCCTACTGATGAAGTCCATAGGACTTGGACTATATATCGTTCGACAATAAGCACAGAGCTAATAACTTCCCGACCTGCAGAGAGATAAACTGTTATTGCTTCTCCTGCTTGAGGAGCTGCCAGAGCACGCAATGAAGCTAGATGCTTCTTTAGGGATAGGAAGGTTGATTCTGCCTCACTAGTCCATTGGAAATCTTTCATATCATTGCAATTCTTAAAGGTTTTAAAGAAAGGTAGATATTTTTCGGTCGATTTTGAAAGAAATTGTTTAAGGGTAGCAATCTTACCGTTGAGGCTCTGGACCTTTTTCTTAGTTTTTGGATTATGCAAGCCAATGACAGCTTGTACCCTACTTGGGTTAGCTTTTATGCTTTACTTGTCAATTAAGTGACCCAAGAATTTAACTTCTTCAAAACCGAATGAACATTTAACTAGATTAAGCTTCATGTTGATGCTTCTAAGATTTCGAAAGGTTTATTTGATGCCATCGATCATTGCTTCCTCATTTTTGCTTTTTTATGACCAGGTCATCAACATAAGCTTCCATGTTCTTCCCTTTTTTGGAGAAGGTATTGTCGATCAAACGCTTATATGTAGCTCCAACATTCTGTAGTCCAAAGGGTATCTTCTTGCAACAAAAAAAAATCATTTGTCGGTGTGGAATGTTATCTTCTCTTCTTCTTCAACCTTCATTAGGATCTCATGGTAGCCCTTGTAGGCGTCTAGGAAGCATTTGTATTGGAAGCCTGTAAGGGAGTCTACCTTCCAATCAATATCCGGCATGGGGTAGTTATCCTTAGGACAGGCTTTGTTAAGATCCTTCAAGTCCACGCACATTCGCTAAGATCAATCATACTTTTTGACCATAACTGGGTTGGTACCTTACTTCTCAAAGAATGCCAGCTTTAACAAGCTTGTCTCCTTCCTTGTAGACATCTAAGCTTCGAATGGGTTATGTGTGGGTGATATGTTCAATGTAAAAGAGTTATGAGCTTACTAATAGTGTGTGAAGGAAGCTTACTATTAACTTGATAGTTTGTTCAGGGTAAGCTGAGTTTATGCTTATCTATTATACAGGGCTATCTTCCATGTCTTCACTAAGTTTCCATGAATCTTCAGTGGCATCTATGAGTAAAGATTTTGGTGTTCGTACCATGGTAGCTATTCTTCCCGTGGTTGGGAACTTCAACATGCAAGGAGCTGTTGAAACTACTACCTCGAAAGTAGCAATTCCGGTTCTACCGATGAGTATGTTATAACTAGAAGGGTACTTAACCACAGTTAATGTAAGGTTATCAACTCAAGAGAGAGATTCATATCGTAAATGGACATCCAAGGTGAGCTTCCCAAATGGAATCACCTTCTCTCCAGTGAAACTTTTGAGAGACTTGTCAGTGTGTAGGAGTTGTTTCTTGATTTCTTGAGGAAGTTAAAGAAAACATCTTTCATATATTACGTCTGTTGCGACCCCACAGTCCACATAGGCTCCATCTATGGGGAAGCTATTTAGCTCAGCTTCCACAATGACTAGAGCAGTGACTTTGTAGTGAGGTTCGGTCAGAGGGAAGCATATGCTTTGTTGGTTCAAGGCAAGCGTCCGTTGCCTTTTGTTAAAAACTTGAACCATGTTTACTCCAAACACTTTCTTTCCACCCCCTTTACTATCTTTGGGATCCTTAAGTAGGTGAGCTAGCTCACCACTCTGGACAACATCTTCAACATGCTTCTTTAGTTGGAAGCAGTTATTTTAAAGTGTGATCAGCAATTACTTCTATGATTTTTTTCAGGAATGTTTTTGGTCTTTAGTTCATTGTTAAGAGGGTTTGGGGAGCTGGATGGTCCAAGGTCATTCATCATGAATAAAGCTGGTAGGATGTGAGAGTGTCTGGTGTGTTGGTGCTGGATTATTTGAGACTATTTGTATTTATAGACCTTTGGCTTGTACTCTTTTTGCCTTGACAAGAAGTCTGCAAGAATATTATATTTCCCTTTAATGTGTTTCACATTGAACGTCTATTGAGTGAACCAATTTGACCATCGTAATAGTTGTGCTTCTGGGAGAATATTTTGCTTAAAGTAAAGCATATTTGGGAAAGCTGAGATGTCCATTTTTATAAGAAAGTTGTGTCCAATAAAGTGGAACTTGAATTTTTAGAATTCCTTTCTTAACTACTAAGATTTCTTTGTACATGGAGGGATAATGCTTTTCTGATTCTTTGAACGTGCCACTTTTGTAACCACATATTGTTCTGACACCCTTATCATCTTCTACAAGCAAGACTGTGCCCAGTACTCATCACTGGCGTCTATCTGCTACATTCATTTTTATGTTTGTGCAGGAACCTTTAAAGGAGGAATTTTGTTAGCAAGCTCCTTTATTCATCTGACCACTTGTGTCTAGCTTTCAATCTAAGTGGGAGGATTCTTTTTCAGCATCGGGAACAGGTGAGCTGTATGAACAGACAACTTTGGTAGGAAATCTGCCATATAACTGACTAACCCAAGGAAATGTTAGGTTCGTTTTGTGACGTCAGTTTATCTGGAAACTGGTGGAGTCCTTTAGCAATGTGTGGTTGAGGCTGATACTTTCCTTCGGTAATTTTCATGCTAAGAAATTCAATGGAACTCACTCCCACTTCCATTTTCTTTTCTGATAGCATAATCCCATACTGCTGGACAATAGAATTGAATTTCTGTAATAATTCTGCATGAGCTTCTTCAGTCTCTAAGAATAGAAAGATGTCGTATTTTTGGTAGGCATAATATAGACTCTTGAGAGTATCATCTATGAAGTTAGAACCTAGATACATGGACTTCATAATGAATTACTCTAGATAGTCCATACAATACTTGGCCCACATACACCAAGCAGCATAGTTCAAAAGGAAGCAGATATGAAGTTCCTTAAAGCACAGCTTGTAGATCATGAAAGGCAACACAAGCAACAGAGAACTTCAACAAAGATTGATGATCCATGGAGGCTACCTGATCCACAACCGCTATCGGTACACTCATTCTCACAGAGGTCACCATCAATGAATCTCTGGTCAAATGAACAAGCCCAGATCAGAGCAAGAGCGAGAAAGTCATCCTCAAACCGCAGTGCTTCATCAAGCAGTACGGAACTGAAACCATCCACAGGTGGTCCTAAGAAAGACAAGCAGGTCAGAGATGACAACATGATGATGGCTTATCCAGAAACTCCACCGCTCAGAAATGAGAATTCATGGTCGATGGTCAAACAATTATTACCGGTTAATGCTCCAATTATCACTCCCTACCTCGATGAAGAACCATGTGCTTATCTTGAGTCAAACGGAGAAACAAGATGCCTTGAAGCTTCAAGGTTAAAACCAGAGTTAACACCATGCTATATGACAAAAAGTCACTCCCAACAGAAGATCCATAAGCAAAAGTAGAAGTATTAGAGCCAATTTCAAAAATCCATCTCCCTACCGGTACATATGCTAGGCCGATTCCAGTTATTGCATTCTTCGATACTAGGTTAGCAGCTTCGGTCTTAAATCCAGATATTCTCCTTGATGAGTATTGGCAACCACACCACTAAGGATTTGTAGCAGCAAATGGTGAATCATTTATAATCACCAAGAAGAGTGTTCCAATACACCTGAGAATTTTTCCTACATTTACAATTAAACACAGATTCCTGGGACCAAACTTCCATGGAAAAGATTTTTTATTGGGATTTGATGTCCTTCACCAGTTACGAGACTTAAGATATGGAAGAGAAGGACTCAGATACAACAAGTTTATAAATCCTTGAAGCACCATCCCTAGAATGCTTATGATATCCTATTCTGCCTCTATAGAAACAATAAGAGAAAAAATAATTCAAACTTCTTGTGCTACTAGCCATACAAAATTTCTCAAAAAACACAGTTTTCCGTTATGGCTAAAATCATCATTCTTTGTCATTCTAACATTCAAGTAAAAAAGAATACATAAACCTTATAAGAGCCATTCATCCAGGATGAATCCAAATCATATGAATCTAGCTATCCAGGAATGCCAAGAATTGGTAAGTCAGAACCTCACTGACCCAACAGCATCCCCATGGGCATGTGAAGCGTTCTACGTCAACAAAAGAAGTGAACAAGTTAGAGGGAAGCTAAGATTGGTTATCAACTATCAAACACTGAACCACTTCTTAGCAAATGACAAATTACCACTCACGCAAAAGAAGTCATTGTTCCAGTCATTAGTATATGAAAAAGTTGTTTCAAATTTGATCTCAAAGCTGGCTTCTGGCAACTAAGGATCAACCCAGAAGATAGACTAAAAACAACGTTCTACATTACAAATCATCATTACCAATGGAAAGTAATGTCGTTCAGACTAAAAATGCACCGTCTGGCTTCCAAAAGGCAATGATACGCATTTTTGAAAAAATCCTTAGTAATACATTGGTCTATATTGACAACATCCTTCTATTCTCAAAGACTGAAGAAGCTCATGCTGAATTATTACAAAAATTCCATTCTATTGTCTAGTAGTATGTGGTAGGTGCATCGGAGTATGACGCGTAATTAAGTTTAAACGATTTAAATATCTATGTTTTGAATGTTAAATTGTTAGAAATTGATAACTACGGCCACACGACTTATTTGTAGGTTAAAAGGAGCGTTTGGGAGCTAATACGGAAGTTTGGAAGCTACTGGACGGGCCAGGAAAGCTCAAGGGACCAAAACTGCCCAAATAAAAGATGCTGAAAATTTAGACCACCATGGCCAATGGTGTTGATCGTGAGCCACGGTCAACCTGGCACCAAAACCACATTATTCACTGTACTGTAGCCCTTTAGGGGCACCGTAGTTGGACCGTGGCCCACGGTCTGGACCCTGGACCACGGTCCGAGTCGTAACTATCGAAAGATTTCTTCTTTTTAGACGGTTTTGGGGAGTCTTTTCACATATCTTTCACTTGGAACGAGTCTAGGACGATTTTGGGTGTACCAAACAATTTTGGTGATTGCAACCATTGGTTTGTGTCTTTGATTCCTGTGAACAAGATTCCTATGAACAATACAATGGAAGTGAGATGATTCACCATATCATGAGTGGCTAATTCCATTGGTGATCATCTTGGATGTAAGGTTTAATTGATACACTATGTTATGCTTGAATTTCTAGAATAATAACTTTGCAATTCTTGTTTAGTTTTTTTTGGTGTTTGAATAATTGTTTGTAAATTGTTGTCTGTGTTTGATCATAATCTAAACCATATCTTTTTGGTGTCATTGGCAATCGAGATATCATGGGAGGAATTAGGGTTGAATATTAGTTATTTGATTATCGGGTAACAACCTTGCATTATACTAAACCAAGTACTTACTTCCCTTTTATCACAAACAAGTAATCAAACATGAACTATGTCTATGTGGTTCTTTCTAGTAAGCATGAACCTTAGTGTTGATTTAAACCTACAATCAAGGATGATCGCTTTCTCTTAATCAGTTTTTAATTTTAATCATTGTTTGCAAGTTATTTTATTTCTTTTTAGTTAATCAACTCCAAACAATCAAAATTTGAATTTACTTTTTATGCAATTTAGTTTAATTGAATTGTCTGTTAAAGCTATTAGTAAACACGCACTCGAAAAACTCTCTGTGTTCGACACCCATTTACTGCTATTTGTTTAGTTGTATTGGGTTTGTTTTTGAGTGGGACTTCGACGTCACGTCAAATTTGGGTGCCGTTGTCGGGGAGTAGTGCGCAACGTGTGTTAATTTGTGTAGTTTTTGTTTGTTATTTTCGGGTTTTCGTTGGATGTGTTAGTGTGCAGGTACAAATAGGTGTATACATACTAGAGGCTCTAACATTTCATAACCTCTAGTTTTTTATCCCGACATTGAACGAACGCTTAAAAGAAACTAAGTTTTACTTCGGAAAAAAAGCTTGTTGGTTCTCCGACTGCATCTAACAGCACAATGGAATCACTGGCTCCCACTACGAGTCAAACATCACCAACCACACCTCCACAGAATCCACCTCCACCAATTTCTACTACCATAGCTACTTTATCAAGTGAATTGAAACCAACCTACATAATTGTGCCCACAAATACTCAATTCACTTACCAAACATCATCAACATTGCCCCCCATTTCCCAATTATTTTCTAATTTCGGTCAATCATCGTCCCAACAATACCAACCACCTCCATACCAACAAGAACCACCTATAGTGCATACCACCTCGATTTTTCAACAACCACAATCAAGTTTCCAATATCAACCACCGCGTTTTATGAAATCTTCAAGAACACAAGGTGATAGTTATGGTGATGGGTTTGAAAGGGAGTTCGAGGGTTATGAAGTGGAAGGTTATTACACGGGAGGTGATGGAAATCAAAGGGTGAATCAAGGAAATTTTTCTTATGCTCAAAGGCAACAAACGAAATCGGTTCAAGAATTTAATAGAAACCCACCCCCGGTTGTTCAACAACAAATTCAACCATCACTAGTCATTCAACCACAACAAGTTCATCCACAAGGGCAACAACAAGAGTAACAATTTCAACAAAAAATGTCTCAACCACAATTTCAACAATATGCACCTCCAATGCCCATGTATAGGCAAATGGGCCAACCAAGAGTACTATTGGGGGTACCAAGAAGACGTAATAGAGAAATGGTAAGGGGAATTGAAGCTAACTTTCGACCGGTCATCACTAATAACCCGTCTATGGTGGTTATTCCTCAAATTCAACAAGGAATAACATTTGAGGTTAGAACCAATGCACTCCAAAGTCTTCCAAAGTATAAGGGTCTAGCAACGAAAGTACCTTAATTTAATTTGGAGGCATACGACTCTATTTGCAACATGGTTGGGGGTCAAGGTTTTTCATTGGATGAGGTAAAGTTGGTCCTTTTTTCAATTTTCATTGGAAGATAAGGCAAAAAGATGGTTTTATACAATGCCTTCCGGATCAATTTACACTTGGGCCAACACGCAACTAAGGTTTTTGGAATAGTTTTACACGGCTCAAAAGATCAATTGTAAGGCCCCGTTACCGGTAGCCCTACTTTCATGTTGGATTTACTTATAAACGCAGTTCTAAATATCAGAGTTAATTAAAACATTCGCGGAACATTAAAAACATTCAAACCATTACATTCCATAACCATAATTCTTGTCTTATCGAGCATTCATAGTCATTTAAAAACAAAACATAGTCTTTTAAAATAAAACATCATAGCAAAATCTTCAGATGCCAGCTTCGTCCAACTCTGTCATGTGTCCTCCTCAAGCTACCTGCCTCATTCTACTCACCTGCGTGCATACTAAAAGTCAGCTACGCTGAGTGAGTTCTAGTTAATCACATAATCATACAATACCTTCTTACATTTCATACTTAACCTCTTAACTTTCTTTCATACACACATAAGTGCATATACTTTCATTATTACCTTCATACTTTCTTTACATACATAATCATACGTTTTAAAGAGCATTTCGCCCTATAACCTCACAGATATTATAAGAGTCTGGTCCCTAACTGTCACACCCTCAAAATCCACTAACGGAGTTTTACCGTCAGAGGGTGTGAACTAACAGGATCGGAATCATCAGTTATAATCAAACCATAAAAACGTTAAAATGAAAATAAGTGCGGAAGCGTAAAACCATAGAGAACAATGTGACGTCACGCAGGACGATTTAAAACCAATGATAACAGTTAAAAGTAAGTTTGCATAGTTAAAAGTTTATCAAGCAATGCATGTTCCTAAACCGCGCGCCCGCCTCGGCTACCTGAGAATAACATACTAAAAGTGTCAACACAAGGTTGGTGAGTTCACAAGTTATATAAAAATAAATCGTTTAGCGTTTGCGTTCAGCGTTTTGCGTTACGGCGTTACAGCGTTACAGCGTTTTGCGTTACAGCGTTTTGCGTTACCAGATAGTGTTATGTCAATTATATATCGATAGGTAGCTAGTCTATACAACAAGTATTACTAAGTGTTCGACACCGAAGCTGACTCGTTTATTAAGTGCCTTGTCACCAGGTCCTCCAGACCATGGTACGTGTTAGCCAAAATTACACCCGCTCGACCTCCAGTCGAGTTTAGCGTTGGGTGGGGTTTGTCAAACCCAGTAGTACTACTCAACAGTGACTCGCTATTCAAAATATTAACCGGTTCGATGTGTAGGACTTCAAATGTTTCGTTTGCCACTTAGCCTTTACAAGTGATATATAATTTATAACAAAATCTTAAATGCGTTGTGGAGTATGTTATCTCCCCCAAGTGAAAAGCGTTTGAAAACAGTTTAAAGAGGGGAAAGTGAAACTCACTGTTTGCGAAGAATTTCCCAAATTAAATCACCAAGATGCGCGTCACCGAAAAACTCTCTCTAGCGTTCTAAAACAATAAAGAGATTTTTCTAAGTGTCGGAATATTATCGAGTCTCAGACCCGGCACATAATACCTATGCACATAACATGTTTCGTGTTTCGTTTGTGAATCGTGTGTGACTTAAACAAGTGTTTTTGTGACACATTACATGTGTAAGCAATCATATACGTGTCATGTATTCATAAAGTACATCACTATCAATTATTCCCCGTAAGGGCATTTTGGTCAACAAATAACAATTAACTAGCCGTTATTCCCCATGAGGGCAATTTGGTCAAATCATGGCAATCAATTAGCAATTATTCCCCGCAAGGGTATTTTGGTCAAAACAAAACAATTATATAGCAAGTATCATGTTTCATGCATTTTTACACAACTCAACAGCTAGTTTCACCGAGACAGAAATCCTACTAGAAAGATTGTACTATTTCACCGATCATTGCATCTCAATTAATTTACCAAAAATCATCACAGAAGCACATATGTCTTAGGTTTCCAGAACATATTTAATTATATTTTTATTCCACATAGTTTTCTCACAATCATCAAATCATTACAGCAAACTCATAACAGTCAAATTCATGGGCAACAGAATGTTATTTGCAATTCCCGTTAAACGAAAAATCCAATAAATGAAAGACCACTTGGGTTAAGTTCCTAACTCAATAAGTCAACTTCCAGAAGTGGAACCAACCCAATTGGTCTCGTAGTTCATGAGATATAACATTTACAACACAACCTAACAGCAGATCTAACAGCTCAGCTTTGCACAATGTTTTTGTAAAATCATAAAAGTTAACCTTTACTTGTCCGAAAATTACAAATTTATACTCTATAGAAACTAGACTCAACCTAGTTTACTGTAGTACCAATAACCTCAACAAATTTTCATCTTTACACTTTGTTACAGTCACTTAAACATCAATAACACATTCTGTCCAGAAACTGTTTGTATCCAAACTCAACATATTAACAATCTATGAACTATCATGCATTCATATAACCCTCTAGACTCCATAAACACCATCCATGCACATCAATTACACATTACATACAAGATTAGGGTTTTTGTTTGAACTCAAATCAAAGACACAACAATCAACATGTTACAATATCAATTCATTATCCAATCAACAACAAATCATATTAACTATGCATACATGAAATCGGTCAAGCTAGGGTTTTCAATTAACCCATTAAACATCAAAATCAAGTAACAAGGATGTAAAGGATGATCAATTATACCTTCCTAGCACCTAGTTCTTCAATCAAAAGCTTGAATTGAGGGTTGTATGTGTGTGTATAGTGGACGGCAGCCAAGGGAGCAAGGAGGAAGAGGCCGATCGGAGCTTGTGGGGTTATGATAATAAGTTAGGGTTAAGTTATTAAGGCTATATTTATAAGCATACAAGTTACACTCAAGTCCCTCTACTTTCAATTGTTGTTTTTCTAACTTAACTAACTAGTTTACATCTTGAGTTAATGTTCATAACCATGTTATCACGTAACACATAAGTCTAACACATAATTATCACATAATTACTGTTTTGACGTTTTTCGTTTATTCATCAATCGTTTGCGTCAACTCGTTTGCGTTTCGGTGCAACTCCCGAAAGACTACACATGTAGTAAGTGTTAAGCGTCATTTAAACCCTAGTTTAAATGTAATGAAGTGTGCGTTATAGATTTAGTGATCTTAAGTTTGAATTGACGGAGTTGAGTTAACGGAGTTAACCTGAAATTGACGATTGTCACACTAACATCACAGATATTATAAGGGCCTGGTCCCTAACATCACAGATATTATTAGGGTCTGGTCCCTAACATCACAGATATTATTAGGGTCTGGTCCCTAACATCACAGATATTATTAGGGTCTGGTCTAACATCACAGATATTATTAGGGTCTGGTCCCTAACATCACAGATATTATTAGGGTCTGGTCCCTCTTCGTTACCATACAAACATGCCTTTTCTTCGTTTATTAACTTTATCGCATTAATACATATAAGCAAATACATTATACTTACCTTATACGTAACACTACAACCTGACAGTACGTGCAATATCCGAAGATCTTTCACGTACTAACAAGCAATCACTCATACATTTCACATCATTCGTATAAGGCATACACTTATCACTTAGGATAAGCATATTAACAAACATATCGAGTATGCACACAGCCCCGAAAACATAACACAGAAGTGGGGCTAGAAACTCACCTCAATGCGGTTGCGTTCACCGTTTACGGTTATTCCCTTCTTGAGATGTGCACGACTAACTGTATAATAATTACAGTATTAAGTACCGCTCTAGTCATCTCATTGCTACTTAATTAGTCTTACACGTCTAAGCTGCTTTACTTCATTAAATCATTACCTGGTTAGTTAATCGTTACTCATTTACCTTTAAAGGTATCTTTCATAAATTGCCATACTCCAAGGACTGTTATGTAATTATATAATTCTTTTTTAAGTCCAGGGACCATTCTGTCTTTATATTAAACACCTAGTTCGTTACTTTGCCCTTAACGAATTGGGTAAAGAATCACCCTCTGATTCGCTAAGCTCCCTAACGAACTAGCTAACGAATCACCCTCTGATTCGCTAAGCTCTCATAACAAACCAGCTAACGAATCACCCTCTGATTCGCTAAGCTTCCATAACGAACTAGCTAACGAATCACCCTCTGATTCGCTAAGCTCCCATAACGAACTAGCTAACGAATCACCCTTTGATTCGCTAAGCTCCCATAACGAACTAGCTAATGAATCACCCTCTGATTCGCTAAGCTCCCATAACGAACTAGCTAATGAATCACCCTTTGATTCGCTAAGCTCCCATAACGAATTAGCTAACGAATCACCCTCTGATTCGCTAAGCTCCCATAACGAATTAGCTAACGAATCACCCTCTGATTCGCTAAGCTCCCATAAGGAACTAGCTAAAGAATCACCCATAACGAATCACCAATAGTTCTTATCCAGACTTTGACTCAAGGGTCAAAGTCAAAATCGTCAAGAACAGCAAATAGTCAACAGATCTTAGATCTGCAATTAAACCTTCGTTTCTTAACCAAATATCACGATTTTGGTATCAACGGAATCATCTGACCAGCGCCTACAAACCCCAACCATCAAATCGGCCTAACATCGATGTTTAAGGGGTGCGATTTAGGCATATGGGTTACGGGTTTACTTAGGTTTACAATTAACCCGTCAAATGTTAACCAATTTCCATAAGATTTGTTGTTTTGGATTCGTTTATAACAAACTAACACAGATCTATGATTTCCTTAATCAAACCGAAACTATATGAACGATTTCTAAATATAAACGTACCTTAGACGAGTCGGTATTCAAACACGAGCTGGTCTTTGATGTTGTTTTGGTTCGTCACAACGATCTAGCACCAACAATCTTGGGTTTCGACTTCGGATCTTGGTTCGGGTTATAGGATGGTGTGTGTGTTTTCCAAGGTGTAGGCTATGGTGTAGAGAATGGATAAAAATGGAAAGGTTTAGGGTTTAAGGGGTATTTATACTCCCTTAAGCCCATGGACCTAAGGCCCATTCCATTCCTTATTTTCCATCTTCTAAAGTCCAAGCCCACCTTCTATTAGTTTATTTATTTAAACTGACACACGACACTTTATAAAATGAACAAAATTTATTTTATTAATTCTTATCAAAAGCAGGATGTTACACCAATGATGGAAGGAGTTTGAGAACTTCCAACAACAATCGGGTGATATGTTTCATGAAGCACTTGAACGGTTTAATTTGATAATCAAGAATTGTCCTCACCATGGTATTGCTCTTTAGGAATTGTTGAATGCTTTTCATGAGGGGTTGAATATGGAAGATGAGCGGGATTTAATGTCGCTTACAAATGGTACATTTGGTACTAATTATGAACAAGATGATTGGTCATTTTCAGAGCACATGTCGGTCACATCAAATAGAAAGGCTCAAACCGCAAGAATAGCAAGGCCGACAGTTGGAAGACCACAAGTACATGTCGTAGAAGATGGAAGAGTACAAACAAAGAATCAAGTAATTGATGTTTGTACTAATTGTATGAATTGGCTCATGCAGTGGATGTGTGTATGGTGGGACAAGAACAAGTGGAGGAAGTGAATACGATTCAAGGTCAATGGGGAGGTGGCAGAAATTACAACATGAACTCATACACTTACCACCCCAGGTTGAGAAATCATCCAAATTTTTGTTATGGGAATCCGATTACTCAGACTAATCTGAATTTCCAAGGAAATCAAGGAAATTATGTTCCACGCCAACAATACAATAATCAAGGCTTTCAAAGTCAATTTCAAAAAACTGGAAGTGGTCAAAGTGGGTCTTCGGGTCAAAGTTCTTTAAGTGGGTATGAAGTCGTGGATATGCATAAGATGATGCAACAAGACATGCAAAAGAGGAATCAACTTGATGAAGTGCGCATGCAAAAAGATGAAGTCTGTGGCAAAGCCATTCAATCGTTGACCACTCAAATGGGTCAACTTGCAACCGATGTAGCGAATTTGAAGTAAAACAAATGTCAATTACCAACTGACACCACAACAAACCTACAACACTACAGCTAGAGCTTAAAGAAGGGGAACAACGTGCATATCAATGCGGTAAATTTTTACCTAATTTTGGAATTTCAAGTGTTCAAGTTGATCTAGCACCATAGGTTGTTGAGGGGGTGTTGGAGAATATTAGTAATGAGATTGAAAATGTGGGTAATTATGAAACAATTTTTCAAAATAACTCTAAACTAAAACCGAATGAAACATTTTATTGTGAAAATTGTTCTTGTGATAAATGTTTAAATGACAAATTAACCAAAATAAGGGATGAGAGGGTTGATAATAATACTATCCCAAGTAAACTTCAAGACCCAGGAGTGCCCCTTTTGTCAATCCTAATTGGTGAATTTAAAACTGATCGAGCATTGCTAGATCTTGGAGCTTGTGTTAGTATCATGCCCGGTAGTTTATATGATCAGTATGAGTACGGTCCACTACAAAAAGTAAACACCACCGTGGTTTTAGCGGATCAAACCCATACACTTCTTCGAGGCATGATATATAATATGATGGTATATGTGGAGGATTTCTGTTTCCCGGTTGATTTTCTAGTACTTGATTATGCTAAAAATGTAACTGACACGCAACCCACAGTCATATTGGGTAGACCCTTCCTTGTGACTTCACTTGCAGTGATTGATTGTGCTAAGGGGACACTAGGAATTAAATTTAGGAATCGTGATAAACGGTTATTATTATTTGAAAACACTACTGACCCTATTGTTAACAAGGAAAGCCTGGAGGCAGATTTTGTTAACAAGTGTGTATCCTTGAGCAAGGATCAGACGAAAATGGAGTGTTTTGTAATTAACAGGTCAGTTGAGAAGAAAGAAGTTGAGCATCAACAGAGTGAGAAGGTGGCAGAAAAAGGTGGCCGACCAAGGAAGACGAAAGTGAGACATCCACCTAACCAAAATGATCCAGGGTCAAGAAAGAGGATGTTCGGGCCCGACCCTGGTTTGCCGGAAGACTGGCAACAGTTGCTTGAAAAAGAAGCGTGCTTATAAAGAGAAGGCTGCATGGGAGTGGGCCAGTCACCCACCTTGAATGTCATAAAAGTTTCAAAAATGTGGTAATTGTACATTTTGTATATTTTTATTTTTATTTTGGTTTATAATTTCTAGTTTATTTGTTATTAATTGTATTTTAAGAATACCATCTTAGCAAAAACCAAGTGTGGGGAAATTCTTATGGATTTCTTTTCGACACTGTGTTGGGGACAACACGGGTTTTTCATGGAAGGAAGTGAAGTTTTAATTAGTAGTGTATTTGTTTTAATTCTCGTAAAACCATACATTGGGGACAATGTATCCCAAGTGTGGGGATGAAGGAATTTTCTTTTCAAAATTTTTCTAAAAAAAATAAAAATAAAAATAAAACTTAAAGAAAACTAGAAAGTGTAAGATGGTGGGATAAGGTTTTGGTCCCTCTTCATGGTCAGAATTCCCTAATGGACAAGTTTGCCTAGTTGTTTTAGAAATGAGGATGTTTAGTATTCTAGTCAAGGTTAGCATGCTTTCGGTAAAATAACCTACATAACATATCCATTTACACTTGTGTATTGAGAGAGTGAAGAATGGTGAGAGATGTGATATTCTCCATTAGAACTTGTGCGATCAATGCATTTCGGGACCTTAGATTGGCATGAGTGCAAAAGTGATATAGTTGTTTATTTCATTGTTTACTTAGTTTGCATGTAATAAGCCGGATCGGATCGCCTGAGCAACTTTCAATATTCCCATTTCTTACCCTTACACCTAGCCCCGTTATAACCCATTTAAAGTCCTCTTGATTTGCATTTGTGTCAAAGCATTTATTTAGGTGGAGATTTAATGGTAGTACGATCGTATGCGAGGAGAATTGGTTATGATTGAATATATGAGAATGATCACCAAGAAGAGTGTTAAGATGTGAAGGTGTATTATGTGTTGGTAAAAACCGAAATCATGTTAGGTTTGATTAGAATTCTATGATTTAAATATAATACCAAGTATACTAGTGCAAGCCTATAGTAAAAAGGGAATACGGTATGACTTGGGACCTTGACAAACCGGAAATAATTGGTTTGTGTGGTTTGTTATCAAGTGAAAGTATATTTGTAAGTGTTTCCTGGGAACAAGCAACGGTTAAGTATGGGAACGTGACGGGTGCATCGGAGTATGACCTGCATTTGAGCTTAAACGAGTTAAATATCTATATTTTGAATGTTAAATTGTTAGAAATGGATAACTATGGCCACACGACTTATTTGCAGGTTAAAAGGAGCTTTTGGAGCTAATACGGAAGTTTAGAAGCCACTGGACGAGTCAGGAAAGCTCAAGGGACCGAAGCTGCCCAAATAAAATATGCTGAAAATGAAGACCACCATGGCCCACGGTGTTGACCGTGGGCCACGGTCAACCTGGCACCGAAACCACATAATTCACAGCACTGTAGCCTTGAGGGGCACTGTAGTTGGACCGTGGACCACGGTCCGAGTCGTAACTGCCGAAATATTTCTTCTTTTTAGATGGTTTTGGGGTGTCTTTTCACATATATTTCACTTGGAGTGAGTCTAGGGAGATTTTGGGTGTACCAAACAATATTTGGGTGATTACAACCATGGGTTTGTGTCTTTGATTCCTATGAACAATACAATTGAAGTGATGATGATTCACCATAACATGAGTGGCTAATTCAATTGGTGATCATCTTGGATGTAAGGTTTAATTGATACACTATGTTATGCTTGAATTAATAATAACTTTGCAATGTTTGTTTAGTTGTTATGGTTTTTTAATAATTGTTTGTAAATTGTTGCATGTGTTTGATCATAATCTAAACCATACGTTCTTGGTGCCATTGGAAATCGAGATTTCATGGGAGGAATTAGGGTTAAATATTAGTTAATTGATTATCGGGTAACAACCTTGCATTATATTAATCCAAGTACTTAGTTCCCTTTTAACACTGACAAGTAATCAAAATGAACTATGTCTATGTGGTTCTTTCTAGTATGCATGAACATTAGTGTTGATTTAAACTTGAAATCTAGGATGATCGCTTTCTCTTAATCGGTTTATTAATATTAATCCTTGTTTGCAAGTTATTTTATTTCTTTTTAGTTAATCAAATCCAATCAATCAAAATCTAAATTTACTTTTTATACAATTTAGTTTAATTTAATTGTCTGTTAAAGCTATTAGTAAACACGCATTCCACAAACTCTCTGTGTTCGACACCCACTTACTGGTATCTATTTAGTTGTATTTGGTTTATTTTTTTAGTGAGTTCGACCTCACATCAAACTTTGGCGTCGTTCCGGGGAGTAGTGTGCAACGTGTGTTAACTTGTGTAGTTTTTGTTTGTTATTTTCAGGTTTACGTTGGTTGTGCTAGTGTGCAGGTACTTACAGGTGTATGCATACTAGAGGCTCTAAAATGTCATCACCACTAGTTTTTGATCCCGAGATTGAACGAACGCTTAGAAGAAACCAAGTTTTACTTCGGGAAACAAAACTTCTTGGTTCTTCGACTGCATCTAACAGCACAATGGAATCACCGGCTCCCACTACGAGTCAAACATCACCAACCACACCTCCACAGAATCCACCTCCACCAATTTCTACTACCATAACTACTTCATCAAGTGAACTGAAACCAACCTACATAACTGTACCCACAAATACTCAATTCACTTACCAAACATCACCAACATTGCCATCCATTTCCCAATTATTTTCTAATTTCGGTCCATCATCGTCCCAACAATACCAACCACCTCCATACCAACAAGAACCACCTATAGTGCATACCACCTCGATTTTTCAACAACCACAATCAAGTTTCCAATATGAACCATCGCCTTTTATGCAATCTTCAAGAACACAAGGTGATAGTTATGGTGATGGGTTTTAAAGGGAGTTCGAGGGTTATGAAGTGGAAGGTTATTAAATGGGAGGTGATGGAAATCAAAGGGTGAATCAAAGAATTTTGCTTATGCTCAAAGGCAACAAATGGAACCGGTTCAATAATTTAAAAGACAACCACCACCGGTCGTTCAACAACAACAAGTTCCACAACAAGTTCATCCACAAGGGCAATAACAAGAGCAACAATTTCAACAACAAATTCCCCAACCACAATTTCAACAATATGCACCTCCAAGGGCCCATATATAGGAAAATGGGCCAACCAAGAGTACCATTGGGGGTACCAAGAAGACATAATAGAGAAATGGTAAGGGGAATTGAAGCTCACTTTCGACCGGTCATCACTAATAATCCTGTATCCGGTGGTTATTCATCAAAATCAACAAGGAAGAACATTTGAGGTTTGAACCAATGCACTCCAAAGTCTTCCAAAGTATAAGGGTTTAGCAACGAAAAAAACCTTATTTTCATTTGGAGGCGTATGACTCTATTTGCAACAAGATTGAGGGTCAAGGTTTGTCATCGGATGAGGTTAATTTGGTCCTTTTTCAATTTTCTTTGGAAGATAAGGCGAAAAGATGATTTTACACGTTGCCTTCAGCATCAATTTATACTTGGGCCGAGATGCAACAAAGGTTTTTGGAAGAGTTTTACACGGCTCAAAAGACCAATGATGCAATAAGGAGTTTGAGAACTTTCCAACAACAATCGGGTGAGATGTTTCATGAAGAATTTGAACGGTTTAATTTGATGATCAAGAATTATCCTCACCATGGTATTTCTCTTTGGGAATTGTTGAATGCTTTTAATGAGGGGTTGAATACAGAAGATCAGCGGGATTTGAGGTCGATTACAAATGGTACATTTGGTACTAATTATGAACAAAATGATTGGGCATTTTTGGAGAAAATGTCGGTCACATCAAAAACAAAGGCTCAAACCGCAAGAAGAGCAAGGCCGGCAATTGGAAAACCACAAGTACATGCCGTGGAAGATGGAGGAGTACAAACAACGAATCAAGTCATTAATATTTGTACTAATTGTAATAAATTGGGTCATGAAGCGGATGGGTGTATGGTGGGACAATAAAAAGTGGAGGAAGTGAACTCATACACTTACCACCCCGGGTTGAGAAATCATCCAAATTTTCGCTATGGGAATCCGGCTACTCAATCAAATCCGAATTTCCAAGGAAATCAAGGAAATTATGTTCCACGCCAACAATACAACAATCAAGGCCTTCAAATTCAATTTCAACAAAGTGGAAGTGGTCATAGTGGGTATTCGGGTAAAAGTTCTTTAAGTGGGAATGAAGTCGTGTATATGCTTAAGATGATGCAGCAAGACATGCAAAAGAGGAATCAACTTGATGAAGTGCGCATGAAAAAAGTTGAAGTCCGTGACAAAGCCATTCAATCGTTGACCACTCAAATGGGTCAACTTGCAACCGATGTGGCGAATTTGAAGTAAAACAAAGGTAAATTACCAACTGACACCACAACGAATCCGCAACACTACAGCTCGAACTTAAAGAAGGGGAACAACGTGCATATAAATGCGGTAAGTCTTTTACCTTATTTTGGAATTTCTAATGTTCAAGTTGATTCAACACCACAGTTTGTTGAGGTGGTGTTGGAGAATATTAGTGATGAGATTGAAAATGTGGGTAATTATGAAACAATTTTTCAAAATAACTCTGAACTAAACCGAATGAAAATTGTTCTTGTGATAAATGTTTAAATGACAAACTAACCAAAATAAGGGATGAGAGGGTTGATAATAATACTATCCTGAGTAAAATTCTAGACCCAAGAGTGCCCCTTTTATCAATCCAAATTGGTGAATTTAAAACTGATCGGGCATTGTTATATCTTAGAGCTTGTGTTAGTATCATGCCTGGTAGTTTATATGATCAGTATGAGTTCGGTCCGCTACAGAAGGTAGGCACCACCATGGTTTTAGCGGATCAAACCCATACACTTCCTCGGGGCACCATAGTTGGACCGTGGCCCACGGTCTGGACCGTGGACCACGGTCCGAGTCATAACTGCCAAAATATTTCTTCTTTTTAGACGGTTTTGGGGTGTCTTTTCACATATATTTCACTTGGAGTGAGTCTAGGGAGATTTTGGGTGTACCAAACAATATTTGGGTGATTACAACCATGGGTTTGTGCCTTTGATTCCTATGAACAATACAATTGAAGTGAGATGATTCACCATACCATGAGTGGCTAATTCCATTGGTGATCATCTTGGATGTAAGGTTTAATTGATACACTATGTTATGTTTGAATTTCTAGAATAATAGCTTTGCAATTTTTGTTTAGTTGTTATGGTATTTGAATAATTGTTTGTAAATTGTTGTCTGTGTTTGATCATAATCTAAACCATATATTTTTGGTGCCATTGGCAATCGAGACATCATGGGAGGAATTAGGGTTAAATAATAGTTAATTGATTTTCGGGTAACAACCTTGCATTATATTAATCCAAGTACTTAGTTATCTTTTATCACAAACAAGTAATCAAACATAAACTATGTCTATGTGGTTCTTTCTAGTAAGCATGAACATTAGTGTTGATTTAAACCTGAAATCTAGGATGATCGCTTTCTCTTATTCGGTTTATTAATATTAATCCTTGTTTGCAAGTTATTTTATTTCTTTTTAGTTAATCAAATCCAATCAATCAAAATCTGAATTTACTTTTTATACAATTTGGTTTAATTTAGTTGTCTGTTAAAGCTATTAGTAAACACGCATTTCACAAATTCTATGTGTTCGACACCCATTTATTGTTATATGTTTAGTTGAATTTGGTTTATTTTTGAGTGAGACTTCGACCTCAGGTCAGTATGAGATTATGCTATCAGGAAAGAAAATGGAAGTGGGAGTAAGTTCCATTGAATTTCATGGCATGAAAATTACCGAAGGAAAGTATCGGTCTCAACCACACATTCCCAAAGGACTCCACCAGTTTCCAGATAAACTGACATCACAAAAAGAAACCCAACAGTTTCTTGGGTTAGGCAATTATAAGGCAGATTTCCTGCAAAAGTTGTCTGCTCGTACAGCTCACATGTTCCCCATACTAAAAAGAATCCTCCCGCTTGGACTCAAAGCCAATCACAAGCGGTCAGACGAATAAAAGAGCTTGTTGACAAAATGCGCCCTTTAAAGATTTCTACACAAACAGACAAACGAATCTTAAAGACAAACGCTAGTAATGAGTACTGGGCAGCAGTCTTGCTTGTAGAAGATAATAAGGGTGTCAGAACAATACGCGGTTAAAAAAGTGGCACTTTAAAAGAATTAGAAAAGAATTATCACTCCATGTACAAAGAAATCTTAGTAGTTAAGAAGGAATCGAAAAATTTCAGTTCCACTTGATTGGACACAACTTCCTTATAGAAATGGACATGTCACCTTTCCAGAGATGCTACAGTTTAAGAAACAAAATTTTCACTCAGTGGATGTTCACTGTTAAACACATCAAAGGGAAAGATAATATTCTTGCATACTTTTTGCCAAGGCCAAAAGAGTACAAGCCAAAGGTCTATAAATACAAAGAGTCTCAAATGATCCAGCACCAACACACCAGACACTCTCACATCCTACCAGCTTTATTCATGATGAATAACCCTAGACCATCCAGCTCCCCAAACCCTCTTGCCGAAGAACTTAAGACCAAAAACATTCCTAAAGAAATCATAGAAGTAATTGCTTATCACACTTTAAAAAACGGTATTTACTAAGCTACAAAAATTTCCTCACAATCACCATGAAAAAATATGGCCCGTTCATGAAAGGAATCATTTTCCACCTAGATTATCCAATCATGAACATCTTCCACATCAAAGACCTCTACAGCCTGCCAAAAGAAGCATTATGTCTTTTTTGGTATCTCTTTGAGTCATGCACAATTGCTATGACCTTCAATTCCAGCAAACTTCTCACTTACATAATCGATTGTCAATGTGAAAAAAATGTTGAATAAAGCTACAAATTCTTTCACCATGCTGCAGTGGTTTCTCACTCCCCACCAATGGATGGAAGAAATAACATCCAAGAAGAAAAAATATTGTGTAGTATATTTCAGAAGGCCAAGATGTTGCATCCCTCCATCAACATGCAGAGATGGGCAGTCATTAGTTCTACATGCCCCATATTGTTTTGTCCACTCGTAGATAAACATTAAGCCCACACACCCTTTTAACAAATACTGGGCTTCAAAAGAATACGCAGACACGCAGACATGCCTCGCTCATGCAAACAGAGTTTCACCAGAATCAATACCAGTTGATGTGCTTAATGGATTGAAACTTTGGGAAAATGACACTCCATACTTAAAATATGGAAAGAAACCCATACAGGATACACAGAGACCCATCTCGTTGATGACTATGATTACTTCGATCCCTACGAAGATGATTCGTCTTATACAGACTCTCACTTGAAATGAAATAGTTGAGTTCTAAAAAGAAGAAGCACTGTCGCACCCCGACCAAGGGCGGAGGAAGATGTCGGGGCACGACGGATTGCTCAAGAACACAATGACACTATTAAAGTGACAATATTTACTCAACTCATTTATTTCATCCAATAACTCATATACAACTTGTTTAAAGATTAAATACAAACAATTACAACAGTACATAAGTCATTAAAATATCCTAAAGGTATATTCTAAGTGATGAATCTTCAATCTTCATAAGCAACCTAAAAGTAAACCTATAGCATGCATCAAAATAGATTTGATCAGCACGAATGTTGGTGAGCAATGCACTAGTTTTGTTGTGTGTGTGTGTGTGTGTGTGTGTATAATAGAATAAGGCAAAATCACAATTCATATGTGTAAATAAAAAATATTGCAACAACCATTGTAAATGTAAAGTAAATAACTGTGACTCATTTCTATTTGGTAACAGCCAAAATACTAGGAGGCATAATGAGGCCCTATTCTATTAGCACAAAGCTAAAATAGTTAAGGGAGTGTATGATCATACTTAATGAGGCTCAACAACAACATCAAAATAAACACTCGTGCACATAATCAGTTTGAGGCATAAACAAATGATAGAGCAAATATTCATATAAACAAATAATGTAGAATTGTGGGTTTAGTAATGAGGTCTTAAAACATGTAAGTTTGAATATGGTACGCATCCACCCCCAAAAGTATAAAAGCGTAAAAAGGGGGAGTCTGATTACTCACTTGGAATTTTAGTGAGTGATGAAATAGGCGAGCCGTTCCTTAAGAGGGCAAACCGAAAGGTTCGGTTTTTAACAAGTGAGTCCGAGAAATAAGTGAGTTTAGGATTGGGGATGTGTCCAGAAGTAAATATTAAATAAAAGTAAAATAAACTAAACTTGAATTCAAATTGGAATTTTATTTTTAAAATCTTGAGTTTAAGCAAAAGTTCAGTTTTGGTTCGGTGCATGACCCAGTATGAGACCGAGGTTGGTTGCCACATATCCAAAACATGAGAACTAACAACAACTAAAATTAAATAGAACCTTGAAAGAAAATACATGAATCGGTCGCTCGAAACCCAACTTGTGGTTTTAAACGAGTGATTTGGATTAAGGCGGGTTGCTTGGTTTATTTTAATCTGGGGCTTGGTTTAAGACCAAGTCCAGTACCAATCTCCCTTTAACATGAAAAACAACCACAAAACATTAGTTAAGAATGATCAAGCAAAAAATATATCACATCTAAGGTGTGAAAACAAGCAAAAGGATTTTAATCAGTTTTGGACAGAATCTATCCTTGATTTGAATAATACTTAAAACTATAAATAAATTTCTAAAAATTATAAAATCTCCAATCTACTTAATTAGCGTGTTATGAACATCTATTATTTAGAAACTTTCCCAAAATTATGACTCGAGATAGGTTGAAACGGACAATTTTCTCATTTGGTACAAATATGTGTACTAAAACTAAAACAGTAATTTTGAAGCCACACAAACGAATTTAAAACAAAGTTAAATAACAATTGAAACCAAAACTTAATGAAGTTCATTATAGTCTTAGGTCTTTCACCATTTCAGTTCTTTGTGACAAAGTTATGGTCCAAACTTTGATGACCAAATTCTGTCCAGAATTGAAACACCATTAGAACTTATGTTCTTGATGTTTTGAAATGGTTTTTGATGAAAAATAATTATGCCACTCATTTGGTGAAGTTAGTACACATTTACCATCTTATTACACAAATCCCCATGGTCAAAAAACCAACAAACAAATTCAAATACAAATCAGAAACTTTAAACGAGTAAAAATCCCAAATCGGGTCAAACTAGCCTTTAATAAGTAAAGACGTGCCTTAGGATGAAATAAACACCTTAATCAACCAAGGTTGAAGAAGGGAAACAGTGAAACATATATAAAAGACTAATACAAACTAAAAGCATCCCAAAACATTACTCAATTCGGATTGAAAAGCAAGCAATTGTTCTGTTTGACTTTTAAAGTCAACTTAGGCAAGAACACTTTAACTTGTTTCCACAAATCCAAAAATTATTGAGAAAGGAAGAGATGAGCAGCTGAAAATGAGTGGGAATAGGTTAGTATTTATAGAGAAATGGTTAGGGTGTTGCCACCAATCTCCACCAATAGAATTACATGCATTAAAGTTGGTTGGTTGGCTTTTAAATTAAAGTAAAACCTTTTATTTAAATAAATTAATTAAAATAATTATAACAATTAAACGAAATTTGGACAAAAAGTATATTTTATAGTTTCTAAAATTCTATGGGATTTATCTTGGTTGGTTTTGACAACTTTGGTCCTGGTAGTTCATTTTAGGTCGTTTTGAGCATAGATAATTGTTTTAAACACCGTTAAGGGCCTTAAAAGAAAGGCAAGAATGAAACATGTAACTTAAAATACACTATTTCACTAATATCAAAGGATCCGAAAAACAAAACGGGTCGGGTTAACCATACAAATACAAATTTCAATCAAACCGAAAATGACGGATGTCACAAGTACAGGGTTCAAAAGATTTCCAAACCGAGCTTAACTTTGTGTCTTGAGGTTCTTACTTGTAACATCCCGAAATTTCAAGAATAATATTTAATATATATTTTAAGTCAGAAGGATTAATCGAGTAAGTAGAATAATAATAATATAATAATAATAATGATATAAGATGGTAGGCCTTAAAGAGGGAATTGAATATGGACTAAAAAGGAAAGATGGGCCTAAGGTCGATGGGCTTCAGGGAGTATAAATACCCCTTAAACCCTAATCCTTTCCATTTTCATCCATCTCTATACCATAGCCTCCATACACACTCTAAAGCACACACACCGCCCTCATCAAGGTCGTGACCAAGGAAAGAGGGATCTAAGACCCGAAACCAAGATTGATATTGATAGATCTTGAGTATACAAACAAGATACAAGATTATTGTTGAATATCAAAGCTAACTGTAGCCTAAAAACACATAAAGGTATGTTCTTTATCCTTAAAGGTTATGTTTCTATGAACGGTTTGCCTGAAAACTTAACCCTAGAGTAGATCGGGTATAGAGGTATCATAAAAATGCAAAATTGATGTTTAAAATGGACTTAATGAACTCATTGATATATATGGTTCACTTAGAAACCCTAGTTCTAGCCAAGACGGGTTTTAAACCCATAAAGGTTCAAGTTTTATGACACCCAAGCTAGATCTTAGACGAAAGAAGAAATAGAAATGTTCAAGAGGATGTAATAATGCTATAATAGAGGTTGGACGATTAAAAAATACCGAGAATGATAAAATGGGCTTGAACAGTAGCGTGGCAGCGCATTCGAATACATGTTCCTTTGAACACATGGTATAAACCATGCCTGTTAGAATAAGGATATATATGCTAGCATGAGCTTCGTTCAAATACAATGGATAAGACTCGCATACAATATGTGGATTCGAATACACTGATGAGACTCGCATACAATACGTGGATTCGAATACACTGATGAGACTCGCATACAACACGTGGATTTGAATACACTAATGAGACTCGCATACAATACATGGATTCGAATACACTGATAAGACTCGCATACAATACGTGGATTCGAATACACTGATGAGACTCGCATACAACACGTGGATTAGCATACAACATAGATGTTCGAATACATACATGCCATTCGAATACATGGGATTCACATACAAATCCCTTGTGCACAAAAGTGTTTACATTATGAGTTCGCATGCAATGTGTATACTCGATTACAAAATGGACTCGCATACATACATACATTCGAATACAATATATGTATTCAAATACAATTAGGGTATTCGAATAAAATTTATGTATTCGAATACAATAAATGTATTCGAACACATAATGTATTCGAATACACTGTATTTTATACCAAGTTATATTCTAAACCTCCATTTCCGATACAGAAAAGAAAGAAAGAAAGATTAAGCGAGTGTTGAGTATTTGGTTACAAAAGGAAAGAAAGAAAGGAACACATTGCATTTGAATACAAAGTATTTGAATACATTAGTGTTGAGGGTAAATTTATATTCAAAGTAAATTGTATTCTAATACAAGACCATGCTTATAAATACAATACCATATAAATCCATTAGAATATACCAAACTTAGCCATATTTGATGAGACCCAAATGATGTGATTAGGGCAAGTATTGATACATGTAATTTATGTACAGTTAGCCGAGCACTGTTAAACAGAGGAATAACAATTAACGGAGAACGTAACAGAATCCAGGTGAGTTTCTAGCCCCACTTTCTTGTTATGTTTTCGTGGCTGTGTGCATACTCAATGTGAATGTTAATACACTTACCTTAAATGGTAAGTGTATGCTATGATGAATTATGTGATAGTATGTATGAATGTTATGAATGAATACTTGTCGATGAGTGAACGATCTTCGGATTTTGCACGTATAGTCAGGGAGTATGCTTGTTAGATGAATTATGTGAAGAACGCCTAGAGTGTTCATATGCTACGATATAATTATCGTATATGTGAGGTATGTGTAAGCTGGTACATGAATGGTATGTGAGATATACGTCCGGCATATTAAGTTAGGATGGAAAATCCCTCTAAACTACTATGGGACCTAGACTCGATATGTGATAGCATAAATAAGGATTGTGATCCTTATTACCATTCCTTATACGGATATTATATAATTGAGCATGTGTTCCTTCTATGGAGTACCTTCTATGAACAATGTGTATGGCTCCTTCTATGGATCAGGTATAGAGTTCCTTCTATGGATAAAGTATAGTGGTCCTTTTATGGAAAGTATATAGGCTCCCTTCTATGGGTAACGTTAAGGATCCTTTGATGGATAATATCTAGGGATCCGTTTATGGATAGTTTATATAGACCCTTCTATAGGTGATTCAAGTTGTTACTTTTATGAGTGATAGTAATTGTTCTTCTAATAGATATTATAAAATGGTCCTCTTACAGATAATTATAAAGTGTCATGAATGAGGTTCGGTTAAGTATGAATATGTATCTTCGGATACGTATACGTGAATGTTTGATTTCCTGATTAACTAGAACTCACTCAGCGTAGCTGAATTTTAGTATGCACGCAGGTAAATATGTTTATTGAGCTGGCATAAGGATGGCACATGGCATGGATTGAACGGCTTGCATCTGAAGATGGAAGAAATGATGTTTTAAATATGATGTTGTATGTTATGTTTTAAAGAAAAGATCGAATGTCTTGTATCGAATGATTGAAGTTAATGTTTCCGCGAATGTTTTAATTAACTCTGATTTGTAGAACTGTGTTTATGAGTAAATCCAACGTCTAATGTAGGGAACCGGTGACGGGGCCTTACAAGTTGGTATCAGAGCATAAGTTCGAGAGAATTAAGCATCTTACATATTTAGACTCGAACAGAGAATGGGATTTTTAAGTAAGAAAAAGAAAGAAGATGCCAGTTCAAGATAAGCCATGTGTCACTCAAGCAAGCTCAGTAAAAGTAAAGTGTACGGTTAAATAATGTGTAATGATGTTAGCTTAATTGCTAAAGAAAGGATATGTTTATGTTTGGGATATGATAAAGTGATTGTTGGATTAGAACTTAGCACAAATAGACTCATAAGGGGAAGTGTATAGGACACTGAAAGTAACATGATCACCTAATCACAGCTGGCCACTGTTATTACCTGTTATCCTTACTATCCTTGTACTAAATAGTTCCTTGAGTGATGATGTTTGTGTTTCCTTATAGAATACGAATGGCCCTAGGAAAGTTGTTGGACAAGGAGGTGGTACTGGACGCTGTGGTAGGCCACGTATTGTCCGAGAACCTTTCGAAGAACCAATTGTTAACTCTGCTGAAGGACCAAATGAGACTCTGTGAGGACCAAGCCAGAATGAAGGGTATCAACATGACACTGTTGTTCAAGCTGCCATTGCCCAAGCTGTAGATGCGGCAGTGAAAAACTTGCAACCTGAAAAGTCTGCAGAAAGCCACGCAAGGATCGCTGAGAGGGCAGGGAATAATGGTAAGAAAGTTGATGATGAGGAAGGTGACTAGAGTGAAGTTCGATCTGTGAAGGTTGATGCAAGGAAAAGAGGAAGAGGTGGGTGTAACTACAAATCGTTCAAGGGATGTGACCCACCGAAGTTAACTGGCTTGGAAGACGCGACAGCTACTCTTCATTGGATAACCGCAATGGACAAGGTTATCCGAATTATCGAGTGCCGTTCTGATCAAGTTGTGGGTTATGCTACCCAATCATTTGGTGATGAGGCTATGTTCTGGTGGGAGACAGTGGAACAGAGGAAGACCCGAGAATAGAATAAAGCCATGAAGTGGGATGACCTGAAGGAGTTGTTGATGAAGCGATTTTGTGCTGATGCTGAGGTTGAGAGGGCTGAGCTGAAGTTTTTGAATCTGAAGGCAGGAACAATGGCACACCGTGAATACACCACTGAGTTCAATCACATGTCTAGGTTGGTTCCCGACATGGTCAATACTAAAGCAAAAAAATCAAGTGCTACATCAGAGGACTACCACAAAGTGTCTAAACTCTAGTTAGGGCTAATAAACCCGCAACATTTGATTCAGCCGTGGAATTGGCCGAGATGGTTTATAGTGACCTTGCCACCAGTAAAGGGGAGAAGGTTTAAACGAAGAAAAAGAACCCAGCCACATAACCAGATGAAGCTAATGAGGAGAATTCCCTTAAGAAGAAGGCAAGGAAGGATGAGTTCCCGGATTGTGGAAAATGTGGGAAGAAACACTCGGAAGAGTGCAGAATGGGATTAGGTGTGTGCTTCAGGTGTGGAATATCAGGACATTCCTCCTGGGAGTGTAAGGATTACCATAGGTGTCACAACTGTGGAGGACGTGGACACCTAGCAAGGGACTTCAGGAATCCGAAAGAAGGACGTGAAGCAGAGAATAATGCTTGAGGTTTAATAGTTTCCTCCGTATGCTTAGAAAGACCACTCAAGAAGGCTAGTTGCTATTTATAAGTTTTAAACCTATGTATAACTTATTAATGACTCGAAGCGTGTTGTTTTATATTAAAGTTTAGACTGGTGTTTATTAATTATGATATATATTGTCTTGAAACTTGTTGGTTATGATGAATAGATGTGATGCGATAAAGCGTCGTCTTAGGCGTTAGCATTAATATAATGTGAAACAAAGCCCCTTGGAAGGACAAGATGAGACTTGGTACATCGAGGGCCTCATGGACAAGCTACCTCGAATAGCGAAAACCCATGAACATCACTCGGTGACTACAAGGTCAGGAGTAAGAAGGATAACCCAAAAGGCTAAATGGTCCAAAAAGGTGTGCAAATATAGGAAGCGTTCCTTTTTCAAGGAATAAGTAGGTTTCGGGGACGAAACCTCTTTTAAAGAGGGTAGACTTGTAACATCCCGAAATTTCAAGAATAATATTTAATATATTATTTACGTCGGAAGGATTAATCGAGTTAGTAGAATAATAATAATAATAATAATAATAATAATAATAATAATAATAATAATAATAATAATAATGATGATGATGATAAAAGATGGTAGGTCTTAAAGAGGGAATTGAATATGGACTAAAAAGGAAAGATAGGCATAAGGTCGATGGGCTTCAAGGAGTATAAATACCCCTTAAACCCTAATCATTTCCATTTTTATCCATCTCTAAACCATAGCCTCCCTACACACTCTAAAACACACACACCGCCCTCATCAAGGCCGTGACCAAGGAAAGAGGGATCCAAGACCCGAAACCAAGATAGATATTGATAGATCTTGAGTATACAAACAAGATACAAGATTATTGTTGAATATCAAAGCTAACCGTAGACTAAAAACACATAAAGGTATGTTCTTTATCCTTAAAGGTTATGTTTTAATGAACGGTGTGCCTTAAAACTTAACTCTAGAGTAGATCGGGTATAGAGGTATCATAAAAATACAAACTTGATGTTTAAAATGGACATAATCAACTCAATGATATATATGGTTCACTTAGAAACCCTAGATCTAGCCAAGATGGGTTTTAAACCCATAAAGTTTCAAGCTTTATGACACCCAAGCTAGATCTTAGACAAAAGAGGAGATAGAAACGTTCAAGAGGATGTAATGATGCTATAATAGAGGCTGGACGATTAAAAAATATTGAGAATGATAAAATGGGCTTGAACAGTAGCGTGGCAGGGCATTCGAATGCATGTTCCTTTGAACACATGGTATAAACCATGCCTGTTCGAATAAGCATATATATGCTAGCATGAGCTTCATTCAAATACAATGGATGAGACTCGCATACAATACGTGGAACAACTTTTACTGATAGCACGGTGGGTGCTAATGGTGTTAAGATCGAAGGGGATAAAGGGACAAACACAAGGGCAAATGGAGATGTCAGTAAAGAAAGTACTCTGGTGGGTGTGGACGGTGGTTCAGTGACTCATGTTGGGAGTTCAAATCTTTCTATTAACTCTAGAAGTTTTGTTTGTGATATGGGATCACTGCCAAAAATGACAATGACAAGTGACTAAGGAAGCTAGGTGAAGTTTCTATTAGGGTTGCAAAATGAGTTTGAAGAGGAAATTAATCTTTTTGTGCCTGAATATTCTAGTGGAGTAGAGGTACAAGTTAATAGATCAATTTTATGTGTACCACAAAATATTGGAGTGGTGACTTATGTGAAGACATCATGTGTATTGCAATCTTAAGTTAAAATCTATCCAATGAGTTGAAAAAACGTGAAAATCGTTGAATGAAACAACGGAAAGTGATTGTTAGACTTAATTGTTGTGTTCGTGTGTTAAATGGGTTAGATGCAAGTCTTAGAGTGCAAGCAGATGTGGCCGAATAAGTGGTTAAGGGCAGTTTAGTCATTGCTTTTTTTAGTTATTTGATTTGTATTAGTTATTTAATTATTTAGTTTTTTTTATCCTGATTGAGTCAAGATAAGTGTGGTTATTTATTTGGCTTAAATAATGATAGGCAATTGAGTCTTAGTTGGATTGTAATTTGGTGTATTATTTAAAAGATTCGTGGTCATAGTTTTAATTAGTTTATGTGTATTCTATTTGTTCTAACTAAATATTCGATCTTCCTAATCTGATGTTTCTATGATTTCCTGTTTTTTTCCTCTTATCTTACTTGTTTGATAATCCTTGTTGGGGCTGAATTCGATCATTAAAAGTCATTAGTATTTATCCTTGTATTATAAATAGACAGACTTCCTAGGTAAATTCGGTAGGAAACCCGGTTTGTGGGGGTCCTATAATGCACATGGATTTTACTATCGTCGCTTATGTAATTTACTGACCGTTTCAATGTAATTAATTCGTGATCAATCTCACAACGATTATCATACACTAATTTGTCGCTAAAATTTTTGCAGAGTGTTAAATTAAGTGTTTTTCTGTTATTCCTATGTACAACTATATCTAAAACGACATATGTATATAAAATCTTATAGCAAACCAAAAATCACTACAAAGTGTCATGTGCAAGTTGTCTCAATCGGACAAAATGTCACAAATATTTAACAAAAGTTCCATAAACATGTACTCAACAACTTTGTCCACATCCGTATGGCCAATTACATACTACTATACAAGTAGCAACACATGGGCCTTAACTAGACACATTATTCATCGCATGCCAATGCTGGCCCAACTTTCCAAAGAATAAACTAGACGAGGGCCGGCAAAGTCAATGGAATGATTTGGCCTGCAACACCAATATGCAGGGTGCTGATATTTTCTTAAACGATCAACAAATAAATTTTAATAATAACAAAAAAACATTATTGCAAGCTCAAAAGTTAGACAGCCTAGTTGCACGTTAAAACCGCGCCAGTCTTCTTCCCATGACCACAAAGATCCGTCCACGGCCCAATCTATTCTTAACCCAAAGATTGCTAAAGTTTTAATTGTGAGACCTTGGTTTATCAATATATATTTTATAAAAATCAAAAGTTTTCATTGCAAGGTGTTTTTTTGTATCAACATTAATATTTTTAAAGGTTTCGTTTATTGCTGTAGTGACATGTCGACATGATTTTTTAATGGTTTCGGTAGTTTTATATAACGTTTATTATCAACAATCCTACCAATTAGGGGTGTTTAGTATTCAAATTGGACTTGAATAACTCGAAAATCGATTCGACTTGCATTCAAATTTGAAGGTTCGAATTCGATTTTCAATTATTCGAATTTGATTCGGTTCGAATTCGATTTTAGAAATCGAATGTATGATTTTAAATTCGTTTCGATTCGAAATTCGAATTCAACTTGTACATTTTATTTTTGTTATATATGTACATACTAATGAAAAGATAAACCACATAAATCTTTTAAGTTATAGAGATTAAAAATTGAAAGTACGTCTCATTCGTCAAAATGTAACTGGACATTACCATTTTGAATAATTAGAATGTGATAACTTTAAATGATTTATTTATTTTATGTGCTTGTACTTCTTGTTAAAAAACTCAAATTGGTAGTGGTTTTGAAACTAAAATAGATTTTTTTAATTGAATTCGCATCGATTCGAATTCGAACTTTATTCTCGAATCATATCGAATTTCGAATTAGCTTTTCTGAATTCGAATCGAACCGAATTTGTCGAATCTATTTCGAATTTGAATCCAGCTTCGAAATTTCAAATTCGAGTAATTCGATTAGAAAATATTCGAATATTCGAAATTCGATTCGTTGAACGCCCTTGCTGCCAATGCAAGGGTTTGTGGTGGTCCTGATTGTTATATAAAGTTTACCATCGCCCCCTTCAAAGCTTGGGTTTGTGGCAATTTTCTACATTAGTTTTTTTCACGGTTTTATGCCTTCTTCAACGTGTAGGTTCACAACAAAGTATCGTTGTTAGTTTTTTTTTTCACGGTTTTACGCACCCGCCAAACATGGGTCTTAATCATAGTTTTCATTAATATAATCTATGTGTGTTTATGCAAACTTTAAGAAATAGGATATTATTTTAAATTCCATGTTGGTTTTAGTGTATATGTTTTTATTTACCAAAGGTTATAAAAATAATAATAAAATTTTATTTGATTTTGATCATAATTAGCGGTGGATTTAAAGTGTGAAGCAAGTTTACTTTGTCGCTAATTTTGTCTGAGACAGGTGAAATACAAAATCTAAAAACAAAGTTCTGTCACTATACTTGATTAATGACCCATAAAAATTGGTGTGCTTTAGTCATTTAGCAACATATTCATTTTTTCTTTTCATTAATTAACATGACCCATTTCATTGTATGTAATTACCAGTTAATTACATACTCAACTCCAAATCTATGAAACACACAAAATATTAACTAATGCATGTGGAATGTATTGGGCTGTTTTGCTTGTGCAAGCATTTGCACCACCTCTCTCATCGTGGGTCTCTCAACATTGTGTTCTTGTACACACAACATCGCCACGAAGAATACTTGCTTCACTTCATCGATTGAAACTTTTTTAAGCCGCTCGTCCAAGATCTTTGTTACTCCTTCTTTTGACCCGTTTGTTTGCATTTTAGACCACCGAACAATGTCTAATCCATCTTCTCCAAAGTCCCCAACTGGCTTCCTCCCAGTTATCAGCTCCAATAGTACTACCCCGTAACTATAGACGTCACTTTTCTCGTCAATCTTTAATGTGTACGCATATTCTGTCACCACCAAACCCATTTTTAATATATAATGCTACAACCGATAAAAAATACAAGTTAAAAAGAAAATGAGTTTCATTTTTGGTGTGTAAAGCGGATTATAAAATCCGAACTTTTTTATTAAAAGAATAATGATTTTTCTTAAAATTCTAACTCATGGAATAATATTAATTGCACACAATTTTCGTATACGATTAAACACACAATCACATATTAACTTAAAGTTTTACTGGAAAAATGAAACGCGAAAATAATACATATATATATATATATATAAAATATATGTATATTGAAGTTAAACCCTAAAACTTGAGAACCATGGTTTCAAAAAACAATTTCTGCAAGTCTCAATTATTAATGAAACTTCATCTTTATAGAGAGAAGAGAAAGTGAAGCTTTGGATCCCAATCTTGATACTTTCACATGCATGTTACTTTGGGAGCTAGTAAAAAAAAGTATTTACACGTCTATAATAAATTACCTTTAACTTGCACCTTTTATTCTAATATGACTGTTAACTTAGACTAAGTAGTAAAAACAAGTACGTACGTACCTGGAGCAATGTAGCCATATGATCCTGCAATAGCAGACATGCACTCCGATTTACCACCATCTTGCAAGAACTTTGCCAGCCCGAAATCCGCTACGTGCGCTTCGAAATCCGAACTGAGTAAGATGTTGTTCGACTTAACATCGCGATGAATAATAAGAGGTGAGCAATCATGATGCAAGTAACAAAGACCCTTTGCAGCCTCTATAGCTATTTTAAGCCTTATGTCCCATTTAAGAACACAACCACCTTTCTTCCCATGAAGCAACTCACCTAAACTGCCATTCGGCATGTACTCGTAAACCAGCAAATTCGTCTCCTTATTCGAACAAAGTGCGACTAATCGCACTATATACCGATGCCTGATCCTTCCTAATGTTTGCATCTCTGCGGACAAACCACTATCGTGTGAACCACCATTATTATTTCCTTTACTTGTTCCGAGTTTCTTGATTGCTACTTGCTCTCCATTCGGCATTGTTCCGCCATAAACAATCCCTGCGCCACCTTGCCCGATTATGTTATTATCTTTCAAGCATTCCAAGATATCATGGCTATTAAATTCTAGCTTTTGAAACGCGGTAAGCTTCCATTTTGATTTATTATGTGTTGATCGCATCTTTCGAGTCTTGATTACTGCTAATACCACAAATGCAAACGAACACACCAAAAGTCCTAACGCGAAAACGAATTTATATTGAGCAGGAACCTTTGTGGTTTTGGTATCAAGTTGCTGGTTTGTTTGTGGAGGCAATGTGGAAGATGATCCGTTGCATGGGCGGTTAGTAAACGAGCCGCAAAGATTAGGGTTTCCCTGGAATGAACTGGACTTGAATAACGAATACTGACCGGTTTCTGGTATGGAACCAGATAAGCTATTATAAGAGAAATCCGCAGATGTAAGGCTCTTCATGGAAGCGAATTCTGTCGGTAGAGTATGACTCAAGTGGTTCCATGACACATTGAGGTAATTCAGTATGTGAAGTTGTGATATTTGTGAAGGGATTGCGCCACTGAATTCGTTGCGGCTGAGATCCAAGTAGGTTAGTGAAGAGCAATGAGAGATCTCGGGCGGGATTCCACCCGAAAAGTTGTTTCTACTCAAATCCAACTTTAGCACACTCTTTAAACCTCCTATCTCCGGTGGAACTACTCCGGAGAGCCTGTTACCATCGAGTAAAAGAATCTTGAGTCCGGAAAAGTTCCCAATGGACGCTGGAAGAGAAGCCGAAAACCGATTGTTGGAAAGATTCATCTGAGCTAGAAACTTGGAAGGACTAGAGTTTGATTCTTGCAGCTGTCCAGCCAAGTAGTTATTTTGCAACTCAACGAGTGACAACGATGGCAAGTACAAGAACCCGTTTGGTAGTGATCCAGTTAGATAATTCTGTCCCATTCGAACCCGACTGAGTGACTTGCACTTGCCAAGATCATCTGGTACCGGCCCGAAAAGAAAATTGTCGAATAATATCAAAGTTTCTAGCTTCTGACCGAAGCAAAGAGACTTGGGGATGACTCCAGTGAGCTTATTAGTGGAAAGATCAAGTTGTTTGAGCTTACCATTCATTCCCAATAACGGCGGTATGGTTCCGGTGAAGTTATTATCCCAAAGACTAAGATTTTCTAGCTCGGGTAGCTCGGCAACGAACATGGACACATCTCCATGCAATCTGTTCATAAAAAGATTCAATATCTTGAGCTGTTTTAGCGAAGATAACTCCGGAGGGACCTCGCCAACGAGCTGATTATTCGAAAGGTCCAGCGTCTGTAAGCTAACCAGATTACTGAGCTCGGAAGGAATCGAACCAACCAAACGATTAGTCTGCAAGAAGAGAGTGTCTAACTTTGTCATGTTCCATATGCTATTCGGGATTTCGCCTGGTAATCCACAGTTTGATAGATCAAGATGAACCAAGTTCACTAGTTTACCAAACTCCATGGGTATTCCACCATCAAACTGATTGAAATAGCCCAAAAGAAGCTGGTTTAAGCTAGTGAGGTTTCCAAGTTGGCTAGGTATGACACCCTTTAAGTCATTACCACCCAAATGCAAGAAACTTAGCAGCTTAAGTTCACCGTAAGATGCTGGGATTTCTCCCGAGAAGTAGTTCCCGCCAAGGTTCAAGTGAGTCAAAGTGGTTAATCCAGAAACACCGGAAGGAAGAGAACCCGAAAAGTTATTGTTGTAAGCATCAAGAACTTGAATCTTTGTCATCTTAGTGAAATCAAACTCAAGGCCTCCACTAAACATATTATTGGATATGTTAAGGAACCGAAGCCTTTTTAGCTCATGGGTTCTTCTAGGAAATGCACCGGAGAAATCGTTTCCAGCGACCGAAACGTATTCAAGTGACCGTAGTTGAGTTATTACAGGCGAAAGAGTACCCGAGAGGTTTAAGTTGGATATGTCAAGAGAGGTTATTACAGAATTGGTGTGATCACAAGTGATTCCGGTCCAATTCGAACAAAGGGAGGCGTATTCGGAGAGGTTCCAAGTGATCAAATTACTAGATGTGTGTTGATGATCATGAGCATTCAAGAGTCCAAATGATTGTTTCAAAGAAACTAGAATTGAAGCTTGTTTTGTGAGTGAGTAATGAGAATGACAAGAAATGAACAAGAGAAAGAAGACAAAAATGAGGAATGGTAGCTTCATGTTGGAAGCAGTGAGCAAAGTGATCAAGTCTTAGAGGAACTATATGTGGTTTGCTGAAGCATCCAAGACAGATTACGGATGTTGTCGAGTAATGATAGCAACATTTGCTTTCATGCTGACAAAGGTCTGATGTTCGGTCAGTAATGCATACAGGTATTATTCATGTAGCAAAGAACATTTTAGATTTGTGTGATGTCCGTATATTCATTTATTTTTTTTATTGGATTTAGTATCATCATCTTTAACTAAAGTAAAAGCAAAAGAAGAAGATGCACTTCCACTGCCAATTAATATACCTTTTCATCCACCAATTTTTCCTCCCATGGCTTTATTATCCTCACTCTCCATGGAACCCACACCTACAATTTAATTAATTGTTCATATAACGTTACAAAATAACTATTTTCATTATTTTATGATGACATATATTTGAAAAAGTATTTCATCAACTTATGGTAATGTGCCTTGGATGATCCACATTTCAAGGGTCAAATGTCCATATAGTAAAATTTGTTTACCAAAGTTAAAAGTGATGAGCCCTAGGGAGGTGACAAAAGTATAGGAAACAAATGGAATGTTTATCAAGGTGGGGATTTGTTGGATGATGTTCATAGCCCACCATTATATAAAGTTCATGTCACTGGATTTTGCATGGATCTAGAGATTCATATGGTATAATCCACGTAAAGAAGCTCGTATTTGTAATTAACAAACGCTTAATGTAGTTTGAGTTGTTAGGTTTGGATTTCATGTTATAAATCTATATAAAAAGTTTTTTTGTTTGTCAAATTGGTTATGAAATTATGAGTGTTCATTTCAAACTTTCATCACAATTAATTGTCATCCATAATTATTTTAAATCTCATAATAAATAGATTTAAACAATTCTTTGAAGAGGCTCTTGTGGCTTTAGTGCACTCCAATAAAAAGAAAAAGGAAAAGATAAAGTAAAAGCAAAAGCAATGTTTTTATTCTACTACGCTAAAGTTTGTTGTGATTCATTCTTGGCATGGCCCTATGTCTGTGTGGGTTTGGGAAACTAGTATTATGATGTGGTCAATGTTTTTTTGAAGACAGAAGCACCAAGTCTCAGAAGTTTGCAGAGCATATATTCATGTTCATATCAATTTAATACCGGTCCCTAGCTTGGGGGGTCCTCTCTTGTTTTTACCGTGTACAAATCCACCCACAAAATATTTTATATTTATCTATGACCATTTCATAACAATTTTACGCATATAGTTATAAGATATGTAAATATTAAAATTTTGATAAAATAAGTAAAAGTAGATGCTAAACTTTAAGTTGCGTATCTCATGACTAATTGATCTATTAGTAATAAAGTCTTAATTTGTGTGCTTATGACGTAACTGTATATACATGTATAACGCATGAAAATTTTTTTAACTATTTTCTTGTTTTTTTTTTCTTTAATTTCTACAATTATAAGTTCATACCCCTTCATTTTCTTGGTTTACATGCTGCAAAATGACAAAATATGTGATCATGAGTATGAGGGGAAAAAAAGACATCTCCAAGTGAAAAAGAAGATAAGAAAAATCATAACAGGTGTGGTACCAAAAAATGCATGCATTAAACAAAATCAGTAGTATTTTTTCAGTGGCAACAAAATCTTTTGATCACCATGACTGCACATTATATATGATCAATAATGATGATGATGAAACATAACCTATCATCACATTAGGAAACTTCTATCATCATATATTCTTGCATGTGCAAATACATCATCATCAAATTCATCATTTTTAGTTTCACACCACCAATATGCTTGTTCTGTTTGACGTTTTATGAATCAGCGTTCGTTAATACTTTGGGCAATTGTTAATACGATACTTCTTTTACTAACTCATATCAAGTCAGAAATAACCCATTTTAAGTCATTTAGATATATTAATTAGACTTGTAACGTTCATCTTGCTAGATTATAAGTGTGTTTTGAGTTAGGGATGACGTCTTTTACACAAATATAAATATGTGGATCGTGTTCAGGTTCATCAATACAACCAGCTAGAGGTGCACAAATCGGGTTCAAATGGAAAACCCGAACCGGTTCCAAACCGGTTTTTTCACACCGGGTTGTAAAATGGCACCGGTTCCAATCAAGAACCGGTTCGGTTCCCGACCCGAACCGATGCCCAGATATGCGAACTTTTAAGAACCGGGTAGGGTATGAACCGGAACCGGTTTTTACGTAAAAACCGGTTCCACCGGTTTTTTTTGAAATTTAAATATTAGAGCCGTTAGGAACCGGTTCCAACGGCTATATAGCCGTTTTTGACCGTTGGAACCGGTTTTTTAACTATAAATAGGTTATTTTCTTACTATAAATAGCAAGGTTTGTTTGTTTACTTGTTAAACCACTTCCAAAACTATAAAACACACTCCAAACCACAATTAACCTTAAACCGACAACAAATGGCAACCAATGATGACGTTGTTATGGTGATCGAAACAACAAGATGCCCCGATGTTTGGGTTCATTACGATTTGTGTCTCATGACCGACTCACATGAGTTGGCACGTTGCAAATATTGCTCGAAGTTTCTTAAAGCAGGGTCCAACTCGACATTACGAAAACATAAGAATAAGTATTGTCGAGAGAAAAGAAGATTGGAAGCTAAAAAAACGGAAGTGGGAGAGTCGTCCGGCTCTACAACCCAAAAATAAGTATTCCCGGATTAAAACGACGGACTTTGTTTTTTATGTTTTAGTTGTTATGTTTAGTATCGTTTATGTTTTAATAATGTTTGTAATAGTTAGTTTTTAAATAAATAAAATGTTCATCGTTATTAAAAAAGTAACAAAAATTAATCATGAGTAACAAAAGTAATTATAATAAAACAAATCAAAACTAAATATTAGTTGAACAAGTTACAAATAATTTTACCAAAACAAATAATTACAACTCTTCTTCGTCTTCATTCTCGTCTTCACCCTCGTCTTCGTTATCGGAAGAAACCCCGTCCTCCGCCTCCTCATCATGAATATGACGCTCTATTGGTATTTCGTCTTCAAAGTTCGCCTTGTGTTGTATCAATTGCCATGTCACCGGATCAACCCAATGAGCGGTGACACATATGTATGATTCGGGCAACCCGTGTGGTGCCGACCAAACATCAGTAGTTAAACTAACCATGGCTTCTAAAGAATGAAAAGACTCGATTAACTCTTTTTTAGCACACTCCTACAACCTGATACAATGACGTCTTAAAGTAGTACGACTTACATGTGTGTATCTCGGTTGTAGAGTTTCGCGAATCAACGACGTCAACTCCGGGTCATCAAAGTGGTTAAACGGCAAACCTCGTTGAATAACGAACTTTGCCATTCTATCTTGAACTTGAGTCGTGTTGTAACGAAATAGTGTACCATCTTTACCCAAGTCAATTTGATTGGTCGCGCCAATCCCTTTCAACGCCTTGCAATATGGCTTCTCGATGTGCTTTCTCAAAGTAGAGTTGGAATCGTGCTTTAATATTGAACCACATAGTTTGCAACGAGCCTTTTGATAACCTTCGTCATCCACAATCAAATCCCAATTCTTCCATATGTCTTGGTTGCGGTTATGGTTGACTACCGTAACAACCCTTGGGTCCTCCGTAACAGGAACGGGGGCAACAAAAACACTCTTCTTAGCCTTGTTGTTAGTTTTTTTGATGGGTGCCATAATAATATTTAGTTGGATGGTCGGGTAAAGGAACGGGTTTGCTAAAGGAGTAGTATTTTAGTTTGTTTTTGAGTTTGGTGGTGAAACAAGTAATGGAAACAAGTTATATATAGGTTTGGGCATCAAAAACCGGTTCCAACGGCTATATTACCGTTGGAACCGGTTCCAACGGATCTATTGTCTCAAAAACCGGTTCCAACGGCTATATTACCGTTGGAACCGGTTCCAACGGCTAACTGGTGTCTAAAAAACCGGTTCCAACGGCTATATTACCGTTGGAACCGGTTCCAACGGCTAGTTTGACTTTTGTTTGACCCTTCAAAAAAAACCCGTCGGAACCGGTTTTTCCGGGTACGAACCGAACCGGTTCCAATTAAGAACCGGGTAGGAACCGGGTTGGAACTGGTACCGACATACAAATAGGAGAACCGGGTACGATTTTCGGGTACAAAAATACCCAAACCGGGTATTGTTCCAACCGGGTTGGAACTGGAACCGGTTCCGGTTCGGTTCCACCAGTTAGGTTCCGGAACCGGTTTTTTTGTGCACGTCTACAACCAGCCAACTCGACAAGTGCCACCCCTATGTTTAGTTTTTTGCATATTGTTAATTGTTGAACTATAAGAAATAATACAAGAAAATAAAGGAAAGAAGAGCAAGAGCATTACAAGGGCATGATTAAAAGGAATGATGCATCACTTTCAACCTCTAGTGAAGAATATACTCCAATGAAAAAAGAAAGAAAAAAAGTATGTTCATCAGGCACAAGTGCCTGCAGGAATAATTCTTGAATTAACACTACATATTCAAAGTGCAGCACAAAAGACAGGCAAAAGTTAGTGTTTCCCGCTAATGTGAATTTCCTCGTGAGGCGTCAATGCTCTGCAGTAAAAATTAGCCGAGAGTTATACAAGCATAAAAGGAAATTGTCATTGAAAAAATAGGATGAGTCATGACATACCAGTCTTTTGAAAGATCTACTTTGGGCTGCTATATTTGCATTGTCATCGGGCTTGGCCCGATCCAAAGCCTGAAAAACAGTGCATACATATTTTTAGCACACAAACTTGCAGATATATCACGTGTGATTACGATTACCTTCAAATACAAGTTATATAACTGGGAAACATAAAATAGAAAGATGAATCACCTCAGTCTTTAGAGGTATAACACGCAGGCATGAGTCGCATGATATCTAGGGGGTGTTAGGATTTGTGTTTTAAAACTACTTTTTCTGATTATTGCAATTTAAGATTGTAGTAAATGGTTTTAAATTTCCGTTAAATCTGATTATTTAGCAAAAAGACAGTTTCATACCCCGTTGTAAGAAATTGATTCTTTTATCGTTAACTAAAATTACTTATTTACCCTTCCAACTGAAAGTGAAATTTACCTGGATTAATGATTCCACTCGGCGTCTCATCCGAGTATGCATGAAACCTTCGGAACACTGTTACCAAACGCACAAAAAAGACATGAAATGTCTATTCATACAAAACGAAATAAGAAAATAAACATATTTACTGAAAAATGCATAACCACTATTGTAGCCACATTATCCAAAACCAAACCACAAATTTATTCCATTCAGAAATATAATAACTATTAGCAAAAAAAGGCGAAGACTTGAAGAGAAAAAAAAGGCAGAAATCTCACCTTCACATGATAATTCACGTATGCATGAAATGTTGATAAGCTCCAAACGGTTTTGTCCAGTTTCTTTCCTTCCACATGGCGTGGAGAAATAACTGCATGTGTTAAATAAATAAGCGATTAAAAATGTTCATAAGCAAATAAACCAGCTATTAAAATAGTTTCCAGCATTACCAAATGAAACAAAGCCGGCATTTGCAGATAAGGCTTGTTCAGGAGCATCCTTTAATTCATATGGAGGTGAAGCAGACCACAGACAAACAGGAGCATTATTAAGTCCAGCAGTACGTCTTGCTTCCACAAACTCCTATAAAAACGATAGTATATGTTTCAATAAAGAGTAACAGTTTCTGAAAACATGTTGAGTATAGAATAAACAAAGTATAACCTGTAAGAATGATGCCGCAAGAACAGTGTCGATTGAATCACTGAATCTCATAGGAAACACCACAGTTGCCTTGTCTACCTGCCATAATAATTAATAAGTGATTGGTGGAATACCAGATAACTGATCATGAGATTATGAACATTTCTATATGAAGAAAACTTCAAATACACAACTGGAGGTAGCAGTAAAAAAGATATAGAAAAAAGACGTGAGCATAAAATATCATGGATTAAGAAGCAAACTTATTGTGTCCAATTACTTCCCACTAGTTACCATCAACAATCTTTGGGAACTCATATGGTAAATATCAAAACACCAAAAGTTCTAATATTTCTTGAAGAACTCGTTTGCATCAGCTTTTAGAACCCCATAGCCCATTTAGATGCTGAAATTACCATATTTCTCATCTTCACATTGGCCGTAAATATACTGAAATTACTGTCAAAACGCCATTGTGAAGAATATTATCACATATAATATAATATTCCATTTTAAGTTATGGATAACTAAAATAATAAAAAAACGGCCATTCTATCTGTGGCCCTGTATTTCTCTATTCTTGATATTTCCTTTTTATCAATTTCCTTCCTCCACTACTCATGTTACATTTCCTCTCCACAAATAGAAAACTAAAATGGACTGTTGTAAAAATCGTTTCTAGGCGGTAAACGCCACCTCACCTATGTGATTTCAGCTAATCAGACCTGCTAATCGGTCAAACTCAGGTCAAATAGGACCTTTTTTTAAAAGGCAGTCGGACCTAGGTTTATTGTTTTGTTGTGTTTCCGACTTTACATTTAATTGTTTTTGTTTGAACTATACTATGTGAATTTTGAGGTATTTATGTGACCGTATATATCTAATTTTTCAAAATGATATACATACAACTTTGAAACATTACATATAAAAATTCCAATCTGATTAATCCTGATTAATTCGCTAGTCGGTATCCCCACCGACCGATTAGCGCCTAGCGAGTTCTACAACACTGCAAGCATGAAAATGTGTAAAACAAAGATAAATCAGAGACTACCCGCATATACAAATCCAGAAATATTGATACCAGCCAGATAATATTTTCACAATGTTCCAAAATATTCGCAAATATCTTATCTTCAGATATTTATGTAACTAGTGTAATTAGTTCGCGAGGGTTAACTTTTCTTTCTCGCTAGTTGTTTCACAGTCTACACTCGAGTTCTCTATTAGACTAATGGTGTTTGTTTGATCTTCATGATTCGGTTTTGTTTGGGCTAAATGACTGGATTTTTTAAGTTCTGTTTCTTGTTACTAACATCCATACCCGACCTACTGAACTTGTAGTGTATAAACTTAACTTTTAATTCACGTCTGTGTCTTGAGGCTCAATAAGAAGTATGAAACTTTAAGAGGTGTATCTTTCCATTAGGACATACCAAAAGATACTAAATAAGTAACACAAGTTAACTAGTTATTCTGGTTTGGATGATTATGAATGATCACCTAGATAACTGGGCTACATATTGCTTCTGAAAACACTACTAATTTTAAAAGTGTGACTTTAAACAGGTTAACAGATTCTCTTGTGTGTGTCAATCTCCATCAACACCCCCTCCAAAACCCACCCACATTTTCTTCATGTGTAAGCCACAACCATGGAGAACAACAAATAGCAAAATCGGAGTGCTGAAGACATTAATTTTATCTTAAAAGGATAGAAAGATGGAGGCACGAATAATATGTTAAAAATATTAAAGTTGGTTGATTGGGAAAGAGAGGGGGGGGGGGGGATAGTTATTTGTATTTCCCATAAGCCACTGGCTACTTCCAAGTTCCAACCTAATTTGGAACTTTCACTCAATTCAAGGTACTCCGCTACTCGCCTCTTTTGAAGTCTAGGTCAAGATCCTCTAAAAAAAAGTTAATAATTGATTTTTCCGGCCCTAGTTCTCTATGACCTTTCTTTACAAATTAAAAACCTACTAATTGGTAATTAGATCCTTCATAAGAAAGTTAAGTAAATTTGGCGGGAATATATTCATGAGCTTAGACAATAAAATTATTTTAAGACCCAATTGCGTGTGTGCATCACCCCTAAATTGGTACTTATAGTGTGCCACTGAAATTATGAAACTAGATTTGGGTCTCAACTGGCGAACTATACTGTACATTTCAAGAACATGGAAACAGAAAAAAAAAATGTGAAGGCTAGCCCAACAGACCTTAACATCCCAATAAACTTTCTAAGAAGTGGAAATTTGGTTGCAAGCCCCAAAAGTATATAAGGTGTATAAATACCAGAAAATGTGCTCATATAAATGAAGTAGTTAATGGTGGCTTGGGCATCATACTTCAACGTTTTAGGCCAGTTTCATTACCCAAACCAAGTACAGTGGCAATTTCATCAAGCATCAAAAGAAATGATACATAATAATGATATTTAATCCGATGTACGCAACTGCAACCGAAGTTTCCCTTTACTGTCATGATTAGAAAATGCATCTGAACTAGAATGAAAAATATATACCAACTTAATTGATCCTCTTCATCAGATAATAAATCTAAAGTATTTAGCTTTTTCGTTACCATAATATATGAAGCAAGAAAGAAACTACTGTACCTGTGGAACAAGGAAGAATGATTCATTTGGTCGGTGCACAAGGGAAATAAGCATTCCTGCATTGGAAGGCACAGTCCTTGAACCAAGGCGCTTCAAGATTACTCTTAGTGGGGCCCCCATCACTACCTCCCTTACAGATGCAATCTTTACCAAAAGACTTTGTTTATTCTCTGCACAATCAAGAAAATATAAATCATGAACAGATGCATGTTACTTTCTTAAAGTGGCTTGGCTTGTTTTATAACTATTATACCTTCATTTGGAGGAAGTTTGGACAGGTTAAGCTTAACGGTGAGATTAAAGCCGTCTCTTGGAGGATCAAGGATTTGAACAACAGTGCCATATGCTGCTTTTATAGCCTCGATAGCTCCAAGTGGTAGCCCACTTGAGAAAGCAGTCTCTGGAGGTGGTGTCGGGAGTGATACTGACAGATGTAGAAGATGTGGATTCTTTATTGATGCCTGCAACAATTTAAAAAAAAACTATCAAGCTATATATTATTTCCCATATTATTCATTTTTCTATCAAGAAAGCATGATAAAATATATATAAGTGATTAGAGCAGGTAACCTGGATATGGTAACGAACATCATCAAATTCAACCCAGTGGCAATCCAACTCGACTCCTTTATCAATACTATAAAACCAACATAATGAGTGCTACTACAAATATATAATAATAGAGTAATAGGTCATATCTAAAGCATTAAAATCATATATGATATTAAAGTATAACTTAAGCAACAATGAAATGGCATGCTACATTATAAGCAAAGACCTCTAAGAGGTTGCGAGGTCATGTTAAATTCTCGTGTTCATCAATGTTAAGTTTAAACTGCATTTGAATATATTTATAATATTTAATAATAAGAAAGGAAAAGGAGGGTAGTTACTTTTGAACGCGATTAGTCAAGATCTGTAGGAGGTATCTTGAATGAGACTGAAGTAATATCATGGTCTATCTATCTGTATGCATGGGTTCGATCACGCATCATCTCTCCGCATCTTTGATTTATGCTTTCGTTTTCACTTCACATCCTTCATATTCAATAAAATAGAATACAATATTATATTAAAGTTATTATGAATTAGGGATGGCAATGGGTCGGGTTTAGGTATTCCCAAACCGGTACCAATTGTGTCATATTCATGGGATGGGGTTGGGGTTTCATTGCCATATCCCTAAATTCAATTCAATTCAATGATCCCAATTGTTATAGATAGAATTAGTAATAAAAAGAATAACAGACCTAGAATGAATGAATGAATCCAATTGGCATTCAAATCTCTGGATCAATTAGGCAGCCGTTCCGTTAAACTGAACCCAGATAGATAGATAGATAGATAGATAGATAGATACATACGACGCTTACCTTTGAAATGGAAGTGAATCGAGAGTGTTATGTTATGTTAAGTTGGATTCCAAATGTTTGCAAGCGGGTTTCGTGGAGGACAAGTGACGCTCAAGAGAATACAATCGGAACAAGAAGACGAACACGACCGTATCAAATAATAATAATGATCCCAAATCAGGTTTAGTTTTTTCCCCTCTTTTCGAAAGGTTGCATATGTAATATTATTCATTGAAATTTCATAAATAATAATATTTGTGTTACACACAGATAAAAATATATAAAGGTTCTTTTATGTGTATGTGTTATATATTTTGATGAATTGTAAACGTCAGATAATCTAACATTATTAATATAAGGTATCACATTATTGTTTTAATTGAAAGAATCCAACATACAAATACAAACAGAAAAATGGCAGTTTAAAACATATTTTTAACTTATACCATGAAAACAAAAAAAGACATATTAATTAAAACTTCAACATCTACCGACGTCATATGTTGTAAACTATAAAGCGTAAATGTTGTAACATAAGGTGTGTGTTATAAAAACTATTTTTATTGAAATTATAAAACACATAAGTACAAAACATAAAGAATGTTACAAATATAAATTTAACAATGAGATCTAACAATTATAATTTTTATAAAAAGGTTTCATAAAACAACAATAAAATCCAAACCTCATGACTTAAACCGTCATTTCAATCCAAACATCCAAAAATCCGGTCCAAAGGTTCATAAATAATTTCCCAAAATCCAAAAAATGCAAAATAACAAAGTCTCAAAATTTAAAAATAATAATAACAATATAGGCAATTAATTGCCTTTATTACTCATTCTCCAACTTAGAAGTTATTTAAAATGAAATTGTTTATTACGTGAATAATTTATTTAAAGAAGTTTTATATTTGGCATCCTATGTGGATAACCTAATTAAAAGACATACAGGTTTTACTTTTAATAGTATAGATAGATTTAGGAATAAGAATGATGATAAAATCTAATGTATTGTATGGGGTTGAATGTATGATAAATATGAAAAAAAAATTGTTTATAAATCAAAGTTGTATAAATACTTATTTGAATACAATATTCATGGTTATACATATTGTTATACATTTAGGGAATGAATAGATTGCACAATGTGAAAAAAAAAATTGTAAATCGTTAAATACTTCTATGTATACAAAAGGACGTTTTATCCTTGTAATTATTTGTTACGAATAATGAAACGATTTAAAAAGTAACATTGTCACGATATTGTTTTGATATACTTTACTTTTGTACATTACATTTTTTTATAATATAATTTTCAGATGTTACTCAAGATGTTGCAATGCCCTAAACTCAAGGTGTATTAGCAGTTGAATTTAAACTTGCAGCATAGTTCGTCAACTTAGAAATTCATAAACTTACAGTGGAAGCATACAAATCCTTTATAGCCGAAAGTACATAATCCATACACAAGAAAAAAAAAATATTATCTAAAACATAACACAAATCAAAACTTAAAGGGTCATTTTCAGCCACATAACTCTGTTGTCACCGCATTAGTACTAACCATGCCTTTTTACGACCAGCACCTTCTAACATGATGTGCATACTAAATTTAAACTCGTTGAATGAGTTATAGCTTTCATAACATTCATCGGTTATTAAATAGATTAATAACACATGCGTACTACATAGAGTACAAAATATGCATATCCTATCATACCTTATGTTATAAGTTTATAGAGTTTAATTTCCTATAGATCTACACATATTTCATATGAGGTCGTGATACCCCCCCCCCCCAATTTTTACAAATGATCTTAATCAGTTGCCAAATTATACAATTGGGGGGCAGTGTCGCAAGGGCAAACACACACCTCGAAGTGCAACATATGATCACATGGTCCAAAGTAGATCTAAACTATGTATTGACTTATAACAACGTACTTTAAACACATGCATACTCTTAAGAAAACATACAACCCATTAACCTTCCCATGCCCGGATGTCCTAATCACAAAAAAGATCCATTCCTAAAAAAAAGCTTAAGTATGCGCTTTCCAAGTTCATGTTTCACAAATTCTCGTACACTAAGGTATTTGCTCATCAAGTTCATGCATGCTTTAGTACTCACACCCACATTACCTGCATAATATAGCTCTCGCACAACCTTAGTAATCTCATGATCAAGATTGCTTAGCTCTATGAGAGATCTACGTTAAGCTAGAAGAATATCCCGTGTGACTACTAGTATATGCAACAACTACCTACGTGATTACCAATGATGTGAATACTATTCATGCGATAACTATCTAAGCGATTACTAATCTTAATGCGTAAACTTTTTATATATGAACTAATCTAGTAAGTACTATACGTGTGATAACTAACCATGCGAAAACTTTTAGAAACCCTAAATCGAGCTGTATTGGTGACTGGAATTGTGTAATCCTGTAAACATATCATGATGATATTCCCCTACATCTTGACTACCTCTCATTTTTTATAGAACTGATAGATGTGGGTAAATGGGAGCCGAATAGAAAACTGAAAGCTAAGAAATATCATTAATCTTGAACTGGTTAACATAACTTTCATCCACCTCGGGTGAGCTCCTCCATTGTGGTGGCTCACATAAAAAACCAACAATTAAAATGGCAACCTAATGTCCTATTTATGCCCCCCCCCCCCCACCCACCCACCCAAGAGCTTTCTTCTCCAAGCTAAGATCACCCTTGAGACATAACCTTGAAGTGTCTCCATGTGTTAGGCTGACACTAGGAAGTGTCGGCCAAAAGCACGTAGGTGACATAGCTAGTATTTTCGGAAATGTTGCCATGTGCTAGGCCAACACTATAAGTTCTCTAGGAAGGGTCGCCAAAAGTGTGAAATGACCAGGAAATTATCAGTTGTGTTTAACTAATAATATCATTCTTAAACTAGACCCAACACAAGATATTGACTTTATGATACAGTAGGCTTCGTATCACATCATAGTGAAGATCCCATGCAAAACCAATAACGATAACACGATCCTTAACCCGAAAACATACCTTAAACTGAATCGAGCCTCTAAATATTAAACTAAAGATGTTAAGAGATCATGTTAGATAATTTTCACCGACAAATATTCACCAAATATGCTCTTCTACAACTTGGTACTGAAAGCAGGACCAGAAACGAGAATCCAGCCTTCTTTCCTAGCTTCTCTCTTTAACTTGTAAAGCAAGTTTGATGAATTGAAGAAAGACAGGATTAACTGATGGCTGATTATTAAGGTTTTTTATTTAATTTTTAGCGTTAATATAAAATGCCCCTCAAAACTATTAAAATTTTGTACCATTTATGTTACAAATGTGGAAATTTGAAGTCAAAGATATGACATAGGTATTATAAATACTTTGATCTCGTGTTAATTTGCTGTAAATAAGGAATGAAATAAAAAGTTATAACTCTAGTATTAATATTTAATTCATTTTTACTAAATTGAAATTTGAAAATATAGTTTATAATAATTGTATTTATTTTGTAAACTAGAATACACATGCATTGGTCGCACCAATGAGGATTTCAATTGAATTTAGAAAACAATAACTTAGGACACATATTTCATTGATAAAAGCGTGAAAGTCTTAGAACTAATCATCAAAAGGACAATAGATCTGGATTATGGGCAGGGCCGTCTCCGAGAATTTATGTACCTTACCGAGCCGAAATAAAAAGGCTCGTATACCCTAACGAGTAACGAATATATAAATTAGTTTTTTTAGACGACAATAACATTATAACAATAAATATAGCAAAAATATAAAAATAAGATCAAATACATTAATAGCTAACGACTAATCGATTATTTGTAGAGTTCTCCTAACATTCCTTATCAAATAGATTTTGGTTTGGACCAAGTAAAATTAACAATTTATATTAACATTGTATTGTTTAAAAAATAAAAAGAACTTTTTGTTATTTAAAATGAAAAAAAAAAAGATAAGTTGAAAAAGATATTCAAGTCTGCAAAGTTATTATACAAAAATAATAATAAAATAATACAATTGTCTTCTTAAAAACATGCATCCCGCTTCAACTTCAAACCCATCGGAAAATTTCCTGGCGAGTTTTTTCTTTGTTATATCTTTTTTCTTTCTTCTTTTCTCATTATTTCACAAGCCATTGACCAATTTCAGTTCTTAATGTTAGAAAAAACAAGCATATGTTTAAAACTTTTGTGCCATCTACCGAAACTGTGTCTCGGACGAGGGTGCGGCTCGCACACCTCAAGAGCCGGCCCTGATTATGGGAGACAAAGTCTTTAGAAAAAGGGTAGGAGGGAAAGTTTGTTATCGAATTAAGAAAATAATCAGTTGGAATGTGATTGTCTTTGAGAATGTCATAGACTCCCACAAGGAACAGGGAGGCATGGATTTTGGGAGATGTGGTCTCGGGAAAATGGAATGTGAGAAAAATGTTGTTAAAATTAAAAAAAAATTACAAATTTTGTCCTTTTGAATTAGCTAAATTATGGAATGGGTCCTTTTTGAAAATGAGTTTCACTTTTTATCCTTTATTTGCATGTTTGGCTCGGTTTTAGTCTTTTACGCTAACGGATGTTAAGCTTTTCAGTTAAGTGTAAGCTTGTGCACTCCACATGAGGGTATTTGGTCATTTTATCATTAAAGGACTATTTGTTTTAAAAAGCAAAAATAAAAATAAAAAAAATTTAACTTTTAATGTTTTTTAAAACCAGATAATAATATGTGATGGTGGGACCCACCTAACATTAAGAAAGACTTTATTACATCAATCTCTCACCACACACTTCATCTCTCAAGCTGTTCTTCCTGGAAGTCACCGACAACTCAACTTCGTCCCACCAAGGTTTGAAACCACCAACACCATCATGTTCTCTTGAAACCGACACCACCACTTCGCCCTAAAACCACCGGCACCAATCCTTATTTCTCCGGCAGACAACCCCCGTACCTCAGTGCCGCCCTCTGTAGAGGCTTGCCGGAAAGCCGTTTTTGGGACTTAGACATTAACAATCGCCACAAAATCCTTCTCCATCGCCCGATCTGAGCCTGAAATCATCACCGCCGCCGTTGTCGTTACACTTTGGCGGAACCCTAGCTTCTCTTTCCTTTCCCAACCGCCACCACCGCCATTGCCGCCGCCATAATCCTACTACAACTTCACACTATGTACAACCAAACACCATCATACAATCATACAAAACAGAACCACCTCCTCCTTCTAATTGTTCAGATCTGCAACGGCTCGTATCAAAACATGCCTGAATCAGACCAAATTGAAACTATCGGCAACTCTCCGGCCATTCTCCTATCTCCGGCGGCATTCAAGGCATGTGCCGACACCGAGGAGGTTTCGGATAAACTTGCCAAGGTTTTTGGCAGAGTATGGTGGTGCGTCTGCTGAGACGAGTGGTAGTGGAGAAGGGAACGACGGTTCACGAGATGGTAATCAAGGGAGTGGTGGTGGTGGTTAGGCTAGACAAGAGTTTTGATTAGTTAAAGGTTTGTGTGAACCTAATTCTTGGTGGGACGAAGTGGTCTCAGGATGGGAGGCATGGATTTTGGGAGATATGGTCTCAGGAAAATGGAATGTGAGAAAAATGTTGTTAAAATTAAAAAAAAAAATTACAAATTTTGTCCTTTTGAATTAGCTAAATTATGGAATGGGTCCTTTTTGAAAATGAGTTTCACTTTTTAACCTTTATTTGCATGTTTGGCTCGGTTTTAGTCCTTTACGCTAACGGATGTTAAGCTTTTCAGTTGAGTGTAAGCTTGTGCACTGCACATGAGGGTATTTTGGTCATTTTATCATTAAAGGACTATTTGTTTTAAAAAGCAAAAAAAAATAAAAAAAAAATAACTTTTAATGTTTTTTAAAACCAGATAATAATATGAAATGGTGGGACCCACCTAACATTAAGAAAGACTTGATTACATCATTCTCTCACCACACACTTCATCTCTCAAGCTCTTCTTCCTGGAAGTCGCCGGCAACTCAACTTCGTCCAACCAAGGTTTGAAACCACCAACACCATCATGTTCTCTTGAAACCGACACCACCACTGAGGCCTAAAACCACCAGCACCAATCCTTATTTCTCTGGCAGACAACCCCCGTACCTCAGTGCCGCCCTCTGTAGAGGCTTGCCGGAAAGCCGTTTTTGGGATTTAGACATTACCAATCGCCACAAAATCCTTCTCCATCGCCCGATCTGATCCTAAAATCATCACCGCCGCTGTTGTCGTTACACTTCGGCGGAACCCTAGCTTCTCTTTCCTTTCCCAACCGCCACCACCGCCATTGCCGCCGCCATAATCCTACTACAACTTCACACTATGTACAACCAAACACCATCATACAAAACAGAACCACCTCCTTCTTCTAATCGTTCAGATCTGCAACGGCTCATATCAAAACATGCCTGAATCAGACCAAATTGAAACTATCGGCAACTCTCCGGCCATTCTCCTATCTCCGGCGGCATTCAAGGCATGTGCCGACACCGAGGAGGTTTCGGATAAACTTTCCAGGGTTTTTGGCAGAGTATGGTGGTGCATCTGCTGAGACGAGTGGTAGTGGAGAAGGGAACGACGGTTCAGGAGATGGTAATCAGGGGAGTGGTGGTGGTGGTTAGGCTAGACAAGAAGATTTTGATTAGTTAAAGGTTTGTGTGAACCTAATTCTTGTAATGTTGTCATCTATAGGGCTTTTACTTTAAATTTTTTAGTTTCAATTATGTTACATAAATTGTCCTTAAGGGGTAAAAGGACGAAAATGCCCTCATGTGCAATGCACATGGGGTGACTTAACTGAAAAACTTAACATTCGTTAGTGTAAAGGAATAAAACCGAGCCAAACATGCAAATAAAGGACAGACAGTGAAACTCATTTTCAAAAAGGACCCATTCCATAAATTTGATAATTTAAAAGGACAAAAATTGTAATTTTTTCTTAAAATTAAGAAAATAGTTAGTTGGGATACAAGTGTCTTTAAGAAAGTCATCAAAGTCTCACAACGAATCATGGAGACGATGGGAGTATGAATTAATTATGATAAAGGAAATCTCTAAAAAGAATATGAGGAAATGCTCTTGTCCAAATTAAAAAATAAATCAGATGGGTTACGATTGCCTTTAATGACTAGTTCAATAAAGACTTTCCCAAAGACAATCGCATCCCAATCGATTATTTTCTTAATTCCAACAATGTTTCCTCCTACCTTTCTCCAGAGATTCCCTCTCCCATAATCCATGCCTCCCCATGTTCTGGTTATTCCTTCTAGAACTTTGATGACTACCTTAGCATGTGTTTTAGGCGTGTAAGAGCATTCTCAACCTATCCATCATTCTCATCTCTATACTTACACTAAAAACACAACATTTCTCTCTTCTGTTCAATTAAATAATATTTTTTTATACTTTTATCCTTACATTTCTCTTTCTCCTGTGCTCACAACCAATTTAACAAATATTAAAAAATAAATATGGGCAAATTTATTTCCCCAAAATTACAAAAAAAAAACACTACATTTTCTTTCTCCACCCTATATTTTACACTCAAAACCTCACCCTATAATTTGTAAACTTCTCTCACATAATTTTGGGGGATACGATGAGAATGCTCTAACGGTGTTGTAGCCCCCCTATATATGTGTGTGTGTGTGTGTGTATTACACACACATACTAATATAATAATATTTTCCAAAATAACATAACTAGCGACAAATCCTTGCCCCCCCCCCCCCAACACCACTTATCAACGCGGGGGGTGGGGGGTGTTCCTCACCCTTGTCGCCCCCAATTTGTCATCCCACCACCTAGTCTAAGGTAGTCATCAAAGTTCTAGAAAGAACAACCAGAACATGGGGAAGCATGGATTATGGGAGAGGGAATCTCTGGAAAAAGGTAGAAAGAAATGTTATTGGAATCTATCTATTCTAATAAAAGATTACTTATTTTTGCCACTTGTCATCCTCATAGCCCTCCTCACATTTTTTTCACTTATTTTAATATATGATCCTTATCTTTTAAGTCATGTGAAGTTTGTTTCCATTATATGTAAGAGCATTCACATCTCATTCCATATATTTTCTCTATAATTTAGCTAAAAGCAAAATTCCATAAATTTATCTATCATTTTTTTAAAATTCTTTCACATTCTATTCCCTATTCATATCCATAAATTAATTCTTTATTATTTTTTTCTCTTTTGTCTTATTATATAGTAAATGGTGATTGGTAGATATGTGATATATTATATGGTATGGATAAAAAATGAGTCCCTATATTTAGGGATTTACTTTAGTTGCCATATAACTCATCCATATAATAGGGAATTGATTGGAGAGGTGATTTTGATGGTTTTTTTAAAATTTACCCTAAATAATATGGGTTTGACAACTTTAGAGAATAGATTGAGAATGCTCTAAATCTTAATAGATTCATTAACATTAATGGTGAAATAAGAAAATATTAAAATTGACGTTACAAGTTTGGTAGAATATAATTCTAAAGTCACAGGTAATCACAAATTAAAGCTTATAAAGGTGCATTATTGTCGAAGAATTTGGATTTGTATGGTAAAACACAAATTGTTTTTTAAACTGGGATTCGAGCAATAGTGCATAATTTTTTATATAAGATTGGTTTCAAATTTGGATTTAAAATCTTCTCATATGCATTTAAACTCGGGAAAATGTGTATTTTCTTAATTTTCTCAAAATGTTTTGTACAAATATTGCAAACATAGAGAATACCTATTATATATCTTGGTGTTTAGCATTAAATTATTGAAGTTGAATTTAAATTTATAATCTATATGTATACCGATTTACTATATGAAGTATATGTCATTTATTTATATGATTTTTTTTGTTTAGTATAAAGAGTTTTAGCAATAAGAAATCAATATTTAGTTTTCAATATTTTCTTTTATAACTCAGACCAAAATGCTTCAGAACATATATTTTCACATTAATTTATAAAAAATAGTTAATCCGGTTAAAAGTCATTTATCATGCTTTCAACAAATCCGAAATCTTTGCTTTTTTTTTCCTATAAGTTTTTAATATATATATATATCGATTAATTAAATATTCCAACAACTCCTATAATATTAACAAATGACAGGGGATTAGTATTCAAAATTTAAACATTTCTTATCCAATACTTCCAACTATTATAAATAAGAATCACTACCTTCATGCAACTTTAAATCTTCTATTATTCTACTAACTCAGAATAATCATTTTTATTTGATCATGACTTTAAGGTTAGTATGTCTTTGTCATTTTTCATTAATATGAAATGAAAAAAATCATTTTGTTACATTTTAATTTCCGATTTTATATGTTGCTTGATTATACAATTGTTAATTGTAAAATATAAAATCAAGTAAATATTTGTCATACACAGAATATTAATGACACTCAATTTATCATGATTAATCACTTTCAAATTCTAAAAATTATAAGGATGACTATATCATCAAAATTCAGGTAATATGGTTTTTTGGATAATCATGTTTTGGGATAAACAAGAGTACATGATCTCAAATGACATTATATATATTAATTGATTAACAGGTATGATATTTTATTTGTAAGAATATTTTTTTGTTAGTTTCATGGATATATTATCATTTATCTAGGGTTTGTATGTATTTAAAGAATCTTATTTATCACAAGGACAATTATATGTGACTATATCAAGAGTTATAAACATACTTGTATGTTATCTTATCAAGAGTTGTAAGCATGCATGGACTAAAGATTTGATTTGTGATAAACAATGTATACCAACCAATACGATCATAAATGTAGTGTACAAAGACTGTTTTACTTATTTGTATCATATTTGTGTAATCTTAGTTATGTAATTTCTGTAATTTTAATGTAAATTGTAACTGTATATAATATATGATCATTTTGTTAATTATATTTCACTTAATGAATAAAATACAAAATTTTTATCAATTACCCGTGTAATATATGGGCCTCAAACTAGTTAAGATAATAACTGATTGGGATTCGATTGTCTTTGAGAAAGTCATTAAAGTCACACAAGAAATTATCATAACGACAAGGGACACCAATTGTAGGTTGGGTAATCTCTAGAACTGGGTGTCAAAAGCACTTAAGTCATTAATACGAATGTTTTAAGTAAATTTGCATGTAAGACCATTCCCCCTTTTTAAGTTTCGTAACTTTTCTATGGTAAAAAATGATAAAATATTAAATTTAAAGAGCAAGATTTTACGTGTTTAATAATTTAAAAGGGTTTATCTATCTATCTATCTATAATAATAATAATAAATATATATAAACGAAGACATGAAAATCCTACGTGTCGCGATGTGGTCACTCCCCCTTTTATTGGAGTCACCAGATTTGCTTGATTTTTAAATGGAGGCTTCTCATGCATTTGACCCGAATTCATAGGTATTGGTCTTACCAAACCCAGATATTCCTTAAACGGGTTATAACATCTCATTAAATTAAAAATTATCCTCACCAAATTTTGATGTAAAAATCCTATAAAATAGGATATAATAAAATTAATATCTTATTTATTTTAAAAAGGATATATATAATTTGATAGTAAAAAAAATAAACGGGTATTGGGTCTCATCAAACCATAAGTATATTATTAACTTTCATAAATATTATTTATAATTAAAAAACCAATTTTATATTAAAAAAAATAAACGGGTCTTGGGTGTCATTAAAACCATATAACTTTTTAAACCGGGTTCTAACATCTCATTTATTTGTGAAACAATTTATCATCGAACCATAAGTATATTATTAACTTTCATACAATAAAAAAATATAAATTCAAAAAATAAATAAATATTAGAACAAACAATATAAAACAACTCTCATAATATGAAGGATAAAAACTAGTACAACATAAAACACAATTGAGTGTAAGACCTACAAAGGCTACAATAATGACTTCAAACTTTGAAAGTCGTGTAGATAATCACAAGGCGTACGATGGTGACAATGGTTATTTAGGGGTGGATTTGTAACACAAAAGCCATTTTTTATATTGTGAAAAGAAAAGTGTCACTAAAAGTTAATTTGTAGTATTAGGTTTAGAAAATGTCATTTATAAAATACTTTAATGGTAGCATTTCTACTAGTATAAAAAAAATTAAATACTAATTAAGTTTGGAAATTATAAAACGATATTTTAAGATGAGATATGATTGAAAGTGTGTCGTTGAAATGAAAATCAATTTTTTTACCCAGTTTGAGACAAACCAAACTCAATTATCTGTTTGCGAGTTGTAAATTTATATATTACAAGGGGTGAAAAGTGATATAAGAGAAGCGCTAAAAGGTAAGTATTGGACTGGACTTAGAATTTTGACACGTGACAATGAATATTTACTTATTTATTAGATATAGATCAATTAACATTTACTCTATTCAAATTACATCATCAAACACAGAGAACAACACATAATCCATATTCTTTTTCTTAAACGATTAAAAACTACATAAAATATTACTAATAGATTCTTTATCACAAAAATCCACAAAGACATCATAAATTATATTTGATAATTATGTGTTTAATTTAGATAGAACTTGAGTTTCTTGACCAAATCCACACGGGTACACGAACATAGTTGTTTAAAAGTTAACAATACAATTAATATATTTCATATGACATGGTCTTCAAATGGTGGTGGGACGGCTAAGTTATATATTCCCTTGTTGTATGCTACTATAAAAGGCAATCAAGAAGCATACGAGTATACCAACAAATTTCTTCTTTTCCTTGGCTTTCATATTGCAAAGTGCAAACCATATAAAAGTATTGATGGCTTCTCATTTTCTTTTTCTTGGTCTTATCATGCTCATAACTTGTTCTTTTTCCTTGGCATCCGACAATAGCCCGCTTCAAGATTTTTGTGTTGCCGACCCGAATGGCCCAGGTTTGTAACACTTCCTTTGTTAGAACAATTTGCATTTAATCGTATACTAACTGATTTATCGTTATGGTTTCACCAGTGCTAGTGAACGGTTTTGCTTGCAAAGATGCAAAGTTTGTGCAGGCTAATGATTTCTTCTTTAGTGGACTACATTTGGTAGGAAACACCTCAAATGTGGTTGGTTCTCGGGTGACTCCTGTGACAGTTTCTCAACTACCCGGTCTCAACACCCTTGGCATCTCAATGGCCCGTATAGACTTTGCTCCTTGGGGTATTAATCCACCTCACACGCATCCTCGTGCTACTGATCTTGACAGTCATTCAAGGAAGCCTTCAAGTCGGGTTTGTCACATCCAACCCAGGAAATCGTCTAATCAAGAAAGTACTTCAGAAGGGTGATGTTTTCGTTTTTCCAGAAGGTCTCGTTCACTTTCAGAGGAATGTTGGATATGGCAATGCCGTTGCCATTGTCGGTCTAAGCAGCCAAAATCCGGGTGTTATTACAGTTGCAAATGCCGTGTTTGGAGCAAAACCAGATATCCCAATTGATCTTTTGGCCAAGGCTTTTCAGGTGGATGTGAAGGTGGTCGATGAAATTCGGTCAAAATTCTAGACTCCAAAATTCGGTCAAAATTATTCATGAAATTCATTTGATTTTCGAATTGTTTTGTTTTATTTATTTTTTCAATCAAACTTTATGAAAGGGAAAAAGGATTATTATTATTTTTCATGATCATTTCTAATTACCACTTGCCACATATAGTACTCATACACGATATGGTAACTAAAAAAGAAGAAGAAAGTCTAAAGAAAACACTTTTATACTTGGCTATCCAATTGAACTAAGAGAGGTTGTTTAAAATCTTAGTTCTTGTATAAAATCAGTAACATATAAACATGAAATCAATACAACATTCTAACGTAACACATATGAGTTATAGTACAAAATCAACAATATATAAATAGTACTTACGCCCGGAACTTGCTGGCATTTGAACTGAACATCATAAATAAGGAATGAAATAAAGAACTCATTATTGGGTTTATAATTTATAAAGGCTTTGGGACTGGCTCAAGATTAAGGGCCGGCTTAGGCCCATATTTTGTTTGTTGTTCATTATATTTATACTATATATAAATAATATATATGAGCGAGAGACCTTTTAAATTTTAAGAAATTTTACAAGTAACAATGAATTGAATTTTAAGATTATAGTGGTAAAATATTCTTTGCTTATTCAAAAATAATATACAATGATGGTCATTCAACTTCAATCAAGTTTTGTTAATATATTATATAGTTGCATATTTCCCCCCTAATTATTAACCAACTACCTCACGACATTTTAACAGCCATAACTTTTTCACACAATAATATTATTTCTAAAAAATTACACCATAAAAACGATAATTTTATTATCTTTAATTTGAGTATGGTATTGCTATAGTTTATTAATGTTTAAAAAACTAGCATGTTACATGATTACCAATTATTGCTGGCAATGAATTACGCATGTTCGACTAATGGTGTTGGAACGGGTTAGGGTTGGAACAAGTTAATACAAAAAAGGGTTAATTTAGTTCATCACTGTTCATGTTGGGATGGGTTTAGATCGAAAGGGTTCATGTCAAAACAGCCTTCGGGTTAAAGGGTTTTCGGGTCAGAACAGGTTCGTAAAAAAGGATTGGGTTAAAAGTAGTTTATTTGAAATTATTGTGCATTTCATCGTTGCTTCTTGTTTGTCGCCACCTGTTATGCGCGTTCAAGCATTAGTTACGTGAATGACATTGTTTATACATACCGTGTTGCTCACGTATAGGCATTATGCGGCGTGCTTACTTGCACCGGTTACACGCCCGATGCCACGTTAAATGCATACCACTGTCGGGTTACGCATGCACCGTTGTGAGGTTACAAAGGTACTAACACCGGTTGCATTTGTGCATACACCGCTGCATCGCGCGGGCAACTGGCTACTATATATTAATTTGTAAGTTTCAGTTTACTCATAAATGGTTAGGCTATGTGTAGTGGATGGGCTACAAAATGGGGCGTTTTACGCCATGTGACGACCAGTCAGCAAAGAGTAGGTTTTTGTTTTTGTGGTGTAATGGTGTTGTAGGCCTATATATACACACACACACACACACACATATATATATATATATATATATATATATATATATATATATATATCTCTCTCTCTCACAAACACAGTATAATAATAATAAAAACAAAAGGAAATGAGGCGATAAAAACTCGTCGCCCCCCCCCCCCCCTCACTTATCTCCCTTTCCTCGCCCGCTACGGATAGTCTTACTGTCATAAGCCAATCCTATGAGTTTCTGACACGTGTGCGTAGCTCTAATTTCAAAATAACGGTTACATAAATATGTCCTTCTATCTACCTTTTCCTTTTATCTTTACGTCTATGGTAAATATGAATCATCACTGCTCCTTCATTTTCGACGCAGGGTCGGCTCAACGAATGTGGGGGCCTAACTCGAAACAAGATTTTGAGGCCTTTTTATAACAATTGTTAAGGAAAAAAAATTGATATTACAAGTTTTGAACTTATCACCTATACTTTAGTAACAACCAAGCCAACCACCACACCAATATATTAATTAAGTTTACAATACTCGTTATAATATATCTACATATAATGTTTTTTTGGATTTGGAGGCCTTAACCGAGTGTGGGCCTAAAGCCTTAACTTGTTTTCGTTGTCCCATGAGCCACCCCTACTTTGACGCGGTGAGTTCTCAACGGAATCTGCACCGCCGAATTCTTAGCCGTTGAACAAAATCTCGGTTTGCTCTCTGATTTATCCTCCGAGACTCTACACTGGCAAAATTCGTTCGTTGATTTGGTTCTCTTCATCATCAGGTATCGTCTTCTGTTTATGGTTTGTGGAATATGGTGTTTGTTTTCGAATTTGGAATTCATTTGATATGGTAATAGTCGAATGATTAACAAAGAACTCGTTAACCCTAGCTTTCTACCATCCACTTAATCAGACACTCCCACCTCTAATTTATTTCCCTACGTTTGAAAGTAATGCCTTTTATTGCTTACTTGATATAGGCGGTTTTACTGATAAGGAGACCGCCCCCAAGAAACCTCAATAAACCTTGGTGAGTGCTCTTTATGGTAAACACGTACATGATTTGGAGGAGCGATTTGATATGACCCGAGACAAAAGGCAGTTTTAGCTTGTCTCAAGGGGGCTCATGCCCAGGATTTTTTGACTGCTGTGCCCATTGAAGGTCTTGGGCAACGGATGTCGGCAGTTGAATACAGAGCCATCCTTAAATACCGGCTTATGGTTCCCCTTTTCCCTCCAGATGAATTATGCCCCATTTGTAAAAAAGCTTGTTTGGATAGATTCGGTGAGCATGCCCTCCACTGTAAGGAATTTCCGGGATTCAAGTATCGTCATGACTGGGTTAGAGATGTGTTATGGGATGTGCTTAGACGTGCCGGGATCTCAGCCAAGAAAGAGGCACCTGTTAACTTTTTGACTGATCCGCGTGAGGGAAGATCTACCCTGCGTCCTGCGGATGTTCTTGTGTTTGGCTGGGCAGAGGGTAAGCATGCGTGTGTTGACCTCACTGGGGTGTCCCCGTTGGTGGGGCTGAGAGACAGTGGCTTCGTACCGGGACAGACGGTTTTGAGAGCGGAGTCTAGGAAGGTTGCTAAGCATGAGACATCGTGTTTGGAGAATCGACACATGTTCATTCCATTTGCCTTCGACACTTTTGGATCCCTAGCTCCCGAGGCGGTTCGCTTCTTGGAGCGGGTGGAGAAGGTGGTCCACAGTGACTCGCAGAGCCCGAGGAACCAAGGATTTATATTTAGTAGAATAGGCTTTGCGATTCAAAAGGGGATAACGACGCAGCTTGTTGCTCGCTTACCCATTATCCAGATGTAGTTCGGTTTGTGTTATATATAAAAGGATCAATATTTTCTAAAAAAAAAAATTCTAAAATAATTTTGCTTTCTTCCAATTGAAGGAAACCTTCCTTAATTTAAGTACAACAATAACTCATTTGTAGAGTCATCTCCGTCCTTTTTTTTTGGCATTTTGGTTTTCAAATTAGGTTTATATGGGTTGTTGATTGATTAGTGATTACAATTGGAGGGTTGTTGCTTCTATAGTTAGGGCTTCTTGGATGAACATATGGATGAAATTGGACAGGGGAAGAACATATGGATACTCAGGACAATGAAGGTGAAAGTAACTTTATGCATTTATTCTACATTCGGTTATTATTCATGCGCATGATATTTGAATTGGAATTCGATTATTAATTTATGGTAGGGTTGCTTGACGGAACTCGAGTTTACTCATGTTGTGATCGAGGCGCCATTTAGGTATGTGTTAAACTATTTGTACTTACTATTGGTTGGATGAAAACCATATGAATTTCAAGAATCGAGATTTTATCAAGAGGCGATTTCAAAATATTTTAAAAAATCAATCTCACTAATCAATTTCAGGAGATTGCCTCTTCAATCTATGATCACGAATGGGCATAGTTTTCTCCGCATCTCAAACCATAGCTATGGTATTGAATTTGCAACTGGACATAATTGCATTTTGTAGTAATTCTGTTTCGCTTATTTCTTTTGTCTATTATCGTAAAACTTTTAAAACATGTATAGTAGGTTTATTACAGTATGAGTCTAGGCACAATTTATTTTAACATTATATTAAGGATTTTGGATGTCAACTTTGATAACAAAGTGATGGATGGTATCAGCAGCATTATAATGTTTGTGAACCGGAATGTTACCATTAGTTATATCGTTTAGTATGTGTAGAGTGATGGATGGGTTTTATGTTACTTCTAACACATTGACACGAGGGTACATGTTCGAGCCAAAACCATTTATGATAGTACTGATCACCAAGCAATTTTAGAATTGATAAGGAACTGCAATTGTCGATTCAGTGAATTGATGATATTGCTGCTGCTCAAATGAGTGGTTCTGTTAATGATGCAGATGAAATGTTGAGTTACTAAAGTTATGAATTAAGGAACACTCTAAAAGCCATTGAACTCTCTCTTGGTTCTATTGACTGTGGACTATCCAGTTAGAGAGCATTGCTCTTTTAAGATTAAATGTTTTTATCTCATCTCATCTCATCTCATCTAACTTCACTATATTACTATTTGGTTACATGTATGATTCTGTTTACATATATATGTATATTTATGGTGTAAATTTGTTGCATACTTACCATATGCAATTAAGGTCTGTAGTCATGTCATCTAAGTATATGATTTTATTTGCCTTATATATAATATGCATGTCCATTATCACAAATGTAGGCTTAGTGTGATAGCGAGAAGATTTTTAAGTTTTATGTTTCTTTTGTATTATTAGTTATTTTTACCGTTACTATGTTTCTATTTAAACCATGTTAAAACCGGTTTGCCCCCGCCGCAAAGCACGGGTGTAAAATCCTAGTTAACTTACTAAACACAATTAGTCTCTATATATACCTAGAGGTGAAAAAAAAAAACCCGAACCCGGAACCGGACCGATAAAAAAATTCGGAACTGGTTATTTTTATACCCGGGTTTTTAATATCCAAACCCGTACCCGACCCTATCCGTAAGGTACGAATAGGGTATGCATTTTAGTACCAAAACCCGTACATGGAACCGGACCCGAGTTGTACCCGGTAATACCCGAAAAACCCGAACCGGTTACATACCCGAACCAGGTTTTACAAATACATGGAACCGGGTTTTTCAAATACCCGATATTACCCGAAAAATACTCGGAAAAATAATCCTAAAAGGTGCAACCCCTTAAAAAATCCAATTTATATTCGAAAAATATTCGACAAAAAGCCAGAAAAAAACCGAAAATAGAGTTTTTTCAATACCCAGAAATAGGGTATTCAGATACCCGGTTATTGCCAATACCCGATTTTACAATACCCGAGCATACCCGAACCTGATTCCAACTCAAACCCGTGTATTTGAAAAACCCGATTTATACACCATTATATATACCCGTTATTTATTGTAATTTTGTACTTGAGCTAATAAAGTGAAACTCTAGTTGCAGACTTGCAGTTGCATACGTGGATGTAGCCATGTAGGTCACCTTGACCGAACCACATTATTTCTTCTATATATGCCATTTATTTTCAATTTTCAGCGTTATATTCATTTGTACGTGTGTTGATTATTTAATGCATCTCACTATGTTCCTAATAAGCGGTATCAAGTATTTGGCTCGTTACACACAGTCAAATTGAAGAAATAATTCACAGAGGTTGGTTGATTACCCGTTCCAAGTTTGAAGTCGGTTTGGTGTTACCTGGGAGTCAATATAGCCGTAAGTTTTATAAGTAAGAAATCAATAACGAATTGATATAACTCACCAAAACGAAAAACACACATATTAATAAAAAAAGCTCTCATATTATGTATAACTCTCACTTATATTTATAAAAAATTATAAGTTTGAAGATTGATTGCAATCTCTCAAATCATAACTCGCATTCTCTTTTGATAAACCTTAACTCGGTTGCTTCTATTTATAATGTTAACTCTAACTTAGCTAACAAGAAACATAATAAACCTAACTTGGCTATAACCCTTAACTTGGCTATAAGTAACCCATTTTAACTCTTGGATTGTATACTTATCCGGGCCAAACAACAGTTCACACTTCTACTGATCATTACACGACTTTTCATTGGCTTGAATCTCTTCCTTAACCATCCTTTTTAGTTTCTTGAACATTATTTTTTGGATTTTTTATTTTGGAATTTGGTTCTTCAATAGGAATCTGATTCATACTTGGCTTGTCTTCTTTCAGCCCAATTATATGAAGATCCCAACCTGCAAAATTCTTTATTCAATGTTAGTTTGTATATCGGGACTTGCTATCTTCAGGAGAATCTAGTACAATCGACTCTTGGTCTTTATCAACTTCATCAAGAGCTTACATGTATAATCATGAATGGTTAGCAAATCGTGATTCATGTGAATGTCACATCCACCATACATTGCTTGACCAATACTTATGATATTGCTTTGTAGGTTTGGGATGTATTGAATATTGGTTGATAGACGCCACTCCCCCGTTTTTCCTTCAGTTAAGATCATCATTTTTCCTTGAATGTCAATACAATATTCGTTTCCAAACTTCACATGATTCGTGACTCATTCACTTAGTTAGTGAAAGTACATTTTATTACCCGTCAGATGATTCAATGCTCCATTGTCTATCTACAAAGTATCTTTCTCCACAGGCTCGATTTCTATACACTTTGGAATCATGGTAAGGTCTGATCTATCCAAATGAAGCTAAACAAATCTATCCAGTATCTTTCTCCAACGCCATTCAAAAGGGGGCGATGACGTAGCTTGTTGCTCGCTTACCTACATACAATATGTATTGTAATTGGATCCTTTTATTTAATATATGAAGATTATTGTTAAAAAAAATTAACAATCATATCTGTAAATGAATCCCAATTTGTTTTATTATAAGAACGAATATAAATGAAGAGTATAATAAACTAAACACTAATCCATCACTAAGCTAAATGATTTGAGTGATAACAAGACCAAAAGTACAAAATGATAAGTTCTTACCACCAATTACAGACTTTCGGAGACCAAAACTAAAGCATAACAACACCACCCATATATCTCCAAGTACAAATTAAGAGTGCCCTGCTATTCATAGGCAAACTCTACAACCGTTTCGCCTATTGAGTTACATCAAACAAAAAAAAATATAAGAGAAACTTCCAACTTTCGTCATTTAGTATCATAAGTTTCGCCATGCGAGACTATAACTTTCGCCTTTAATCTTTTACTTTCGTCATTTAACCAAAAAAAGCTTTCTTTATTTATTATATGAGCAATAACGGGTTTAATACTTTCGAAGTACACAATTAATTCAGCTATGTCACTTAACCCAACTCTGTCAACTTTTATCCAAGGTCATGATGTCTCAATCAATCGGTTAACCTAGTACATACGACCCCCTTACAATAGCCTAAATATGTGAAACGATGTTTAGTTAGGGTGCTGCTAAACGTACCCCCTTCTCATTCATATTTACTAAGCATACCCCTCCATCAAATTTTATATTAATACAATTTAGACCTTTTTATCGTTTCTTTTGTCATTTTGTTATCTTTTATTATCATTATTATTATTTTTTTTTAAAAAATGTTATTTTTCTATACTTATTTTAATATTTTTGGAGAGCGTTTTTTTTAATTAATAGATAGTTTACATTCTTTTATAAAAAATCATACTTTTTATAAATAAAAAGGTTAAATAACATACAATTTCTTAAACAAATTTGGCTCTTTTCTCAGCATTAATCTCATGTATCAAACCTAACAAAAAAAACAAATTGTTTTGAATACATTCTATAAAAAAAGTAGAAAAATTAGCTAGAGAAAACATACAAAACTTTTGATACATGTAAAAAAATAAACAAACCTTTAATAAGATCTTAAAGAAATAAAATAATAAAATTAATAACAAAAATATAAAAAAAAACCGTAAAACAAAAATAAAAACTTAATAATTTTTTATTTGATATTTTAAGGGGATTATAAAATAAAATAAGAGAGACTAATATGTCAATTACAAATGTTAAGGAAAAATAAAGGTTCAATAGGGGGAGGTGTATGATTAGCAAGTGACGGGGGCACGTTTAGTCTGACACTTTAGTTATCATCAATCCTACTTTGGGGCCATAAACCCTTTTGCTAAAAAAATTTATTTATAAGCCTTCGTGATAAATCAATTCATTACCCACAATTTTCTCTCCGTTACCATGGCTCTTGATCCGATCCGTTTGACCAACAGTTGGCTAATTAATCATACACTACAAACAAAAAGCCATTTAGTGGCACACATCTTTAATGGCATTTAGGTTTTGTGCCATTAATTTAGGTTTTTAATGGCACTTTGTGTATGCCACCTTGATTATAACACATCTTTAGTGGCACTTAATTTTAATGCCACTAATTAATGATTTAGTGACACTTTTGTATGCCACTATAAATCTAGTACCACACATTTTTAATAGCATTTAGTTTTTGTGCCACTAATTTACGTTTTAATGACACTTTGCGTATGTCATCTTTGTTCATAACACATTTTTAGCGGCATTTAGTTTTAATGCCACTAATTTACGATTTTAGTGACACTTTGTGTATGCCACTAAATCTAGTTTCACACGATGTTAATAACATTTAGCTTTTGTGCCACTAATTTAGTTTTTTAATGGCACTTTATGTATGTCATATTTTCTTATACCACATTTTTAGTGGCACTTAGTATAAATGCTACTAATTTAAGAATTTAGTGGCATTTTGTGTTTGCCACTAATTTAAGATTTAATGGCATTTTTAATATGAGAAAAATAAAACATATAAAAAACAAAAATAAAATCGTTATTTTATTTTATATAAAAATTGTTATTTTATTTTCCCCCAATATCTCAAACCCTCGCTTGCGCCTCCGCCTCGAACCAGATGACCACCATCGCAACCGCAACCGTCTCCGACTCTGCTCCGCCTCGAACCAGATGAGCACCACCGCAACCGCCTCCGCCTCTTCTCTTCTCCGTCGGTCAATATCCCTAGATATATATGTCAGCTCCGGAGATTATGCCGGTATGTGCACTACCAATAGTTGCAATTCGATCGGAAAACAATCGTCATAATACGTGCTATCCGACTACTTATATCTCAATTTGATAGATTCAAAGGTCCGCCATTGTTTTTATTGTTTTAATCTCACTTTAGCTTGTTTAGATTGGTTTAATGGTGCTTGTAATTTGTAAATATATTGAAACGTAACCTAATTTCATGACAGTTAGGGTTCAGGTTAGTTTATTTTCTGTATATTATAATTAGCGTTGTTAATAACAAAATACTTGATTTATGGCAGAAATTTCTAAGAAACTGTTCAGATAATGTTGAATTTGGCTTAAATTCTAGTCAGATATTGTGTTCACACTTCATAATTTACATATTCTGTCATAGACTTTTAACAACGGTGTCAACTGAAGCTATTAGCTCAGATCTAATAATAATAGTAATACTAATAAATTCATTGATTCACTATATCTATGTATTCATATAATAATATGTTATTTTATGATTTTAGACTTTATTGTACACTTAATTCTTGTAGCAAACTTAAAGATTGAGATCAAGTTCTAGTAGTTCTCAACTTCTCATGCAGTCATACTGATAATCCAGAAAGATCCTAAATTATGCTTATGTAGAACTCAAAATGTTTTGACTTATTACTAACATATTTGTTCGTGTTGCCTTTATTAATCAGTGAATGCATTTACTAAAATATGTTATTTTGAAGGCACAACCTATTTCATATAGTAATATTTATTCATGATATATAATTGTCACTCACAGTGTAATTGGAGAAAAGGGTGGGGGGGATTTATGTTTGTTAGTTTATTTTGTTTAAGTTTGTTAATATGTCCATTTCAGTCTAGTTTTAATAACTTTTTAGGAGCAACACATTTTTGTTCACATTTAATTATAATTGGTTTTAGCTTAGTTATATTACTTTATCTATGTTCAGAATATCTGTGAGTCACGCTTATATCAGTAAAAACAATGATAAACAAAAACGAACTCGTTCATTTCTTGTAAAGATCATACATGACTAATAAACTACTATTGCTAATTCACAAAAAAGATAAAATGTTTCTGATATTTTGCTCATAATAAAATTATATATTAAACAACAGATTGAGAAGCCTTTGCAAATACATGGTGGTAGGCTGCAAGGCTTGAACATAATGAGACATATTGTGATTCTTGTTTTGGTGCAGAATCAACATGTCTAATTTTCTGTTATTTAATTTGTATGTGTGAATTCTTTTAAACTATCTCAAATTTTTATGGTCATATGGGGAATGCTGCAATTCGTGCGAGGACGTTGTCAAGAAGCCTGAAGAATGTGGGAGACCAAAAAAACTGTCATATGTTACTCGCTTTGTTGAGACTGGAGTTTCTTTTGATTAGGTTGGTCTTTAAAAAACTGTCTTTTATTATTGCTATAGGCTTCCATTTCACTAACTTTAATTGTTAATACTAGTTTTCATTTGTTTTAACAGACAAGACCTGCGTTTCTGGATATTCAACAACTTAATCATTCAAACGATGAATAAGTTTTGGCTGATGCTTGTTGGGCACTTTCGTATATTTCAGATGGTACATATGATAAAATCCAAGCTGTAATTGAAGAGAATATGTCACCAAGATTTTTGAGTTCCTAAAGTGAGTATTTTAATCTTTTTTGGCTGAATTGTAATATCTTTTAGCTTGTTTTGTTTATAATGTCATGCAATTTGGATTTTTTGGTTGTTTAAGTCATTCATCACCTTTAGGACTGTCAATCATTTAAAATTCTTAAGGTAAGAATGTTAAACTAATCGTTTCTTTAGGATTTCATAAGATATCATGTGAATCAGTTTAAACTAGTCTAAAAGTATACTGCTAAATGCATCATTTTGTTGGAATGTTTCAGGGTATCTTCACGATAGCTTCATGACCTTGAAAAATTCGCGGTTAAAAACCTGGAGATGATCTTTTTACGGATAAGGAAAATGCGTTGGTTGTTTGATTACCGACATCTGAATGTGGTCCAATTTTTAACGGAGTATTGGCCAAAGGTTATAAACCGTGACCATTAATTTCTAGATTTATTTTTGAAGTTGGCATTATCTTTATTCATATAAGTTTTTGTATATTTTAGGCTGATCTTCGTTTTAAATTTTAAAGCAGAAAGGAGCACTAAAGCCAATATGAGCTTTGAAATTTGCCATGGATATAACAAGGTACTTATAAATTCCATGTTTGCTAATATAAATACTAATGTTCAATACTTAGTATCTAGACATAATTAGAATTGAAGTCATGATTCTTGACTCTTAACTGTTGTTATTTTGGTAGGGGAATGAACTATTTCCCCTGAATATTCACCGGGATCTTGTAAGTTCTACAAAATTCAAATGTATGAACTTTGTTTAATGTTTATTCATCATAATTACTAACTACTTTCTTTTCTTATGTGAGTTAGAAAATATGACTATTTTGCGGGCTGCTTCTGGAAAAATTAAACAAGAAAAAGCTCATATCCTGTCATGACGTTACATGTAAGTGTTAAAATATTTAAACTACGCAGCTCGTGTGCTTCTATTGTTGATATGGTTTATTTTAATAGGCTATGAACGGTTTTAGGTTTTAAATTAATCCGGTCACACAAGTTAGTGTTCATATTGTTTACATATTGAAAACTCTTTGTTTTTTTTATTAGGTACCTTGCATGAAAATTGAAGATAGTGAAAGAGGTTAATGAGCGCGATGAAGTTTATAGTTTTTATTCAACTTTCCTTTTTATATTTGTATTGATTTTAGAGTTACTAGATATTCGGTATGTGTGAAATGTGATCGAGCTATTAATTGTGATGAAGATATTATGATTTCTATATTCAAAAACACAGTGCCACTAAAAGTCTAAACATTTGTAGTGGCAACACAAAAAAAGTGCCACCAAAAGTCAAAAGTTTGTAGTGTTAGATGAAAAAAGTGTCACTAAAAGTCCAAAGGTTTGTAGCTGAAAAAGCGCCACTAAAAGTTCAAAATTTTTTTAATGGCATACAAAAAAGGTGCCACAAAAGGCCCAAGAGTTTGTAGTGGCAGTCGAAAAATGTGCCACTAAAAGGCTTTAGTGGTAGCGCTTCTAGTGACACTTTTTTTGTGTGTCACTCATTCCAACAAGGTTCTTTAGTAGCACATATTTGATTTTTTGTGACACTTTTTGTGTGACATTAAATGATTTTTTATTTGTAGTGATATTAGTTGAGCCTATTCACATAGCCGCCTAATCCTTTCATCAATTTAACTGTAGCACGTATAATTGTTCTTATAACACCATTATCATACCCCCATGCACCTTAAATGTGAACACATTAGTTAAAGGACGGATTCTGTAATTTGATTCAAACATAAATAACGAAAAGTGCATTTCACCCTTGTTCCCATAACACCATTATCACACCCCCACATGCACGTTTAATCTTTTAAATACCCGCCTAGTAATGCCTTTCCCTTACAAATCTTGGCTAACATTTGAACTCAGAATCTTTATGTTGTTTATACTTTGGTTTGTGAAAATGATAAGCACAAAGTGGTGGTGCATTATTAGGTACATGAACTGCAATTATGTACCCCCAAAGTACAAATTTTTTTAATCTAATTCGATTTCAAGCATATCTTTGTCAAATAGATAAATATTTTATAGGATTCGTATCCAAAATAACTGGTCTGCCAATTATGTGACATAGTTTATAGAGGATCCATCAAATGCACCTCCATCACTAAACAATATTCCAAGTTTTATAGCCATATATATATATATATATATATATATATATATATATATATATATATATATATATATAGTTTTCGAGGAAAAATTATCAAAAAATAAAAATAAAATTTATTTTGCAGCTGTTTCTCGTGTGGTTCTAACAATTTAATAATCAAAGCAATATATAATAATAGCTGTATAGATATCTAAACAGGAGTTCATTAACAACTTTGGGCCTTATGCACGTACATGTGGCACAATTCCTGGGATGAAAAACTGACATACCATTACTTGATTTCGTATGTACAGAATGCATTGATAATTGCATTTTCCAGATACATTAAATTTGAAAGGTACACTTGTGTCCATAATTGAGCTCCTGAGATTAGCCAGCTAATATCTTTTTCTTAATTAAATTACATTATTGGTCCATAATTCTTTCCTTAATGTCAAATTATTCTCTTAAATTTTGATTTTTCTAAGAGACATGGTGTTTTATATGACTTAGGTTTGATTCCTGCCTCATTATCTAGTTTCAGCGGTACCGGATGATAATGAGAGACTATGCTGGTAGGCGGCGATCACTTTTTTGATCCTTGAACTGAACAAGTTATATCTCACCCACTATTTTGCGTTCGGGTGAGTGTTCACAAGCGTTGCCATTGGGTGAGAGTTTTCCCCTATTTAGAATACGTGTATTCTGATGTGTTGAATTTCGCTAGTAGCCTATTTAAAGGATTCACCGGCCGTTAAAAAAACTTTTGATTTTGCTCTTTGACTCATCACCAAACTTGTTGAACTTGATCATAAATCAATTAAGGGAATTAGCTTTTTTACTATAGAATTTAATTGCTTTCGATTTCTTTCAATTAAGGTTATATGCGTAGAATAGTTTTTATATAAAGATGATGGATGATATGTGCAACAGTTCATAAATATTAGGGCCAATTGTGTAGATACATGGATTTAATGATACTTTCTACCATAACCATTCATGCCAATAATATGAGCATTTATGGCTTTAAAAAAGGCCACAATCTTGGAAGGCAATAATACGCTAAATACAAGCTAGCATAAATAGGGAGCATTAGAGTTACCTCCTACCATATCATCAACACTCCACCTCACAATTCGGTTGCTCATCTTGGCTATGGCCTGTTCTTACAAATCAAACAAAACCTCGTATGAAGTTCGATCCATTAGTCTCCCTACGACATCACATGATCCATCCGCCGATAGTATCAAGAAAGAGCTTAATGGCATAGAAACATGGGTTATGTCATCAACATGTAAGCCATCTATAGAAACCATTTATGATGGTTTAATGAAGTTATCGACATTGTATGAACGCTTGCATGAGTTTATAAACTTGTTATGTTCGACCCGAAATGAGAAATGGGTTGAAGAGCTAATGGATAGATTGGTGGGGTTCTTGGATGTTTGTGACATCATTAGAGATATCATGTCGCGTTACAAAGAGCATGTAAGAGATCTCCAATGCGCTTCACGAAGGCGAAAGGGGGATTCGAGCATCCCACGATACAATTGTTTTAGAAAAATGATTAAAAAAGATGTGAAAAGATTGATAGCAAGATTAAAGCAATCCAAGGTAGCAAAGTCACCGGACCACCACCACCACCATGAGGTGCAAGTGGTGATCAAAAGGGTCATGGAGGTGACCGTTTCTGTCTTCGAGTCGCTATTGATGCCTTTTGTTACTAGGAGTTCACAAACACCCAAGGCAAGCAAATGGCCTATGGTGGTATCAAAGTTGATTCAAAGGACAAAAGTGTCATGTGAAGAGCATCATTATCAAAATGCAAATGATGTCGAAGGTTTGAACGCTGTGTTACGCAGTCAATGCATCAAGGACGATCGATTTTCGTCTTTGTGGAATGATGCATGTATATGGGAGGCAATGGAAGCTCAGATAGAAAGAATTGAGGATGGTTTAGAGTGTATATTTAGGAGTTTGATTAGAACAAGGGCATCTCTATTAAATGTAGTTTCTAACTACTGAATGTGCACCATAAGAAAATTGACAGTAAATATGTAAAAATATACAAATATTAGTTTACTTAATGATAGTGATTTGTCATCTTCATCCTACAACTTTCCCCAACCACACCAACAACACAACCCCACCCACCCACCACCCCCCCACCCCCCCACACACGTTAGCACCCAGGGCCAGTCTTTAGAGTGATTCAAATGATGCAATGACTTTGGACATTTATCCTTCTAAAGCACCAATCTTTTTTTTTAAAGAAAAAAAAATTATATACAACATATTTGAGGGCAATGTAGGTCTTGGAAATTGGGAATTCAGGAACCTAAATTATTGAGGCATAGTCGACCTTAAAAAATAAAACGTCTAGAAATGTGTTCTTTATTTTGATTGTGTTTTAATTACTATTTCGGCAAATCATTATCCATTGGTTGTTCTCAAACACAGTTTGGGATTAGGAAACTTAATTCTAGTGGGATTAAAGAATATACATTTTACCATTTTTATTAGGTTCTATCATTTCTTTACAATTTAACATTTTTTATGTAATTATCTTCATTTTTCTATTTGATTTTAACTTGATTTATGTTGAATATTTCTGTTTAGTAATTTGTTTGGTAAATTTGCTATCATGAAATTTAGAAACAGGTTCTCAAATTCTTACTTTGCTTTAGGCCTCCACAACAATTGAGCCGACTCTATTAGTAGAGGTGCACAAAAAACCCGAACCCGGAACCGGTTTTTTTTATACCTGTTTTTTAATACCCGGTCCCGTACCCGACCCTACCCGTAGGGTGCGGCTAGGGTATGCATTTCGGTACCAAAACTCGTACCCGGAACCTGACCCGATTTTTTTATACTCGGTAATACCTAAAAACCGGAACCGGTTTCATACCCAGAACCAGATTTTTCCAATACCCGAACGGGCCCTTAAATACTCGATCTATACCCGAAATTGCCTACAAAATACCCGAAAATACCCCTAAAATGTGCAATCCCTTAAAAAATCCAATCTATACCCGGAAAACTTAAAAATAGGGTTTTTCAATACCCGAAAATAGGGTATTAAAATACCCGGCCCAAACCCGATGCATATGATATGGTTTTTAGAGATAATACCCGAACCCGACCTCGACCCGGGTATTGCTAATACCCGATTTTCTAATATCCGTTCATACCCGAACCCGGTTCCATACTTGGAACCAGGTATTTGAAAAACTCGATTTGTGCACCTTTTATCTGTTAGCACCTCTCATCATAGCTCATCTCATTACGAGAATGAAAATACGAAAGTACATTCACCAATTCATCCCACTCATCTCAAAACCAATTTTTAATTAGTTAATTTATATAATACTAAAATAATAATAAAATAAAAATTATTTTATTTTGTTCAATTGATTAGTTACTAAAAACTATTGATCTGATTAGAATGTTTCTTTTTATGTTTTTGACAATCAGCAAAAGGTTATGATAGTGCATTGTGAACACCAGATCTCTTATCTTATTTTCTTATTTTTTTATTGAATGTCTTTACTTTTCTTAAAAGGAACTAATTAAACAATAATCGCTTTGTTATTCGTGAAACTTACAACAATAATAAAATATGAATCAAATCCAAAATCGAGTTGGGACTGTCGGGTTTTACCAGGAATGCCCAAGCCAAACTCGGATGTCAGTGTAGATCTGGTTAAGACAACATAGTCTGGCCTGAGTGGGGTGATGGGGTAATTACAAGCTAAAGTATTTTCTTGTGGTTAAAATTTATATAAATAATTTATAAAATGTTATCTAATATCTAGCTAGGACAAGAGCAACGTCTTGTGCATGTTTTTGTTCATATAAATAATTTATGCCTAGAACTCGGCATGTTGCACTTGGAGGTCCACGACATGTTTTTGTTCAGCCACTAGCGACACACCTGTTGCTTCTACTATACTACCCTCAGCTATTCTTTTTAAGGCAATACTAACAAACGTCAAAACTTATACACACAATCAACACTTGTTGGCGATCAAATCTAAGTTAATTACTCACCTAAGAAACTTACACCCGCAAAACTACAAGGGTAAGGGTTCCTAATGACGTCGCAATCACTGGTCATGGCATAATAGAGATCCAATGTGATCCCAAAAGAAAAGAGACGGTCCTTCTTCTAGCCAAATGATATGTGAATAATTATAGATGTTAATCATACATATCGTTACTTTTTTATCGTGAATTTGACAAATTGAGATATAATTATATTTTATTTGAATTTGCAGTTATTATTATTGTTCCGTGATAATGAAAGAAAATGTGAGAAAATCATTAAAGTGTTAGAAGAATGGAGCCTTGCAACGCATGCAGTGCGATAAATAGGATCTCGACATGGTCGTGCCAAATTATGGTATGGCCGTGTGCAAGGGCAGAGGTGCATGATTGTGCCGTGTGAAGTGACACGGTTGTGTAAGTCATTATGCTTGTCTTTTAACATAACCTTTGGCACATTTAGACATCGCTTTTAGGAGCAAAAGCCAACTAAATGTTCATGTTCCCAGCCGGTTTTTACGAGAAAATAATGCAAAGATCTACCAAAAGCATCTAACACTACACAAAGTGTAAATTCTTCCCCATGGCATATAATAATAGTATCCTTAGTAAGTTTCGGTGTCCCAAAACAAATAAAGAGATATAGTATGAAGAAGACTCCATGTAACACCCCAACCCGGATAGGCTGACGTGTCACAATATACGGAGGTATACAGAGACAAAAGACATAATTCCATAACTTCATTAGAGTCAAAAGTACACATGACTGATAGTTCAAATACTAAGTTCGAAATACATATTATACAAATAACATAAGCTTAACACACATCTTCAAATTATTTCTAAGTTTTAAGCTTCTCTCTTGATCCCGCCCAAGGTATCCTGTGAACCTGAAGTGTAAAAAAGATTTACGGAATGAGCCGAATGCCCAGTACGGAATATTAAGGCTCAAAAGCAAGTAATAATCATCTGAATCACAATATATGGTAACATATAACTGATTTAAAATTTTATAACTGAAATATATAATAAGGATGTACCCATAAGCATGACTGAGTTTGATAATATGTGACGACATACATGGGGCCACTCCTATATGTCAATCACCCGAAATGGTATACCCACAACCATTTCCTGAAACTGAAACTGAAAAACTGAACTAGGATATATCCATACGCCTCCTAATAGCTATGTACCACATTTGTACTTAAGAGACGCCGTGAACTGATCTCTCCGTCACGGAAGGAGCACATAACATCGATGCCACAATGTTATGCCCGTGGGACACTCCACGAGAAGCGAGTGCCCAGGGTAACAGAGTACAAATAATCTGAGTTATATAATAACAATACTTATCTTAACAAATCACGGAACATGCGATAACGAGTACAATTTAATAATAAATATATCGCATGCTAACAAGTCGATTATCAAATCATAATCTGAACATGAATCGAATGGATGGTCAAATGAATCGAGGTGTCAAAGACGTTAGGAGTTCCAAAGGTATATAATATCAATGGGATTTATAACAATCGAATATGATAACAATAGGGAGGGGGTTAGGATCCGTACCTTGATTGCTGATTAGTTATCTTACAGAGATATGAAATATGAGTGACGCTCTTTTAATCAACCTACATCGTATACATGTAGTTCATAAGGTCGTGTACAGTTTATATCAAGTTAAAGTCGAATTTTATCTTATGTATATACAAAAACATAGAGTCGTTTGATTAAGAAAAATAAGTATTATTAATGAAGTCAATATCTCTTATTTATATTTTTTAACGAATATTATTTAGATGTTTAAAAAATGATTATGGATGAATACTATTTAAACAAGGCTTAAAAATAGTTTGTCATGGGTGAGGTTTGAACTTGTGACCAGTAGCTTAATTTTGAACATGCAACATAACCGGTTGGACCAATTCAATATTTGTTAATGTTTACAGAAACAGTTAAACAAATCAATTAAAGGGTTTTGAACCTGCAACCTTTCTATTACAACCCAAATGACTTAACCAACAGGTCTACAACCAATTTGTTTGTATAATTTTGTACATAGATACCTATTTTAGTTAAAGTAAGCTGTTATTTATTAAAAACAAAACAGGTGCAGCGACAGGTTTCGAACCCTTGACCTGTCGTTTGTAACTGAGGGGACTTAACCAGTTCAGCATATCAGTTTCATGTTAATTATTCAGATTGTTAATTGATTTATTAACTAATTTTTCTGATTCATCTTCTCCATATAAACTGATTATAGTCCTAAGCTTAAAGACCCACACTGTGAACTAATTGTTTGCTTTATAATTCACCATGAATATTAATTAGAACACTATTATAGGCTTTGGCTTGGGTTACCTTGGTCGGATTCGCAATACGGTGGCAAAGATACTTCCCGGAAAGACGCGAACGGCAGAGGCGGTGACATTTTTCACTCGTCTGAGGGTCGTTTAGGGGTGTTAGAAGACGGAGGAGATGGATGGTGGTGGCGGCAGTTGGCTTTGGTCGTCAGAATCGTCGAAGTGGTGGGGGATTTGGGTTTAGAGTATATGGAAACTGGTTGATTGGAGATGGCTAAAGGATTGTTTGAAGTGAGTCCTCAAGTTAATTCAATTTATATAGTAGTTGAGAGGGGTCTTCAAAATATCTTTAACAGTGCTACAGTGGACATAAATGATTCATAAGGTTGCTTATATGATTTCTTGAAGAGATTGTGAAAATACATGATTTGCTACGTAAGTTGGTGAAAAAGACAAAGAGTAGGTTTTCAAATGATCGTATATAGTTGTTATTATTGTTATTCCTTTATTCCTATATATATATATATATAATTATTTAACCGAAAGTCTCCATATTATGTCGTATATAGTTGTTATTATTGTTATTCATATATATACAATTATTTAACGGTTATTTCACTCCATATGCTTCATACTTGCAAAAGGATCTATCATGTATGCCATGTTATGTAGGAGACTTGATATGCTTTGAGCATGACGAACAAATATCAACAAAACTTTATGAGGAATCCATTGGATTGTTAAGAATATTCTTGAAACGTATCCAAATATAATTTCATAACAGACTAGACGACATTTCTTTATTTTTCGATCGGTCTGATAAAAGAATTGATCAACTTAATTATTTACAAACCTTTTCAAATGAAATTGACAAATATGGCCTTGGTTATATTATCATCATATCGCATAACGTTTTTAAATTTTAACTGATACCATTGGCATCGCGTGTATGTTTGATAATACTGAGACTTGATCTTGATTTAGCGCCAATTTAAAGCATCCAACATGAGAGTATACACACACATTATATTTGCATTAGCTAAGTGAGATTAACACCCAAGCAAAACATTCAAAATCATAAAATTTTGTTTCGAAAACTCAGCCCTTCGTAGTTTACAGTGGAAAGCCATATTTTACGGTGCTCCCACCATCAAAGCTCGCCCTAAACATAAGACTCCACAATAAAAGGATTTGGAGACCACCATATTTTACAGTGTGGCACCGTATTTTTGGTGCTTAATTACTACATAGTGCTAAACCCCATTTTTCAACATTTTGTTCACAGTCTCCATGCTTCTCGCACATGTATCATCAAAATCACATGTAAATGGGTTACTTCAAACTCATTACACTTAATGTATTTCATCAAGACCCACTATTAGTAATTAAAATTTCATCCGTGCATTAACCTAAATGTGTAAAAACATCATTTATCATCGATACAATTTGAAATTCACATTATGCATTATGGCTTAGAAATGACAATATCATAAATGGTGTAAGTGTCGAAACCTAAATGGGGAAACATAATTTATCATCTATACAATTTGAAATTCACATTATGCATCATGGCTTTGAAATGACAATATCATAATTATCGATTATTTAAATCACCTAGGACATCATACTGATTACAAATATTCGTATCATACGTCATCATTATGTAAGTATCATAATTAACCATTCAAATAGGTCAATTAATCCACACTCGTGACCCGATTACCATAACTACTAACGAGTTACATTATGCATCGTAGATGGGTAAACGCTTACAAGAACACCCCCTTCTTGCAACTCATTTAATGATGGTATATGAGCATGGTGAGGATGAGTTGGCATGAGGACAACACCCCACTACGAATGTTCTTACAAATCTTATAAGGCATTTGAACTCGAAATCTTTATATCGTTACTCTATTAAAAATACCTTTTGGTTTGTGAAAATAATAAGCAAAAAAGTGGCGGTGCATTATTTGGTGCATGAAACTGCAATTATGTACTTTAAAGTACGATTACTAAAATCTTATTCGATTTAAAGTAGATCTTTCTTAATAAACATATATATATTTTATGCGAATCATATCCGACTTTGTTTGATAAGCACGTCCATCACTAAATAAACAATATTCAATGTTTTATACCATAATTTTGTCCACTAACAGCATTGATGACGGGGTAGCCCAAAGAAATAATAAAATGGCTGAAACACATTAACGCTAAAAGGGTTAAAAGGTTAAAAGTTTCGTTTCCCGCCCAAACTTATGTAAACAAGTACCCACGTGTTACAGTACGATGTCAAATCACTGTTCACATCCTTGTCCCCTCTGACCAAAGGACATACTCAGAAAAAGTATTATTATTTTAGTTATGGACCAGCGGTTCAAACCTTTCCGCCCATAAAGGTCAACTCTCTATGCAAACAAGAGACTAACTAGTTTAGTTAACTGAACTAAAAGGCTTACATCTTCTTCATATAAATAGATGACTTAGTCTTCAACATAAAAACAACAGATTTGGGCAGATAACACCATCTCCCTAATCTTCTCTTCTCCCTTGAGAAATATGCTCTTAGCTTATTTCTTTCTCACTTCCATAACTTCATATCTTCATCAAGAACATCATCCTAAAACTGATTCCAAACATCACGGTTTCGGATCCTTGGTGAACTATACCAACAAACAACTAACTAGTGAACCTCCTTCTACGTTTTGCAAACGTAGAGGGACACCACGACCTGCGTTAGGCTAACCTGAACCCTTGAAGCCTCTTAGCCTAACCAGTCCATTCACTATCATTGGTCTTATCTTTGTTGTAGCAACAAGCATTGTTATAAATTTTGTGACTGACAATTAAAAGAAATTTTAAAAGCCGTATTCTGTTTAACAAATTTAATTTTAATGATAATATATCATCACACAAGGTAATCTAGTCTAGAAGACCCATTTTTTAGCCATAGGTATTTGTTTGTTTGCCATTATTATCTCCAAATTTTTATCAAGACTTATAATTAATATGTTATTAAAAACGTCTCATTCCTGGCTTTCTAAATGACCCTCAATGAATGACTTTCTAAATGACCCACAATGTTGACACAAAAGAATGTTTGTAGTACCCTTTTGTAGGGTATCCATTGAGCTAGTTGAGTCGAGGAGGCTAAAGAAATGGTTACACTTTACAAGACTGATTTTTAATCCCTAAAGAAATGTATTGGAGACTGAAATAACATATGACGCTAGAGACTGATTTTACTCATAACATTGTACCGAGGAACAATTTGAGGACTCAAATTATGTGTATTGGACACTGAATGTTAGTCCATGTTGATGCCATGCAATGGGGAATAATTTTCAGTTACTAAACTAATATCTAGGATATGATTAGAGGGCTGGCAAAATCAGCCCCGATAACCATTACGGATTGATTTGGTAGTATCGGATTTTTAGTCCTAGATACCTGTTGCTACAACAAAGATAAGACCAATGATAGTTAATGGACTGGTTAGGCTAAAAGGCTTCAAATGTTCAGTGTAGCCTAACGCAGGTCGTGGTGTCCCTCTACGTTTGTAAAACGTAGAAGGAGGTTCACTAGTTAGTTGTTTGTTGTTAAAGCTCACCGATGATCAAGAACCGTGATGTTTGGAATCGGTTCATGGGTGAAGCTATGATATTTGTGAAGTAATAAAGGAATAAGCAAAGTGTGTATTCCTCAAGAGAGAAGAGAAGATCAAGGAGTATGTATTAACTCCAGATCTGGTGTCTTTGTGTTTATGGCTAAGCATCTCTTATATAAGTGAGGAGATGTAAGCCTTTTAGTTCAGATGTAACTAACTAGTTCCCCTCTAGTTTGCCTAGAGAGTTGACCATTGTTGGGCGGGAAGCTTTGGACCGATGGTCCATAGATAAAATAATAGTACTTTTTTCTAAATATGTCCTTTGCTCAGAAGGGACAAGGATGTGAATAGTGATGTGACATTGTACTGTAGCACGTGGGTGCTTATTTACATAAGTTTGGGCGGGAAACGAAGCTTTTAACCTTTTAACCCTTTTAGCGTTAACGTGTTCAGTCATTTTATTATTTTCTTGGGCTACCCCCGTCATCAGCCCCCCAAGTCAGAGGTTTTTGAGGAGTATGCTCAAGGGCTTCTGACTTTTGCACACGTTTTGTTTATTGCTTAAAGGCTTCAAGGCTTGAAGGCTCCGAAGCTTTGTTCAGTTTTGGTTATTTTTTTAATTGTTGATGTGACAGTTGATGTGATGGTAACTGCCATTTTGCGGTTCCCAATGTCTCCCTTTTCATTAATAGTCATCAGTGGGTTAACTATTCTTTTACTTCCAGATTTTTCTTATCATAAACACATTCAAACATTCAAGTTTCTTTCAATCTTCCAACAGGTTAGTCTCGATCCTTTATCTTTCTTTCAAATTATGGTTGCCAAAAAGGATCTTCCGATCACTTTTTCTCGATTGACCTAAGAAGAGGTCGAGTCGTTTTGTGTTGAATGGGGAATAGGATTAAAGTATAAACCGGTTGCTCCACCGGTCGATTTGTCGATTGACCATTGTCCGGCGGGTCACATTGCTTTGTATTTTCGACACTTTGAATTTTCCAACCTTCGGCATCCTTTTTCGATTTTTGTTTTGAATGTTCTTGAGTATTACCGTATATCGTTCGGTCAAATCCATCCGCTAGGGCTCGCTAGGGTTCTGCACTTTGAAGTTTTGTGTAGAGCCCTAAGTTATGACCCTTCACTGTTGAACTTTCGCCGTTTCTTTCGCCTAGCGAAGAATGGCGATTGGTATATGTTCGAACATACCAAGGTTGATGTGTGTTTGGTTTCTTCGGCGGTTACAACCCTTGGTTATTGGAAGGACCGGTTTTTCTTTGTTTCGGATTCTATCCTTCCGTTTAAGCCTGTTTGGAGACAACCCGAAGCCGTTTTGAATGAACCGGAACCGGCCGAGTCTGAGTTGAAAAAGGTTTTTTTGAAATCCATTAGAACATGTCCTTCACGCCTTCGCCCTTTTCCCGAACATCTCCTTGTATTATTAGGAATTAGCAAACTTTGGGATAAGCCTAATCGGGATTCCGTGCTTATGGGGATGATAAGGGTATGCATTTGTTTTTTCTGCTTTTGCTTTATCATGTTGACAAGTTTAATGAACTCTTTTTGTGTTTGTAGTCATGTCTGCTTTGGACTTTTTAAAGAGTGATGATACTTCAGACGTTGCCTTCACTGATGTTGCAGCCATTGTCGGGGAAGATTCGGTTGTCCGTGGGAAAGAGGGTCGATTTGAGGATGCTGCGTATGCTGGAGTTGCAAATGTTAAAGGGTTCACCAAGGCCACCATTCCAAAATCCTCTACTCGTCGTTGTACACGACGTTTGCTGAAATCTGTTGCTACCTCATCCTCTCATGAGCCAGTTGAGGTTAGCGATGATATTCAAGCCTCTGAAGACCAGGGTCCGACTATGGAGGTTGAGAAGGAACAGGAGTTGGTGATTTCCAAGAAGAGGAAGTCGGCTGGCAAGAAGGTTGAGATGCCAGTCGTTCAAGGGTTGGATGGTAATGCCGTTTATGTGCCATAATGGAGTGTCAGGGTTGGGGATTCTTTCAAGGACCCCGAAGTTTGTGCCGATGCTTTAGCTCATTTTGCTCCTCCGGGAGTTCGTGATACTATCTCCAAGATGGAGGATGACTCCTTGTTGTCCCGGTTGATATTAAACCATTCCAACGTTTCTGCCCTTTTGGCAGAAGGTGTCACCCGTTTTTATGAAGGGTATGGAGGAGTATGAGGAGTTTATGGACACGAAGGAAAGATGAAGGCTTCTATGGCAACCTTGAAGAAAGATGTTGAAGGTTTTTCTGAGAAGGAGAAAGTTCATGTGAAAAAGATTGAAGAGTTGTCTCGGGGCCACGAAATTGAGATTGCAGGTTTGAAGAAAGCCATGGAGGCTGATAGGGCCAAACTGAGTGCTGACCGCGAAGCTTTTGAGGTGCAGAAGAGAGCCTTCGAGATGGAGAAGGAAGGCTTAAAAGATTCGGTTACTCAGACTTCTGAAGATAACAAGTGGTTGATCGAGCATGGGTTTCAGCAGGTTGTGTCCTATTTGCTTCATTCTAAGGAGTTTAACTCGGTGATGGGTGACGTTTATACGAACTTGCTAGGCCATGGAAAGCACTTAGGTTTTATTGCAGGCTTTCATCATCACGAAACCGGTCAGCCTATGGAGCAATCTCCTTTATTCAACCCTGAAGCCTACAAGCTTTTCACCGGTTCAGTTCATGCAATGGAAAGGCTTACTTACCCCTATGTGGGTGCGGTTTCATCATGCTATGGTAAACCACTTTCAGTTTTGCAGGGTTTAAAGCCGGCCGGCCTTAATGAGAAGGTTGCCAAAGAGGTGATTGAGTCCCTGTCGAAAAAGCGTTCCCATTCTGGCGATAGTGAAGAGACTTTGTCTGGGGGAAGCGACGGGTCTCATGTGGCAAGCCTTGAAGGCTCGGCTGTTGCTGATGTGGTCCCACAAGTCAAGAAATCCAAGAAGGCTAAGGGTGGTAAGGCTAGTACCTCAAAGCCTGTTTATGATGTTTGAACACTTTATTCGTAGCATTCTTAGCACTCTTTAAAACAATGTTATGTAATCTTGAACAATGTAGGTTTGGCATGGAACTCTTAAAGTTCCTGCCTTGTGGTTGTGTTTGGCCTTTATGGCCCTTGAACAATTTCTTGGGAATCAATGTGGTTTCCTTGTTTTAGCCTTAATCGGCTTATTATGTATGGATGCTATTTAGCTTATGGCCTTAGGATGGCCTTGTTTATGAACCTATGATATTCTATGTATTTGTATGTTGATTGCTTGTCTTGTTAGTTTGATGTGATTTTAACTAACTATCCTTAAGAAGTTTTAGTGTTGCAGTCACTTTTAGCTTCAAGGCTTCATTAGGTAAAAAGCACATGTTGGCTATCCTTTATATCACTACATAGTGTATGCTTTTTGTTTTCGTAAACTTTTTTGAAGTTTAAGGAACAAATTGGTGTAGGCTGTTCAGACCCGTCTATGAGACAAGTTTTAGTTGAAAAAAAAAATTTCTAAGTCTCATGGAGTCGAATTGATATAGGTACTCACCCCTTATATAGGTCCATTTAACCCTTGAACCTATTGAGCGATGTGGCCTGGGAGCTCATCCCCTTACATGGCCCTTGCCATGGAGTTTCTTGCTAGGTTCTCAACTTGATTATAGGATAGTAAAGACAAGTTATAACCAAAAGTTTATCATTCATTCAAGAGTTTTGTTGTTTCACAAAAAGGAGAATTGTACATCTCTTAAAATATATTTTTACATTTTGACTAGGCATGGAACCTTTTAAGGGTTTTGCCGTTCCAGTGTCTTGGAAGCCTTTTGCCTTCTGTGTCGGCCAACTTGTAGGATCCACCCTTGTGGGCTTCGAGGATTGTGTATGGTCCTTCCCACTTTGGGCCAAGCTTTCCTTGGTTTTCTTTTTTGCTGGCCTCGTTGTTTCGGAGTACAAGGTCTCCAGGCTTGAAGCGTTCATGCTTCACTCTTGCATTGTAATAATCTTCAATTTTTTGCTTGTATTTGGCCTCTTGAATGGCAGCTTGATCACGAAGTTCTTCAAGGAGTTGAAAATTCAACATGGTCTCATTTTTGTTTGATTCGAGGTCCATGTGAGTGTTCTTTGAGTCACAACTCCGACTTCGGCCGGGATTACAGCTTCCGATCCGAACACTAGGCTGTAAGGCGTTCGTTTGTGGCTCGTCTTTTCGGTTGTTCTTATTGCCCATAGAACATTTGGGAGTTCTTCAAGCCAATTGTTGTTGTGCCTTCCCAGCCTTATTTTGATTCCTTCAACGATGGTTCTGTTTGTTCTTTCAACTTGGCCGTTTGATTGTGGGTATGCGACTGAGCTGAATACTTGAGTGATTCTGAATTCTTTGCACCACGTGCTAAAAGGCTTCTCAGTAAATTGTTTCCCATTATCCGTGACCAACACTCCTGGCAGCCCATAACGGCAAATGATGGTTTCCCATACGAAGTCGATGACTTGTTTGCCCGTTATTTTTGCAAGTGGTTTGACTTCAGGCCACTTGGTAAAGTAGTCGACGGCTACTAGCAAAAATTTTACCCCACCCTTGGCCGGTGGGAATGGTGCAACAATATCCATTCCCCATTTTTGAAATGGCCAAGCCGAAGAGATGGGGACTAGATCGTGTTTAGGGCTTTTTGGAACCGATGCATCAATTTGACAGGCTTCACACTTTTTGAGTTGTTCGGTTGCATCTAGGTGCATGGTGGGCCAGAAGTATCCGAGGTTCATCAATTTTGCAACCACCGTTCTTGGCCCAAAATGAGCTCCACATATCCCCTCGTGAACCTCTTTGATCAGATATTGACTTTGTTCAGGGCCTACACATTTCAGTAGTGGTGCAAGGTAGCCCTTTTTATAAAGCGTTTCTCCTTGCAACACATACTGTCTGGATTTGATTCGAACCCTTTCAGCCTCAGTCTGGTCTAAAGGTAACTCACCATTCTTGAGGAACTTTTCTATGGGAGTCATCCAATTGGGACCCTCTTCAGTAATTGCATCTTGAACCTCCAATTCTTGAATTGAAGGAGTTTTCAGCACTTCCACCAACACTTTCTTGGTAAGGTGTGCAAATGTGAGGGATGCTAGTTTGCTTAGGGCATCGGCTCTCTTGTTTTGTGATCTTGGTACTTGTTTGATGGTGCACTCTTGAAACGTGGTCATCAACCCTTTTGCCTTTTCACGGTACTTTTTCATGTTGGGCTCTTTGGCTACATAGCTATCATTGACTTGAATTGAAACAAGCAACGAGTCTGTGAAGACTTGTAGCTTTTGGATCTTCATCTCTTTGGCAATCTCCAGACCAGCGATCAATGCTTCGTATTCAGCTTCGTTGTTGGTGGTCTGAAATTCAAGTCGAAGAGCATATGTAAATTCTAACCCTTCGAGGTTGATTAAAATGAGCCCAGCTCCTGACCCTTCGATGCTGGAAGCTCCATCTGTAAAAAGCTTCCAGGCTTCAGGGTCAGAAGGTTCAGTGGCAGTTGTATGTATTTCAGGAATGACTCGCTTTGGAATTTCTACAATAAAGTCCACCAAGACTTGAGCTTTGATAGCTTTTCTTGGGACATAGGTGATGTTATGTTCACCTAGTTCCACAGCCCATTTGGCCAATCGGCCTGAATATTCTGGTTTCTCAAGCACACTCTTGATGGGTTGGTCAGTGACCACTTGTATAGGGTGTGCTTGAAAGTACCTTCGAAGCCTTCTGGCCGTTTGAATTAAGGCCCGGACAAGTTTTTCCAAAGGAGGATATTTGACCTCTGCCAGTTTTAGTGTTTTACTAAAGAAATAAACGGGTACCTGAACTTTGTCTCGTTCGATGGTTAGAAGCGCGCTTAATACTTCTTCAGCCACTGAGAGATAGACAGAGATCAATTCTCCCATTTCAGGGGCTGCAATAGCTGGGAGTGAAGCTAAGTGTTGCTTCATTTGGTTGAAGGCTTCTTCCGCTTCTTCCGTCCACCTGAAATCTTTCTTGTTGGTGCAACCCTTTAGTGTTTTGAAAAAAGGTAAGGATTTCTCAGCAAGCTTGGAGGTAAAACGCTTCAAGGCTGCAAGCCTTCCATTCAGACTCTCTACTTGTTTTTTGCTTTGTGGAGATTTGGTTTCGAGAACAGCCCTGACTTTGTTGGGATTAGCTTTTATGCTTTGTTTCCCCACAATGTGCCCCAAAAACTTGCCTTCTTCGAACCCGAATGAACATTTTCCAGGGTTAAGCTTCATGTTGATCTTTCTTAAGTTTTGGAAGGTTTTTTGTATGTCTTCAAGCATTTGATGCTCGGTTTTGCTTTTGATTACCAGATCATCAACATAAGCTTCCAGGTTTCTGCTAATTTGGCTAGCAAATGCCTTGTCGATCAGGAGTTGATAGGTTGCACCGGCATTTCTTAGGCCAAAGGGCATCTTTTGGTAACAGAAAATACCCTTGTCCGTGTGGAAAGCGGTTTTTTCTTCATCTTATACTTTCATGAGAATTTGATGATAACCCTTGTAAGCATCGAGAAAACACTTAAAGGGATGACAGGTTAAAGAGTCAACCTTGAGGTCCATCTCGGGTAAGGGATAGCAATCCTTTGGACATGCTTTGTTTAAGTCTTTGAAGTCGATGCACATCCTCCAAGACTTGTCAGGCTTTCGAACCATGACAGGATTAGCCACCCAAGATTAATACTTGACCTCACGTAGGATCCCGGCTTGTACAAGCTTTTCAACCTCTTGGCATGCTGCCAAGCTTCTTTCTGGAGCCAGGCTCCATTTCTTTTGGACAACAGGCTTAACATCAGGAGGTATTTTCAGCTCATGTTCTGCAATGCTTCGAGGGATGCCTGTCATGTCTTCCGGACACCAAGCAAAGACATCGCTGTAGTTTATCAACAACTTTTCAAGGTGTGAAAGTGTTTCTTTGGAGAGGCTTGTGTTTACCCGTACCTTTTGTTCGGGGTATTTGGGGTTTATGATTAAGCCTTGTTCTTCGTCTTTGCTTTTTGAGATTTCCCCTTCAACCGTGTAAACCTCTTGGGTAGGTTGAAGAGTTGCAATTCCCCTGTCAGTGGGAAACTTCACAGCACCCTGACCAACCGAGACAGCCATGTTGAACGCACATTGTCCTGGCCTTCCTATGATTACATCATAGTTGGAAGGTATGTTGATAACCACAAAAGTGAGTGGTTTGGTTTTCTGCATCTTGCCATCACTAAAACAGACATCAAGGGTTAGTTGGCCTAAAGGCTTCAAGGGTACGTCAGCGATACCTTTTATAGAAGACTCGGAGGGTTGAAGCCTTGAACGCTCTTCTTTGCTCAGCCGGTTGAAGAATCTTTCATACATGATCTGTGTGGCCGCCCCTGTGTCGATGTAGGCTTTGTTTGTCTTGAGTGTTCCCACGTTCGCTTCCACTGTTAGAGGGTTTGAGAGTAAATCACCCTGAGGTGGTGGGAAGCAGACACATTGAAGCTCCCAAGCCTCTAAGCGTTGTCGTTTGTGTGGAACACCTTGGTCTGTATTCACCATATTCACTTCTTTGTTTTTTCTTTCAGCCATCTTGTCTTTGACCCCTTTCACCAAGTGAGCCAACTCTCCAGACTTGACGGCCTCGTCAATTCTTCTCTCGAGTTGAAAGCAATCGTTCGTGTGGTGACCTTTTTTATCGTGAAATTCACAGAACTGAGTGGAGTTTTCGTTCTTCTTGCTTTTGGGCAAGAGTCGAGGAGGTCGGAAGTTGTGTTTTACTTATTCAGTGACAAGGATCTCCTGAGGGGTTTTGGTTAAGGCTGTGAAGTTCACAGTCTTTTCCCTGCTTGGGGGTTCCGACCTTCAGGCCTTCGTTGATCTGAGCTCCTTGGATATTTATCATAGGGATTGTAGTTCCCTCTCTTTCGGTTAGGGCTGTTGCCTCGCCAACTAGGAGCTCTTTTTCATTGCTCTTTGAAATCAACGGACTCCTCGCCTCGAATATGTGCCACGGCTCGTTCAAGAGCTTCTTCAAGGGTTTTAGGCAGGCACTTGTTAAAGTCCCTTGTGAGGTGCTTGGAGGTGATGGCGTTCATGAAGCCTTCAACCATCATTTTTTCGTCAGCCCCCACATATTGTAACCCTTCTTTCTTGTACCTTTCGATGAAGTCTCGAAGGTTCTCATCATCGTTTTGTTTTATCTGAAAAATGACTGTGGCGTCCTTGACGTATCTTCCCTGCTGTGAGAAGTGAGCCAAGAAGCCTTTGCTCAGATCGTCGAAGCTTCGAACGCTTTGAGCAGGAAGGTCGTTGAACCATATTCTTGCCGATCCGACTAACGTTTGCATGAACATCAAACAACACTTAGCATGTGACTATTTTTCAATTCTGGCTGCCCCTGTGAAGACCTGGAGGTGGTCTTCGGGATCTTCAGTCCCATCATACGTTCTTATATGGGGTGGCATCTTGATTTTTGTTTGAAAGTCATAATCGGCGATTTGTTGAGAGAAACAAGATAGGTTACTGGGCTTGTAAGGTTTTGCCAGATCTTCGTCTAACCTTACAGCAGGGTTATGACTTGTTGCTCCTTGGTGAGTACCCAGTGCTTGGTTGATGAGCTGGGTCCAAGGGAGATGCGCCATCATCTGAGCCATCATCTGAGGCATCAGTTTGAAGCCTTGAAGGCTTTCAGGAGTTGCTGCTGCTTGGTTTGTTCCTAGGAAGTGTTCATCGCTGCACTTCGAGCCAAGGGTAAGACCGACATGGCCTCTTCCCACGTAGTGGCTGTAGGAGGAGCACTTGAAGCTGGTGACTGCCATATTTGGTCGAGAGTGGTCTCGTGTCCAAGGGGCTGTGAAGTGAACAAAGGGAAAGCCGGTGGGCTTGATCTCCCATAGGTGTAGGGAGATGGGTTAAAGGGTTGAGAGGTTACACTTGGACCAGCTTCAAAAAGAGAGGCAGCCTGGCGTGAGCTAGTCAGAGGGGAAGGTGGACGTCCGAGCGATAACGAGGGCTCCGATTCGTCATAATCTAGCCTTATTCTTATCCCCTTTTCTCTTTCTTGGCTCACGTGTTGGTTAAGAAGATGTCTTAGTTGCAAGAAATTCCGTGATACCCCTTCTAGAGTCAAGTCAACACGCTCCGGGGTGTTCGTGACTCCTGCATGAGGAGAAGGAACTCCGGATCGTGAAGGGGTTGGAGTTCGAAAAGGTGAAAAATCGAGGAACAAGGGTCCTATCGAAGTTCCTCCCGGAGTGGAAAAGATCGAGGTGGTCGCCGGAGTTTCTTGTCTGGAACTTAGTGTCGGTGTTCTTGACACTTGATTAACTTCTCCAGGAGATCCACCTTCTGACATGGTGATGGAGCTACACTACTGGTCTTTAAAGTAAGCGGCGTAGCCCCACGGTGGGCGCCAACTTGTTGCTACAACAAAGATAAGACCAATGATAGTTAATGGACTGGTTAGGCTAAAAGGCTTCAAAGGTTCAGTGTAGCCTAACGCAGGTTGTGGTGTCCCTCTACGTTTGCAAAACATAGAAGGAGGTTCACTAGTTAGTTGTTTGTTGTTAAAGCTCACCGATGATCAAGAACCGTGATGTTTGGAATTGGTTCATGGGTGAAGCTATGATATTTGTGAAGTAAGAAAGGAATAAGCAAAGTGTGTATTCCTCAAGAGAGAATAGAAGATCAAGGAGTATGTATTAACTCCAGATCTGGTGTCTTTGTGTTTATGGCTAAGCATCTCTTATATAAGTGAGGAGATGTAAGCCTTTTAGTTCAGATGTAACTAACTAGTTCCCCTCTAGTTTGCCTAGAGAGTTGACCATTGTTGGGCGGGAAGCTTTGGACCAATGGTCCATAGATAAAATAATAGTACTTTTTCTGAATATGTCCTTTGCTCAGAAGGGACAAGGATGTGAATAGTGATGTGACATTGTACTGTAGCACGTGGGTGCTTATTTACATAAGTTTGGGCGGGAAACGAAGCTTTTAACCTTTTAACCCTTTTAGCGTTAACGTGTTTTAGTCATTTTATTATTTTCTTGGGCTACCCCCGTCGTCAATACCAATCTTTTTAGTAGTGGCTGGACTTCCAAGAAGATAATTTCGATTTGAACTTTTCAATCACTAGTCAGCAGTTCTTAGCATGGTTCACGCTGGCACCAACCTGAAAGCCGTAAGTAAATGGGCATTACCTTCATGACAATGCATAACAACCCATTACAGAAACACGGGTCAATGAATATGAGATGCGAAAGAGTTGTTCCATCATTAAGCAATTTAAAGCCTTGTAGGATGCCCATATTGCAAGTTTAAAGAATAACCACATGTAAGCTTCCATACCGAGAATGAAGAAGTAAGAGCGGGTCCTCTTGTCTCACCCATCGATGTGCTTGTCTATGGTTCTTCCAACAATGTCAAACCATTTTCTAAATGTTTAGTTTTTGCCCTTTCAACAATTAACTAGTTTGAACTCATTATCTTACAAGACTAAGTAATTAAAATCTATTGTCTAAAATAAAATATACATTATAAGCTGTTTTGCCTGAATCAAAAGATAATTAAGTAGATTGGATGAGTCAGGGCATCTAATTTCTAGTGTTTGAGATCACAACTTTAACCATCAAAATCATAATCAGTAATGTCTTAAGTAACAACTCACATAAGTCATGCTTCTATAATCTTTCTCAACATAACAACACCACAGGTAAACTTACGGTGCTCCGCTGATGCATTTAGGCGATTCCAAGCTCTCCAAATACGCACCTCCAATCGCAAATCCACCTGTCACGCCTTCAACCCTCACATTCCTGTGCCGTCTTTCATCTACATTATACACATCAACTTCATCTTCACCACCCAACACAATATCCCGATCGCTCCCTTCAACCATACACACAGGCTTAACATCATCCACCTCAACCCCATCGATACAAACCCGAGTCCAAGACTCAGCAACACCATACTCCTCTATCATCCACAAATCATTCCCTATAGGCATCCCAAACATACAAAGCTTCCACCAAGAACAACCAACTCATTAAACACGCCTTTCTCGTTATCTATCAAACTCGGCAACTCAATTTCGCTAAACACCTCATTTTCCAAACTAAACGCACAAATCTTGGACGAGCATCCGGGCCGTGTGGTTGTCAGCCAGTGAAGCTTCTGGTTAACCAAAACACCACTAGTTAAATGCCCGACCGCATGATCATAAGGCGAGTTATTCACTTTCCTCCATGAATTGTTTCGCAAGCTATAAACCGATACGAACATGTCGGTGCAATCGGGATTATGCTTGTTGTCAGTGACCCAAAACGAGATGGAGACTAGTTTGTAATCATCACGTGATGAATCATAACCGAACCCGCACATAATAAAACTCTCGTCATCTGGTAATGCGTAAGGGTTAACTGGAACCTTCCAAAGCTGTCGTGTGGTTGGATTTGTTAAGAAGATGGAACTAGTTCGTCTTTGGCTAAAACGACGCCGTTGCAGGATCCTAGTATTTGTTCCCACATGATCTGACGTGGCGGGAAAGTCAGTTGTGTTACGGTGGTGGATACGTTGTTGTTTATGTGGAGTGAGTATAAGGATTTGGTGTCGGAAACGAGGATGAGTTTAGTGATATTATTATGGTGAAGGAGGTGTGTTTTGATGAATTTGGGATGGGAGATGAATGAGTTCCATGTCTTTGAAACGGATTTGAAGCGGCCGAGGGATTTGGTGGGTAAGAGACGGAGTATTGCTTCGGTGATATCCGGAGGGAGGTTGGTGTGGGATGAGGCAGTCATTGTCAACGGTTTGGTTTGGTTCGGTTTTGATTTGGTGTGGATGGATGATGATATTTAAGATGTGTGTAGGTGTTGATATTGGCACTATGAGATAACTTATAAAAATGTTTACTGAATATATTAAGATTTTTATGGTACATGTGTTTTCCTTTTTAAAGTGTGTACTTGTTATCTTGTTGTGTAGATCAAATTATCATTATTAAATAAAACGAAACTAATCATTGTGACTCGGTGTTCTCTCTATTCTAAGAAAAACCTATTATTTTTGCTACTTGTCAATCTCATAGTCCCTCCTAACCTTTTTTTTAACTAGTTTTCATATATGGCATTTATCTTTTAAGTCATTTTAATATATGGCATTAAAATTATAGGTTTATTCCAACTAAATCCATTACTACATATAATAAGTATTCTCCATATGGATTGACAAGAGACGATTTTGAAGTGTTAATTAAAGTGTTTATTATGTTTCATATTCAAAATAATAAACAATAAATATTCTATTCATAATATGTGGAATGAGAATAACCGACTTGGACTAAATCTCGATAACGTCAGCGGCTAAGGCTTAGCCTTTAATACCTAAAAATACATATGATTTTAAAACTAAAAGTTTTCGGGTTGACCGAAAACCTAGAAGTCGGACCCAAGAAACAACCCGAATTACTTCGGTTCAGGTTCGGGTTAGTATTTTCTTGGGTTCGAGTTTCTCGGGTCGGGTTAGTTTGGGTTCAGGTACGGGATTTTTTGGGTTGGGCTTTATGTTACGGGTAAAAGTGACAGCCCAAATTTTAACGATTATAAATAAGAATCACTACTTTCACTTTATGCAACTTAAAATCTTCTAATATACTTCTAACTCAGAATCATCACTATTATTTGAATATGACTTTAATGTTAGTATGTATTTTTCATTTTCCTGGCAATTTCATTCGTATGAAATAAACAAATCATTTTGTTATATTTAAATTTTCGGTTTTTATGTTGCTTGATTATACAATTTTTAATTGTAAAATATAAAGTCAATTAAAAATTTGTCATACACATAATATTAATGACAACAAATTTATCATGATCAATCAATTTCAAATTGTAAAGATTCTAAGGATGATTATATTATCAAAGTTCAGGTATATGATTTTTGGGATAATCATGTTTTCTTTTTGGATAAACAAGAGCTGATGTTCTCAAATGACATCATATTAATTGATTAAAAGCTATGATATTTTATGTGTATGAATATTTTTTTTATTAGTATCATGGATATATATTATCATTTATATAGAGTTTGTATGTACTTGGAGAACCTTTTTGTCACAATGACAACTATATATGGCTATATCAAGAGTTATAAGCAGGCTTATATGTTACTTTATTAAGAGTTACAAGAAGACATAGACTAAAGATTTTGAATTTTATAAACAATGTATACATACTAATACAATCATAAATGTAGTGTAAAAGAAAGTTTTTTTTACCTATTTGTAACATATTTGTGTAATCTTAGCTATTTAATTTATGTAATTTTAATTTAATTGTAATTGTATTAACAATATATGATCAATTTGTTGACCGTATTTCACTTAATGGTAGGGATGGCAAAAAAAACCAAACCCGATGGGGAAAACCGAAACCCGCCCCGAACGGGGCGGGTTCGGGGACACTTAATCGGGGACGGGTCCGGGTTCGGGGTTTCCCCGTTTAAGTTAATCGGGTTCGGGGCGGGTATGGTATAGCCTGTACCCGCCCCGTATACCCGCCCCGTATACCCGTTTAAAACCCGTTTAATTAAATATAATTTTTATATTTATATATAATATATTATTTATTATTTATTTTCCCAATAAGGCTGCCTAACCCATTTTCCCGTATACCCGTTTAAAACCAGTTTCCTACTTTCCCATTTGGCCATTTGGCCATTGACGATGGTATTGAGGTAATACATATATATATGGTTTATCATTTACATTTTAATATGGTTTAACATTGATTCTTATATAGTTTCCAATTAATATGTTAATGTTTGATTATCATAGCAATCCGGCGTGACAAGTGTTTGAATGGTTGAATGGGTGCGGTATGGACGTGTAAGAAGGATCAATCATGAAGTTAATTTCCGTTGTGATGGGAGAAATAAACATTTTTATGTATTAATAATGTCTTTTGTATGTGTAATGTGTTTGGATATTGAACTTTTTGTGTATTAATATTGTATTGTAATTTTGTATCATTTTCTTACAATCGGGTTTTAAACGGTGAACCCGACGGTTAAATGGGGATCCCCACGGGGAATTTAGCCCGTTTAAAAACCATTTATGCTAGACGGGTTCCCCGAATACCCGCGGTTTTCCCCGAATCCCCGATGGGGATTCCCCGTTTAGTCCCCGCGGGTTTTTAGACGGTTTTGGTAATGGGTTTTATAAACCGGGGCGGGTATGGGATTGGCATTCCCCGCCCCGAAACCGCCCCGTTGCCATCCCTACTTAATGGTCAAAGTTTAAAATTTTCAACAATTACTCGTGTAATACATAGGCCTCAATCTAGTAACTTATAAGGCTTGGGTTTAACAGAGATCTAAATTTTAACTTCCATTTGTGTCACTTTTGATAGATTATGACAATGAATGATTTGAGCTAGGCCTTGCAAAGTTGTCAGTTCGAATTCCGAGTCCACCCGGGTTTTCGTCTCACCGTGTGTTACGGCAGAGAGTTTTGCTCTTGTGGTGGCACAACTGTTAAGTGGCAGCCGACAGTATGGTTTTCCAGGGGAACACCCAAACCAGTTCCCCTAACCAAACTCTGAAACCAGCGTGGACCCGATTAAGACAACATAATCTGATCAGAATATGACAATGTGACTCTCAAAATTTAGGAAGTACGGTAGCCTATCACACAAAAAAGTCATCGTTCCAAAAAAAAAAGTAGAATGAATGTGACCAAATGATATAAATAATACCCTTAAATTAGATCGTGTATCTGTGTATAACCTCTTTGGATCCCCAAGCAATGACCATTTTGTCCCGTATGCCATCGAGATTCTTTAGTTTTTATCCTTCTTTGAACTCATAAGCGGAGTGGCCAAATCCTAGACTGTAGGGTGCTGAGAAGTTTAAGCAATTCTAGCACACACCTTTTCTTAGTCATTAAAGCACTTCCAAAATATATGCATGAGTGACCAGGAATCATATGTTAAGCAAATAATCGAGTAGACTAAATCAACCCAACACTATTGACTCCTCACATTCACTCAAGTCTCATCATCAAATCACGCACACCATCATGTTGCTCAGCGGCTAAATACACACTCAGCAAATTACTCAAAGTGTTTGTCGAACATAAGCCTATTGCCCTCACTTAGCATGTAACCTTAATTCCTTCTTAGACTGGCACATTACCTTTGCTAGCGATATGGTTACAACCATCTAGAACCTTCAAGCAAAGTACACAACTTCCCATGGCATATGTCAACTTAGGTAGCATTTTTAGGATAATAAACCCACAACCTTTTTAATTATAGACTCATGTCTGCTTAATACATTCTCTCAATCTCTCCCACCATCAATGCATAGCCACCATTTAAGAGCTTAAGAAAGTGACTTCACCACATCATAACTACCCGAATGATCGAACATACTTTTATACCTTGATGCAATATGTTAGCAATCAAATAGCCAGATTTAGGCCAAAAACTTCGAACTTTTTGAAGGTTGATAATATAAATAGTCTGGATAATCATAATCTTGTGTCAAAACTCACGAGCAACTAAAATGAAATAGAGAATTCTATCACCTTGCAAACGCACAAGGATGCAAAATTCAAAAAAGAAATCAAGGTAATCTAAAGTTGCTCCAATATTCCATCTATTCAAAGCAATAATAGGCTCCATAGGAATGTTGGATCGCCACCGGGTGTGATTTTGGTTGTAGTTAAATCCTAATGATACCGATTGTCACATCTTTGCTGTGGTTAATTAGTTTTATCAAATCCACAAGGACCAACCATCCCTTCTCATGTGAATAGAGGTTCACAAGTTTTCGGCTACTGGCGGTCTCAAATTTAAAAAACTTGTTTCGAATGGTCCCCCGTTAAAAAAGACTTAACGACGTTATACATTTTTCCGAATTTCATACTATTTTTATAGACCTTTTGATCGGAAGGAGAATACGAGTTGATTTGATATGGTGATCCAAACGGCTTGATTTTTGTTAATTGGAAGTTCAAACGCCCGAATTGAAGCATTGGTTTGTCGTTTTGGATCGAGCTAAGTTTCACATCAATCGACTCGTATTCTCCTTCCGATCAAAAGCCCTAAAACATTAATATGAAATTCGGGAAAAAGTATAATGTCGTCAAGTCCTTTTTAACAGGAGACCATTAGAGGTCAACTTTTTTAAATTTCAGACTATCAGTGACGATAAAATGAATATTGATTATTATCGGTCAATACCGGTAAATAAGATTTAAAATCCAATAAACCTATATAATATACCCCCCTTAAAAACATAAGGTTTTGTTAAAAATGAATATGAATGGATAATTTAGTTTCATGTATGTAATTTGGTCTGTGTCAACCAAAACTTAGACCCCCCATCTTGTTGGCTGTTGCTTCCTCCTTATCTTGCTCGCCATTTCTACACACTCTTTCACTATCATCACTACCTTCCTTCCACAGAACCCAACGTCGTACGCTCTCTCTACCCATTTCATTTCTCTTTATCTATCTCCCAATTATCATGCTTCAATCTTTTCTTATTCTATGAACAATAATAATCTTCAAATTTCTATCGAATTGCTTTCACTTTTTTATGGGTTCGGAAAGTGGTATGTTTAGTTTTTACCCTGATAGATAAACTCCATTGCCATGGTCTTTGCTATGCACACCAACTGTTTGTCAAAATGCCTAACTTAAATTTTATTACACTGCATGCTTAAATTTCGAGGGATTAAACAACTCAGTGGATTGGTGATACCTATTTAAGCTGCAGTGTCTTAAGTAGATAGGTGTAAACGGTTATTCTGTAGTTTTATTCACATTTGCCTATGCACACCAACTGTTTGTGAAAATGTTTTCATGGGTGATTAAAGAATTTAGTGGACCATTTTAAGCTGTAGTGTGTTAAATAACTGTCTATTAGAATGTTGAAATTGTTGTCATTTATTTCTCAAGTTTTTGTTTAGTTTAAAAATTGAAACTTGATTGTTATAGAGAGATTCAAATGTGTTGTTTAAAGTCTTCATTCTAAGGTAGGTTTATAACCTAGAAAAGAAGCTTGATTGAAGCAGTGAATCATTTGATTAGAAACATGTTCTTCACATACTCTTATGCGATTACGCATCAACAATAAAAGAAAAAAAAAACTTGTTTTGTTAATGTGTTTGTGATACGAACCCGGGAAACGGCTCAGACCCGAGGGGAAAATTCAAGAGATGTTAGTTGTTCCTGCCTAAACAACCTGACTGAAATTAAACGCCCTTGACTAGACGAAAAGTAGGGGTAGTTTTATTAGGTTCTAGCTAGTAGCATTAGTATTAATTGGTTTGTCTTTCTTTGTAATTCTCGTTTAAGTATTATCCATCAAAATCATATTTTGTTTTGGAGATTTAGGCTATCTTGAATCAGGCCAATTATCCTATATTTCACCAATTCAATTCCCAGGTTCTAACAATTTGATTTCAGCAGATACATGGTAGAGAATGTTTTTCTTGTAGCTGTTTTATCAAGGCAGGTATGCAATCTGTATGTGAAATCTTGTGGATGTTAAGACCCGAAGTCTTACTTTCACCACATTTATCTAGCAAAAAAAGCAGGAAAATATTAATAAGAAGATCATTAACTAGACAATGTATCCACAACCATACACCGAATTACTTTGGCTCCTGGATGGTTGACACCTGGCTCCCTGGACAACCGCTGATTCCTTCTCAGCCCAGAGGTATCTGTTCATATACGCTTGTAAACCAAAATCAAAGCTTAATCATTTAATATGTTTCTGAAAACTCAAATGCTTCCAGTGATTTAACAGATGAAGGAAAAAAGTTGGAAACTTCTGGTAGTGACTTTTTGGTGTCGAAACAGTTATTGGGTGACCTAGATTTTGAAGATGACTTTGGTTCTGAAGATATTTATGACTCATATTACCAGCCTGTAGAGGAACCATGGCTTGTAGAATCTTCTGAGCTTTTCAAATCCATTAAGAAAAGAGATCCTTCAAGTTTATTAAACAATATAAACTTAAACCAAAATAGTTCAGAAAGAGAGTACCCTGTTGAAGAGCCTTGGCTATCTATTGAAGTTTCCAACAACAATGAAGACCCAGAAATCACAGAAGTCACAGAAATTACAGAAATACCTTCTCTTGATAAACCTAGTCTTAACGAGTTTGAAGAGATTCCAAAAAACTTGTTTCATGATAATGAGAGTAGAGTAGGGGTAGGTATGCAGGAGGTAGATACGGTTATATTGATAAACTCATCTTTATGTACAATGCAACGGGTTGCGGTAATGGAAGATGAAAAGTTGGTTGAAATATTATTAGAACCAATTAAAAATAACGTGCACTGTGATAGCGTATATATAGGAGTTGTTTCAAAGCTAGTTCCACACATGGGTGGTGCTTTTGTAAACATAGGGCACGCGAGGGCTTCTCTTGTAGAAATAAAGCATCATGTTGAGCCGTTTATATTTCCTCCATTTTCTCATTATAAAGATCATAGATCGGAAGACGGGTCTTTGCTTGTTGAGCTTCTAGAACATCCTACTCAAGTTAATGAGAAAAAACACAAGTCTGAACATGTGGAAGTTGTTGATAATATAAATGATGATGAGTTTGGAGAGCATGATATTGATGATGAGTTTGATGTGTCAGAAGATTTTGAAGGAAATGGTGATGGGTTGTATATTAATGGAAAGAGGAATATATTTCAACCGATTAGTCAAACTTTGACTAATAAAACTGCAGAAGATAAGGAAAACGGGTCAGATGAAAGTACGTGGGCCCAAGTTCAAAGAGGGACTAAAATAATCGTTCAAGTTGTCAAAGAGGGATTGGGTACAAAAGGCCCGACATTGACAGCTTATCCAAAGTTACGGAGCCGATTTTGGGTATGTTCCATTCTGAAACTGGTATGGCTGGTGTTCATGGGTTGTGGGTCAGACCCGACGCAACCTCAAAAATTTGACACGAACACGAACACAGTGTCAGACATCTACACCACACAAACCTGAAAATTTGACGCGAACCCAAACACGACATGCATATTCGTGGGTGGACACGAACACAACTCATTTAATTAAACTGGTTCAGGGTCCAACCAGACACAATCGGAAAATTTGACATGAACCCGAACACGAATACATGACACACATATTCGTGGGCCGTTTAGTTAAAGGAGTCTGCGGGTCCACCCTGACACAAATCCGAAAATTTAACACGAACCCGAACATGAAAATTGTATCAAACACGTGAACCCGGGTTTGCGGGTGGTGGGTTTGACTCGAATCTGCTTATACCAAGCCAAAACCCGTGAATTTCATTTCGTGTCAAAAATTCACACCCCTAAATATGCTCATGCATAGAGTTGACAATTTTCACATGCTTACTTAAAATGGGTTCTAGGGTTTCATTTTGTATCCAACGGGTGAACTTGAAAAACCTATATTGAAATGAAACAACTTCAATAAACGAAAATTAGGTTTGTGATATTAACCCTAAAAGTAGGACTATTGAACAATGTGCAGGTTTTGATGACTCGTTGCAATAGAATTGGGATTTCAAAGAAAATATCTGGGGTGGAGAGAACCCGGTTAAAAGTCATAGCCAAGACGTTGCAGCCACCCGGGTTCGGTATAACCGTGAGGACGGTTGCTGCGGGTCATACTTTGGAAGAACTGCAAAAGGATCTTAATGGGTTGCTATCAATGTGGAAAAGTATTACTGAACAAGCCACATCAGCAGCCCTTGCAGCTGATGAAGGTGTTGAAGGTGCAATTCCCGCTATGTTACATAGAGCAATGGGCCAAACACTTTCAGTTGTCCAAGATTATTTTAATCATAAGGTATTAATATTCGAAATATTAATGTCTAATATTTATACGTCACGTTAAATATGAATTAATTCTCCACCGGGCTGTGTTTAGGTGAAGAAAATGGTAGTTGATTCTCCAAGGATATATCATGAGGTACCAAATTATATCAAAATATTTATACTTAAATACAGTTTTAGTTCCTGTGGTTTGACCAAATAACCCTTTTAGTCCATTAGTTTAAATTTGACTTTTTAAGTCCAATAGTTTCATTTTCATATCAGTTAAAGTCTAGTTCACTAACCTCATCCAAATTTTCTGTTAACTTTATATAAAAAGACCAAAATACCCTTGATTATTTGTGTTTTTGATCAAAATGCCTCTAAAAAAACTAATATGTTTTATAATTAAACAAATGCAAGGTATTTTGACCATTTCTAAAAGTAACAGAAATAGTCCAAGGGTTTTTTGGTCTTTTAGTAAAAAGTTAACAGAAAATCTGGATGGGTTAGTGGGCTGGACTTTAATGATACGAAAATGAACCTATTAGACTAAAAAAGCCAAATTAAACTAGTGGACTAAAAGGGACTAAAACTGTATTTAACTCAATACTTTTGTGGTTATTGTGTTTTTGTTTAAATCTTTGTCTTTCGATTCAGGTTACAAATTATCTTCAGGATATAGCTCCTGAGCTATGCAATCGGGTTGAGTTATACAACAAAAAGAATCCACTTTTTGATGAGTATAACATTGAAGAAGAACTGAACAACATGTTAAGTAAAAGGTGAGAGAGATTGTTTTTTGTGTAATTTGTATATATTTTGTGTAATATTTATTGGAGTTGAATGCGTGTCTTGTTATGCAGGGTTGCACTCTCTAATGGAGGTTATTTAGTAATTGAACAAACCGAGGCTTTGGTCTCTATTGATGTGAATGGAGGACAGTGTATGCTTGGTCATGGGACTTCACAGGAGAAAGCCATTCTTGAAGTCAATCTTGCAGCAGCTAAACAAGTATGTATGTGCATTATTTAGTTAATTTTAAATGTGGTGGTTTATATTACAATCCTGTTTTCTAAGTTGAGTTGTATAAATAAGTAATCATGACAAATGTTAGCAGCTTTAAGGCCTCATTCTTATGGATTGTGATATCGTGAAGCAAATTTTTGCGTTTTTCTCTTAAAAAGACCAAAAATGCTGATGATTTTAGAAATCAAACTATTTTGATATTGATTTTCCATGGATTTCAGATTGCTAGGGAATTGCGGTTGAGAGATATTGGTGGGATTATTGTAGTTGATTTCATTGATATGCTGGATGATTGTAAGTCTCCGTGTGTGTTCAGAAATGCTCATACAAGAAAGCCTTGTTCTGTATCAGCAATAAATTGCACTCACGTTTTTCTTTTTGAATATTATATTCAGCATATAAGAGATTGGTCTATGAAGCGGTTAAAAATGCAGTTGAGAGGGACCGCTCATTAGTCAAAGTCTCTGAGCTTTCAAGGCATGGGCTAATGGAGATCACCAGAAAAAGGGTATGCACTTCATAAAATTGACAAATTATAAATTAAAAACGATATTTCGCAAACAAAACAAATCATCGTTTTTGTGTCTTGACCAGGTGCGACCTAGTGTGACATTCATGATCAGTGAACCATGTTCTTGTTGTCATGCTACCGGGAGAGTTGAAGCTTTGGAAACCTCGTTCTCTAAAATCGAGCGTGAGATTTGTCGATTGCTTGTGAGTTGTTCTTTTCTTTATTCGATTATAGTTAGTTAATATGAACAATTGTAAAAACCACATTCATTTTTGGTAGGCACAGATAGAGAAACCAGATCCTGGAAAGCCTGAAACATGGCCAAAGTTCGTTCTAATGGTTGATCGATATATGGGTAGTTACTTAACTTCTGGAAAGAGGACAAGATTAGCTATCTTGAGTAGTTCTCTAAGAGTATGGATTTTGCTTAAGGTAATGGGTTGATTTAAGTTGTTTTTTTTAAGCCTGGTAAACTGAGTGGGTCGGGCGGGTTTGGGTGACAGGCCATTTTAAAAAGAAGTAGCAACTTGGTTCGGGTCAATGGGTCAAAGCGGTCCATTTTAAAAAGAAGTATCAATTTGGTTCGGGTCAAAAGTGATCCGTGTCAGAATGGGTTCGGGTCAGTATGGGGTAATGAGCAGAATGGGTTTTGGGTAAAATTGGGCCATTTAAAAATCAATTTTGGTTTGGGTTAAAATGGGTTGTGGCCAGAATGCAGATTGCAGACTGGTTGAAATGAGCAAGAAATTAGTCAATGGTTGTTCAATTTGGGTCATGTTCTAATTGACTTTCAAAACATCAGGTTGCAAGAAATTTTACTAGGGGTGCATTTGAGTTAAAGCCACTAGAAGAATATAAGGATGATAGAGATGAAGATGAAATTAAAAGGCGGCAGCCACCGTTGCAGCCGCCAAAGAAGACCGCCAGAGATACGCCCAGACGGAAAGTCACCATCTTTCCCATTAACAAGTGGAAGACTGGTGGTGGTGGTGGTAGTAAATGAACATATGTAAGATTTGGTAATCTCAGTTTCAGCTACTTTTTTGCTTATATTAAAAAAGGTCCCAAGTGAAATGTCTTTTTTAAAAAAAAAATTACTATTTGGTAGTTACATATAACAGACTTTTGTAGATGGTTACAGATGGCATGAACTTTTGTTTTTGTAATTCAGTATCTAAATTTTCTATTCTGTAATAACAAAGAAATGTGTCTGAATTTTGTTGACAGTATATATCCATTTATATTATACATCCATCATAAGATTCATTTGTGTGTTCTGGAAAATCAAGCGTCATCATTGCCAAATATTTACATCTGGATTATAATTTAAGTAAAAGGTTGTCAAATTGTTAAAATCTGAAAAATTGGTGTATTTGACTTAGATTGACCAATGCTATCAAAATTGAGAGATTATTAACCTAATTATGGTTTAGAAAGTCCTATATCATGCATTGAAGTGATTTCTAATCAAAATATCTTGTTAAAGAAAATAGAAAAATTAAAATTTTGTATTAAGAGCTATTAAACTTGTTGAATGACTTGTATTTTTTGTAAGCATATGATTTTGAAAGTGAAACACGCAATAAAAACTAATCATTGGACCCAATTATGTACAACATGCAACAAATGACAAAAATAGTGGTCTCTTGATAACCCTAGGCCATGTGTAATGGGACATTATATGGGTGGATAAAGCCCCTACACCATCCCTCTAGGCATTATATGGGGCTTTATAAGGACAGACGTTTTTACAATAAAGCTCATATGTGTTCTAAATGATAATGATTTAAGATCCAGTATCCACTACACATGTTTTTTACTATAAAGGACGATGATGATTTGACGGAAATGTGCTAGTGGGGACTATGGCAAGATAAAGTGGTAAAAAATGCTAACTTGATTGTACATCATGAACCACCTAATTATAGGTGATTTAGAGTGTGTTTTTCAAGTATGCATCAAAACTCCATTTTAAATTTGGTTCTTTATTTTAGTTAAAAGACCCATATATAACTTGAAATGTGCAATGTGTGGCTGATTGTTATAAGCCTAGTTAATAAGTGACTCTATTGATGTGTATTGTATGCTAGAAGATAAGCATTTGCTAGTTTTTTTGGCTATAACATAGGCATAGCCTAAGAGCATAATTGAACTAAATGTTACAATATGCAAATATGTTAAATCAAAATGATAACTAGGTGTTTTTGTGTTATTATGTACCATCAAGTTATAGATAATGCTTTAGGGCCACGATTTTTTTTTTTTTTTACTTTCATGATATCTATATGATATTATTCATTTTTTTTGGAGTAGACCTATGTGGAAATTTTATTATTTGTGTCCTAAGTTGAAAATTATAGATGTAACTATTTACACTAGTAAAAGTTCACCATATCATGGTTCTATGTTAATTATTATACATCAAATTAGTAACTTGGTTTAAATTTTTAGCAAAGTTACTAAACCATCCCTACCTGATTCCATTTCCATGCCTAAAAGAAGCCCCATATATGCAATCTATTAGCATAACAAACAGAATAAGCATACAATGCAATCGATTCGAGTAACATTCACACAAAATTAAATGAAACAGTTAGACCCGAAGGCCAAATCTAATGCCGATGTATTCCAATTTCCGCTCAATTAAACACAAAGACGAGAACAAACAATAATGTGGTCAGATACTAGTACTATTAGCACAACATACCCTTGTTTCAAAACCAAACAATAATGTTATCAACATAACTAACAACTTCAGCAACATCTACACTTTAACACATCTAAACATGTATAAGGTACCGACATCTGCTCTAGTTCAGGTGCACCCGGTAGGGGTTCCATAGCATATATGCTTGTTCTTGCAAAGCAAAAATTATATAGATTCCTGCACGCGCCTTTACTGAACGGATACACTCTTTCTGGGATTGTTCTACACCAATTTTAATATTGAAATTAGTACATATATGGCACATAAGTTATATTATCAATCAGCTAACCTCATATATGGTATTCTCCTGCGTCTCACAAGTTCATATGTGGTTTGATTTGTCACAATTAAATAGCTGAAAAGATAGATGCGTATTAATAATATATATAAGGGCACGTTCAATACATAACCAATTTTATGTAGTATACCTCGAGAATAGCAATAAGCACTTGTATGTAGTGCTCAGTCAGATAACAGAGTCCGGTTATGCGGTTATATAACCGCCTTATGTATAACATTTTAAGCAATAGAAACACGTGTTTATATAGTTCTCGCAGTTCTATGTTAAAAATTAGTTTTGTATTGAACGTACCTCTATATATGAGTATGTAGAAAATGACATGAATGCTAATTTTAAAAACAAAACCTTACCTATGGAATAGAAGAAGCAGCAGAAGAAATATTAACGCGATTGACAATATAGATAGTAGAATAATCATGATAACATCCACCAACCTAAATGAAATGAAAAAAATTGTATTATCCAACTATAAATATAATTTAATAGCAAGATGAAACGAGTATTAACACTTTGGAGGCATTCTAAACAATCTAATAATAAAATAAATAATAAAAATTATTATAAAAATAAAAAGTAATAACAAGTTAAAACTGAGTAGGGGGTGTGCATGAACCAAAATAACTAATCTGCAACTGAAATAGCCGGCATAACCTAACACAAATCAAGATGGTTTGGCTTTAAGTTCTTTTCAAAAACTGAATTTTCGGTTTGGTCTTCTGTGTACATAAAACCGAAAAAACCAAAACCGAACCAAACCCATTGTGAAAACCGAAAACCGAATTTTTCATTGAATTTATGGATTATAATATTTGTTTTTAATGTTAAGTAATTTATACAAAACTAATAAACGACGTGGCCAAAACGTTTTATAACCAACTGTGCAATAATCAATCAAATCATTAATTAAAAAAGATTTAGGCCCAAAATATTTCAAGCCCAAATGACAAAACCGAACCCAACTGGCCCATGCACACCCCTAGAAATGAGTATTTGACAAAGGATAACAAAAATCGACATCTTTTAAAAGCTTTTAATTTTTCAAGTAAAGAAGGGTCAGAAAGTAAAATATACCATGCTTTTTCAAATGAAGCTTGTAAATACTCAATATACAAAATGCCAGTCCAAATGCATAAGGCAGTTTCCTCAAGAATGTACCACCTGTCAAATCATTCAACCAAAAACAAACATATTCTCAAACAACTAGAAATCAAAATAAAAAACTCATGTATAAATTACCCACCAAAATCGACAATGGTTGCCCTGGCCAATACAAGTTCCGAGCCAAACACAATGGTGATCAAACTGAAGAACACATCTGTCACAATCATGACAATGTTTTGCTCTTGGAGGCTGCAATATAAAGTTTTTCAACAAACAATTAAATTTAAGGATAATATCATATAACCCGTCAAAAGTCAAAACTTCAATAATATCAAATTTATCCAACAAAAAACCATGATATCAAAGATATCCATTTCATATGTTTGACTTAAATACCCCTCTCTGAAATTATGTGAGTTAGGATTTAGGAAAGTATGAAATATAAGTGTTAAAAACGAGCATATATGAAAATTGCCCCCAACTTTTAACAAGAAAAATGTGTTACTTTTATTTTAACATGAATTTGATTTAACATAATACGATTGGCAGCAAATCTTTTAAACTACATCATACGCGTATCAATGAAATTATATATTATAGATGCCATTCTTAACTCGGTAACTTAGCAAAGAAAATTTAGTTGAGATGAATCATTTATGCTGCCAACTTATGACCTTAATGGTTAAGATTTTTAGTAATCATGCAGTTGATATCTCAACAACAAAAGAAAGATGCACAAAGAGGTACCTGCACAACATTACAGTAAGAGCAAGTGTAAGTCCTGAAACAAAAAAAAGTTATTAGTAATTATTAAAATTAAGTGAGGCAGATGAAACATATATGAATCATGATTACAGTTTAATGATTATGTTTTTCCAATTTGACTTAAATTGAATAATTATACAACTTAGTTATTATTTAGTAAGATTTTTTCTTCACTATCATCTCCTACTTCAGGTTAAACTGTTACAAACTAGTAACTAAATAGCAATCAAGATTCATACATGTTTCACTTGCCTCACTTAATTTTATAACAAAACTACATTCAAAAACCGGATTATAACACCGAATCAAAGGAAGACGATAAAGCCTCACTGGACCATTTAGATATCATGTACTAACTTAATAATATATAAGCAACTACACAAAAAGAAATGCATAACATATATAAAATGAGAAACTACCTGACACATGTTCCAGATGGATACATCTCCATCACGTGCTTTGCCCAATTCATTGGGTTATTCCCCACAATATTTTCTCCCGAACGGTTTTTATCTATGGTTACAACCACACTGCCATTTTTACTTGAAGCAGGTTGTCTTTGCTTGATCATTCACATCAATAAACAAATAAATTATCATGTATTTTAATACAACTAATTCGTTTTAAAAAATACAAAACTATGAGCTTACTTTGATATTTCTGATGACCTTAACGAGGCTTCAGTCTTAGCAAATTCTCTCATTGCATCAATCACATACCTAAGCACACGTAAAACTGTTTAAACTTATACATAACACACTAATTTTTATTATTTTTTGAAACAAAATGTAATCAAACAGTCGCATACCCTGGAGTAGAACCCGAGGTAAAAAAATACTGAATCAATGTAGCAACAACCAATAGCAAATAGATTGATGTGTACCTGTACAATTGTAACACAATTAATAAACATGTTGTTAGTGTTCATCAAAAACATAATTATTAAAATCTCTCGCTTGTTGCACCTAGGCCCACTTTTCAGACAAGGCTCAATAACTATGCTTCTAGTTCCTATGCGAGCGCTTTGACATTGTCTACGATAGAAACATGAGAAGATAAAAGCCGAGCAAAAGAAACACTTGGAATGCGTTTGAAACTTAGATCTTAGGGAGGTCAAAGAAATCACATTGAACACTTTGTTATTCAAGTTTTGGAATTGCATTTAAATCTTGACTCTTTAGAACTTTCGGTACTAACTAAATGATATCAAAATATTATACAATAGCTTTTGTTTATTTTATATAAGAATAGTATTATTTCTCTAATACATACTGTTATATATTTTAATTTCTTTTTATTGAAGTGGGATTTTTTTCTTAGGCCCTTGCCTTTTTGCGCCTAGCGCGTTTGATAACTATGGACCTAATTACAAAAGACAAACCCTAAACAACTGAACTTAGGTGGCTCATAATAGCATATAATAATAACAGTAAACAAAGTATGTGCTTACAAAGGTTGATCTTTTAATTTATCTCTGAACTCTTGATTGAAAATAAAAACAAAGCCAACGAATATGAGATGCAGCATGACCAAGGCCAATCGCAAACACAAGGCAGATCTTCTAACTGCAATCAAATTGAATGAAACCCACTTCACTATGCACAAACAAAACAAAAGATTATTATTACCTGGATCGGAGAGACATGGGAAGACGTTGAAGCATCGGTCGGAGAATTGATCCGACGTGTCGCGAGAAGGAACACAGCAGCTCATCATCGTCATTGATAATAATAATTATTGCATATTATAAAGAATATTATATAAAAAAGAAGAAAGAAAGGGTGTTGATAGATAGATAGATAGATAGATAGTATAGTAGCTTGGAATTTGGTGATAACAATCATACAGAGGTCAAGATTTGGGGGTGGAACATAAGAGAATAGTGATGAATGATGATGGGATAATAATTGCAGACTGGTGCTTTCATCTACACTTGTTTTGCAAGATTGCCCCTTAAGCTATTTGGGGTGGCAGGCTACAAAATGAGGCGATTTATGACATGTGCCGTCCAATCAGTAAATTGGGGTTTTTATTTTAGGGTCGTGCTAACCGTACTCCACACCATCATAAACCGTCACGGATAGTGTTATACGTGGCAGTGTAGTACGATGTACGAACGCTGACGTTGATTTGGGGTGTGTTTGGGATTGCTTATTTAAGTGAAAAATGACTTTTTGTTAAAAGGACTTATAAACTTATGAATTTTTGAAAAGAAGTTTTCAAAAAAATGTTTTGATTAGCTTATGTGGTGAGGAAAATCAAAATGACCAAAATAGACACTTTTTTTTTGAAAGGAGTGTAATGGGTTTTGAGGGTTAAAAGGTGTAATAGGTAATTCCAGGGCCGGCCTTAGGGGGTGGCGGGGTGGTCGACGGCCACAGGCCCGACACCCCGCTAGGCTCGAAATTTTTTTTTTTTTAAAAAAAATATATATGTATTTATATTAAATGCAATATGTATATTTAAAGATTAAACTTAATTACATAGTCACCAACTTGGTCTAGTGACAAAAAGTATTACTCCCAACTAAAAGGTTATGGGTTCTAGTCTCATTTGAGACATTTTTAATACAAATTTTATACAAAAAGGTTTTTTCACAACCCAAAATATAAACAAGTAAACTCATATAAAAATTAAATTGTTTATACACAACAAAATACTCATTTTACTTAAGGCACAAAAAAAATTTCGCCTTCGGCCCAAAATATTTTTTGCTTTCTCGGAGCCGGCCCTGGGTAATTCAAATCCATTAAGTTAATAAGTTAGAGATTCATAACTTTTCAAAACCCATTTATTTTGTCTTCACCATAAGTTAAAATCCAAAAGACCTTATGGTTTACCAAACACCTTATACACCTTATTAACTTTTCAAAAAGTTTATAAGTTATAACTTGATGAAAATAAGGAATCCCAAACACCCCCTTGATCTTCACAGGTTGTCATTGACTAACAATGCCACATATAGGTCACGTATAGTGCAAACCGAGATTGATTAGGTACACGACAACCTGCGAAGATCAAATCAATTGTTATGTAGCATCCTATAAGCCGCGTATAGATCTTTAAGTGACATGTGGGGTCAAACTTGAATTATTGAGCCGGATGCTCCCTATTATAATATATATTAGCATGCATACATGCAACATACACAAACAAACTCAACACACTCTAGTGAAACCTCAAGGCAAAAAATTGTCCTGGTTGTTGGACGGGCTATTATTGCAGACGAACAAAAAGTCAAATATTCCAGATTTGAACTAGGAGCCGGGGTTTGCAGATTATGACAAGGAGGCGGTGCTACCAAATTTGAACAAGGTTTCACCGTATGTTTATTTGGTTTAGCAGTCGTTAGTCATATTTGAAATTAGATATGTTAACCATATTTTTTGTTAGGGATATTTTGTACACGACCCTCCGCCTTCGGATGTGGCCGGAAGCAGCAGTTCAAGCTGGTCACATGCTGAACATGATTATGGTCAGCCATCATACCAGTTATCAGAAAACTAGTATTATGTTACCCAACATTTGTACCAGTTTAATGCTGAAGAGCCGTATTCCGGTAGTCAACATTCGTACCCCTTACCAGTAGAGGAGTCGTATCGGTCACAACTAGAACCGGGCCACATTTGTGATACCGCTCAAGAGGTTGGTCGAGTACGCCAGACATCTTTCTGGTAACAAAGATGATGATGATAATAATTACATACACGAGGCGACAGTGTCGTATAAAACGGATAACATATGAAACCATACGTTTTGTTAAAATAAGACAGATTTTATAATTAGTATTTCGAACCTGTTCAGTTTTTTTCTTCCCGTGAGGAGTTCGAGGAATGGGCAAAGAAAAGAGGACGGGAGCATGGGCGTGTTGTTGTTGTCCAACGGTCTAGGTCAAACGCTGTGGATCTTGGATGCAATCGCGGTGGGGAACCAAAACTCACGGCGACAGTTAGGCGTATCGTTAGTAAAGAAGGGTTTTCCGTTTAAGCTAAAAGGAAGGTACGATCGGGGAGGTGATTTTTGGAAGCTTTAGTTGGTAACGAGACGCACAACCACGATCCATTCCTCTTTAAGGTGGGTCACACGTATCCAAGGAGAATGTTCGACGAGGAGGTTGATATAGCTGCGAGGTTACACATGGATGGCATGATGCCGAAGAAAAAATGTACACTCTTACGTAATAAGTTTCTAGGAAGCTGCGTTATTGAGAAGGACAAACACAATTTTACAGAGAAGTTGAAAAAAAAAAATAAAGTTGGCAATGCCCCCATGTAGGTCAACGTTTTTGAATTTGACTTCTTACAACGAATGTTTTAAAAAATTTATTAACGTCTTATTTAACCGGATGCAAGTATATGAAAACTTCCTTCATGATAATGGGTTCCACGGGAGAACCCTTCCATAAACTGCACGAAGGATGTTTTCTTCTGTCATGAGACAACGTTTAAAATTTGGTGTGCGTTCCCCCGTTTGTTGTTGATTGACACGACGTAAAACACCAACATGTACAAGTGGCCGTTTGTTCAGTATACTGGTGTGACGTCGACGTCGAAGTCGTTCTGTATCGCGCACGCGACTATGTATAGGTAATGCCAAATGGATTTCACATGTTCCCTTGAGCAGCTCAAAGGTATGCTCGAGGATCTACAAGCTCAGCAGGTTCAGATCGAAGCAACCTTTGAATCCTCTCGTATTACGTAGAAGAAAGACCATAACCTTCAGATGTTTACAAGCTACATTATAAAGTGTCGATTAAGGCTCTTACGCTACTTGAAAAGGAGTATGGAAAGTTTGAAAAGATGGTCGAGTCCGGATATACGTGCTAACACCAGCTGCGAACGTCTATAGGGTTTCCGTGTGCATGTGAGCTGGATCAACACCATCGTACATGCTTACCTATTTCACTAAAATCGGTAGACCCTCTGGGGTACGCTTGATAACGATTTGGTGGTTGCACAGGAAGAAGAACCAGACTTCGATGCAGAACTGAAAGAGCTTAAACAAACGGTTCTGATACGAAAAGATTGAGAAAAAAAGAAGAAGTCTTGTATCGAAGATTTGGTCTGTTATTCCTGGCAACTCAAATAAAAAAGAGCCTAAGAAACATGAGGACCCTCGAGGGCGTCCAAACATAAGCTAACAATAAAAAAAGATCGAGGCCGCGAGGCACAACTCGTATATCCCTTCCTCGTACACCCCTTTGTCCTCACTGAACATTGACGAGACCCCCTCATTCTTTGAGCGTTCGCAGTCACAATCTCAGTCACAGTTTAATATGCCCCCACCTAAACCATCAAAACGGTCATATAAGAAAAAGGAGACGAGAGCTAAAATCGGTTTTCCTTTAGTGATTGATTCAAAGGGCGTTGCAGCGGTAAAGAGGTATAAGGACATTGTTCCCACCTGGAGTTACCCGTAAATCTCACAGATCATAGGCGTAAAGCCAGACAGTAACTGCGGTTGTAAGTTCTTGGAACGGATCTTTCAATGTGATATCAATGATCTCGTTGTTAAGCGGAAATTAACAAGAGATGATTCAATAGAAAACAGTTAAACACGTAAGGGACACGCGATGAATGCTTCAAAACACACGTATATTACGTCTGGTGCTTAAGAACTTTGTTACACAAATAACTCGTTCAACAATGCTATGAACGGCCAACCATAACCTAGATACAATGTGTCTATATATAGGTACTACACCCTAGCCCAACATAAGCCAAAAGCCAACCGAGATCACATAGATCTTGGTTTACATACAAGCCCAAAACAGAATACAAGTAAACCCAAACCAAAGTACAAACCAAACAAGTATAAGCCCAAAAATCTCCCCCTTGGTTTGTATCTTCATCTTCAATCATGCTCCATAATATTTGCATCTGCTTCTTTATATCCACCAAACCACAATCCCGTTCTAATAATCGATCCCACCATCTTTGTATACTCTTTAGCGGCAGGCTCGAACAATGGTTCAACCATGATCTGAAAATTGCTGAGAGTCTTGATATCCCTTTCATGGAATTTGAGCAAATCACGTGGATCGACAAACCGAAATTTTCCCTTTCGTAGACGAATGAAAACTGTAGCAGTTTCACTATCGTACGTCCAGAACTTCATTTCATCAAGTGACCCCTCTGGAATAGAAGTAGACAAAGGAATGTGAGTTGCTTTGTTGGTTGCAGGCCACATCACATTTACCATCGTCTTTCCGGTTTTTGGATCTCGAACTCCCTTTGCCTTCTTCAAGAATGACTCGGCGGTGGACATATAAGGGAATCCTTTATCAACTTGTTTTCTTAAGAAATTCCAAAAATCGATAGCCCTCTTGTCATTTTTGGGATTGTGAAATGGAGCATCGATGAGGTCGCTAAGATCCACCTTCGTCCAGGATCCAAAATCCTTCATTTTCCTATAATACTCAGTGAACCTGGACTTTCGTTTCACCCACCACATGAAATTATCAACATCGAATCCCCAGGACATAATTCTGGACCTATCACCATACTTATAAAAAAAACCCTTTTGTAGTTCAAGAATAAACTTATCTAGGTGATCAGAAGATTCCACATTTTGATTTGAATTCTTCATGATGAGAATCTTCTTTTGAAGTATTTCAGATTGCTCGGCTGTTCTTGAAGGTGCAAAGAGATACTATTCCAGTGGTTCAGATGAATCGATATTTAAAGTCGGACGTGCACCGGAACTGCCACCTTGATCATCAACAGGTGTCTTTGAAGCAATGTCTTCACTGCTCTTGAATTCATCTCCAAAATTTTGAATAAGCTTATGTTGGAGGTCCAGGTACATAGCAATGAGACCACCCATGTTAGATTGAAGCTCTTTGATGTTTGAATCTTTATCTGTGTTGCTAGCTTCAAGCTCTTGGATGTGCACATCCTTCACAACTGAGTCTTGTTCTAGTTCAAAGACTCGACATTGTAATGCCTGTACATCCACAGGTTCAACATCAAGTGTAATACCCCTTGCCCTTATCCTGCTTAAATTTATCTTGCATAGCAAGAATGTGAGCAATCTTCTCAGCAGCGCTTGAGCTTGACTGACCAATCGGGTTAGATGATCCTGATGGCTCGTCAGTGAATGGAATATCATACTCAAACTCAAACTCATGTGCAATATCATCAAAAATATGCTCTTGAGTCAGCAGTGGGTGGACTCGTATCAACATGAGTCTCAGCAGGTTCTGATTCATGTTCTGGTTGTTGGCATGTCAGTGTAGTTTCAGTAACCAGGGCACCGGGTATTGGATATTTCTTTCTTCGCTTTCGTGGAATAAGATCAGTGGCTGGTTCTTCAGGAATCTCTTCATCATGTGTCGCAGTGACTGATTGAGGAGGTTTCAATGCAGTCGACTGGAGTTGGTCTTTGAACTTCTCAAAATATGCTAGTTGATCAGCAGTAGGTACATTCTCTGGTTCTTGGTGCTCTATCTCCATATGTTGTACTGTAGAACTTTCTGGCTCGTCATCGTCTGAGATGGTTTCAAACGAAGCAGTGAACCTCCAAGCAGGTGTCACATGCTCGTCAGCAACTAAGGCACGAGCAGGGGTAGCCTCAGTCTCAGCAAACTTTCCGAACTTGACCAATTCGTGAAGGCCTTTGTATACGACCTTCGATCCCTTCCTCGATTGCTTCATTAACCCAAAGGTATTGGGACCCATGGCTTTCAGATCGAGCGTCTCTATAGATTTAACAAGATCAGGGTTGTGGTAGTCAAAAATCATCTGTAGAAACCTCGGGTACATAAGAAACATTTCCTTCTTCTTCCCCTTTAGATTGCTCATCATCTCATCGAACAAGAACTTGGAGTAGTTATAGTTCTAGTCCATGATCAGAGCAACCACAGCCGACATCTAAATGTGGCTAATCTAGTTTGAAACCCCTTTGTGTCCTGAGACACACGTGAAGAACGTGTGAATCAAGAATTTCCAGTACGGATGGAAAAGTTTCTTGATAGCTGGAGGGTAGGATCCTTCATATCCCATTCTTAGTACAACTTCAGCAACGGTGTCAGTTGGATATTCAGTTTCATAATTAGGTTGATCACCAAATAACAAAACCTCACGAGTGATGGTCTCTGAGATGACGATCGGCTTCTTTTGAATCTTGGAGTCAATTGTAACGAATCCCCCGGCACCTGGTTGATTTATGGAGGCATTGTTCCAGAACTCAGTCACCATTTTCTTGCATATAACAGGAGTTTCTCGTACAACGTGAGAAATCCTGCACATGTTGCCTCTCAACCATAATTTCCTCCCGAACAACATAATATTTAAATTACCACGAACCTGTTTATCATCGTCGGTCTATCTTAGAAGGGTGGTCGAAACCCGGTGGAGATGCTATTTTGGAGTCCGTTATTATTGAAACATATGTTGGATATGTAGACGCTATTTTGGAGTGACTTGCTTGGGGTGGGGGTGTCATAGCCCGGTGGAACTCTTAATTAGTCCACCCTCATAAATCCCAATAGTGCCGATAATAGGCACTGTAAACTTCGTTGAATCATGGAGTGTGGAGCTGTGGCCACGGACCACCTAAAAAAAATAAAGCAGAGATGGACCAACATGGGGTTCATAATTTTCCATCAAGGTTTTTGATGAATTGGGTGCCACCTTTTAAATCCAAACGATGCCGATAATAAGCACCCAAAACTCTGTTGATGGGCTAATTGTATTTGATGAGATACCAATTTGTAACAAAAATTTGTTTTGTAAATGCTATGTATTATTAATATTATTAATCTCAGATTTCAAGTTTCTATAATTTCGTCTTATTTTTGTTATCAAATTTTATTTACGTTTCTATATTGTAATGTATTACCATTACCATCATCGTCATCGTCATCGTCATCATCATCATCATCATCATTCGTCTAATTATTGTTTGTAACCCAAAACTTAACTACTAATTTCCTCGAATAATTTAGTTACTTAATAACTCGTAATATTTAACTTCAAAATAAAATATAAATACACAGTCTATCTTAACTTTTTTGTGTGAACATCTCGATATAATTTTTTTAAAAAGGTTAAATTATTTCAAAATATGTAAAATGTTTTTTTAATATGGTCCCGATACAAAACTATTGGTTCGCAAACTTATTATTTTTTAATACTTCAAAGAATCACAAATAATATTTTTTTTAATAAAAAAATTAGTTTAAATTTGGTGTTGATGATGTTGATGGTGTTGATGATAACGATGATGATGATGATGGTGTTGATGATGATGATGATGGTGTTGATGATGATGATATTGATGATGATGATGATGGTGTTGATGATGACGACGACGACGATGATGATGATGACATTTGATGATGATGGTGTTGATGATGATGTTGATGAGGATGATTATAATGATGACGGTGTTGATATTGATGATGATGATGATATCATCATCATACACCACCATCATATCTTCATCATCAGCTTCATCATCATTATCATCATCATCGTCGTTGTCGTCATCGACATCATCATCATCATATCATTACCATAATAATAACATTATATATATATATATGTGTGTGTGGGGGGGGGATGGTTTAAGAGAGAAATGACATTACTGCAAGACATGCGAGAAATGAATATGGGCCACTAGTTTTGTTTTAGGTTTTAAATTCTTAAATATAAATAAAGAAATTATAAATGCATTCTCCTTCTTCAATTAATATAACTAATAAACCATATTAGTTATCTATTTAATTAATATAACTAATCAAATTACTATAATTGAAAAATATTAAGAACTCATTTATTTTCATAACTTATATTTTGTCTCTTGAATTTTTTTCCTACACAAGTACAATTTATTCATACATTAAAATTTCTTACTATCCAAAACCAATTTCTTTAATATTCATTAACATGTACTTACATTGTGATGAATAATACAAAACTATTTTACACGTGTTTTTATTAAATATCAACAAAAAATATACAACATACACAAAAACATATAACCTACATTTGTTCTAAGAATAAGAATACATATAACCTACACACGAAAAACAGATAACATACACACAAAATTCATTATCAATAAAACACACGCACACAAAAATATATAATCTACACATGAAAAACATATAACCTACACACGAAAATTTTATCTTACACAAATACAATTTATTCACACATTAAAATTTCTTTTTATTCAAAATTAATTTCTTTCAACTCAACATATCAATATCCATCAACACGTAGTTACAATGTGATAAATAATATAAAAACTAGTTACACATGTTTGCATTAAATGTCAATAAAAATATGCAACATACACAAAAACATATAACCTACACTTGTTCTAAGAATAAGAAAACATATAACCTACGCACGTGTAGGATATGTGTATTTTTGTGTAGTTTATATAATTGTTGATGTCAAATTACATATGTAAGTTGTATGCTTTTTTGTATGTTGTACGTTTTTATTGCTCAAAACAAGTGTATGTTATATAATTTTGTGTAGGTTGTTAATCTATTGTTTATATTTAATAGACACATTTATATGATATTTTTTATTATTATGTATGACAATAATTTTTATAGGCATATCAACTGAAAAAAAAAGTTATGTTTTTATATTAATTGTTAAAAAACACATTGATATATGCTAATAATTTGAGTGAAAAGAAATTGTTTTTTGATATAAAGAAATTATATTAAATGAATAAGTTGTATTTTTGTTGTATAAAATGAAGATTGTGTAAATAAAAAACAAAACTAAATTAGTATTTTATTTTTTTAATTATTATAGTTAAATTAGTTAGATATATTACTTAGAGAGAGATTTACTATGATTATATTAGTTGTATTAAGTTCTTAAAGTTATTACAACTCATCAAGTTCTCAAAATATTCATCTCCTATATATATTAGTTGTATTAAGTTCTTACGATATTAATATACTTATGATTTGATGAGACCCATGACCCGTTTATATTTAGTAGAATAGGCTTTGCGATTCAAAAGGGGATAGCGGCGCAGCTTGTTGCTCGTTTACCCATTATCCAGATGTAGTTCGGTTTGTGTTATATATAAAAAGATCAATATTTTCTCAAAAAAAAAAATTAAATAATATACGTATATTTTAAAATAAATAAGATATTAATTTTTATTATATCCTATTTTATTGGATTTTTACATCAATAATTTGGTGAGAATAATTTTTTATTTAATGAGATGTTATAACCCGTTTAAGGAATATCTGGGTTTGGTAAGACCCATACCCATGAATTCGGGTCAAATGCATGAGAAGCCCCCATTTAAAAATCAAGCAAATCTGGTGACTTCAAAAAAGAGGGAACGACAACACTGCGACATGTAGGATTTTTATGTCTTCGTTAATATATTATTATAAAACATTTTAGAAGGACAAGACGATAATTTTACCATTTAAGACTCCGCCAAATGAATGTGAGAGAGGCCGTTATATTTATTACCATCGAGCCGCTAATCCAATCCTCCGATAACTATATTGAATGTCTCCGGTAGTTAGTATTGAATGCTATCTATCCTTGGGAAAATTGAAAGCCAGGGGGTTTGAATTGGAAACGACAATTAATAATAGGGTTTTGAATCCTCCTCCTTCATTGCTATCCATTATTTGGTTCTGCTGTTACAAATCTGCCTCAGGTCAGTTGTGTTTAATTTCCTCTCAAATTTCTTCTGCAAACGCTAGATGATGATTATAGTATGCTTTATTCAGTTACAATTGTGTGTGTTTCCCTCAATGAATTTGTATGTGAAGCCTATCAATTTGATTTCCCCTAATTTCATGGAATTTTGGATGAGGCTCCAAGAAGAAGGTTATGCGGGTGTTTATGGCTGTTGCCAACAAAGATAAAAAAGCCCAACCTTTTGAGGTGCACGTGTTCATTCCCTTAGTATCCAAGAGCCTTTTTTTCTTTTTTTCTTTACCTGAAATTAGTGATCATACTTTTGATAGTCAACATCATTTTAGTCACTTGGGTTGAAATAGTTTCAACATTTTGTTGATACAACTAATCTAAATTGGCTCATAATAAAATATACCAGTCTTTTAACATCGAGTACAACTTTAAATAATATTTTTTCTATTGTTATCCGACCAAATTTTACTTTGTTTAGGGGTTATATTTATGAGAAATCTCTGAGTGGTTCATATATTAAAGCAGGTAGCGCCTTTTATATGAAGATGGTCATCCTATATATGAAAAACTTCCCTGTTGTACTTGATAACATGAATTCCCGATAGGTACATTTTTAGTGTTTACAAACATTGGGAATAAAGTTTTACTTCAACTTGTTAACTGCTTTGCTTAACAATTATAGAATGCGAGCTTGAGAACGTACTTAATATTACTTATGCTTTACGAATTATAATCACATTTCTTGGCTGTTTAAATATGCAGATTGACTATTTTATGGACTGTCACTGCTTGGCTGTGGATGATCATCTTATGGGTTATAGGAAGCACGAATGGTGGTAGTTTGGGCTACGCACATGTGGCCTATCATGAAGGAACGAGGTTAACTGTATCTTCAAAAGTTGTTCTTCATGGTGCTCATACAAGTTGCGGGATTGATTTGAGAGCTGAATGATGTGAGAAATTCTCAAACCCAAAGTAATTACTTTGCGAATAAATTATCTAACTATTATAATATTAGTCAAATTAATTATTTACAAAATAAAATAAAAAATTAGAATGAAAGAAGATTAAATGTTAACAGAGAAAGCAGTGAAATGTATTTACTTGTATTCTTATGGATATACTTAATTGGATGATTTGATTATTTCACGTATGGTTTCTCATTAATTTGGGTTGCATTTGGCAGCTTTATGATGTTTTATGGGAAACCACGTGGTGTTCTATTGGTTTGTCAGGTTTTAAAAGATACAATTGTTGTCTCTATTTTCAGCACAGTGGCTCGTAGTAGATAAAAGTGGACTTTATAGTTTGGGGCACCACCATCTTAGGTTCCAATGTTTTCATAGTTTCATCTAGGGATGGGCATTTTGTACCAAATAAACATAATTTTACCTCTAGTAACATTTTCTTGTTATGACTTTTTTAAAAGATCGGGAAAGAATCTGGTGAACTTTTAATCTTGGGTTAAGTTTGACTTTTGTAAGAGTCAAAATTGTTTTATGGGGGTACCAAAGGTTCATCATGGTTAGTGCTAAACATCACACTCCTATTAGTGATTGGCATTGTATATTTGTATTGATGGTGGTGGATAAAAAGGAGGTATTGAGGAGCATAATATGATCAACAGGAGACAAAGGGCTACAATAGATAGTCAAAGTGCTCTCATTTCAAAATAGAATGAAGCGAATGGGTCAAATATGTATTGTTTTTAAGCCTTGAACACTTTCTAAATATGTAATTTCTGTTATTATTCTTTTTTTATTATTCTAATTATATTTTGTTATTATTCTTTTTTGATTATGGACCCTTTTCCTCTTTTGGGCGTGAAAACAAAACTATGGACTTTTTTAACGACCTATGACGAACCGACAAAAGGGCAATAACAATTAACAAGGCCAATTGTTATGCATCAATTGTTGTATTTGAAACACTAAATGAATTAGGTTCTTCAAGAAGGTTAACAATTAAAATGGTTTCAAACAAACAAATTTTGATTGAAAATTGTCTCACATCTTGCTTATATGGATTTTGGCGTCATATTGATTCTCTACCATCCAACCAAAGGTAACGCAATATGTGATTGAGCTCTTCTGTACAATATGTAAAAGACCCCCCCCCTCTTCCCCGCGGTTGCATCTAAACGCCACAAATCGAATTTATGTTGAGCCCCCCCACCCCACCCCCACCCTCCGCCGCAACGCGCGGGCTCTTCTGCTAGTATATATATATATATTAAAAACCAAATGTTAGTTAACTCAAAAACTTTATTATTCATGAATGTAACCAATTACTTTTTTACATGTGTTTTAGGCAGTTGAATTTAATTATTTTTAATTTTGGGTTTAAAATTATTTTGTGTTATTAGTTAATTTTTAGTTAGGCACATGGCCTTAATCTATTCATTTACAACATAAATTCAATAATTATTTTCATGTTTTCTATTTCTATAGTTAATATTTGACAAATTCTATTTTTGAAAATATGAATTCATTCAATTTCTGAATACAATATTGCCACATGCTTATTACTATTTACGTTTCAATATAAGTTTCGTTCGAAACCGATATTTCTGTCATATATATAATATATTTTTTAACTTTTTTTGACAACACAATCTTACTTTAAATTTCGAATACAAACAACTTTCAATATTTTCGAAACCATCCAGGTCATATATAACATATTTTAACTATTTTTTGCGACGTAATGTTATTCTAAATTTCGAATACAAACGACAATATTTATACTGTGCTCACACAATGCACAACCAAAACACATATGTCAAATAAATAGCATTTATATGTTTTCTTCTCAAAAACTTAATTTTGTTTCAATGCATCCTTATATCTATCTACGTTTCCCACTTTGGTGGGGTGGTAGGTTGCCTAATGTATTAAAAAGGAATTCAAGAGTTCAATTTCCATGTAGTGTAACATTTTGTCGGCCAATACATACATATATATATATATATATATATAGATAGATAGAGAGAGAGAGAGAGAGCGAAAAGATGGAATACGCAAATGCTTATCGTACAAAACCGTATGCGACATCTTGGAGCGTCGATCTACACTTTCCATTCGGTTGAGAAAGGTTGAGAAGATCCCGTGTATTTTAAGCGAGAAGGGTACGATTGTCTTTTTGATTCGTAATCTAAATTTGGTAATTTGCGTATAAACGGTTACGATCCTGATACTTAGCTTAATCAAAATCAATTTCTTATTTACGGAACAATTTTTGTACCGAAATCTATCAATTGAGCTCTCTTGAGTACGCGAACCAGTTTTTCAATCGATTTTGTGATTAAGGGTTTTGAAATGGAAGACGATCGTGAATGTAAGTTTTTGCTATGTTTGAACTAATCAACGGTAGATGTATACTATGTTTATAATCGTGGCAGTAACCTGTATGTTAGTTTCTATGAGAATCACATGATAATTGATTAGTTTAGTTTGTGAGCTGTTCATATTAGGAGTGTTTAATATGGTGAATTTTGGTGTTTATACTATGAGTGTGTTACTATAACTGATTATAATGCTATATAATATGAGTGTGTTAATATTTAGGATTGTTAAAATGGTTGATTTTATAATATGAGTGTGTTTTGAGCGTGTTTGGATTACTTTATGAGGTTTTTTTGGTGTTAACACGTTTTTTTTAATGTTTTGTGTAGATGATTCAAGTGTTTTGGTTGAAGGTCAAGGGGTTGATATAATTCCTGAAGTTGCTTCTTCTTACAGACCTGTTAAAGGAATGATGTTTTCGTTAATTGATCAAGCATTTGATTTTTATAGTGAATATGTTAAAATAGCTGGATTTGGGGTTCACAAAGGTGGATCTTACCTGCATGATGTTGTACTAAAGACCAAGTATTTTACATGTTGTAAAGAATGTCACAAGCCAACCAAAATGTATGATTCAAAAGGTGATTGTAATGAATCAAGCAAGCCATATTATAAAAGAAGGAAGAGGTCGACAATTAGATGTGGTTGTAAAGCACATCTACAGTTAAAATCTGTTGACGGTGCAATTTTTGAAGTATATGATTTTGTTGAAGGCCATAATCATAGGATGGTAGTAGATTTTGATATGCAGTTTGTTCGTTATGTGAGGAAGTTAACACATGTCCAAGAGGAAGCTATTTATGAGCTGTCTAATATGAACCTGGGACATGTTAAAGCGTTTAACCTTATGAGAACACAATATGGTGTTTTTGAAAAAGTAGGTGTAACTAAAGATGATTATAAGAATTTTAAACAAGGTTTGAATTGTTATATTGGAGAGTATGATGCTGAGATGATTGTTCAGAGATTGTGTGAGAAGAAAACATTTTGATCCGATTATTATTTTGAATATGATGTCAATGATGATCGTGAGTTAATTCGTGTGTTTTGGGCTGATGAGATTTCAAAGAGTAATTATCTTGCATTTGGGGATGTTATATCTTTTGATGCTACATTTAAGACTAACAAGTAAGTGATCAAAATAGTTTTCAATATAATATTCAAGTGTATTCGTTTGTGTGTGTATGAATATGTTTTTTATGTACAGGTACAAGATAGTTTTTGTACCGTTCACGGCAATTGATAACCATTGTCATAGTGTGGTTGTCGGTGCTGGATTATTATCTTCTAAAACTATTGAATCGTAAACATGGTTATTGCAAATGTTACTTAAGTCGTTTGGTAGTGCACCGAAGGTTGTTGTTACTGATCAAGACTCTGCTATGAAACAAGCTATTGCATCTGTGTTTCCAAATACAAGGCATAGGTTATGTATGTTGCATATAATGGAGAAAGTTGCTGACAAGGTAACCTTTAAATGTGTTTGATTTAAGTGTTTTAAGCATTTTAATAAAGAGCGTTTTACAAGCGTTACATGGTATTAGTTTTTTGATGTTTAATATGTGAGCGAGTTATGAGCGTAACATATTTTATTATAGATTTTGTTAATGAGCGTTTCATAAGCGTTTATCAATTTTGTTATCAGGTTGGAGCTGATCTATGTAACAACGAAGATTTTAAGAGTAGGCTATGTAATATTATGTGGACGGATTCAATTAGTCCTTTTGAATTTGAGGAAAAATGGCAGGCTATAATGGTTGAGTTTGAGCTTGACAGGAATAAATGGCTTACTGATATGTATGAAATCAGATTTGATTGGATACTTGCTTTTTATAGAGACAAACCTTTGTCTGGATTGATGCGTACAACAACAAGATTAGAGAGGGAAAACCATTTTTTCGGACAAGCTACAAATTCTCAGTTAACACTAGTTGAGTTTTTCAACTATTTTGATTTTTCTACGGAGAAACAGAGATACAATGGCAGATGGTGTGATAATGATAGTAGGTACACGTATCGGCAGTTAGAAACCAGAAGTTATCTTTAAAGGGAAGCGGTTAGGATATATAAAAGATCTATTTTTAATGATGTTCAAGATGAAATGAATGAAATTGTTGGTGGTGTTTCACAATTCAGTTCTTGTGAAGAAGGAGGTTATTTGAGGTGTAAAAATGGGATTTTAATGCTTATGTTCCCGGATTTTTGGAAGTAAGTTTGAGCGTTTAGTAAGCATTTTAGTTTAAAGTTGTTTAATCTTAACTTAATCAACAAGCGTTTAATAAGCGTTTAAATTGGGATTTTTTATACTTTTCTTTTTTTAGGTAGTGTTTAAGAAGGACGATGAGTTTGGTGGAGAATCTACTTCAACATGCTCTTGCAAAAGATTTGAACAATATGGTTTGTTGTGTCGGCATATTTTCTACGTTATGAATATGTATTAAGTCAAGAAATTCCCGAAAAGATATATAAATGATCGATGGAGGAAAGAGGCTGCGGTGAATATCGGAATAGTTCCAATGTCAGAGTTAGGTAATGATCAGAACAGGAAGATCAAAGAGATTTCAAGAGAAATAAAATATGCCGGCGAATACCTTATTAATAGTTATGTTGCAGATATCGATGAATTGATTAAAGTTAGAGATGAAATGAATTTGATGATTGAAAAAGAAGACTTAACTCGGTATGAAAGAGTACGTCCATCTAAAAGGGATAGATTTGCTGCTGTTTTAGGTTTTGAACAACCATCAGAAGTTACTATTCGTGTACCTACTGGAATAAGAAACAAGGTTCGTGGCTCACACAAAAGAATTAAATCAAAGAAAGAGATAACCGTTAGTCGATCTGGAAGAGTTATAGGGAGTGTCAGATTTGTCACCAACCTGGCCACAATATTAGAACTTGCGAAACATTACAGCAACAACCGCAACAATGAATTCGTAATTGATTGTTTCAGATAGGAAGAGTTAGTTTATTTGTTTTAGATTTTGTGTTTTGTAGGTACCTTTTTTACACAAGAGTTTCACAAACTTATGACAAGAGTTTTGATAAACTTTTTATTTATTTACTTTTAAAAACACGGGGTTACACCCCATCAGACCCCATCATCATCAGACCATGCAAACTAAAAAAATAAATAAATAAAAAGCTAACATCATCAGCCCCCATCAGACCCCATCAGCCCCATCACTCCCTGTTCTTGATGATCTCACGCCCTGTTCTTGATGATCTCATGCCCATCTTCCTTGAACTCCATGTTGGTTGACACTTTTGAAGCCGTGCCAACCAAAGTACCATACACGGAGTCGTAGCATGTAGTCCGTTGTTTCAAGAACTCAACAGTCTTTGCCTTGAACTCACTATCTGGTAGCTCCGTGAGTTCGTTGTATGTGTCAAGAGTTTTGGATTTCTCTTGAAGCACGTAGGCTTGTGAGTGTTGAAGGGCGGTGAGAAACCTCTCATCCTTTTCTTTCTCAAGATCCAACTAGGCTTTCACCATGCTTTTCACAGTTTTATCACATGAAAACATTTTTGTGTGTGTTTTTTGAGTGTTTTTGTGTGATTTGAATAACAAGAATGGATGTGAAATATATAGACATAATTTGGATGTCTAGACATAATTGTGAGTAGCTGAGATAGAGTTATTCAATGTCATTTAATTTTGATTTAAGCTATCATCATCACACAAATGTCATTTTTTATTTCTTAAGCTCGTTTAACCTTAGTGTATATGCTTTTTAATCTTTTTGGTAGTTGACATAGTGTAATTTAATTTAATTTTATTGATGTAGGCTATCATTACAAAAATCTTTTTCCAATTTTTGGCAGGTGAGTAGTAATAAATGTAATTAAACTATATTAAAACATAGGTTTTTTAATGTAATTAAACCTGATACAGTGGTGTAGCGTACAACAAGCGTGTATGAGCGTGTAATGAGCGTCTTTAACTACGTCATCACACTGTTCTATGTTTGCCCGTGAGTATACAGTTTTGAACGTTGTTAAAGCATTTTGTTTTTTATTATGATTTTGGTCCGTGAACTTGCAGTTCTTTTTTGTCTTTTTGTCCTTTATTTACTATTTGGTCCGTGATCTTTTCCTATATATACATGCTATATTTTGTTACACTTATATCCACATATCTCAAAATCAGTTATAATGGATGCCTATCATCATCAACATCATCATCATCTAAATCAGCATCTTTCAAGGAAGCTTTGAAGATGAAGATTGTGGAGCAGGTCGCCGCAGACAAAGCTTGACGTGATAAGCTAACGCATGAGTTTGTGATGCTTACAATAATATGGATTACAGGGATGTTATTATGAATGTTATTGTCAAAATGCTTGCTAGTACTATCCGAGATCTTGCGGTTTTGTTTATGGTTGATATTGGGAAGAATGAGTTTGAACAGTTTAAAGTATTATCAAAGGAAATTCTTGAACTAAGCTGCTCAATGAAATTAAAGTTGGATTTTCTCAAGTCACTATTAGAGTAGGGGCTAGTGGGCTGATGTGTTGAGAGTTTGATGAGCGTTTGTATTGTTTTTTTAAAATTTTTTATCTTGTAGCATTTCGTGTGTGTTTTTGGTAATAATAATATTTCCAATGTTTTGTTCGTTGATTTTTACTAACATAAGGGCATTGTTTAAAATAGATACCAAATTTTTGAAAGTAGTCAAATTAGTTGTTGCCTTCTTTGGAGTTCTTCAATCAACTCCGTCCCGGAAAAAGCTTCGTCGTTATTTTCAGTAAATTCATGCGCCTTCTCGATAAGATAATATCTTTTCATGTTTAGATCTGACAGAAGGATTTTGCCCAAATACTTTGCCCTCAATCTTTTTAACTGTTTCACTTGTTTAGGACATTCCTTGTAAAATCCGCACGTCCACGGCTTCTTCCCATCATATTTCTCCATGTGTCTCATAGCAAAAACCTCCAAATCTACCCCATTTTCGGTTGCTCACCATGCCATCCTTAATATTGTGATTGAAGCCTTTTGGATTTGATCAGCAATGGGGTGATTGATTTTCTTAAGATACATGCAAAAGACGGTTCTCTAAAAAAAATTAAAAGCACTTAAGTATTTCACAAATTTATAATAGATAATTGTTGAGAGTTTGTTGAGCGTTTACCAGGATTTGAGGAATCTTTGTTGTATCTTTCTTCAAAAAATCTTCTGATTGCTCTTTGCTTGTCCTCTGGCCTTTTAAACTTTTTATCAGCCGGTACTTCATGATGTGCACTGTTGTCAAGCAACTCTATCACTCCTGTTTGTAGGTAGAAAGCCATCATATATGTTTTGGATAAAAATCAGCTAAGGATAATGTATCCAAATCTGTCAAGTGAGGTATAGTGCTAACACGATAGAAACGAATGTATAATCGAAATCTTGGTAAACACAATGATTTGATCACGAGGGAAAAAACCCTTGATTATGATAATCTTACTTCGGTCAAAATCTAGCAAGGTAATCTTTGGTCGAATTGCTTCGGTCAAGGATTAACAATGTAATCTTTGGTAGGATGGTACGTGATTATAATAATCTCCGGCACAAAAAACCCTTGGACGGTGAAAAATATCACCGTCAAGTTTATTGATGGTAAAAAGAAGGTTACAAGTGTTGTGGAGTTGATGATCAACGAATGCTATATGTGTGAGTATAAAATATCTTAACAACTAGAATACGTGAGATTGTGTGTGTTCTAATGTTGATCTCGACTCTGTATATAAAGAAAAATACATACAACAAACTAACAACTATGCCCTATAATATCGCTAGTCTTCCACTCTCTTCCATCGTGTATTTGACCACGTGCTAGCAAACGTTTAATGACGAAATAAGCGGTAGACTAGGTCTAGGAGCCGTTGAGGTTATTTAAACATCAATCTTTATACGAAATCGTGCATCAATAAATATGTTGAATAAGGATCCTGGATCCATACTTCAGCTAGAAAATACTCCATGAGGATAATTGATACAAGCACGTCTTCAAGAATAACATATCTTGTCTTCTAGTACTTGACAATCGGTCTTACTTCTCGCTTTAGCTTAGTCTTCAATCTTGAGCATATGCCATAGATGTCTCGTGTAGCAAACTGGATCTTAGAGTTGTTATACCTGTCTAACACATCACCATACTAAACGCAATCATTAGTAAACAAGTAATACCGAGGATCGTTGATCCTTTATAACCTGATACATATCTCAAGGATAATCTATCCATAAGATAGTTAAGGATTAAGGATCCTCAGCATAAAATTCATGCCCTAACAATTGCCCCCAAAATGGCGGGTGATAGTGGAACACAGCTATCATTTTGAAATTCAAACTTCTGCGAAAACTGATAGATGGGACGGTTTTGTCAGAAATATTTACCATTTTAACCCTCGAGTTAATAATAACCGTCTAAATATGCCGTCCTATATCTTTGGTTATAATCATACCTCCAGCCGACGCATCAGGTATCCTTCCTATTCTTTTCTTATTTTCTTTAATCATGTCTGCTGCTTCATCTTCTTCTCACCTGTCTCCTTCTAAACCTTTCGAACAAACATCCGATGACTCCGAGTTGTCGGAAATGGAACCACAATGCCTCATAGCCAACCCGTCTGCCGAGATTTGCAAACTCACATATCCCGAGATTGATGATTTCCGCTCACTGTTTCCTCCGAAAACCCTATTCCGACCTTACGAATCCAGCGTCCGCTGCGATGTATATTCCAAGGTCTGGGTGTGCTTTTCGGCGAGTCCCTTCCTGATCGGCTACAAGTATCCTTTTCCTCCTTTTACTCAAAGTTTCTTCGATTCCACCGGGATATATACAGGCTATGCCTATGATTTGGAGGGTCCTCAGCACTATCGAGAGAATCATCAAAGAGCAAGAGATGGATTTTGGTCTTCCAGAGTTATCACACCTGTACACCCTCACTACCCACAGTCCTGCCTGATTTATCTTCAAATCCAAGCCTCGAAAACCTCACCCAATATTAAAGTCACTTTAAATGATTCCTTGTGGAGGAATCAGTTTTTCTTTGTAAAACGTGACTCAACACCAGGAGGGATTGATCTCCCTTCAAAGTGGGTTAGAAAGGGTAGGATCCTGGATCCTTAAGAAATAGCAGGATCCTAGATGCTTTTAACTTTAATTCCGAATCTTCCTTTTTGTTTGCAGTTGACAACTTTGCTTCTTTAGGCAAGTTACTTGGCACAAAAGAGAAAACAAAACGGTTCCTAGCACTGGACACCGAAGTTAGAACCTTTCAAGCTCGTTTTGTTGAAGCTTTCTGCGAAATCTCTTCGGGTTCCAGCATGTCAAGTGAGTTTATAAAAATAATTTTAAGATAAATAAAATTAGTTTAAATACTTATCTGTTAACTTTTCTTTTGTAGGCGCCAAAAAATCTCAGAGGTCAGCCGGTAAGTTCTCCCGGGAAGATATTGACTGCATGGTCACCTCTCCTGTCATCAAGAAAGAAGCTTCAAAAGCAACCACTAGTTCCGAGCCCAAGACTGCAACAACCAGGGCTAAGTCCACCGCTTCCAAAAGAAAGAGGTCCTCAGATCCGAGACCCATTATGACATTGTCCTCTCTGTAAGTATCCTATATCCTGATACTTTGAGTTGTAGGATCCAATATGACTTTGATTGCTTTGTTGTATGTAGGCTATGAGTGCTTTCAAAGAGCACTATGAAAAGACTATCAGCCAAATGAGTGACAAGCTGTCGGGGTTAGGGAAGGCCGTGGTCGCCAAAGACAAGGCCATGATCCAGCTCTCCAAAGAGAAAAAACAGTTGGAGGATCAGCTATCCTTAGCCGAAGCCCAACGTCAAGAGGCAGTGGAGCAGGCTACAGATGAGGCCAAGGTATGGGCTGCCAGGTCGGTATTCCAAGCACGGATCAAGATGGCGTAGGAGGCCGGTGATCCTGCTTTTGACAAGACGACCTGGGATGTGGAAAAGTGGAAGGATGCCCTTGACGATCTTGGTGGTGAGGACGATGATGAGATGGCTGAAAATACCGAGGCTGGGACTAGTGGCGTCAAGGAGGTGGCTGAAGCTGGCAAGGGAGAAGGTGCTGCTGAAGGTGAAGATGCAGCTTAGGTGGGAAATGAAGGATATAGAAGACAAGGCCCGAGCCCACTTTTTTATTTTGTGTTGATGTTTTTCTGAACAATTGCTTTAGTTTGTAATAAACAATAGTAACTAGGATAAATGATTCATGATCCTTAAGACAATTTGCGGGGGTGACAAAGGTGGATGAATCCTCTGTTTGTGGGGATGAAGTCTTATTGCCCCTGTTTTTAATTTTCCTGCACTCATGAACAGTTAGTAGTACTCACTTAATCCGGATGGATGGTCCATCTTTTGCATTGTGAAGTCCGGGTTAAGAATATTGGATAAGTCCTGGTGGCTTATTCTAATTAATATAAATCTTTTGACTATTTTCCTGTTGTTTATTTTTAAAAGTTTGTTAGATATAACTTTAGTATTATTGATAGTTTTGATAAATAATCTTAAGTAAAAGATTTTAGGATAAAAGATCCTTATGAAGGTTACTTAGGATAGAATATCCTTAAAGAACAAACAGTAGGATAAGGTATCCTTAAAAGTTGAGAAAAGTTATACAATAGAATATCCTAAAGGATAAATTTTAGGATAAAGTATCCTTAGAAATAGGTAAAGATTTTTGTAATAAAATATCTTCAAAGGAATAACCTTCTAAGATGAAATATCCAAAATTATTGCAACTAAGATAATACATAAATTCATTAATAGAGATCATACCGGAAGGTCTAGGTAGACCTAAGTTACCATAAGTACTGAACTTTCAGTGATCCTTGAAGGAATAACTTTAGAATTCTGGATCCTTAGAATTTTGATCCTCACAATGAAGTTAGAAAATTTGTTGCAAACAACTTGTAGTTTTAGTGGGATTAAGCCCATTAAGCTGGGGACAAGCCTATAAATTAACTGGGGACAAGCCCGTGAACTGGGGACAAGCCCAATCGTGAGTTAAACTGGGGACAAGCCCAAATACTAGGGACAAGCCCAAACTGATGTTAAACTGGGGACAAGCCCAAAGACTGGGGACAAGCCCAAACTGGGATAACGTGAAAACGTTATAAACCTTAGCTAACATGAAAATGCTAGAAACCTTTGTCTTGAGATAACGTGAAAACGTTATAAACCGGTGGTATGGTACATCTACCATAATTCGTAGGATCCTCTATATAGACGAAAGCAACGAAATTGTCAGCCACTAAGCGTGTACTGGTCCCGCTGGCCCGAACTATACGTTGGATAACGTGCGCTCTAGGCGAGAGTGTAGAAACTCTATTTATAAGAAAGGTGAAAACCTTTAAACCTTAGAGGATATAACCATCGGGGGTCATATCCCAACGTGGGCTAGGCCAAGAGAAATAGGATAATACCTTTTATGTAAAGGAGAGGTGGCCAACCTCTTGAGCATTACGTATATTATTATAATCCTGCATTGTTACTCAAAACTTGTGATGTGCTAAAAGTAGTCTAAAATTTATTAACTAAAACTAAGCTAATCTAGACACTAAGTAATAATTCTAGACTCTTAACTTAACTAAAACTACTAACCGGCAAGTGAACCGGTCGACTCTAGTACAGCTAAGTAAGTCCGGATATCGAACCCACGAGACTCTTTAAATTACGTAACTAGCTAAATTAGACTCTACTAACAGACACGACTATTTATTTTATATTATTGGGGGGTTTTACAAAAAACTAATATTAAATTAATTAATAAAACTAAAGATGACTTAAACCTAGATTTAAATCAGATGATGGCGAACAACCACTAGGCTAGAATCCCTAATGCATCAATTATCAAATGGTTGGAAAATGTTAAGTTATGGAACCAGGATCTTAAACTATTCACTTAATGGAAAACCGAACAGGACCCTTGACCCTTCTCAAGAAGACACCTATGGAATCCTAATAAGCTATTAAAATTACCGGTTTTAATTAGACTCCCTTACAGTCGCTAATTTATTTTATGACAAGTACCTCTCTAAGAAATCCTACCTTACAGCGCGGAAATCAAAGGTAGTTTAATGAATTCACTCGACTAGATAAACAAAGCTGATAAATCAAACCTAGACGAACTCCTTACAAAAAACTAAATCTAACAATTTAAACAAGCAAGTGTTTTGGATAAAAATCACTCAAGGATAATGTATCCAAATCTGTTATGTGAGGTGAGGTGCTAACTCGATAAAGACAAGTGTATGAGCGTAATATTGGTGAACACAAAGGTTTGATCACGAGGGAAAAAGCCCTTAACCAAGATAGTCTTACTTCGGTCAAAACTTATCAAGGTAATCGTTGGTAAAATAACTCCGGTTAAGGATTAATAAGATAATCTTTGGTCGAAGCACTTTAGTCAATGATCAACAAGGTAACCTTCGGTCGATGAGTATATGGTTATCGTGGTCTCTGGCACAAAAAATCCTTGGATGGTGAAAACTATCACTGTCGATTATATTGATAAATAAAAGGTGATTACAAGTGTTTGTGGAGTATATGATCGAGATTACAAAGAAAGCTAGAGTGTAGAGAGAATGCTAGTTTCTGCTCTAGTGTGTGTGTTAGTACATGTGTTTCCTAACTGATCATCATCTCAATATAAATCAAAGATAATAACTCAATGGAGTTATTAATAATAAATACCATTAACTATTTTTCCTAAAAATCCGCCTTTATCTTGAATATACTTGTAACAACCACTTTGACCACGTGCTCCATCACTCAGGCTGCGAAATAGGTGGTAGACCAGGTCTTCTATCCGTTACATCTGTTATATATAATGTTATACACATGAAACAACCGTTAGTAAATAATAAGTACTGTGGATCCTTGATCCTGACGGGATCTGGAACACACGCTAAGGATAACTGATCCAAAACATATGCCAGGATAACATATCCACAGTGTCAAATTTCTGTGCACTAACAATTGCCCCCAAAATGGCGGTTGTGATAAGATTACAGCTTTCATTTTGCCTTTGAATTCAAACTTCCGGCAAAAACATATGAGATTTGACAAGCCGGATATAATTGTCATATATCAATGGAGTTTCCTTAGGAACTTCCCTTCCTGTTGTATATCCTTCTCCCTACAAATCATGAACAACTAGTAACACCTGTTTAACTTGGGTGGATGGTCCATCTTTCGTATGGTGAAATCCGGTTTAAGGACTTTGGATAAGTCCAGGTGACTTATGTTTAATAAAACTTTTGACTATTCGCTTGTTACTTGTTATTTTGAAAGTTTGTTTGATATAGCTTAAATCTCATTGAAAGTTTTAAGAAATAATGTTCTTTAGTAACAAATTCTTAGGATAAAATATCCTTGCAAAAATAAACCAGGATCTTAAATCATTATAAAAATAGATTGAGAATAATGAATCTTTATATCTATGAAGATATAAACTGAAATCAAATAAGTGTAAATAGATAAACAGAAATCATGCTGTAAGGTTTGGTTAGACCTAAGTTACCATAAGTATTGATCATTTTGCAATCCTTATAAAACTGAATTTAAGGATTTTGAATCCATAAGTATTGATCCTTCGGTGATCCTCAGAATCTAATTGATGATAACTGATGCATATAACTTATGATATTATCTGGGATTAAACCCAATAAACTGGGGACAAGCCTAAAAAATAAACTGGGGACAAGCCCGTGCAACTGGGGACAAGCCCGTGTAACTGGGGACAAGCCCGTGTAATCTGAGGACAAGCCCGTGCAACTGGTGTTAAACTGGGGACAAGCCCAAAAAATGGGGACAAGCCCAAACTGGGGACTGGCCCAAGGATACAGATGCTAACTGGGGACTCGCCCAAACCGGGATTTAGCCCAAACGTGAGATAACGTGAAAACGTTATAAACCTTAGCTAACATGAAAATGTTAGAAACCTTTGTCTTGAAATAACGTGAAAACGTTATAAACCGGTGGTAGGAACGTCTACCATAAATCGTAGGATCCTCCATATAGCCGAAGACAACGAAATTATCAGCCACTAAGCGTGTACTGGTCCCGCTGGCCCGGACTATACGTTGGATAGCGTGCGCTCTAGGCGAGAGTGTAGAAACTCTAATTTATAAGAAAGGTGACAACCTTTAAACCTTGGGGGATATGACCATCAGGGGTCATATCCAATCGTGGGCTAGGCGAAGGAAAATAACAATGTACCTTAAGCGTGAGGGAGAGGTGGCCAACCTCTTAGACATTGAATCTCTTTTGAAATCTGCATTGTTACTTAAAAACAATTTTAGGATCCTTGATCCTAGATGGATGCTTGATTTTCGAAGGATACTAGATCCTGACTAGAAAAAATACTTCTTAAGATGGATAGCATTCCATGCTCTTGGTAACCTATTTCCTTCCATGGCGAGCAAATGATATGCCCCCTTCCCTGCTTCCGACTCGATCAGATAAGGACCTTCCCACTTGGGTGCTAGTTTCCCATCTGCCGGATTGGTTGTGTTTTGGAAGGCCTTTCTCAATACCAAATCTCCTTCTTGAAATCTTCTGATCCTTATATTTTTGTTGTATGCCCCAGCTACCCTTTTTTGTTAATATGCTGCCATTCTAATCTTAGCTAGGTTCTCTGAGCTCATCAACAGTATCTAGATCTTGGAGAAGGGTTTCATTATTGGCCTCAGGATCACGGATGCTTGTTCTAGCAGTAGGAACCACCATTTCTGTAGGGATTACAACTTCTGATCCAAACACCAATGAGAAGGGTGTTTGACCTGTTGTATTCTTAGGTGTTGTTCTATCGGCCCAAAGAACATAAGGAAGTTCCTCAGCCCACTTGTCTTTCTTGGATCCTAGCTTCTTCTTCAAGTTGTTGATGATAATCTTGTTGCTTGACTCTGCTTGACCATTGGCTTGAGGATGAACTGGTGTAGAAGTGATCATCTTGATGCCCCAACTGTCACAAAAGTTAGTGGTTCTTTTCCCGATAAACTGGGAACCATTGTCACAAACAATTTTAGAGGGGATACCAAATCTAGTTATAATATTTCTTTTAATAAAGGATATAACTTCCATTTCTCGGACTTGCACGAATGCTTCTTCTTCAATCCATTTAGAGAAGTAGTCTGTCATAGCAAGCATAAAGACCTTTTCGCCAGGCGCCTTTGGTAGCTTGCCTACAATATCCATTCCCCATTTCATGAAAGGCCATGAAGAGGATATAGGATACATAGGTTCTGCTGGCTGGTGAAGAATATTTCCATGCCTTTGGCAAGCATCACACTTCTTTGAGTATTCCATAGCATCCTTCTTCATTGTTGGCCAGAAGTATCCAGTCCTAAGTATCCTGGAGAATAATGCTCTCCCCCCTGTGTGGTTTCTGCAATCGCATTCGTGGAAGTTTTGAAGTACCTCTTGTATTTCAGGATCCTCAATGCATCTCAGATAGGGACCTGCAAGAGATTTTCTGTACACAATATCTTGTAAAATAATGAATTGTGATACCTTTAATCTGAAAGCTTTAGGATTTTACCCTGTAGGGATCTCTCAATCTTGTAGGATTTTTTTGATTGGAAGGATCCAAGATTCTACTTTTGAAGTGGATGAAGGATCCGTATGTTCTCCTGTGCAATCCACTGTTATCTTCACGAATTCTTGTTCTCCAATTGCCGAATACAATATATGAATGATGGGTATCTTTACATCATCCGGGATTTTCAACGATGATGCTAAGTTTGCTAAGGCATCTGCCCGAGCATTCTCTTCCCTTGGTACCTGTATTATACTAAACAATTCGAAGGATTTTGCCAATTCCTTCACAATTTCTAAATATTTGACCATATTCTCACCTTTCACAGTATAAGAACCGTTAAAGTGGTTAGCTATTAACAAAGAATCTATATATACTTGAAGATACCTGATCCTCATCCACTTAGCTAATTGCAAACCTGCGATCAAAGCTTCATACTCTGCCTCGTTGTTCGTTGCTTGGAACTCACAGGCTATAGACTGGGGTAATATGTCCCCCTGTGGCGATTTCAGTAGTATGCCCAAACCTGTTCCTCTTACATTGGATGCTCCATCTGTGAAGAGTGTCCAAGGATCCTTGGTTTCCTCAAGTTGTTGGACTTCTAGATCAGCTTCATTTTGCATGTCACTACTGAAATCAGCCACAAAATCTGCAAGCGCTTGAGATTTAATGGCTGTTCTAGGCTCATACTGAATATCATATGCACTCAGCTTCACAGCACACTTGGCCATTCTACCTGACATTTCTAGTTTTCTAAGCATATTCTTAATATGATAGTTAGTTCTCAAAATAATAGTATGTGTTTTAAAATAGTGTCTCAACTTGGTTGAGGCCATAATCAAAGCAAGAATTAATTTTTCAAGGTGAGAATACCTGACATCTGCGTCTAAGAGGCTTTTACTTACATAATAAATGGGATGTTGTTCACCTTCATGATCCTTTACCAAAACGGCACTTATTGCATTTCCTGAGACAACTAAATACAGATATAAGGATTCTCCATCCACAGGCTTCATCAGAGTTGGAGCTGAGGATAAGTAATCCTTCAAGGCTGTAAGCGCAGCCTCATGCTTTTCCGTCCATTCAAACTTCTTATTCTTCCTAAGGATGTCATAGAAGTCCTTGCACTTCTCGGAGGATCTTGAGATGAACCTATTGAGAGCAGTTATTCTTCCCGTGAGCCTTTGGACATCCTTTGAATTTGCAGGAGATTTCAAATTGAGGATGGCTTCAATTTGCTCGGGGCTTGCTTCAATTCCTCTTTTAGTCACCATATATCCCAGAAACTTTCCAGCCTTAACACCAAAGTGGCATTTTGACAGATTCAATTTCATGTTATATTGGTCGAGGATATTGAATGCTTCCTCGAGGTCTCTAAGGTGATCCTCAGCTTTCTTTGATTTTACCACCATATCGTCTATGTATACTTCCATAGTCTTGCCCAACTGATCCTTGAACATCATGTTGACTAGTCTTTGGTATGTTGCCCCTGCATTTCTTATTCCAAACGGCATAGCAGTATAACAGTAAATGCCGGTATGAGTCATGAATGCTGTATCCTCTTGATCAGATGAGTTTCCCTCTGATAAATAATAGTTCTTGGCCTACGCTTGGTCACCCACTATCTTTACAACTCCCCAAGGAGTAGGTAGCTTGATGCATTGGTGATAAGTTGAGGCTACTGCCTTCATTCCATGGAGCCAGGGCCTACCTAAAATAACATTGCAACAGGAAAGGTTATCTATAACATAGAATTTTTGGTAAGAGTTTAACCCTTCGATATAAATTGGGAGGTTGATGTCCCCCAATGTCTTCTTGGTTTCACCACTGAAACCGACTAGCACCGATGTTCTAGGAATGATCTCTGAATCCGGAATGTTCATATTCTTGAGGATATCATGTTGGATAATGTTGACCGAGCTCCCACCGTCAACTAGGATCCTGCGTACATAATGGTTAGAGATAAATAAAGTAATAATCAAACCGTCATGATGAGGATCCTGAATGTTTAGCTTGTCTTCATCATCGAAGTAGATTCTTTTGTCTGTTGTTAAGGTGGTTGATACTATTGGTCGATCTTCGTTATCCATCTTGATTTCTTTGGCAAGTCTTTTTGTTGCAGAGAAAGAAGTTCCACATATGTCCGATCCTCCTGAGATGAAATTGACCGTTTGCATATCCAGCTTATCCTGATGAGGATCCTGGATCCTTGAATTGAAAAAGATTCTCTGATCAGTCACTCGAGTAGTGGGGATGAGCGGTCTTCTTTCATCGTCCAACTTAAATTCTTCTGCAAGCTCTACTTTTTCAGGACAAGAGGTTCGAAACATGTCGTAATCTCTGGCGACGAAGTTGATTACATGAGCATCTGGTGGTGGTGGCATTGCTTTTTGTGGAAGGTCTTCAGGATCCTGGATCTTGGATTTTTTCCTTCCTAGGAGTTCTTTAAAGTGACCCTTGCTCAGGAGGTATCCAATTTCCCTCCTTAAGCCGATACACTCGTCTGTCATGTGGCCAAAATCTTCGTGGAAGGCGCATCACTTAGACTTGTCTTTGAAGCCGGTCGTCTTCTCATTCTTCCGGGGCCACCTTGCCTTTTCTCCCAGATCCTTCATGGCACAGATCAAGCCATGAGTGTCCACAAAGAAGCAATAGTCGGAGATGCAGGGAAAGTCTTCATCGTCGTCTCCTTCTTCAACTGCTCGTACGTTCTGATTGTTGAACTTGGTGTACGGCTTCAAATTGTTGTTCCTGTTCCAGGATCCTTTATTCTTTTCGGGAGTTTCTTGTTTCGTTTGTCCCCCAAGACGATCCTGGATCCTCTTGTCGTCTTCTAACCGTATAAATCTGAGAGCCCTGTTCTTTACTTCATCTAGGGACCTGCAAGGAGTCATCACAAGATCGTCATAAAATGGGGAGCCCATTTGAAGTCCCATCTTGAACGCTTCAACAGCCGTAGCCATATCAATATTAGGTATTTCTAGGGCTTCCCTGCCAAACCTTGTAACAAATTCCCTTAAGGATTCATCATAAGGTTGTACAACTCTATATAAATCACTAGTTAACTTCTCAAATTTCCTACTACAAGAAAACTGGCTGTTGAACAAGTTAACTAAATGTGAAAAAGATGTAACAGAATAAGGAGGAAGACTTAGCAGCCATTTAAGTGCAGATCCTGTCAGTGTGGATCCGAAACCCTTGCATAGACAAGCTTCCTTGAGTCTTTCAGGAATTGGATTGATCTCCATCCTTTCCCTATACTGAACCACGTGCACTTCCGGATCAGTGGTCCCATCATACACCTTCATGTTGGGTGTTTGAAAGCATTTTAGGATCTCCGCATCGCATATCGGTGGAGCAAATCTGGACAACTTATGGCTCCTCTCTGGTATTTCAGGAATCAGACGGACCACTCCCGGCACGCTGGATATCATATCCTTAAGCTTCCAAAGTTCCCTAGCCATAGTCTGATTGATACCTGTATCCTGCATAGAGCCAAGGTTAGTGTCTGAGGATATGTGATTATAGGCGTTACCTCTTGGTTGGTTGAACGTTGGCATCCCAGAGGTGTAGTTAAGATAAGAGGCATCTGCTACAGTAGCATGTCCACTAGAGGCACTGGTCTGCATGGGGATGATGTCCCCTTCATGGACCTCTGAAGACCTTTGATAGTGAATTCCTGAGGATCCTTGATTCTGCCAGAAGGATCCTTGAGGATACAACCCAGAGGATCCTGGTTGAAGGATGGATGATCCTTGTTGAAGGAACGAGGATCCTTGAGTTTGTTGACCCACGGACCCCTGTTGAAGGATAAATGATCCTGGCTGAAATAACGAGGATCCTTGAGTTTGTTGACCCACGTACCCCTGTTGAAGGATATACGATCCTGGCTGAAAGAATTAGGATCCTTGAGTTTGTTGACCCATGGACCCTGTTGAAGGATGGATGATCCTTGCTGAAGGATCTAGGATCCTTGAGTATGTTGAGCCATGGATCCTGGAGTAGTGAAATCCAGTACCCTAGGCATCAAGGGAGTCTGATCCTTCGCTGGCCTCTTTCTTTTCTTGAGATATTCAATTTCATGTAGGATCCTCTGGTTGGTTTTGTTCTGCTGCTCCATGTATGCCTTAACCTGTGAAAACACTGCAGAAACATCATTGTTAGATTTGACCACCGAAGTGGCAGCAGTAGTTTTTGAGCTCTGGAAGACTGGAATTTGTGTCTTGTTTCCAGCCGCGGTGGTCCTTGGTGCTCCCGTAATTGGAGGAGCCATCGGCGGCAAAGTTCTTGATGAGAGAGAAACCGAGGATGGCATGGTTGATGTAGCAGAGGTTGATTGAGAGGCCATTGATGGTGATATGGGTATGAAAAGTTGAAAATTGATAGGAAACAATTTGGATTATAGCACCAATTGCCCCAAGGTGGGCGCCAAATTGTTTTGGATAAAAATCACTCAAGGATAATGTATCCAAATCTGTTATGTGAGGTGAGGTGCTAACTCGATAAAGACAATTGTATGAGCGTAATATTGGTGAACACAAAGGTTTGATCACGAGGAAAAAAGCCCTTAACCAAGATAGTCTTACTTCGGTCAAAACTTATCAAGGTAATCGTTGGTAAAATAACTCCGGTCAAGGATTAATAAGATAATCTTTGGTCGAAGCACTTTAGTCAATGATCAACAAGGTAACCTTCGGTCGATGAGTATATGGTTATCGTGGTCTCCGGCACAAAAATCCCTCGGATGGTGAAAACTATCACCATCGATTATATTGATAAATAAAAGGTGATTACAAGTGTTTGTGGAGTATATGATTGAGATTACAAAGAAAGCTAGAGTGTAGAGAGAATGCTAGTTTCTGCTCCAGTGTGTGTGTTAGTACATGTGTTTCCTAACTGATCATCATCTCAATATAAATCAAAGATAATAACTCAATGGAGTTATTAATAATAAATACCATTAACTATTTTTCCTAAAAATCCACCTTTATCTTGAATATACTTGTAACAGCCACTTTGACCACGTGCTCCATCACTCAGGCTGCGAAATAGGTGGTAGACCAGGTCTTCTAGCCGTTACATATGTTATATATAATGTTATACACATGAAACAACCGTTAGTAAATAATAAGTACTGTGGATCCTTGATCCTGACGGGATCTGGAACACACGCTAAGGATAACTGATCCAAATCATATGCCAGGATAACATATTCACAGTGTCAAATTTCTGTGCACTAACAGCAAGACTTATCATATAATCTATCACCTTACAGCTATTTAGATTATTAACACACTTAAGTCTACGTGATTTATTAATATTGTTCCTATGGTATTATTGCAAATTAACCATAAACTAGTCAAAAAACACAGTAGATGACCTAACAGAATCCTATTATATGATAGACAATCACCAAGAAAACTGTGAAACAATAAAACTCACCAAACAAACCTAATCACACATATGCATTGAACGAATAAAAATAAACCTCTTACTTAGTCATAAATCCTTAAACGAAAAAAAATCCAAACCAAAATTCAAATTCAACAAAAGTTTATCATATGCCTAGGCGGTCTAAGGGTTTAGCCAACAACCATACTCAAGAACAAAAGAATATAAATTGGTTCAAATAATGAATCCATAAAGATAATAATAAATTCAAACCATAATAATAATGAGTAGGTGTTGAACCCGGACGCTCTCCACTCGAACCCAGATGTTCTTCTCTCTTTGTGATCTTCAACAAAAGGGCCCGCCCTTTATTTTTTCTGTCTCCCAATCAGCCGACCCCAGCTCCAAGATTCTAAAAAGAATAATAAAATACCCCTTCCTATGATTGCCGACATCCATTTTTATTAATTCATCTAAAAAACATAAACCCCAAAAGTCTTTATATTCCTTTTTCAATTAACAGCCCATGACCATCTAAAAGCCCGTTTGTTTAGTAACTTGGTGGCCCACTTCATTAACAATATATGGAATTGAGATGAAGTGTTATGTAAATTATTAATGTGATATTAAATCTCATTAATTAAAATATGTTAACCAACTCCACCATTCATCATAATATTGTCTTGCAATTATGTTACTGCTCCACATTAATCGATTCATTATTGTAACTTCAATCATTAATTTAGCTCCATTTTATTCTTTTACCTACACAAAGAAACAATAAATAATAAACTAATTTGTTACAATATTTATACGTGTAATATATATTATATATAGCAAAGCTCGATCAACAGTTTTATTATTGAGTCAGTTTCCTTATTTTAGCTCGTTAATTCTTAAAACCATTAAAACTCATATATGAACCAATTAAGAGTAATATTCAATAAAAACTTGACCCAAAAGTATTTAAAAGTGTAAGAAACATTTTTAATATTTATATATAATTTAGCCCATATCAACTTGGAAAAGACAAAATGTTAAGAATATATTATCCTTAAATCAATAATAAGAAAAAAGAATAATTGATCAGATAGCTGTTACCGATTTCGGGGATCCTTGATCCTTTTAGGAAAATATATCCTACTAGGATATTGGATCCTGATCAGAAAAAATACTTCTTGAGGTGGATAGCATTACATGCTCTTGTTAATCTATTGTCTTCCATTGTGAGCAAATGATAAGCCCCCTTTCCTGCCTCCGACTCGATCTGATAAGGTCCTTCCCATTTGGGTGCTAACTTTCCATCAGCCGGATTGGTCGTATTTTGGAAGGCTTTCCTCAAAACTAAATCTCATTCTTGAAATCTTCTGATTCTGATATTCTTATTGTATGCCCTAGCTACCCTTTGTTGATAAGCTGCCATTCTGATTTTGGCTAGGTCTCTAAGTTCTTCTACAGTGTCCAAGTCTTCAAGAAGGATTTCTTCATTAGCTTCAGGATCACGGATGCTCGTTCTAGCTGTAGGAACCACCATCTCTGTCTGGATTACTGCTTCTGATCCAAATACCAACGAAAGGGGTGTCTGGCCTGTTGCGTTCTTGGGTGTTGTCCTGTCAGCCCAAAGAACACACGGTAGTTCCTCGGCCCATTTTCCCTTCTTGGATCCTAGTTTCTTCTTTAGATTGTTGATGATGATTTTGTTGCTAGACTCCGCTTGACCATTAGCTTGAGGATGTACTGGAGTAGAGGTTATCATCTTGATGCTCCAGCTGTCACAAAAGTTAGTGGTTCTCTTCCCGATAAACTGGGAACCATTGTCACAAATAATTTCCGAGGGAATACCAAATCTAGTAATAATATTTCTTTTAATGAAATATATCACCTCTTTTTTGCGTACTTGAACAAAAGCTTCTGTTTCTATCCATTTTGAAAATTAATCCGTCATTGCAAGCATGAATACTCTTTCTTCTAGTGCCTTAGGTAGTTTGCCTACAATATCCATGCCCCATTTCATGAAAGGCCACGAAGAGGATATAGGATACATAGGTTCTGCTTCCTGGTGGAGGATGTTTGCATGTCTTTGAAAAGCATCACATTTCTTTGAATATTCCATTGCATCTCTCTTCATTGTTGGCCAGAAGTATCCTGTACTCAGAATTCTAGAAAACAGGGCTCTACCTCCGGTGTGATTATCACAGTCACCTTCATGAAAATCTTTGAGCACCTCTTGGATTTCAGGATCCTCAATGCACCTCAAGTATGGACATGCAAGAGATTTTCTGTATAGCATTTCATCTAATAAAATGTATTGTGATACCTTGAGTTTGAAGGATTTGGGATTCTCAGTAGTTGGAATCTCTCCTGTTTGAATGTACTTCTTGATTGGAAGGATCCATGATTCTTGATTATTTGAGGATAATGGATCCAAAAGTACAATTTCTTTGTCAATCATTATCTCCCCCACTTCCTGTTCTCCTATTGCTGGTGAGAGAACATGAAAGATTGGAATCTTCGTTTTCTCTGGTATTTTCAGAGATGAGGCTAGATTTGCCAAAGCATCTGCCCCGACATTTTCTTCCCGTGGTACCTGTACAATGCTAAATAGCTCGAAGGATTATGCTAAATCCTTCACAACATCTAGGTATTTGATTTGTTTTTCTCCTTTAACAGCATATGATCCATTAAAGTGGTTAGCATTTAATAATGAATCTATATATACTTGAAGATACCTGATCCTCATGCACTTAGCTAATTGCAAACCTGCGATCAAAGCCTCATATTCTGCTTCGTTGTTCGTTGCTTGAAACTCCCAGGCTATAGACTGGGGTAATATGTCCCCCTGTGGCGATTTCAGTAGGATCCCCAATCCTGTTCCTCTTATATTAGAAGCGCCGTCAGTAAAGAGTATCCAAGGATCCTTAGTCTTTTCTAGTTGTTGGACCTCCAAGTCAGCTTCTTTTTATAGGTCACTAGTGAAATCAGCCACAAAGTCCGCTAGTTCTTGAGACTTGGTTGATGTCTTGGCTCGTATTGGATATCATATGCACTTAATTTCACAGCCCACTTGACCATTCTATCTGAGAACTCTGGTTTTCTAAAAACATTCTTCACAGGATAATTAGTTCTCAAAATAATAGGATGAGTTTCAAAATAATTTCTCAATTTAGTAGAAGCTATAATGAGTGAAAGAATTAATTTTTCTAAATGAGAATACCTGGCTTCTGCATCTAGAAGACTTTTACTTACACAATAGATGGGATGTTGTTCACCTTCATGATCCTTTACCAAGACGGCACTTACAGCATTTCCCGAGACAACCAAATATATGTATAAGGATTCTCCATCCACGGGCTTCATTAGAGATGGAGCTGAGGATAAGTAATCCTTCAAGGATGTAAGCGCAGCCTCATGCTTTTCCGTCCATTCGAACTTCTTATTCTTCCTAAGGATGTCATAGAAGTCTTTGCACTTCTCGGAGGATCTTGAAATGAACATATTGAGAGCGGCTATTCTTCCTGTGAGCCTTTGGACATCCTTTGAATTTGCAGGAGACTTCAAATTGAGGATGGCTTCAATCTGCTCGGGGCTTGCTTCAATTCCTCTTTTAGTTACCATATATACCAGAAATTTTCCAGCCTTAACACCAAAGTGGCATTTTGACGGATTCAATTTCATGTTATATTGGTCGAGGATATTGAATGCTTCCTCGAGGTCTTTAAGGTGATCCTCAGATTTCTTCGACTTTACCACCATATTGTCTATGTATACTTCCATAGTCTTCCCCAACTGACCCTTGAACATCACGTTGACTAGTCTTTGTTATGTTGCCCCTGCATTTCTTAGTCCAAACGACATAGCAGTATAACAATATATGCCGGTAGGAGTCATGAATGTTGTATCCTCTTGATCAGATGGTTCCATCTGAATTTGTTGAAATCCAGAGGAAGCATCCATAAAGGTAAGCATTTCATGTCCTGTCGTTGCATCCACCATGGAATCTATATGTGGTAATGGGAAAGGATCCTTGGGGCATGCCTTGTTTAAATCCGTAAAATAGACACACACCCTCCACTTTCCTTTCTTTTTTGAAACAACGACCACGTTAGCTAGCCATCGAGGATACTGAACCTCTCTAATCATACCGGCCTTAAGAAGTTTTTCAACTTCTTCTTGTATGATCTTATTCCTTTCAGGAGAGAATTTTGTTCGCTTATGATGGACGGGTTTAATAGATAAATCAAGGCCTAATTTATGAGTAATTACCTTTCTTGAAATACCTGTCATGTCTGAGTGCTTGAAGGCAAAGGTAGATCTTCTTCGCCCTAAGAAGGATACTAAATCCTACTCAATCTTACTAGGTATGTTGGATCATAGGAACACTTTTATCTCTGGGTCCTCGGGGTCCAATGATACTTCTTTAAGGTCTTTCTCCCGAGCTTCCAGCACGTACCTAGGATGTTGCTGTGGTTGCTATGCTATAGTTTGCTTGGCGGTTGGCTTTATTGATGAAGAATAATAGTTCTTGGCTTCCGCTTGGTCACCAACTATCTTCACAACTCCCTAAGGAGTAGGTAGCTTGATGCATTGATGATAAGTTGAGGCTACTGCCTTCATTCCATGGATCCAGGGCCTACCTAAAATAACATTGCAACAGGAAATGTTATCAATAACACAAAATTTCTGGTATGAATTTAACCCTTCGATATAAATTGGGAGGTTGATGTCCCCCAATGTCTTCTTGGTTTCACCACTGAAACCTGTTGGTGCATAGTGTCAGTAGTTCAGTATCTTGTATTTTGTATGTGTCTGTAATCGTCTTAGATTGTTTGTTTTGGGTTTGAATATGGTTTTACACAAGTTAGCCTGTAATGTAGGCGAACTTGTAGTCAAGCGAAGTTATGACAACTTCGCCTAGTATGTTAGGCGAAGTTGTCGAGGTTATATAAACCTCAACTTCGGCTTGTTTTGTAGAAGTTTTTCCAGAATGTGTATTTGTGATTAGAGATCACGTGTTGAAGTGTTGCAATACAATCATGTTTATTAGTATTGTAACGTGTGTTTGTGTTTCGGTTCAACGTATAATATATATTACGCTCGTATCGTATTACGTGGAAATTTCGCACCCTCGTGTTACGAGATACTCCTGTGTAGATCCGGCTGGGAACCTACAATTGGTATCAAAGCTTTTGCTCGTGATTGTGTGGTTCGGGATTATCACATGGGTGTTAAGATCGTTCCGTTTGACTATTCACGGAACGAGTTTACGTTGAAATACCTAGTTTTTATGTCTTGCCCATCTCCCACCATCAAATATAACCCAATACACCTTCGCATACCTCACAATACGTCCAATTAAAACCTGCAAAAACTTGTGTTCATCAGGCGAAGTTGCCGTCATCGTTCGTAAGGTTTAAGCGAAATTATAAGGTTTAAGCGAAGTTGAGTTAGAAGCGAAGTTAGGAGGAAGCGAAGTTAGGAGGAAGCGAAGTTAGGAGTAAGCGAAGTTAGGTTTAAGGGAAGTTATAGTGAGGCGAAGTTAAGAACAAGCGAAGTTGAGTGAGTGAAGTTGAGTCCAAGCGAAGTTATCATCACAGCGAAGTTAACAAGCGAAGTTGTCATAACTTCGCTGTCTGGACACTGTTTAAAAAATTAAATACTTTCTTTGTTTTTCGCGTCGTGTTTCTTTCAACTATGACTTCATTAAACATTACAGAACTGGTAAAAATGGAGGTTGAATCTGGTTCAGCAACTAAAGCTCCAAAAATGCTTAAGGGTACTGATTTCGTTGCATGGAAAGATCGGTTTGAACAGTATGTGAAATATCAAGATGCTAAGATGTGGGTTTGCATTTAAGACGGATACATTCCACCAACATCCTTGTTTGAAGGTCGTGACCAAATTAAGAAGTACAGTAAGATGGAAGAGGAGGAAAAGAAAATGTATGAGGCAGAGAGTAAAGCTCATGCAGCAATAACAATGGCTTTTCCACAAGAGATTCTTCATACCTTCAAGAAGTACAAAACTGCTAGAGAGCTATGGGAAGCCCTAGAAAATAGATATGAAGGTAATGTGGGAATACGTGCTTCCAAGACAAAGCTGCTAAAAACCCAATTCTCTGTATTCAAGTATTTGAAAAATGAATCACTTGACGATATCATAACAAGATATTATCACTTGATGACCGAACTCAGTAATTACTCCATTGAATACAAGGAAGAAGAGATAGTAGAAAAACTTCTTGATGCTCTTCCATCGAAATGGGAAATGTACACGGTTCTGATGAGAGAGGATAAAGACTTTGCCAATATTGATTTGGAAACAACGGTCAATAAGTTACGAAATTTTGAACTTAACATGGTTCGGAAGGAGACACCAACTGATCAGGTTCAGGATCTGGGAATGTATGGTGCGAAAGTCACTCCAAGTTCAAGTTCAAAATCAGAATCCTCTGCCTACTACTCAAAGGGAGAATCAAACTCAAACTCAACTCGGGATGGTCATGTGATTCTCAATATGGATGGCGACGTATGTTTCGTAGCTGGAGGTTGTAATCCTTCAAAACCTCAAGCCACAACTGGAAATTTCTCGTCAAATGTTCTGAGCTACAACTACTTACAGATGCCCATGAGTGTTAAATCAGCTGAACAGCAGTTTGCTCTCTATGCATCCTTCATTGCATCTTATGAGAACTACATCAAAGGTAAAATAGTCAACCCTGCAACATTGGATGAAGACTATGATCAGATTGATGCTGATGATTTGGAAGAGATTGACCTACAGTGGTAGATGGCTATGATAGTAAGAAGGGTAAAGAGATTCATGAAGAAAACGGGTAGAAAGTTCGTTGGAGAAAGACCAGGGTTTGATAAATCAAAGGTTCGATGTTACAACTGTCAACAGAATGGTCACTTTGCTAAGGAATGTACAAATGAGAGAGTCGAACGAAGTCAGAACAGGCCTGCACAACAGAATGGGGGTAGTAGTGAAAATAGGGCTATGGTATCTAGACAGAATGGTGGATACAACTGGAATATACACGTTGAGGAAGTGTTCGAACAGGCTAATTTGGTAAACATCGAAACTGGAGGAAGTGAGAGGGAGACGGGAGAAAATCAAGCATATATGGCAGAAGTGAACGATCAGCTCTCTGAGGTAAGTTCTGAACTTCATTGTATAAAATGTGAAAATCTGTCTGAACAATTGAAAACAATAACTGATCAGTTTGTTAGTTTGGACGCACAATTTAACACGTTTAAAGAAGATCATCACTATACTAGAACTAGAGAAAACAGTTACTCGGTAAAAATAAAAGCTAGTGAAAAGGATATCAAAAGTATTAAAGCCAGTCTAGCTGATAAAATACAAGTAATTGATCTTAGTTATGAAGTGTTAGAAGAAAAAACCAAACTAATTGCTGAAAAAGATAAACAGATAGCTGATTACCAAGTAAAAGTGGTGGAACTAAACAGAAAAATTGAACAATTTAGAAATTCTTCAGCAATGCTTGATCACATCATAAGTGTTCAATGTTCCCCAATTAACAAAGGGGGAATTGGATTTTCTGAAGTTCCAACACCGTATAACAATAACTATACTTATAATCCTAATAATCAGCAATCTGCTAATGTTGAGATTAGTCAGACAGTTCCAGTCAAAATTTTGACTAAAGAACCTGAAGTTAATAAGAGCGAAACGAGTAAGTCAATTTCTAAGGTTGAGATTTCTGTCCCTAGCTCTGTCTCATCAAATTCGGACAAGTCATCCGAATCGGGTGAGATAAAAGAAGAGGTAGTGTTAAACATGGGGAGGAATATAAGCCTGATGAAAAGAATTCTTCCCTAAACCCGTTTGTCCCACCATATGTTAGACAAATGGGTAGTAATGCAACCTCAACATCTGCAACAACTGTTGAGACGAAAGTTGAACACAGAAGTTGTTTCAGATGCAATCAAGTAGGACACCTTATTGCTAATTGTCCTCTAAACCAGAGAAAATTTAGAGGTATGAGGCCTCCGAAAACTGAGATTAAAAGGAATATTAATTATGATACTGGTAAGAATGCGAACTCACCAAATTTCAGACATTGGACTAATCCAAGATTTCAAAGAAATCGGTCTCATTTTTCCCCAGTTAACTACCAAACCAACAATTACAATTCAGTTAATTCACTAAGGTTTGGATGGCCTTATAGTCAATCCTCGAGAAGGTTTTCTTTCAGAACTTACAGAAATCATCCTCAAACTGACTTTGGGCAACCAAAGTACTGGATGCCGGTCAACAGATTTAATCGACCCAAGACCAGTAGGTCTTGGGTCCCTAGATTTTAATCTTTTTCTTTAATTGTGCAAGAACAGTCGAACAGGGCTGTAAACAATCTGTGGGTTGTGGATAGTGGCTGTTCCCAGCACATGACTGGTAACAAGAATTTGTTACGTGACTGGAAACCTGTTCAAGGAGGAAGGGTTAGTTTCGCTGGAGAAAGTGGAGGTAGAATCAGTGGTATAGGAACAGTGACAAATGGAAGAATGAAGTTAGAAAAGGTGAATTTTGTAGAAGAGTTGAAGCATAACTTGTTGAGTGTATCTAAGATTTGTGACAAAGAATATACGGTGCATTTTACTAAAAACGAGGCAATCGTCCTTTATCCTGGTTTCAAGATACCAGAGGCATGGGTGGTAATGAGAGCTCCAAGAGAAAAGAACACGTATGTAATGGATATGAGGTCAACTGAGATGACAACAGAAGAATCATGTCTTCTATCAAAGGCAACTGAGTCTGAGTCAGAGTTATGGCATCCAAGAATGGGACATATACATCTTCGCAAAATGAATTACATTGTCAAGAATGGGCTGGTGCTTGGTGTTCCCTTGAAGAATTTTAACTTTGAAGATCAATGCTTGTCGTGCAAGAAGGGAAAGCAACACATAAAACCTCATCACTCCAAGAAGATTAACTCAATTGTTAGTACCCTAGACCTACTTCACATGGATCTCTTTGGTCCCGTGAATGTAAAGAGTCTAGGTGGAACGTCATACTGCTTGGTTGTAACCGATGATTACTCTCGATACTCTTGGGTATACTTTCTGAAGGCAAAAGATGAGACAGTTCAGTTAGTAATTAACTTGATTACCAAGGTTGAAAATATTGTTGGGAGAAAGGTTAAGTACATCAGGAGTGATAATGGTATAGAGTTCAAGAAGTATCAGATGGAGATGTTCTGCTTACAGAAAGGGATAGAACATCAGTACAACGCCCCGTATACTCCGCAACAAAATGGGGTAGCTGAGGGGAAGAATAGAACGCTAATCGAAGGAGCCAGAACCATGCTGGCAGATGCTAAACTTCCCGTGGTGTTCTGGGCTGAAGCTGTTGCCACAGCCTGTTATATCCTTAATCGTGTTTTAACTGTTAAAAGATTAAATAAAACCTGTTATGAACTCATGCATGGTAGAAAGCCAAACCTGAATGGTCTTGAACCTTTCGGGTCCCCATGTACGATATTAAAGACAAACTCAAAATTTAGTGAAAAAGCCGATGAAGGTATTTTAGTCGGATATGTTCTTGGGACACCCAACAGAAGAGTCTTTAATTTATCGAACAACAAGGTTGAGGTGGTATGTAACACTGACATTACAAGTTACAAATCACCAAAGCCTAGCATGGGACCCGCTGAAGCTTTCGACTATGATAAACTGTTCAAATATTTTAATATGCCTTACTTGGATTTTGCAGAAGTTGATGAGAAAATTGCTTCACAGATTCTGTATGACGAGGAGGCAAAATATTGTGCAACGTCCTCGATACGACGAAAGTCAACCTTCCTCGTCAAGTGCCGTTGATACTCCTAATGTCTCTACTGAAGAAGAATTCTACAATCCATTTCACTCTCAACATCAATCACCCATTGATGAACTCTCTTCGAATTTACAAAACAATCTGGAAGTCGGTCCGGTTAAGACTACTGGAATGCACAAAAATCACCCTTTGGAGAACGTGATAGGTAATCTGTCTGACGATGTTCAAACAAGAAGGAGTTTGGATGACACGGGTATCATAAATGAATGCTTGTACACCTGCTTCATCAGCCAGATTGAACCGAAGAATTATCAAATGGCTCTAAAGGATAGCTCGTGGGTCGAAGCCATGCAAGAAGAGTTAGCACAGTTCGAGAAGATGGAAGTATGGAAATTAGTTGAAAAACCAAATAATGTAAATGCTATTGGTACAAAGTGGGTTTTTAAATGTAAGAGAGATGAGAAAGGGATAATCATACGGAACAAGGCAAGGCTGGTAGTAAAAGGGTTCAATCAGCAAGAAGGAATCGACTACAACGAAGTGTTTGCTCCTGTGGCAAGATTGGAGGCAATTCGTCTATTTTTGGCATTTGCTGCACACAAAGAGATGAAAGTGTTCAAGTTAGATGTGAAAAGTGCTTTCCTTAATGGAAAAGTCGATGAGGTGGTGTATGTTGAACAACCTCCGGGATTCCCTGACCCAGATTTTCCTGATCATGTGTACAAACTGAGTAAAGCTTTATATGGGCTGCATCAGGCCCCTCGTGCCTGGTACGCAACCTTGTCTGATTAACTGCTTGAGAATGGGTTCGAAAGAGGAAAGATCGATAGCACGCTGTTTGTCAAGAAAACAGGGGGAGATTTTCTACTAGTTCAAGTCTATGTGGACGATATCATTTTTGCTGCATCAAAAGTCACCATGTGTCAGGAATTTGAAGCAGTCATGAAAAAGAGGTTTGAAATGAGCGCCATGGGCGAATTAACTTTCTTTTTGGGATTGCAGGTAGATCAGAAGAAAGATGGGATGTTTATTCATCAAACAAAGTATGTCCATGACGTGGTCAAGCGCTTCAAGATGGAAGATAGCACCCCATTTGATAATCCAGTTTGCATCAACCACAAACTAGGTGCTGATTCTAACAGTGATGAAGACGTTGATCCCACCCAATATCGAGCAATCATAGGTTCTTTAATGTATTTAACTGCATCTAGACCTGATATTATGTTTGCAGTTTGTCTTTGTGCTCGTTTTCAGGCAAGCCCGAAGGAATCTCACATGAAGGGAGTAAAGAAAATATTGCGGTATCTCAAAGGCAAGCCTAAGTTGGGATTGTGGTACACGAAAGGGGGAGAACTGGATTTGGTAGCTTACACAGATTCTGACTATGGAGGTTGCAATCAGAACATGAAGTCAACAACCGGTGGATGTCAGTTTATGGGAGGAAGATTGGTGTCGTGGCAGTGCAAGAAGCAGACCTCAGTAGCCATTTCCACCTGTGAAGCAGAGTACATGGCAGCATTAAACTGCTGCTCCCAGGTTCTTTGGATACAACAGCAATTAAACTGATAGCATTACGGTCTGAATTTCACTCAAACTCCTATTTGCATTGATAACACTGCTGCAATCTCAGTAACTAACAATCCCGTCAAACACAGAAAAACTAAACATATTGACATTCGTCATCATTTTATACGGGATTGTGCTGAGAAGAAATTAATTGTGCTTGAAAAGGTTGATTCTTTGGATAATTTCGCCGATTTTTTTACTAAAGCGTTTGACCGATTCCGTTTTCAAAATCTTGTTGAGCTTAATGGGATGATCAATCCCGAGTAACCTTGTTTTCCGTTTTATTTAAAAAATAAATAAATAAATAAATAAATAAAAACATCACTATCGCTTAAAATTATGTCGGTTGCTTAAGTTTGAAGGACATATCTTCGTATATGTTTGGTCCTTACTTGTACTAGTAGATTATGAGGATAGCCATTAACCAGATGACTGAAAATGACCGGGGCGGTTTATGTTGGGTTTTTATTCTTTCGCTGAAAAATAGTCGTTCATACTTAGTTAGAGGGACACATACTCGTATGTGGTTGGTCCAGCTGATCCATTGGATCTTCAGGATAGTCGTTTACCTGAAGACTTTGCCTTGATCGGGGCGATAGAATTTAAATTTTTTTTTGGGGAGATGATATAATTTTTCAAGTCAATAACTACATAAGAAGTTTCAATACAATGTTTAAAAGAAAATTGATCCAACCATGGAAAGTGATAGGAAAACTAATTCTGTGTGCTTAACTGGTGAAGTTAATAGGCCTAAAAGACTCTAGAACAGCCATTGTAAGTTATTGTAGCTTTTTATGGTGCGTAAAAGTAGAAGTGATACAAACTAAATCTCCTCGATTTAATGTGGAGAATCATTCTGAGTTGTGCATGTCTCCATATACATCTTTCCGAATGATAGGCAGAAAAGTGATTACCCAGTCATACACGAGCCCGTGAGTGTTCTGATTCCCGAGAAGATGGTGTGTCAAGTATCTGCAGTGATCCAGATTCGGGACTTGTAGTCGTCTATTATTTGAAGCTGTATTAATATGTTTATTCAAAAAAAAAAATGTCGTTAAGCCTTCTGAAGCTTATGTTGATTCAAATATCAATCAAGAGGCAAGAAAGAGAACGGGAAGAAGACTCTAACGATCGATATGTACTTACTGTTTAATCAGACACTACGGGTCGAGGTCAACTCGGGGTGACTTGGGGAAAGCCAAATACGCTTTGAGAATAGATAGGAGTCATCACAATCTCTCATGTGATGTCCATCTAAATTTTGAGCTTAATTGAACCTAATCCGTATCACAGAAGCGATGAAAACCATACTAAGTTTTATACCTGCTTACAACCTGTTTCTTTATGTCATAATACCGCTGAACATGGATCTATGTGACAGCCACTTAATTAGTATGATTCCTGTTCGGATCTTTTCTAAAACATGCAGGTTCTCGTCAAGACTGAAATTTGATCCCGTTTATTTAATTACTAACATTTTCATTGCATATTTTGTTTTATGGTTTAAAACTTGGTTACTTGGTTCTTTGATCGTAAAGTTTAAATCTTTATCGGAGAATTTTAAAAGACTGTTGCATTTTGATCAAATTATAAGGGCCTGTTTTGTAAATAAAATAGGCGAAGTTACTGGTAAAGTAAAAGGGCGAAGTTGTTCAGGGGCGAAGTTAAGGGTAAGCGAAGTATTTTCAACCCTATATAAGGTATCATCTTGGTCAAACACTTTACAAATTTTCAACACCCAGCGAACTTATTTCACAAATAACCCTCGGCGAACTTAAAACTCGAATTGAACCTCATTATTATCTGTTTCCAATCCGTGTTAAAGGTGTGTTGGATCGGTATAACATGTAATTCATATTAATGGTGATAATCAGAGGTCTTGGTGATCCGATTTGTGACATCGTTTGTGCTAACCTTTAAACACTCGATAAACTATTTGTTTTTACGATGTTTGTAACCCAATTGGTCCTCTAAGATCTCGATTAGACTATCCCTTCATGTTCGGTTTCTCAAATACTTCAAACTAAACCTTGATAAGTTAATAATAATATGCCGCTTCAGATTCAGGCGAAGTTATGGTTTAGGCGAAGTTGTTCTCAACTTCGCCTTAGTTATAACTTCGCCTGTTCAAGATTACTTTAATCAGGTGTTCTGGTTTGTTCTCAGGCGAAGTTAGTGTTAGGCGAAGTTATACTCAACTTCTCCTTAGGTTTAACTTCGCCTGCTCAACCTTATATTATTTTACAAGTACTGGCTTGTTCTCAGGTGAAGTTAATGTTTAGGGCGAAGTTGTACTCAACTTCGCCATATGGCTAACTTCGCCTGCACACTACATGTTACCATAACTTCGCTCATGGTAATAGGCGACGTTATGATCTGCTACGTCGATGTCCTAACTTGGACCGTTTGTTGTGCAGATATGGCTGCTGTAGCAGGAGCTGGTGGTGCTGGTGGTGACGAAGGTGGTGACAACAACCGACAGTTCTTTCCGGGTCACAACATGTATATCACTCTGGATCTGGATTCTAGTGGTGTCGACGACTATCGCGAGATCATCTCCTTCCTCGTTCGCTCACGTATTTTTCACGCCATCACTACAACTCTCCCCATTTCTCTACCGAATATTGAAGATTTCTGGTGAACGGTAGAATATGACTGTAGAGTTGATCCTCCGGTTATGTGCGCTACAGTAAACAATCAGGTCGTACAGTTCTCGGCAAATCAAATAAGGGTCGCGTTGCAGTTCGGGGCTGAAACTACAGATGATCCAACAGATTTTCCAGCTCCATTCAGAGATGGTGCGTTTCTACGCATGGGCTATTCGGGTCCATTGGGTGACACTCAAAGGAGAAAGGGATTTTTATTGGGTCAATGGCGTTTTCTGATGCACGTGATGATTGTGTGCATGTCGGGTCGTAAAGCTGGTACTGACGGTATGGGGGCAACGATGCAATCTTCAATGACAGCACTGACTTACAACAAGCCCTACAGCTTTAGTCAGATGGTGTTTTATGAAATTGATCGTCAGAGATGTGCGGTCGCCAGGGAAAGATTTTTAATGTACCCGAGATTTTTACAGATGATTTTGAATCATGTAACACCTACGCTACCTCAACGACGTCCTATCCATTATGTTGAGAGTGTAAGTAAGAGGATCTTTGCGCAATTTAGGTCGTCAAGCGCTCGTAGCAAACCAGAGCTTTGTCCGCGGCACACTCCACTGTTTGGTTATTTGGTGAACCCTGCTTATATTGCTCCTCAAGGAGATGAATTTCGTGACCTGGCACCGCAAAAAGCTATTGTTCCTCAACCACCACCTGTGGTACAACAAGCATTGCCTGCTGATCCTGTTGCAGCTCCGGAGGAACAGGTGGATCTTGAAGCTGCTTTTGGTGGCCAAGGGTTCTTTGATATGGAACAAATTGATCCAGCTGCTGAGGTTCAAGCCCCAGTAGCTGAGGCTTCAGGTGTAAATGTTTCGATGGTAACTACGTCTGTAGCAGATTCTGAGAGAACCGACTCTGACTCCTCCGCTGATGATATTGCTAAAGCACAACAGATTCTGGTCAGACAAGAAAGAATACATGGAAAGAGAAAGAAAGACTCGGATGACAGTGAATCTGACTTCGAGGAGGAGTTAGACCAGTTGATACGACGATCGAAGAGGGTCAGAACTGGTGAGGGTTCGGGAGCTGGTGAAAGCTCACGGGTGGTTCGTTTCTCTCCACCATCGTTATCTGGTATGACTATGGTTCCTGCTTCTGTGTTTATGACAGTACCGATAACCTCCAGTGTTCCCGTGGTGACAACGTCATCATCATTTGGTATTCCACCAACCATGTTTCAGTTTTCGACTCCGGAGATTGTTTCCTTGCCACCTCCTACTGTTACTCCATCGGAGGTTGTTGTAAGATTTTTTGAGTCAACGCTGGTTGCTACTGTGGGTTTATCTGTCACAATACCACCCGCGGTTACTATTCAGCCTGCTTCTGATACTCCAGCCAGTTTGGGAATACCTCCACCTTATGCTCAAGACGTTTCTCACATGCGTTTTGATTTTGATGCTACCTTGTCTGATTCTGAAAGGATAGCTGCTCTTGAACGGGTGGTTGCTGAACAGTCAAGAATCAATCTAATCCAGACTCAAGCTATCCAGCGCCTTGTTGCAGAAAATCAGATCCAATCGTCCCTCCTTGTTGAGCACGGTAAACTTTTTGATGCTTTAAAACAGTTCTTAGCATCTCAGGGGGAGACGAGCTGCAAGGGCGACGAGTTGAGAAAAAAGAAGAGTCATGATAGAGACGATGATCCCAATGCATCGAAAGGTGCAGGTGGTGAGTTGCCAAGAACTGAACAAACTCTTGGGACTTCCACATCTCAGGGGGAGTCAACTGGTACAGCAGGTGGATCAGGTGGTGAAGACGTCGTGGTTGTGGATGATGAGGAAATGGTGGATGATGATGATGTGTTAACTACTGAGGAGATTGAAAAGATAGGAGAACAGATTGTGATTGATAGTGAGATTGAAGAGGGAGAGATTGTGGATGACAGTGTAGAACATGATATTCTAGACGTTGATAAGGTGAATGCGAGTCAAGATATGGATGTGTCAGATGAGTCTGAGTGGGAAGAGCAGCCGAGATGGAAAGAAGGCTACGCTCAGTGGTTTGTAAAGACAAAGAAGCCAGCGGTTCCAACCATGTTCAAAAAGAGTTACAATATCAAAGGGTTTGCTGAGTCGAAGAAGGGTATTATTTGTTGGCTGTATGATGAGCAGTTGAGGTTATTTTTGATTAAACGCTTTGATGGGATTCAGTACTTTAAGAGGATGTTGAGATCTCTTAATACTTTGCCTGAGTGTGAGGTGAAGGATTTGGCTAAACTGGGATTGATTAATAGGAGTGATGACAATATGGCCAGAATAATTGGGAAGATTGTGTGGAAAGAAAGTGTGAAAGAGAAGAAGTTTGAATTGTTAAATCCACAGAAAGGGAAGTTAGTTGAAGATAAGGAAAGGGGAATGCGAGCTGATGGTAAACCTTGGATGGTGATGAAATATAAGCCGGTTCGGTGTTTGAAAGAAGTGCCGATGAAGACAATGTCCAAGGATGTCTTAAAGAATCTCAAGTGGTGGTATGTTGATAGCCAAACAGCTGAAGCTGTTATGGAAGATGAAGACGAGAAGGAGATTCTGAGAGTGTATGATCCCATGCACTTGGTAAATTTGTCTCAAGCTGACTTGCAGGTGCTAAACGATAAGAAGATATTCTATATTCCTGCATGGAAAGATGAAGCCAAGAAGTACCAGAGGGTGGTCTCTGTCTGTGCAAGAGAGGGCGTTCATGCTTGAAGACGGGTGACATGAGATTTTTGGGATTACTAGACACGAGAATGAAGATAGAGATATGAAGCTACTGCCAAGGGGGAGTCTGTTGGTGCATAGTGTCAGTAGTTCAGTATCTTGTATTTTGTATGTGTCTGTAATCGTCTTAGATTGTTTGTTTTGGGTTTGAATATGGTTTTACACAAGTTCGCCTGGGATGTAGGCGAACTTGTAGTCAAGCGAAGTTATGACAACTTTGCCTAGTATGTTAGGCGAAGTTGTCGAGGGTATATAAACCTCAACTTCGGCTTGTTTTGTAGAAGTTTTTCCAGAACGTGTATTTGTGATTAGAGATCACGTGTTGAAGTGTTGCAATACAATCGTGTTTATTAGTATTGTAATGTGTGTTTGTGTTTCGGTTCAACGTATAATATATATTACGCTCGTATCGTATTACGTGGGGATTCCGCACCCTCGTGTTACGAGATACTCCTGTGTAGATCCGGCTGGGAACCTACAAAACCGACTAGCACCGATGTTCTAGGAATGATCTCTGAATCCGGTATGTTCATCTTCTTGAGAACATCATGCCGGATAATGTTAACTGAGCTCCCACCATCTACTAGGATCCTGCGTACATAATGGTTAGCGATAAATAAAGTAATAATCAAACCGTCATGATGAGGATCCTGGATGTTTAGCTTGTCTTCCTTATCGAAAAAGATCCTTTTGTCTGTTGTTAAGGTGGTTGATACTATTGTTCGGTCTCCGTTATCCATCTTGACCTCTTTGGAAAGTCTTCTTGCTGCAGAGAAAGAAGTACCACAAATGTCTGAACCTCCAGAGATGAAATTGACCATTCGGACATCTAGCTCATCCTTGTGAGGATCCTGGATCCTCGAGTTGAAGAAGATTCTCTGATCAGTCATTCGAGTAGTGGGGATAGGCGGTCTTCTTTCATCGTCCAATTCAAATTCTTTTGTGGACTTTTCTTCTATGGTACAAGAATCTTGAAACATTTCGTAGTTTCTTGAGACAAAGTTGATCACATGAGCATCTGGTGGTGGTGGTGTTGCTTTTTGTGGAAAATCTTCAGGATCCTGGATCTTGGATTTCTTCCTTCCCAAGAGTTCTTTAAAGTGACCCTTGCTCAGGAGATATCCAATTTCCCTCCTTAAGCCAATGCACTCATCTGTCATGTGGCCAAAATCTTCATGAAAAGCACACCACTTAGACTTGTCTTTGAAGGTGGTCGTCTTCTTGTTCTTTCGGGGCCACCTTGCTTTTTCTCCTAGATCCTTCATGGCACAAATCAAGCCATGGGTATCTACGGAGAAACAATAGTCGGAGATGCAGGGATAGTCTTCATCATCATCTCCCTCTTCGACTGCTCGTACGTTCTGGTTGTTGAACTTGTTATTCGGCTTTGTGTTGTTGTTCTTGAACGAGAATTCTTGCTTCTTGTAAGAGGATTCTTGTTTTGTTTGATTCCCCAGACGATCCTGGACCCTCTTGTCATCTTCCAACCGTATGAATCTGAGTGCCCTGTTTCTTACTTCATCTAGAGACCTGCAAGGAGTCATCATAAGATCATTATAAAAGGGGTAGCCCCTCTGAAGTCCCATCTTGAAGGCCTCAACAGCCGTAGCCGTATCAAGATTAGGGATTTCCAGAGCTTCCCTACCAAACCTCGTAACAAAATCCTTAAGGGATTCATCACTCGGTTGGATAACTCGGTATAAGTCACTAGTTAACTTTTCAAATTTCCTGCTACAGGAAAATTGGTTGTTGAATAAGTTAACTAAATGAGAAAAAAAAGTAATTGAAAAGGGAAGAAGACTTAGAAGCCATTTTAATGCAGATCCTGTCAGTGTGGATCCAAATCCTTTGCACAAGCAAGCTTCCTTGAGTCTCTCAGGTATGGGGTTGATCTCCATCCTTTCTCTGTATTGTGCCACATGTTCTTCAGGATCAGTAGTTCCATCATAAGTCTTCATTTTGGGGGTTTGGAATCGCTTTAGGATTTCAGCATCACAGATAGGTGGAGCAAATCTGGATAGCTTGTGACTTCCCTCAGGTATCTCGGGGATTGGTCGTATCACCCCGGGAACACTGGATATCATATCCTTGAGCTTTTGTAGCTCCTTGGCCATAGCTTGGTTGATGCCTGCATCCTGCATAGAACCATGGTTAGCATCTAAGGATAATGAATCATACAAATTACCTCTTTGTTGGGCGTAGGTTGGCATCTCGGATGAGTATCTGGGATAAGAAGAGTTAGCTACAGGGGTTGGACCACCCTACACGATAGTCTGCATGGGAATGAAATCTCCTTCATGGACTTCGGAGGATCGTTGATGTTGGGCTCATGAGTATCCTGGGTTCTGAAAGAAGGATCCTTGAGGTTGAGAGTTATAGGATCCTGGTTGAAGGATGGATGATCCTTGCTGAAACAATGAGGATCCTTGAGCCTGTGGACCCATGGACCCCGATTGAAGGATAGGTAATCCTGGCTAGAACAGTGAGGATCCTTGAGCCTGTTGACCCATGGACCCCTGTTGAAAGATAGATGATCCTGTCTGGAACAGTGAGGATCCTTGAGCCTGTTGACCCATGGACCCCTGTTGAAGGATAGATGATCCTGGCTGGAACAGTGAGGATCCTTGAGCCAGTTGACCCATGGACCCCTGTTGAAGGATATATGATTTTGGCTGAAACAGTGAGGATCCTTGAGCCTGTTGACCCATGGACCCCTGTTGAAGGATAGATGATCCTTGCGAGAACTGATCCATGGATCCTGGACTGGTGAAATCCAGCATCCTGGGCACCAGGGGAATGAGATCCTCTGCTGGCCTCTTATTCTTCTTGAGATCTTCTATCTCATGAAGGATCCTCTGGTTAGTCTTGTTCTGTTGCTCCATGTATGCTTTAACCTGCGAAAACGTAGATGAAACATCACTGTTATTATTAACTACCGGGGCAGCAGTAGCGGTTTTCGAGCTTTGGAAGACTGGTAGTTGTGTCTTGCTTCCAGCAGCAGCGGTTCGTTGTGCTCCCGTGACTGGCGGAGGCATCGGTGGTAAAGTCCTTGATGAGAGAGGAACCGATGAGGGCATGGTTGATGAAGAAGAGGTTGATTGAGAGGCCATTGATAGTGATATGGGTATGAAAAAATCGAAAATGGATAGGAGTAATATGGAATATAGCATCAATTGCCCCACGGTGGGCGCCAAATTGTTTTGGATAAAAATCAGCTAAGGATAACGTATCCAAATCTGTCAAGTGAGATATAGTGCTAACACGATAGAAACGAATGTATAATCGAAATCTTGGTAAACACAATGATTTGATCACGAGGGAAAAAACCCTTGATTATGATAATCTTACTTCGGTCAAAAACTAGCAAGGTAATCTTTGGTCGAATTGCTTCGGTCAAGGATTAACAATGTAATCTTTGGTTGGATGGTACGTGATTATAATAATCTCCAGCACAAAAAACCCTCGGACGGTGAAAACTATCACCGTCAAGTTTATTGATGGTATAAAGAAGGTTACAAGGGTTGTGGAGTTGATGATCAACGAATGCTATATGTGTAAGTACAAAATATCTTAACAACTAGAATACGTGAGATTGTGTGTGTTCTAATTTTGATCTCGACTCCGTATATGAAGAAAAATACATACAACAAACTACCAACTATGCCCTATAATCTCGCTAGTCTTCCACTCTCTTCCATCGTGCTATTTGACCACGTGCTAGCAAACGTTTAATGACGAAATAAGCGGTAGACTAGGTCTAGGAGCCGTTGAGGTTATTTAGACATCAAATCTTTATATGAAATCGTTCATCAATAAATATGTTGAATAAGGATCCTGGATCCATACTTCAGCTAGAAAATACTCAATGAGGATAATTGATGCAAGCACGTCTTCAAGAATAACACATCTTGTCTTCTAGTACTCGACAATCGGTCTTACTTCTCGCTTTAGCTTAGTCTTCAATCTTGAGCATATGCCATAGATGTCTCGTATAGCAAACTGGATCTTAGAGTTGTTATACATGTCTAACACATCACCATACTAAATGCAATCATTAGTAAACAAATAATACCGAGGATCGTTGATCCTTTATAACCTGATACATATCTCAAGGATAATCTATCCATAAGATAGTTAAGGATTAAGGATCCTCAGCATAAAATTCATGCCCTAACAATATAGAAGTGATCCTTATGTAGAATTGGCACCAGGAATATAGCAACATCCTTCATTGTTTTGATCTCACACCTCATTATCTGTGTTACAATGTTGTACGTAAACACTTGGAGTCTTTGTTCGTATGTGTGACCAAGTGCCTCATATAATGGTCACTTGTCTGCATAAGGATTCAAATTAGCGCTTGATAAGCGTTAAACAAGCGTTTAAAGATAATATGTAGATTAAAGCATACCAGCGGTGTGATTGTACCGAAGAGCCTGAATGGTGATTCTGCAGATTTTTTATTTTCTTCATAATTCATCAGTTCACAGAATGCAGCTGTTTCGGTCAAAAATTAACAACGTAACTTTTTATCAAATTAGTGCGTGAGGTGAAGTGCTTGTTGATAATAAGATCGAACACAATGATGTGATTACGAAGGAAAAAACCCTTGACCACAATAATCTTACGTCGGTCAAGAATTAACAACGTAATCTTTGGACGAATTACTTCGGTCAAAGATTAAGAACGTAATTTTTGGTCGGATACGTATATGATTATGGTAATCTCCGGCACAAAAAACCCCCGAACGGTGAAAACTATCACCGTCGACTTTATTAATAACGAAAATAAGTGATTACAAGTGGTGGAGCTGATAAGTGATCGAATGCTAAGTGTTATAGAGTGTGCTAGTAGCTAAGTAAGTGAATGTGTGTGTTCTAACGATATTATTAGCTCGTATATATAAGAAAAGATTACAACTGTTATCCCGGGAAATCCGCCCTTGTCTTTAATGTAAAACGTTTCATGCTTTAATTACGTGGTTAAATGGCTTTAAATGCGAAGACAAATGTTGGACTTGGTCTCTCACATCTTTGACTGATTCTTTTGGGAGTTACTCACCAAACATGGTCCCACACATGCTAATATTTACTATAAGTGCGAGATTTCAGGATAATAGTCAATGGTTAATCATTAACCATTACTTGGCCCTTAATGCTAGCGGTTATAACTCATTCCACACGTTTTATGTAACCACCAACCGTGTATTTCACATGGAGTAAATCAACAATTAATATCTGCAGTTATAAATCAACACCAAGAGAGAAATATCTATTTATTAGCAATAATACTCAGGATACTAAACTTATCTGAGAATCCTGAACATATTCGGGATCCCGAGCATATTTAGGATCCTGAGCTGACCACAAATCCGACTATAAAATTTGGGCCCTAACAATTGTCCCCAAAATTTGACAGTTGTTTTTACCAATTTCAGCTGTTAAATTTTCTAATGATAAACTGTTTTCCATGTAGCACCAAAATTTTATATTTTAGCATCGACTAAAGTTGACATTATTAGATTAGTCCTTCGAAATCCGTGTTTCCGTTATTAGAGAAAAGTTTAAGTTTGTTAAAAATTCTTAGTAATAACTTAAGTTTTAGCCAATAAACCAATACCAAGTCATAAACTTTATCTTGTAATTAATACAAAAGATAGAATATTCACAAATAGTAAATCATACCAGAACCGCATATCAATTAACCTGGATAATGTATGGACCATCTTATTTTTGCAACAAGACCATTGTTTAGGATGCTCCTCTAATCCTGGGGATATAACGATGAAATTGTAATATCAGCATTATCTTGAAAATAATTTTAGAAATTCTGGCGACAAGGCCTAAATAAACAGGCGACAAGGCCCTTTAGAAGAGATGAAAAATCTCTTAAACCATTAGAAACAAACTTGCGACAATGCCTTTTAGAAGAGATGAAAATCTCTTAAACCTTAGGAATGAACTGACTACGAGGCCCTTTAGAAGAGATGAAAATCTCCTAAACCTTAGATTATGGTACGTCTACCATAAACTTGAGATTCAAACCAATATCCGAGGATAACGAGGTAACAAGTCACTATATTTCATGAGCTAGCCCCGCCTCTCGAACTAAGGCCGAATAAATCATGTGCTACAGGCGACTTTAAGAAGAGATGAAAATCTCTTAAACCTCAAGATTCAAACCAATAGCCGAGGATAATGAGGTAACAAGTCACTATATTTCATGTGCTGGCCCGTAAATCATGCACAACAGGCGACTTTAAGAAGAGATGAAAATCCCTTAAACCTCGTGATTCAAACCAATAGCCGAGGATAACGAGGTAACAAGTCACTATATTTCATGTGCTGGCCCCGCCTCTCGAACTAAGGTTGAATAAACGTGCGCTACGGGCGCCTTAAGAAGAGATGTAAATCCCTCAAGCCTTAGAAGAGGTGAAAACCCCTTATACCTTATGAATAAGCTGGCGACGAGGCCTTTAGAAACTGGCGACGAAGGCCCAAGTTAACTTCATTTCCTCATATCTACAAAACAGTTAACTCTAAGTGAGGAGTGGGTGTTAGCCTTGCTAACACCCCTCTGATGCTTAAATCAGTTCCTTGTTTAAAGAATAATAATATTAAAAATGAATAAAAGTATAAGTTCGAGTACATACCTTGACTGTTTAGTATAACAGTTATCCTCGGGATAGAAGTCTTACATGAAATATTTTTTAAGGTGTATAGCATTCCAAGCCTTTGGTAGTAAGTCACCATCCAAAGTAGACAATTTGTATGCCCCCTTTCCTGCTTCCGAATCGATCAAGTAAGGACCTTCCCACTTTGGTGCGAGCTTACCATCTGTAGGATTGATAGTATTTTGAAAAGCTTTTCGGAGAACCAAATCCCCTTCTTGAAACCTTCGAACTCTGATATTCTTGATGTAGGACTTTGCTATCTTCTGTTGATAAGAAGCCATTCTGATCTTTTCTAAATCCCGGAGTTCTTCTACCGCATCTAGATCTTCAAGTAGACTTCGAGTATTATGTGACATTCGTCAAAATTTCGGATCTGGATTTGTATCCATGTTGTAAACTCTTGTTATACAAACCCAACTCAACATTTGTTTCCTTATTTAATTATTATTACATACTTCGCTCATCAATAATCGATGTTTTGTCATATTATAATGTGTTAAAAAACACATAAAGGGTTTAAAATGATTTTCGTAAACTAGTTATAAGCTTTAAAAACCTTTTAACTCGTTTTAAACAAAATATCAAACTTGAGGGGCCTGTTGTGAAAATATGTATATACATATATGAACTAAAATACCCTAACCCTAAAAACATATTAACCACCAGCCACCCATCTTCTTCATTTCTTGTTCCGGCCGCCTCCGCCGCCTCTGCCGGAATCGGCTCCGACCATCTCAGCCGCAAACCACCACCCGTAGCCACCACCACCCTCCTTCACTCTCGGCTCCTCCGAAATCCCGTCACCAGCCCACCTCCTGCCGTTTTTCTGGCGACCCCGGATCTCCGGCGACAAAGCTCCATCTCCCCTCCTCCTCCTCCTCCTCCTCCTCCTCCGACCACCCTACTCCCTCCTCTCCGCCTCTCCCTCTTCCCTTCGCGCATCCCCGGCAACCACTTCCCCTCTACACGTTTTTCCGGTGACCGGAAAACCGGCCACCGGTGTACCTCTCTCTCGGCTCTTTCACTCTCTCTCTCTCTCTCACGGCTTCTCTCTCTCCCTCTCTCTTCCCTCTTTCTGTTCTTTTTCTTCATTTCGGTGCACCTCAAGTGGTCAGAAATTGGCCTCAGGGACTGTGGTTTTTGTCGTCTCCGGCAGTTTCGACTCGATTCCTTCTCGGTATAGAACCACGATTCGTGAAACATATAATAGGTACATTTAAATTCGGGTTTTGTTATTATTAATTTTCATGTTGATTGTCGGATTTAAATTGGTAATAAACGGATATATTGTTTGGTTATATACTTTGAAACGAGTTGGATTGGAGATAGTGTTGTTTTGAATTTGGTTATGGGTTTAAATTTAACAATTGTTATTTTGGTTCGGTCGTTTATACACAAGTTGTTGTACTAGAGGTCTCGGGTTCGGGTCTCATCCTAGACCGGTTTGGTGTTATTAGTTTTATATACTTAACAAATTTACTTTCATTTATTAATACTAATATCACTACGTAAAAATTATTATTAGTGTTATTAAGTTTAACTTAGCATTACATATATTTAGTATTACTATTATATATTATTAGTATTATTATTGTTAACATTATTTTTATAAATATTAAAGTTGTTATTATTATTATTAATAAAGATCATATTATTATTATTTAGTAAAATCATGTTTTTATCAATTATTATTAACAATAATATTATTATATTTATTTTATGAATTCGTTTGGAAATCAACCCGACATCAAGTATGGTATCATTATTTACTATCAATATTATTCATTATTATTATTATTTTTAGCAACAACACTTTAACTAATACCAAGACTTTAACTATTATTATTAGTATCATTAATAATAATTATTGTTATTATTATTATTATTATTACTATTACTATTATCATCATTATCTTATATATCTATATATATATAACATCTTTTTAGAAGTATTATTAGCATTACTATCATTATTATTAATAATAATATTATAAGCTTTATTATCAATTCATTTTTATAAAAACCGAGCCCTTGTTTTAAACCCGTCTTGTTTATATTTAATATTGCTTTAGTTATTTAAAAGCCTAATAAAATAATATTATTTTCATATTAATTATCATTTAAGTACGAGTCCCTAATCATTAACAACTTAACCGGTAATCCGATTTACAACCGGAGCTCATCGTTCATTGTTTCCAATATAGTTTCTTCATGGTTTCAAGTTCATTAATATATTACATTATTATTTTGAGCTAAGGTGTTTATCGTTTCAAGTCGGATTCGTTCGTTTCGTTTACAAGCTTTCTATTTGTCGATCATTTATTATTTCCCGATTCGTCAATCAAGGTGAGTACTTTCTACCCCTTTTTCCATCTTTCGTTTTGGGGTGGCATTTCATACTTATCAAACTAAATGATTTATATACTTGAATCTAATACCCACAAACGTGATTGTATACCTTACTTAAATAATTGCTCGATTTGGTGTTCTATGCTTACATGCTTATGTGTTTATCGCTTTTGGATGGTGGAACTATAAATCCTAGACCATTTGGCAACCCCTCGTTAACGTAATGCAATTAACGATAACTATTAAATCCTAGACTACTTGGCAACCCCTTGTAGCTAGGTGGTGCTAATGTGTTTAGCAACTGCTATAAAATCCTAAACTATTTGGCAACCCCTTATAGTTGGGTGTTGCTAACTTGTTAGCGATAACTATTTTATCCAAATTTATTGCTTTTATTTATTGTTTTATACAAGTATTGTGGTTTTTTATTACTATATATTTATATGCTCAAACTTATGAATTGCTCACCAACCTTTGTGTTGACAAACTTTATTTTATGAAATGTTACAGGTTTGACTTTTGTTGACTAAAGGACTCGACGAAAACGTTACCAAGACTATTAGGATATTAGTAAAACGAACAATATAATTGCTACTTGTAGTTAACTTGTTTGTGTGGACGAGATGTGTTGCTTATTGATTTGTTGAAATAAAATGAGTTAAATAAATATTGTCACTTTAACTAGTGTCTTGTGTATTTGTCCAATCACGTTGCACCCCGGCATGTTCCGCCGCCTTTGGTCGGGGTGTGACATATTATCTTCGAGATTTTGATGACTGACTCTAGCCGTCGGGATAACCATCTCTGTGGGGATAACTGCTTCAGCTCCAAATACTAGTGAGAAAGGAGTCTGACCTGTAGCATTCTTTGAAGTGGTCCTATCTGCCCAAAGAACAAAAGGTAGTTCCTCGGCCCACTTTCCTTTCTTAGACCCCAACTTTTTCTTCAGGTTATTGATAATGATTTTGTTGCTTGATTCAGCATGTCCATTAGCCTGAGGGTGGACAAGTGTTGATGTGATCATCTTGATTCCCCAACTGGCACAGAAGTTAGTTGTTCTCTTGCCGATGAATTGCGAGCCATTGTCACACACTATCTCTGCCGGAATCCCAAATCTTATCAGGATATTGCTCTTGATGAATGAGATAACTTCTTTCTCTCTGACTTGAACAAAGGCTTCCGCTTCGATCCACTTTGAGAAATAATCCGTCATAGCCAACATAAAGACTTTTCCTCCTGGGGCTCTTGGTAGTTTCCCCACAATATCCATTCCCCACTTCATGAAAGGCCAAGGGGATATAATAAGATATAACGGTTCTGCTGGCTGGTGCAAAATGTTGCTGTGTCTCTCGCATGCATCACATTTATGAGAATAATCCATAGCATCACTCTTCATCGTTGGCCAGAAATACCCCGTCCTCAGGATCTTGGAGAATAGTGCTCTGCCCCCAGTGTGATTCCCACAATCTCCATCATGGATATCCTGAAGAACTTCTTAAGCTTCTGCCTTCTCCAAGCACCTAAGATATGGTCCTGCAAGAGATTTTCTGTATAATATATCATTCATTATAGTATATGGGATTACCTTTGTGAGAAAAGATCTTGGCTTTTCATCCTTGGGGATAATTCCATCCTGAATATATCTCCTGATCGGGATAATCCAAGAATCTTCATTATCCTCAGGATTCGTGACTCCCATATCTCTACCATCTTCCGATATTTCATTGACACCTTGTTCTTCTATTGTTGTGCTCAGGATATGTATGATAAATATGCTAGGGCATCTGCTTCAACATTCTCTTCTCTAGGTACCTGTGAAATATCAAACATTTCGAAACACTTTGCTAGTTTTTTGACTAGCTCTAGATATTTCATTATTCTTTCTCCTCTAACAGTGTATGAACCATTAAAATGATTAGTTAATAATAATGAATCAACATGTACTTGAATAAACCTGATTTTCATGTCGATTGCTAGTTGTAATCCTGCTATCAAAGCTTCATATTCTGCCTCATTATTTGTGGCTTGAAATTCGCAGGATATGGATTGAGGTATAATGTCCCCCTGTGGCGATTTCAGCAGAATCCCGAGACCTGTTCCTCTAACATTTGAAGCACCATCAGTGTATAGAGTCCACTTATCTTTGGTTTCTTCAAGTTGTTGGACTTCCAAGTCTGCTTTTTCTTTAAGTTCACTGGTGAAATCAGTCACAAAGTCTGCTAATGCCTGGGATTTGATGGCAGTCCTAGGTTCATATGTTATATCATATGCACTTAGCTTTACTGCCCATTTTTCCATTCTACCTGACATTTCTGGTTTTCTCAAAACATACTTAATAGGATAATTAGTTTTAACACATATATGGTGAGTTTCAAAATAGTGTCTAAGTTTAGTAGATGCCGTAATAAGTGCTAAAATTAATTTTTCAAGATAAGAATACCTAGTTTAAGCATCCAAAAGACTTTTACTTACATAATATATGGGATGTTGTTGACCTTCGAGATCCTTAGCTAAAACTGCACTTATAGCATTATTTGATACATCTAGATATAGAGATAGAGATTCACCTTCCTCGGGTTTTACCAGTAGAGGAGCAGTAGAAAGATAAGCTTTTAAGGATGCTAAAGCTTCCTCGTGCTTACTGGTCCACTCGAACCTTTTATTTTTCCTCAGGATATCGTAAAATTCTTTGCACTTTTCTGAGGATTTGGATATGAATCTGTTGAGTGCCGCTATCCTGCCAGTTAGCCTTTGAACATCCTTGACTGATGCTCGGGATTTCAGGTTCAGGATAGCTTGTATCTGCTCCGGACTCGCCTCTATCCCCCTTTTGGTGACAATGTATCCTAAGAATTTGCCAGCCTTCACTCCGAAATGGCACTTTGAAGGGTTCAGCTTCATGTTATATTTGTCGAGGATATCGAATGCGGTCTTGAGATCTTGGAGGTGATCCTTAGCTTTCTTGGACTTCACCACCATATCATCAATATAGACCTCCATGGTGTCCCACAGTTTCTCTTTGAACATCATGTTAACCAGCCTCTAATAGGTTGCACCAGCATTTCTAAGTTCAAAGGGCATAGCAATATAACAATAAATACCTGTGGGAGTCATGAAGGCCGTATCTTCTTGATCTGAGGGCTCCATCTGGATTTGCTGAAATCCTGAGGATGCGTCCATGAATGTCAGCATATCGTGGCCAGTTGTAGCAACTACCATCGAATCGATGTGTGGTAGAGGGAATGGATCTTTAGGACAAGCTTTATTCAAGTATGTGAAATCTACACAAACTCTTCATTTTCAATTCTTTTTCTATACAACCACCACATTTGCTAACCATCGGGGATATTGAACTTCCCTAATCATATTTGCCTTCAAGAGTCTTTCTACTTCCTCTTGAATGATTATGTTTCTTTCAGGTGCAAACTTTCTTCTCTTTTGATGGATTGGCCTGAAAGAGTTATCAATTCCAAGTTTATGTGTTATAATATTTTTGGGAATACCTGCCATATCTTCATGTTTCCATGCGAATGTTGACAGCCTTGTCTTGAGGAAATCGAGCAAATTTGACTCAATATCCTCAGGAATATTCGTTCCTATCAGCACTTTGACTTCAGGATCCTCGGGATAAAGAGGTACTTCTTTAATTTCTTTTTCCCTGGCCTCCATTACGTCTCGTGCTGGCTTCTATAATTGCTACGCCTGCTGGGGTTTGGCAGTACACTTCATGGAAGAGGTGTAGCAATTCTTCGAGTCTTGTTGGTCACTGATTATTTTGATAACTCCCTACGGACTTGGGAGTTTCACACATTGGTGATAAGTGGAGGGTACCGATTTCATGTCGTGTATCCAGGGCCTGCCTAATATAATATTGCAACAAGATAAACAGTCAATAACACAAAAATTTTGCATTTTATTTACCCCTTCGACATATATTGGGAGCTTAATCTCTCAAATAGCGTTCTTAGTTTCTCCACTGAATCCAACCAATACTGAGGAACTGGGGATGATCTCATCCTCAGGAATATTCATCTTTTTCAGCACGTCTAATTGAATAATGTTGACAGAGCTTCCACCATCTATGAGGATCCTGCGAACATAATGGTTAGCCACATATAAAGTTATTACCAAACTATCATGATGAGGATCCTGAACATCGACTCTACCACTTTCATCGAAGGATATAATCCTCTCTTGAGTGAGAACAGATGTCTTTGTTGGCCTGTCAGCCACTTCTAACTTTCTTTGGTCAGCATTTCTCTTTGCAGCGGAATAGGAGGTTCCACAGATGTCAAATCCTCCGGATATGAACATGATTGTTCTTGCATCCGTTGGTGGAGGAGTCGGCTTTTCAGGAATTTTCTCGGGATCCTGCTCTCTTCCCTTCACCCTGCCAAGTAGCTCTTTCAAGTGGCCCTTGCTGAGAAGATAGCTGATCTCCCTTCTGAGTGCAATGCAATCATCAGTCAAGTGCCCAAAGTCTTCGTGGAAGGCACACCATTTTGATTTGTCTTTCCAGGCTCCTGGTCTCTCCACTTTCCTTGGCCACCTGGCTTTCTCACCTAAATCCTGCATGGATAATGTATCCAAATTCGTTTAGTGAGTATTAGTGCTATGGTGATGAAAAAAAGTATGTATCGATTGCAAACACAAACACACGGATTTGTTACGGGGAAAAGCCCTTGATCTGGTTCGGATCGCCGACACAAAAACCCCGGGTGATGACAAATCGTCTATCACCACTTTATTAATCACAAAAAAGGGTTACAATGGTTGTGGAGATTATATCGTTGTTACAAGAATTTCTAATGTGTACAAAGAGTATTTGGTTCTGCTCTGAGTGTGTGTGTATACAGTGATGAATGAATGCCCTAATCGATCATAATCTCAGTATAAATAGGAAAAGAATAACAAATATCCTAATTTAAGCCTAGAATCAAGCCTTTCCATAATTAGAGATCTTTCCTTCATTATCCACGCGGTATATTAATTTGATTGCGAGATTATAGCTTTGACTTGGTCATCAGCCATTATACCTGCCATAAATATCAAGATAACAAAGGAAAATCGTTAATAAATAATAAGTACTGAGGATCATTGATCCTGATAGGATCTGCAACATATTCTAAGGATAATTGATCCATATTATATGCCAGGATAACATATCCACAGTGTCAAATTTACGTGCACTAACAATTGCCCCCAAAATGGAGGTTGTGATAAGATCACAGCTGTCATTTTGCCTTTGAAATCAAACTTCCTGCAAAACAGATGAGATTTGACAAGCTGGGTATAATTGTCATATATCAATGGAGTTTCCTTAGGAACTTCCCTTCCGGCTGTATATCCAACACCATTAAGTTACCATAAGTGTTGATCCTTCTGTGATCCTTGTAATTGAACTTAGGATACCTGATGCAAATAACTTATGATATTAACTGGGAATAAACCCAACAAACTGGGGACAAGCCCGTGCAACTGGGGACAAGCCCGTGTAACTGGGGACAAGCCCGTGAACTGGGGACAAGCCCAAACTGGGGACAAGCCCAAAAAACTGGGAACAAGCCCAAACTGGGGACTGGCCCAAAGATACGGATGTTAACTGGGGACTAGCCCAAACCAGGATTTAGCCCAAACGTGAGATAACGTGAAAACGTTATAAACCGGTGGTATGGTACGTCTACCATAAATCGTAGGATCCTCCATATAGCCGAAGACAACGAAATTGTCAGCCACTAAATGTGTACTGGTCTCACTGCCCCGGACTATACGTTGGATAGCGTGCGCTCCAGGCGAGGGTGTAGAAACTCTAATTTATAAGAAAGGTGAAAACCTTTAAACATTAGGGGATATGACCATCGGGGGTCATATCCAATCGTGGGCTAGGCCAAGGAAATAGTAAAGTACCTTAAGTGTGAGGGAGAGGTGGCCAACCTCTTAGACATTGAACCTCTTATTGAAATCTGCATTGTTATTTAAAACTTGGAAAAAGACAAACGTTAAAAATATATTATCCTTTAAATTAATAAGAATATGAAATAAATAACTGACCGGATAGATATTACCAATTTCAGGATCCTTGACCCTTCTGAGGATACGTGATCCTGATTAGAAAAAAGTATTTCTTGAGATGAATAGCATTCCATGCTCTAGGTAACCTGTTGCCTTCCATAGTCAACAGGTGATGTGCCCCCTTTCCGGCTTCTGACTCGATCAAGTAGGGGCCTTCCCACTTAGGTGCTAGCTTTCCATCCGCTGGATTGGTTGTATTTTCGAAGGCTTTCCTTAAAACTAGATCTCCTTCTTGAAATCTTTGAATCCTAATATTCTTGTTGTATTCCCCAGCTACCCTTTGTTGATATGCTGCCATTCTGATCTTAGCTAGGTCTCTAAGCTCATTAACAGTATCCAGATCTTGGAGATGGATTTCGTTGTTGGCTTGAGAATCACGGATGCTTGTTCTGGCAGTAGGAACCACCATTTCCGTAGGGATTACAGCTTATGAGCCAAACACAATGAGAAGGGTGTTCGACCTGTTGCATTCTTTGGGGTTGTTCTATCAGCCCAAAGAACATATGGTAGCTCTTCGGCCCACTTGCCCTTCTTGGATCCTAGTTTCTTCTTCAAGTTGTTGATAATAATCTTGTTACTTGATTCAGCTTGACCATTAGCTTGAGGATGAATTGGTGTGGAGGTAATCATCTTAATGACCCAACTGGGAACCATTGTCACAAATAATTTCCGAAGGGATACCAAATCTAGTAATAATATTTCTTTTAATGAAGGATATCACCTCTTTTTCGCGGACTTGAACGAAAGCTTCTGCTTCTATCCACTTTGAAAAGTAATAAGTCATTGCAAGCATGAATACTTTTCCTCCTGGCGCTTTAGGTAGCTTACCCACGATATCCATGCCCCACTTCATGAAAGGCCATGATGAGGATATAGGATACATAGGCTCTGCTGGCTGATGTAGAATATTACCATGTCTTTGACATGAATCAAACTTCTTTGAGTACTCCATGGCGTCTCTCTTCATGGTAGGCCAGAAGTATCCTGTTCTTAGAATCCTAGAGAATAGGGCTCTACCTCCAGTATGATTACAGCAATCTCCTTTGTGAAAGTCTTTGAGCACCTCTTGAATTTCAGGATCTTTGATACATCTTAAGTATGGACTGATATGCTCTAAATATTATATGAATTATACAAATATTTTCTACACTTTCGAGTACATTTGAGGCTATTATGATTAATTTTAACTTGTTTATGCTTCATATTTGATCGATGTTTGTTTTTAAATGATCATTCAACATAAGTTTTTATATATTGTTGGTTAAAAATATAATGATTGTCAAATAAATGAGCTAAATTTAAAGTGGTTGAATATTGCGTAGCCCTTTATTGATGGGTTTTAAATGAATATTTTTGACATTTACTTGCTTCTCAATAATATGTTCTCTTTTTATGTTTTCTTGGCAGTCAAACAAAGAAACGCCCATCAAGACAAGGCCCACCCAAGTAAAACAAATGGGCCGTTGGATTCTTTTGAGCTAAAAAGAAAAAAAAAACCCTATATTATTATTATGAATATAAGGAGAGAACTTGGAGTTTTGTTGGATCAGAAGGCTACGTGAGGGTTTTTGGTTTTTAAGTGGTGGTCACGTGAAGGTGAAAGAAAAAAAAAGGTTTTGGGGTTTTGGATTGAAAGACGAAAGTCAACAGCAGAAAACAAAATATATATAATAATATTGTGGTGGGGTTTTGTGAGTTGACGGCAATATAAAGGGTTTTGGTGTTTGGTGTTAGGAGCTTGTTAACAAATGCAGCCACAAAGTCAACGAAGCAAATAATATTAAGACAGTTAGAGAGGTAGCCAGCCACGTAAAGTTGAATTACTATTAAGCAACCAGTTAGTTGGTCAATTATATTAATTTACTTTTCAATGAATCATAACTTATACATAGTTTTTGTTTCGTATTTGATTATGAGTAGCTAAACTTTTATACTACCTAGGTTTTGGTTGAGCACTATGTTAGATTTGATGGTTTGACGAATAATTATTTGATTTTTGGTTGATTTGGTATTATGGTAAAGTTTTTAATTGGTTTATTCACAATATTGTTGAGTGATTGATCTAGTTTTTACTTTAATATTTATTCCACTTGTGTGTAATAGTTTTTGGTGATTGTTAGACGCATGATTAGGTTGTCTACTTTGTGTTTTCAACTTGTTTGCGGTTTATGGTCGAAATAACCGTAGGAGTAATTTATAAAAGTTTATTAGATTTTTATTGTTCTTTCACTAGAGAGACCGGGAGGTGATTTAGTGTTGTGTCATCTTTGTCTTTTACGGGTTTGGGTAATATTTGCACGGGAGTGAGTTATCCTAGGTCCCTAAGATTATTGTGATACAAGTTGTGTTCAAACTATTTAAAAATACCCCCTTTATGTTAATATATATTGTATTCGAAGAGACCGGGAGGTGATTTTGATTTTGGGGTACCATAATATTATAAGGCAAGGTGAGACCGGGAGGTGATCCAAACCTTTAACAATTGAGCTTCACATTTCATTAGAGTTTTAGGGTGTCGTCGGTGAGGCCGGGAGGCGATCTAGCGTACTTTGGTGGTCTTTAGTGTCATATTTATAAGATATTGTTTTTCAACCAGGTCAAGTTCGAGTTTAGAGACGGAGGAGAAGGAGAGGTTGATGGTTGTTCTGAAATCTCATAAGCATGCCATCGTCTGGAAGCTTATGGATATCAAAGGTATAAACCCGTCGTTTTGCACACATAAAATCTTTATGGAAGACGAGTTTAAACCTGTGGTTCAGCCACAGAGGCGGCTTAACCCGAACATGCAGGAGGTTGTCAAAAAGGAGGTTATTAAGTTGCTCGATGCTGGTTTCATTTTTCCGATCTCCGACTTCGCGTGGGTTAGCCAGTCCAGGTGGTCCCTAAAAAGGGCGGTATGACAGTTATCACGAATGAAAAGAATGAGCTCATACCGACAAGGACTATAACAGGGCGGCGAGTTTGCATCGACTACCGCAGACTTAACGAGGCCACACGAAAGGACCACTTCCCGCTTCCATTCATCGATCAGATGCTTGAGCGTTTGTCAGGATAGCAGTTCTACTGTTTTCTTGATGGCTTTTCCGGTTATTTCCAGATCCCCATCGCCGCGGGTGATCAGGAGAAGACCACATTTACATGTCCCTTTGGCACATTCGGGTACCGACGCATGCCATTTGGATTATGTAACGCTCTAGCCACATTTCAGCGGTGCATGGTGGCCATTTTTCATGAGTTAATTGAGGATTCCATGGAAGTCTTTATGGATGATTTTTCCGTCTTTGGGAATTCCTTCGATGATTGTATGCGTAACTTAGATCGAGTGCTGGCTAAGTGTGAAGAGACGAACCTTATGCTTAATTGGGAGAAATGTCACTTTATGGTTCGTGAGGGTATTGTTTTAGGTCATAAGATTTCTAGTGCGGGGATTGAGGTAGATAGAGCTAAGGTAGACACCATTTCCAAACTTCCACCGCCCACTTCCGTGAAATCTATTCGTAGTTTCTTAGGTCATGCGGGATTCTACCGCCGATTTATTAAAGATTTCTCAAAAATCTCCCGTCCGATGACCCAGCTTCTAGAGAAAGATAGGCCGTTTGATTTTAATGAGGAGTGTTTGAGGGCCTTTGAGTTGATTAAGGAGAGGTTAGTGAGTGCTCCTGTTCTTGTTGCTCCCGTTTGGAATCTTCCGTTTGAGATCATATGCGATGCGAGCGATTTTGCTGTTGGGGCCGTGTTAGGGCAGCGTCGAGAGAAACATTTTCATCCCATCTATTATGCTAGCAAGAACCTTAACGATGCTCAGGAGAATTACACCACGACAGAGAAGGAACTTCTTGCAGTTGTTTTCGCGTGCGATAAATTCCGTTCCTATCTCGTGCTTTCTAAGACTATCATTTTCTCTGATCATGCGGCTCTGCGGTACCTGTTCTCTAAGAAAGATGTGAAGCCTCAAATCCTTCGTTGGATCCTTTTGCTTCAGGAGTTTGATATAGAAATTAAGTTAAAAGAGGGGCTGAGAATGTTGTCGCCGACCACTTATCGCGGCTAGAAAATTCTGACATGGACAAGACCCAAGAACAGGGGATTGGTGATGATTTCCCGGGTGAGACTTTATTGTATTTGAAGACGAGTGATGAGGGTTTCCATTGTTTGCTGATCGTGCTAATTATCTATCCTCTAGTGAGTTAGTACCCGGACTGACATATTAGCAAAAGAAGAAGTTCTTTGCAGATATTAAGTTCTACATTTGGGAGGATCCGTACTTATTCCGTATTGGCTCGGATCAGGTGATTCGACGATGTGTTTATGGTGATGAAGCTCGTAGTATTCTTCGACATTGTCATGAGGGCCCGACTGGTGGCCATTTTGGTGCGACTTATACCGCCAAACGCGTGTTTGATACGGGATTCTATTGGCCGACTATTTTTCGTGATGCGCATGAGTTTGTTCGTTCATGTGATGTGTGTCAGAGAGCTGGTAACATCTCATCCCAAAATGAGATGCCCCAAAACCCCATCCAGGTGGTTGATTTTATGGGTCCGTTTCCTATGTCTAGAGGGAATAGATACATCCTAGTTGCTGTCGATTACGTGTCCAAATGGGTGGAGGCTCAAGCCTTACCTAGAAATGACGCGTGGGTTGTAGTGGGATTCCTTCGAAAACTCTTTGCTCGATTCGGTACTCCTAAGGCTCTGATCAGTGATCGGGATACCCACTTTTGTAATGCTCAGATGGATAAGGTTCTGAAACGTTATGGGGTCACCCATCAACTTTCTACGGCCTACCATCCTCAGACTAGCGGTCAAGTGGAAACACCAATCGTGGTATTAAGAGGATCTTAGAGAAAACAGTAGGGAATAGTCGCGGGGACTGGGCTGAAAAGTTAGATGACGCACTCTGGGCCGTTCGTACTGCATTCAAAACGCCTATCGGGACCACTCCCTTTCGGCTAGTTTATGGAAAGGCGTGCCATCTCACTGTTGAGTTAGAACATCGTGCGTATTGGGATTTAAGAGCCGTAAATCTTGATTTATCTGCGGCGGGAAAAAGTCGTTTTCTTCAGATTCATGAGGTTGAGGAGCTACGGAACGAGGCATATGAAAGAAGTTGTGGGTATAAGGAGCGGACAAAGGAACGTCAAGATAAACATATTAAAGGGCCCAAAGAGTTTATGTGTGGGGATAAGGTGCTTCTGTATAATTCCCGGTTAAAGTTGTTTCCGGGTAAATTGAAATCCCGATGGGCTGGTCCGTTCGTTGTGAAGGAGGCATTTCCGTATGGAACGGTTGAGATAGAGGCTGACGATGGACATTCTTTTAGTCTGCTTGATGTCTGCTTTGGGTTGTTTTGAGTTTTATTTTGCAGGATTGGATTTTCTCGTTTGTACTCAATCTCCATTGGGATGAGGATATTCTTAGCCTATCATATTGTAGATGACACCCAGAAGCTGCGACCGCAAATGAAATGCTATACGGTCGCCTTGGAACGAGACTTGTGAAGATAACTGCATTATTACCAGGGGAGTCTGTTCCAATTTATTGTTTTATTTGCTTAATTTTTTTTGCTTTATTTTCTGTCTTTTCCTATTCCTACATTGGGGACAATTTAGATTTTAAGTGTGGGGATGAGAACTGACGTTTTCTTTTGGTTAAAAAAAGTTTAAAAAAAATTAAAAAATAAAAATAAAAAAACAGTTTCAAATTTTATTATAAAAAAAGAAAAAAATATAAAATATAAAAATAAAAAAATGGTTAAAAAAAAGTTAAAAAAAAATGTCCCGAAATTTTAATGAAATGTTTTGCAAATAATGGAAAATGATAGAAAAATTTGAGATTGGTTTTTAAAACTACTATTATATATGAGATTAAATAAAAGATTACGTACTAAACTTGGGATGTGTCGGTAGGCCCAACTAGCTTTGATGGTCCTCTTTAGCAGATATTATATATCTAATAATTTGAAAAACGGTGAAACTGAATTTCGATGCTTAGAGAGGATTACCATAATCTAAAAACTTTGAAATGGTAAGACTTAGATGCACTCAAACCATCACACCACCACATGTCCATCTTTTTACGAGCTTAGAAATAGTTATATACTTTAGGGTGATATAAAAAAGAAAAAAGAAAAAAGAAAAAAAAAGAGAAGTATGTTTTGAAAGTTATGTGTATATTCAAAATTTGTTCAAGAAAAGCAAATGCTTGTGAAGAAAGTTATGTATTGTAAAATGCCAAAGAAGCATTCTCAAAAATAGAAAAAGAGGCCAAAGTGCACATACTAGACAGGGCTGAGAGTTTACGTGTTACCAAGGGGATAGTGACTCTGAGGATACACTATTGGGGCTCGAAGGTTCTTAGTCAATAAATAAAGTTTTAGGTTTATAGGACAAAGTCCAATAATATTTAGGAATAGCTCGTACGACCTCCACAAGACCATTCATCCATCAAAATTTCACCGAGTGCATCTAATTAGTACCATCCACGAGTCCTTGGCTTATGGTGATTTGTCAAACCAGTTTGCTTTGACTCTTTTCTAGCTCTCTTTGTCTGAGATGGGGTAGGTGTAGCCTTGGTTTTTGAACTCAAATCGCTTAATGCAATTGGGGGCTTGATAGGCTGGTGGCTGGGTTTAAGTGGACAATAATATCGGCAATCGCGGTTTTTGCGTTAATCTGTGCTTAAAAGATAACCTATATGTTTTGAAAATTAGTCTTGAATTATGATTCCATTGCAATATGTATACTTTTTCAGGGACGAAAAATGTTTAAGTGTGGAGATATTTGATATGCTCTAAATATTATATGAATTATATAAATATTTTCTACACTTTCGAGTACATTTGAGGCTATTATGATTAATTTTAACTTGTTTATGCTTCATATTTGATCGATGTTTGTTTTTAAATGATCATTCAACATAAGTTTTTATATATTGTTGATTAAAAATATAATGATTGTCAAATAAATGAGCTAAATTTAAAGTGGTTGAATATTGCGTAGCCTTTTATTGATGGGTTTTAAATGAATATTTTTGACATTACTTGCTTCTCAATAATATGTTCTCCTTTTATGTTTTCTTGGCAGTCAAACAAAGAAACACCCATCAAGACAAGGCCCACCCAAGTAAAACAAATGGGCCGTTGGATTCTTTTGAGCTAAAAAGAAAAAAAAAAACCCTATATTATTATTATGAATATAAGGAGAGAACTTGGAGTTTTGTTGGATCAGAAGGCTACGTGAGGGTTTTTGGTTTTTAAGTGGTGGTGGTCACGTGATGGTGAAAGAAAAAAAAAAGGTTTTGGGGTTTTGGATTGAAAGACGAAAGTCAACAGCAGAAAACATAATATATATAATAATATTGTGGTGGGGTTTTGTGAGTTGACGGCAATATAAAGGGTTTTGGTGTTTGGTGTTGGGAGCTTGTTAACAAATGCAGCCACAAAGTCAATGAAGCAAATAATATTAAGATAGTTAGAGAGGTAGCCAGCCACGTAAAGTTGAATTACTATTAAGCAACCAGTTAGCTGGTCAATTATATTAATTTACTTTTCAATGAATCATAACTTATATATAGTTTTTGTTTCGTATTTGATTATGAGTAGCTAAACTTCACTATGTTAGATTTGATGGTTTGACGATTAATTATTTGATTTTTGGTTGATTTAGTATTATGGTAAAGTTTTTAATTGGTTTATTCACAATATTGTTGAGTGATTGAATCTAGTTTTTCTTTAATATTTATTCGACTTGTGTTTAATAGTTTTTGGTGATTGTTAGACGCATGATTAGGTTGTCTACTTTGTGTTTTCAACTTGTTTGCGGTTTATGGTCGAAATAACCGTAGGAGTAATTTATAAAAGTTTATTAGATTTTTATTGTTCTTTCGCTAGAGAGGCCGGGAGGTGATTTAGTGTTGTGTCATCTTTATCTTTTACGGGTTTGGGTAATAATTGCACGGGAGTGAGTTATCCTAGGTTCCTAAGATTATTGTGATACAAGTTGTGTTCAAACTATTTAAAAATACCCCCTTTATATTAATATATATTGTATTCGAAGAGACCGGGAGGTGATTTGGATTTTGGGGTACCATAATATTATAAGGCAAGGTGAGACCGGGAGGTGATCCAAACCTTTAACAATTGAGCTTCACATGTCATTAGAGTTCTAGGGTGTCGTCGGTGAGGCCGGGAGGCGATCTAGCGTACTTTGGTGTTCTTTAGTGTCATATTTATAAGATATTGTTTTTCAACCAAGTCAAGTTCGCTAACTATTAATTTTAACTAGTATGATTCCATTACCTAGGTAGTCGTTTCTCATATTTGTTTAAAACCCGATTTTTATAACGTTTTATTTTTAGTTTATTTTTCAATTAGTTAAGTATTATTAGTTTTATTAATATAAAAAAAATCTAAAAATCAAAAGAAAGTCTAGATTAGTAATCTTTTAGGTTTAACATAAGAGTTTACCCATAGTGTCCTAAATTCGATATCCATTCTTACTTGCTAGCTACATTGCGTCCGGTACACTTGCCGATTGTGTGTGGTTTTTTAGGTGAATTCGGTAAAACTTGGTTTTTAATATTATATACGTTTCTCACACATCAAGTTTTTGGCGCCGCTGCCGGGGACACTAGCAAATTCTTTTTTTAAACCGAGTTGATTATCTAATCTGTTTATTTGTTTATTTGCTTTTTAGTTGTCATTTTTCCTTTAGGTTCCTTTACTTTCTATTGTGCCTTTAGGTTTAGTTTTCCTTAAAAAATAAAAAAAATATATAAATAAAAATAGATATGGGCGACGCCGTTCCACAACCGAGACAAACCGTTCGTGCTAAAGCCAGCGAAGGCATCATGGGAGCCCGATCTGCAATTGTTCGACCTGCTGCGACTAATAACCAAAACTGGCAAATTCCCTCTCACGTCATGAATTCTATCACTAATTCTGCTCAGTTCCACGGCTTGGATGACGAAGATGCTTCGGGACACCTGTCCCGATTCGTGCGGATCTGCGAAACTTTTAATATTAATAATATCTCGTCTGACGTCATTCATCTTAAGTTATTCCCATTCTCACTTTTTGGTCGTGCTGCTACATGGTTTGACTCTCTTCCGAATGCCTCAATCGCCACATGGGCCGACTTGCAATCCAAGTTTCTTAGGAAGTATTTTCCTCCATCAAAGGCCGGGCGTCTACGCGAGCAAATCCGTTCTTTTCATATGGACCCCGATGAGTCCTACTATTCCGCGTGGGAGCGTTTCCAAACTCTTATAAGCCATTGTCCTCAGCATAGCCTAAACGATTGCCTGTGGTTGAAAAATTCTATAACGGTCTTACTCCCGAAACCCAACAGCGGTTCAATACCGCCGCCGGAGGAAACATGCTCGATAAACTCACCATAGAGGAGGCTGAAGAAATGTTCGAGAGCATTGCATTAGGGGATCAACATACACCGAGTAGAAGGTCCGTCTCGGCTGCCAAGGCCGCAGCCATCTCAGCGTCACGTGGAGTGCATCATGTTGATCAGAATACGAGTGTGTCGGCAGATGTGGAGGCACTGAAGAGGGAAGTGAAAGAGCTTAAGTTGCAAGCTCGTAGGTGCGAGATATGTCGTGGAAATCACGAGACAGCCGATTGTCCCGTTGATTCTCAGGAGGAGGTAGATTTTCTTGCTAATCAAAACCGTACCTTCAATTCTGGGTGGCGAAACAATAATTCTAACTCTAATTGGCGGGCAGGTAACACCGGTTATCAGCAACGCCAGAATCTGTTCCAAGAACCCACCCCCAAACCTGCTCCTGTACCAAATAGTACTTCTAAGATCGAGGAGATGTTGGCTAACCAATCTCAATTATCAAATCAGCTCTTACAAAATGATGCCAACACCAAATCCACTCTTATGCAGCATGAGGCGTTTATGAAGGGACAACAGGTCGCATTTCAGAATCTCGAGGCTAAGTTTGGTGAGTTGTCCGCAGAGATTGATCAACGACCCTCGGGGAGTCTTCCAAGTAACACCGTCCCTAATCCCAGTCCTACCTATTCTAAACCATTTCAAAATGCTCAGGCCAAGGCAGTGACTACCCGAAGTGGGAGAGGTGTCGTTAGATATACACGAAGTGAGGAGGAGGAAGTTGATGAGGAGCTCGAGTTAGAGACACCGCCTGACAAGGTGAACTAGAGGCGAGGCCCAGCAAGTACCTCACGGTCAGGTAGTGCGCCAGTTGAGAAGGAGAAGCAGGTTGAACAGGAAACGGTGCGCGTCTATAAGCCAAAACCACCATATCCCGGTCGTTTAGTGAAAAAGAATGATTCGGAGCAGTACTCTAGGTATCTTGACATGCTTAAGAAGCTCCATGTGAACATTCCATTTATTGAAGCTCTCGCGAACATGCCAAAACACGCCAAGTTTCTTAAAGATTTGATCACAAATAAAAAGAAACTTGAGGAGCTTTCGACTGTTACTCTTAGTGAGGAGTGTTCTGCCGCCGTACAGAATAAGCTTCCTAGGAAGATGACAGATCCGGGCAGCTTTACCATTCCTTGCTTGATTGGTAATCTTCATATTAGCAATGCTTTGGCTGACCTCGGTGCAAGCATTAACCTCATGCCTTATTCTGTGTTTGCCAAACTTAACGTGGGAGAGCTGCTTCCCACCCGAATGAGTATCCAGCTGGAAGACCGATCTGTGAAGTTCCCAAGGGGCATTGTGGAGAACATGTTGGTGCATGTGGAGAAATTCATCTTTCCAGTCGACTTTGTCATTCTCGATATGGATGAGGACTCGAATGTTCCTTTCATCCTCGGTCGTCCTTTCTTAGCCACCGCACGCGCTCTCATCGATGTTGCCGATAGCAAATTGACTCTTCGAGTTCATGATGACACTGTCACATTCGACGTGCAGAAATCCATGAGGCATACCCGGCAGCAGGATGACACTCTCTACTTCATCGACACATTCATGATGCACGTAGGTGACTATCTTACAAAGGTCTGTCAGAGAGACACGCCCGACACCCAGATCATCGATGTGGAAAATCAGTCATTCGAGATGACAGAATTTGATTTTGAGTTGCAAGAGAAGGAGGAGTAGCAGTTTCCTGAGACAGGAGGACACGAACCGATCATGAGTTCCCAAATCTTTTCTAATGTCCTTGCGGTTGAAGAGCGAGAGTTCCCCACCGAAAAACCATCAGTTGAGAACCCCCCATCTTTAGAGCTAAAAGATTTACCATCTCATCTCGAGTATGCGTTTTTAGGGGAGGGGTCTCAACTTCCCGTCATCATCTCTTCGAGTTTAGAGACGGAGGAGAAGGAGAGGTTGATGGTTGTTCTGAAATCTCATAAGCATGCCATCGCCTGGAAGCTTATGGATATCAAAGGTATAAACCAGTCGTTTTGATCTTTATGGAAGACGAGTTTAAACCTGTGGTTCAGCCACAGAGGAGGCTTAACCCGAACATGCAGGAGGTTGTAAAAAAGGAGGTTATTAAGTTGCTCGATGCTGGTTTGATTTTTCCGATCTCCGACTTCGCGTGGGTTAGCCAGTCCAGGTGGTCCCTAAAAAGGGCGGTATGACAGTTATCACGAATGAAAAGAATGAGCTCATACCGACATGGACTATAACAGGGTGGCGAGTTTGCATCGACTACCGCAGACTTAACGAGGCCACACGAAAGGACCACTTCCCGCTTCCATTCATCGATCAGATGCTTGAGCGTTTGTCAGGATAGCAGTTCTACTGTTTTCTTGATGGCTTTTCCGGTTATTTCCAGATCCCCATCGCCGCGGGTGATCAGGAGAAGACCACATTTACATGTCCCTTTGGCACATTCACGTACCGACGCATGCCATTTGGATTATGTAACGCTCCAGCCTCATTTCAGCGGTGCATGGTGGCCATTTTTCATGAGTTAATTGAGGATTCCATGGAAGTCTTTATGGATGATTTTTCCGTCTTTGGGAATTCCTTCGATGATTGTCTGCGTAACTTAGATCGAGTGCTGGCTAAGTGTGAAGAGACGAACCTTATGCTTAATTGGGAGAAATGTCACTTTATGGTTCGTGAGGGTATTGTTTTAGGTCATAAGATTGCTAGTGCGGGGATTGAGGTAGATAGAGCTAAGGTAGACACCATTTCCAAACTTCCACCGCCCACTTCCGTGAAATCTACTCGTAGTTTCTTAGGTCATGCGGGATTCTACCGCCGATTTATTAAAGATTTCTCAAAAATCTCCCATCCGATGACCCAGCTTCTAGAGAAAGATAGGCCGTTTGATTTTAATGAGGAGTGTGTGAGGGCCTTTGAGTTGATTAAGGAGAGGTTAGTGAGTGCTCTTGTTCTTGTTGCTCCCGTTTGGAATCTTCCGTTTGAGATCAGATGCGATGCGAGCGATTTTGCTGTTGGGGCCGTGTTAGGACAACATCGAGAGAAACATTTTCATCCCATATATTATGCTAGCAAGAACCTTAACGATGCTCAGGAGAATTACACCACGACAGAGAAGGGACTTCTTGCAGTTGTTTTCGCGTGCGATAAATTCCGTTCCTATCTCGTGCTTTCTAAGACTATCATTTTCTTTGATCATGCGGCTCTGCGGTACCTGTTCTCTAAGAAAGATGCGAAGCCTTGAATCCTTCGTTGGATCCTTTTGCTTCAGGAGTTTGATATAGAAATTAAGATAAAAGAGGGGCTGAGAATGTTGCCGCCGACCACTTATCGCGGCTAGAAAATTCTGACATGGACAAAACCCGAGAACAGGGGATTGGTGATGATTTCCCGGGTGAGACTTTATTGTATTTGAAGGCGAGTGATGAGGGTTTTCCATTGTTTGCTGATCGTGCTAATTATCTATCCTCTAGTGAGTTAGTACCCGGACTGACATATTAGCAAAAGAAGAAGTTCTTTGCAGATATTAAGTTCTACATTTGGGAGGATCCGTACTTATTCCGTATTGGCTCGGATCAGGTGATTCGACGATGTGTTTATGGTGATGAAGCTCGTAGTATTCTTCGACATTGTCATGAGGGCCCTACTGGTGGCCATTTTGGTGCGACTTATACCGCCAAACGCGTGTTTGATACGGGATTCTATTGGCCGACTATTTTTCATGATGCGCATGAGTTTGTTCTTTCATGTGATGTGTGTCAGAGAGCTGGTAACATCTCATCCCGAAATAAGATGCCCCAAAACCCCATCCAGGTGGTTGATTTTATGGGTCCGTTTCCTATGTCTAGAGGGAATAGATACATCCTAGTTGCTGTCGATTACGTGTCCAAATGGGTGGAGGCTCAAGCCTTACCTAGAAATGACGCGTGGGTTGTAGTGGGATTCCTTCGAAAACTCTTTGCTCGATTCGGTACTCCTAAGGCTCTGATCGGTGATCGGGGTACCCACTTTTGTAATGCTCAGATGGATAAGGTTCTGAAACGTTATGGGGTCACCCATCAACTTTCTACGGCCTACCATCCTCAGACTAGCGGTCAAGTGGAAACACCAATCGTGGCATTAAGAGGATCTTAGAGAAAACAGTAGGGAACAGTCGCGGGGACTGGGCTGAAAAGTTAGATGACGCACTCTGGGCCGTTCGTACTGCATTCAAAACGCCTATCGGGACCACTCCCTTTCGGCTAGTTTATGGAAAGGCGTGCCATCTCACTGTTGAGTTAGAACATCGTGCGTATTGGGATTTAAGAGCCGTAAATCTTGATTTATCTGCGGCGGGAAAAAGTCGTTTTCTTCAGATTCATGAGGTTGAGGAGCTACGGAACGAGGCATATGAAAGAAGTTGTGGGTATAAGGAGCGGACAAAGGAACGTCATGATAAACATATTAAGGGGCCCAAAGAGTTTAAGTGTGGGGATAAGGTGCTTATGTATAATTTCCGGTTAAAGTTGTTTCCGGGTAAATTGAAATCCCGATGGGCTGGTCCGTTCGTTGTGAAGGAGGCATTTTCGTATGGAGCGGTTGAGATAGAGGCTGACGATGGACATTCTTTTAGTCTGCTTGATGTCTGCTTTGGGTTGTTTTGAGTTTTATTTTGCAGGATTGGATTTTCTCGTTCGTAATCAATCTCCATTGGGATGAGGATTTTTCTTAGCCTATCATATTGTAGATGACACCCAGAAGCTGCGACCGCGAATGAAATGCTATACGGTCGCCTTGGAACGAGACTTGTGAAGATAACTGTATTATTACCAGGGGAGTCTGTTCCAATTTATTGTTTTATTTGCTTAATTTTTTTTGCTTTATTTTCTGACTTTTCCTATTCCTACATTGGGGACAATTTAGATTTTAAGTGTGGGGATGAGAACTGACGTTTTCTTTTGGTTAAAAAAAGTTTAAAAAAAATTTAAAAATAAAAATAAAAAAACAGTTTCAAATTTTATTATAAAAAAAAATATAAAATATAAAAATAAAAAAATGGTTAAAAAAAAGTTCAAAAAAAATTGTCCCGAAATTTTAATGAAATGTTTTGCAAATAATGGAAAATGATAGAAAAATTTGAGATTGGTTTTTAAAACTACTATTATATATGAGATTAAATAAAAGATTACGTACTAAACTTGGGATGTGTCGGTAGGCCCAACTAGCTTTGATGGTCCTCTTTAGCAGATTTTATATATCTAATAATTTGAAAAACGGTGAAACTGAATTTCGATGCTTAGAGAGGATTACCATAATCTAAAAACTTTGAGATGGTAAGACTTAGATGCACTCAAACCATCACACCACCACATGTCCATCTTTTTACGAGCTTAGAAATAGTTATATACTTTAGGGTGATATAAAAAAGAAAAAAGAAAAAAGAAAAAAAAAAGAAAAAAAAAGAGAATTATGTTTTGAAAGTTATGTGTATATTCAAAATTTGTTCAAGAGAAGCAAATGCTTGTGAAGAAAGTTATGTATTGTAAAATGCCAAAGAAGCATTCTCAAAAATAGAAAAAGAGGCCAAAGTGCACATACTAGACAGGGCTGAGAGTTTACGTGTTACCAAGGGGATAGTGACTCTGAGGATACACTATTGGGGCTCGAAGGTTCTTAGTCAATAAATAAAGTTTTAGGTTTATAGGACAAAGTCCAATAATATTTAGGAATAGCTCGTACGACATCCACAGGACCATTCATCCATCAAAATTTCACCAAGTGCATCTAATTAGTACCATCCACGAGTCCTTGGCTTATGGTGATTTGTCAAACCAGTTTGCTTTGACTCTTTTCTAGCTCTCTTTGTCTGAGATGGGGTAGGTGTAGCCTTGGTTTTTGAACTCAAAGCACTTAATGCAATTGGGGGCTTGATAGGCTGGTGGCTGGGTTTAAGTGGACAATAATATCGGCAATCGCGGTTTTTGCGTTAATCTGTGCTTAAAAGATAACCTATATGTTTTGAAAATTAGTCTTGAATTATGATTCCATTGCAATATGTATACTTTTTCAGGGACGAAAAATGTTTAAGTGTGGGGATATTTGATATGCTCTAAATATTATATGAATTATATAAATATTTTCTACACTTTCGAGTACATTTGAGGCTATTATGATTAATTTTAACTTGTTTATGCTTCATATTTGATCGATGTTTGTTTTTAAATGATCATTCAACATAAGTTTTTATATATTGTTGGTTTAAAATATAATGATTGTCAAATAAATGAGCTAAATTTAAAGTGGTTGAATATTGCGTAGCCTTTTATTGATGGGTTTTAAATGAATATTTTTGACATTTATTTGCTTCTCAATAATATGTTCTCTTTTTATGTTTTCTTGGCAGTCAAACAAAGAAACACCCATCAAGACAAGGCCCACCCAAGTAAAACAAATGGGCCGTTGGATTCTTTTGAGCTAAAAAGAAAAAAAAACCCTATATTATTATTATGAATATAAGGAGAGAACTTGGAGTTTTGTTGGATCAGAAGGCTACGTGAGGGTTTTTGGTTTTTAAGTGGTGGTGGTCACGTGAAGGTGAAAGAAAAAAAAAAGGTTTTGGGGTTTTGGATTGAAAGACGAAAGTCAACAGCAGAAAACATAATATATATAATAATATTGTGGTGGGGTTTTGTGAGTTGACGGCAATATAAAGGGTTTTGGTGTTTGGTGTTGGGAGCTTGTTAACAAATGCAGCCACAAAGTCAACGAAGCAAATAATATTAAGGCAGTTAGAGAGGTAGCCAGCCACGTAAAGTTGAATTACTATTAAGCAACCAGTTAGCTGGTCAATTATATTAATTTACTTTTCAATGAATCATAACTTATATATAGTTTTTGTTTCGTATTTGATTATGAGTAGCTAAACTTTTATACTACCTAGGTTTTGGTTGAGCACTATGTTAGATTTGATGGTTTGACGAATAATTATTTGATTTTTGGTTGATTTGGTATTATGGTTAAGTTTTTAATTGGTTTATTCACAATATTGTTGAGTGATTGAATCTAGTTTTTACTTTAATATTTATTCGACTTGTGTTTAATAGTTTTTGGTGATGGTTAGACGCATGATTAGGTTGTCTAGCGTACTTTGGTGGTCTTTAGTGTCATATTTATAAGATATTGTTTTTCAACCAGGTCAAGTTCACTAACTATTAATTTTAACTAGTATGATTCCATTACCTAGGTAGTCGTTTCTCATATTTGTTTAAAACCCGATTTTTATAACGTTTTATTTTTAGTTTATTTTTTAATTAGTTAAGTATTATTAGTTTTATTAATATAAAAAAAATCTAAAAATCAAAAGAAAGTCTAGATTAGTAATCTTTTAGGTTTAATAATAAGAGTTTACCCATAGTGTCCTATGTTCGATATCCGTTCTTACTTGCTAGCTACATTGCGTCCGGTACACTTGCCGATTGTGTGTGGTTTTTTAGGTGAAATCGGCAAAACTTGGTTTTTAATATTATATATGTTTCTCACACATCATGGACCCGCAAGAGATTTCCTATACAGAATATTATTTAATAAAATGTATTGTGATACCTTAAGTTTGAAGGACTTAGGTTTCTTTGTGGTTGGAATCTCTCCATTTTGAATGAAGTTCTTGATCGGGAGGATCCAAGATCCTTGATTACTTGAGGATAATAGATCCAAAGACACAATATCTTTGTCAGTTGTTATCTCCCCAACTTCTTGTTCTCCTATTGCTTGTGAGAGTACATGGATAATTGGGATCTTCATATCTTCTGGAATCTTCAATGATGAAGCTAAATTTGCTAAGGCATCTGCCCCAACATTCTCTTCTCTTGGTACCTGTATAATACTAAAAGTATCGAAGAACTTTGATAGTTCCTTCACAACATCTAGATATTTGATTAGTTTTTCACCTTTAACAGCATATGAGCCATTAAAGTGGTTAGCCATCAATAAAGAATCTACATATACTTGAAGATACCTCATCCTCTTGTGTTTAGCTAATTGCAAACCTGCGATCAGAGCTTCGTATTCCGCTTCATTATTGGTGGCTTGGAATGCACATGCAATGGACTGTGATATTATGTCCCCCTGTGGCGATTTCAGTAGGATACCCAATCATGTTCCTCTTACGTTGGATGCTCCATCGGTAAAGAGGATCCTAGGATCCTTGGTTTCTTCCAGTTGTTGAACCTCCAAATCAGCTTCCTCTTGCATGTCACTACTGAAATCAGCCACAAAGTCTGCAAGCGTTTGTGACTTAATGGCTGTTCTGGACTCATACTGAATATCATATGCACTCAATTTCACAGCCCATTTGGCCATCCTTCCTGACAATTCTGGTTTTCTAAGCACATTCTTAACAGGATAATTAGTTCTTAAAATAATAGTATGTGTTTCAAAATAGTATCTCAATTTGGTTGAGGCCATAATTAAAGAAAGAATTAATTTTTCAAGGTGAGAATACCTGACCTCTGCATTTAACATGATTTTACTTACATAATATACCGGGTGTTGTTGTCCTTCATGATCCTTGGCCAGAACAGCACTGATTGCATTACCTGACACAGCTAAGTACAGAGACAGCGGCTCACCATCTATTGGCTTCATCAAAGCAGGCGCCGAGGATAGATAATCCTTAAGAACCTTTAGTGCATCTTCATGCCTTTGAGTCCATTCAAAATTTTTATTTTTCCTCAAGATATCATAGAAGTCTTTGCACTTCTCTGAGGATCTGGAAATGAATCTGTTGAGAGCAGCTATTCTTCCCGTCAGCCTTCGGACATCTTTAGCGTTCACAGGAGACTTTAAATTAATGATGGATTTTATCTGCTCCGGGCTCGCTTCTATTCTCCTTTTGGTCACCATGTATCCTAGAAACTTTCCAGCCTTAACACCAAAATGGCATTTTGACGGGTTCAGTTTCATATTGTACTGATCAAGGATATTGAATGCTTCTTCAAGATCTCTAAGATGATCCTCAGCCCTCTTCGACTTCACTACCATGTCATCTATGTAGACTTCCATGGTTTTGCCTAACTGATCCTTGAACATCATGTTGACCAATCTTTGATACGTTGCCGCTGCATTTCTTAGTCCGAATGGCATAGCAATATAACAATATATGCCGGTAGGAGTCATGAATGTTGTATCCTCTTGATCAGATGGTTCCATCTGAATTTGTTGAAATCCGGAGGAAGCATCCATAAAGGTAAGCATCTCATGCCCTTCCGTTGCATCCACCATGGAGTTTATGTGTGGTAACGGGAAAGGATCCTTGAGGCATGCCTTGTTTAAATCGGTAAAATCGACACACACCCTCCACTTTCCATTCTTTTTAGAAACAACAACCACATTAGCCAACCATCGAGGATACTTAACCTCTCTGATCATGCCGGCTTTAAGAAGTTTTTCAAATTCCTCTTGTATGATCGCGTTCCTCTCGGGAGAGAATTTCCTTCGCTTCTGATGGACGGGTTTAATAGAATAATCAAGGCCTAACTTATGAGTAATTACCTCCTTAGAAATACCTGTCATGTCTGAATGTCTGAAGGCAAACGTAGATTTTCGTCGCTTTAGAAAGGATACTATATTCTCCTCGATCTCTTCAGGGATACAGGATCCTATGAACACCTTCATGTCTGGATCTTCAGGATCTAAAGATACTTCTTTTACATCTCGCTCCCGAGCTTCCAGCACGTCCCTAGGATGTTGCTGTAATTGCTATGCTATCGTTTGTTTAGCTGTCGGCTTCATGGATGAAGAATAATAATTCTTGGCTTCCACTTGGTCACCATCTATCCTTACTACTTCCCAAGGAATTGGTAGTTTAATGCACTGATTTTAAGTAGAGGCTACAGCCTTCATTCCATGTATCCAAGGCCTGCCAAGAATAACGTTGCAACAAGAAAGATTGTCAATAACACAAAATTTTTGGTAAGAGTTTAACCCTTCGATGTATATTGGGAGTTTGATGTCCCCCAATGTTTTCTTAGTTTCACCACTGAAACCCACTAACACCGACGTTCTTGGGATGATTTTTGAGTCCGGGATGTTCATTTTCTGTAGTACGTCATGTTGGATGATGTTGACCGAGCTTCCACCATCGAATAGGATCCTACGTACATAATGGTTAGCAATAAATAAAGTTATAATCAAACCATCGTGGTGAGGATCCTGGATGCTTGTCTTATCTTATTCGTCAAAGAAGATTCTTTTGTCAGTCGTCAAAGTAGTGGATATGACTGGTCGGTCTCCGTTCTCCAACTTTGTTTCTTTGGCGTGTCTTTTTGCTGAGAAAGGAGTACCGCATATATCTGAGCCACCGGAGATGAAGTTGATTACTTGTGCGTCTGGTGGGGGCGGAGTTGCTTTTTGTGGTAGATTTTCAGGATCCTGGATCTTAGACTTTTTTCTTCCCAAGAGCTCTTTGAAATGACCCTTGCTCAGGAGGTATCCAATTTCCCTCCTTAAACCAATACAACCTTATGTCTGATGGCCAAAGTCTTCATGGAATGCACACCACTTGGACTTGTATTTGAAGGATGTTGTTTTCTCATTTTTTCGAGGCCACCTTGCTTTCTCTCCAAGATCCTTTATGGCACAAATCAATCCATAGGTATCAACAGAGAAGCAATACTCATAAATACTTGGGTAGTCCTCATCATCTTCTCCTTCTTCAACTGCCCATACATTTTGATTGTTGGATTTTGAGTACGGCTTTGAGTCGTTGTTCCTGAATGAGGATCCTTGTTTCTGGTTAGGTTACTCTTGTTTCGTTGGAGCTCCTAACCATTCTTGGATCTTCTTGTCATCTTCTAGTCTTATAAATCTGAGTGCCCTGTTTCTGACTTCATCTAAAGTCCTGCATGGAGTCATCATAAGATCGTCATAAAATGGGGAGCCCCTTTGAGGTCCCATCTTGAATGCTTCAACAGCCGTAGCCATATCAAGACTAGGGATCTCTAGGGCCTCCCTGCCAAACCTTGTAACAAAATCCCTAAGGGATTCATTATAAGGTTGGACAACTCTATAAAAATCACTAGTTAACTTCTCAAATTTCCTACTACAAGAAAATTGGCTGTTGAACAAGTTAACTAAATGCGAAAAAGAAGTAACAGAATAGGGAGGAAGACTTAGCAGCCATTTAAGTGCAGATCCTGTTAGTGTGGATCCGAAACCCTTGCATAGACATGCTTCCTTGAGCCTTTCAGGAATTGGATTGATCTCCATCCTCTCCCTATATTGAGCCACATGCTCTTCCGGATCAGTGGTCCCATCATACACCTTCATGTTGGGGGTTTGAAAGCGTTTTGGGACTTCAGCATCACAAATAGGTGGAGCAAATCTGGACAACTTATGGCTCCCTTCTGGTATTTCAGGAATTGGACGGACCACTCCTGGCACGCTGGATATCATATCCTTAAGCTTCTGAAGTTCCTTAGCCATAGCTTGGTTGATGCTTGTATCCTGCATAGAGCCAAGGTTAGTGTCTAAGGATATATGATTATACATGTTACCTCTCGGTTGATTGAACATTGGTATCCCAGAAGTGTAGCTAAGATAAGAAGCATCTGCTATGGTAGTTGGTCAGCCAGAGGCAATGGTTTGCATGGGGATGATGTCTCCTTCATGAACTCCAAAGACCTCTGATGTTGAAGTCCTGAGGATCCTTGATTCTGGAAGAAGGATCCTTGAAGTTGGGAGTTGAAGGATCCTTGGTGATAAATCCCAAAGGATCCTGGCTGAAGGAACGAGGATCCTTGAGTTTGCTGACCCATGGATCCTTGTTGAAGGATAGATGATCCTTGTTGAGGGAACAAGGATCCTTGAGATTACTGACCCATGGATCCCCTGTTGAAGGATAGATGATCCTTGCTGGAAAATCGAGGATCCCTGAGCGTGCTGACCCATAGATCCTGGTTGAAGGATAGATGATCCCTGCTGAAAAATCGAGGATCCCTGAGCGTGCTGACCCATAGATCCTGGTTGAAGGATAGATGATCGTTGCTGGAAGATGGAGGATCCTTGAGTCTGTTGAGCCACAGATCCTGGAGTAGTGAAATCCAGAATCCTTGGCATTAAAGGAGTCTGATCCTCCAGTGGCCTCTTATTCTTCTTGAGATCTTCAATTTCACGTAGGATCTTCTGGTTGGTTTTGTTCTGCTGCTCCATGTATGCCTTAACCTGTGAAAACATAGCAGAAACATCATTGTTAGAGTTAACCACCGAAGTGGCAATAGTGATCTTTGAGTTCTGGAAGACTGGAATTTGTGTCTTGTTTCCAGCAACAGTAGCCCGTTATGCTTCCGTAATTGGAGGAAGCATCGGCGGCAAAGTCTTTGATGAGAGAGAAACCGAAGATGGCATGGTTGATAAAGCAGAGGTTAATTGAGAGGCCATTGATAGTAATATGGGTAAGAAAGGTTGAATATTGATAAGGTATTTTCTTGATTATAGCACCAATTGCCCCACGGTGGGCGCCAAATTGTTTTGGATAAAAATCTGCTAAGGATAATGTATCCAAATTCGTTTAGTGAGGATTAGTGCTATGGTGATGAAAAGAAGTATGTATCGATTGCAAACACAAACACACGGATTTTTTATGGGGAAAAGCCCTTGATCTGGTTCGGATCGCCGGCACAAAAACTCTGGGTGATGACAAATCGTCTATCACCACTATATTAATCACAAAAAAGGGTTACAATGGTCGTGGAGATTAGATCGATGTTACAAGAATTGCTAATGTGTACAGAGAGTATTTGGTTCTGCTCTGAGTGTGTGTGTATACAGTGATGAATGAATGCCCTAATCGATCATAATCTCAGTATAAATAGGAAAAGAATAACAAATATCCTAATTTAAGCCTAGAATCAAGCCTTTCCATAATTAGAGCTCTTTCCTTCATTATCCACACGGTATATTAATTTGATTGCGAGATTATAGCTTTGACTTGGTCATCAGCCGTTATACCTGCCATAAATATCAAGATAACAAAGGAAAATCGTTAATAAATAATAAGTACTTAGGATCATTGATCCTAACAGGATCTGTAACATATTCTAAGGATAATTGATCCATATTATATGCCAGGATAACATATCCACAGTGTCAAATTTCCGTGCACTAACAGACACCATGACGGGATCCTGAGGAGATGGCCTCGAACCTGAGAACACAGGAGTAGCAGGTTTCTTCTGAGCATTGTCAGGCTTCTTCGGGATACCACCAGCAGGAGGGAGAGGCATAGGTGGCCTCGCTGAGGATTCTGTGACTGCGGCAGAAGAGGAAACAATCTTGGGTTGGGAAGACATGTTGTGGATATTGAGAGTATGGTTTAGTTTGAGAGTGAATAATGATCAAAGCACCGTTTTCCCCACGGTGGGCGCCAAATTGTTTCGGTCAAAAATTAACAACGTAACTTTTGATCAAATTAGTGTGTGAGGTGAAGTGCTTGTTGATAATAAGATCGAACACAATGATGTGATTACGAGGGAAAAAACCCTTGACCACAATAATCTTACGTCGGTCAAGAATTAACAACGTAATCTTTGGACGAATTACTTCGGTCAAAGATTAAGAACGTAATTTTTGGTCGGATACGTATATGATTATGGTAATCTCCGGCACAAAAAACCCCCAGACGGTGAAAACTATCACCGTCGACTTTATTAATAACGAAAATAAGTGATTACAAGTGGTGGAGCTGATAAGTGATCGAATGCTAAGTGTTACAGAGTATGCTAGTAGCTAAGTAAGTGAATGTGTGTGTTCTAACGATATTATCAGCTCGTATATATAAGAAAAGATTACAACTGTTATCCCGGGAAATCCGCCCTTGTCTTTAATGTAAAATGTTTCATGCTTTAATTACGTGGTTTAATGGCTTTAAATGCAAAGATAAATGTTGGACTTGGTCTCTCACATATTTGACTGATTCTTTTGGGAGTTACTCACCAAACATGATCCCACACGTGCTAATATAACTATAAGTGCGAGATTTCAGGATAATAGTCAATGGTTAATCATTAACTATTACTTGGCCCTTAATGCTAGTGGTTATAACTCATTCCACACGTTTTATGTAACCACCAACCGTGTATTTCGCATGGAGTAAATCAACAATTAATATCTGCAATTATAAATCAACACCAATAGAGAAATATCTATTTATTAGCAATAATACTCAGGATACTAAACTTATCTGAGAATCCTGAACATATTCGGGATCCCGAGCATATTTAGGATCCTGAGCTGACCACAGATCCGACTATAAAATTTGGGCCATAACAGCAGCCATTGCATTTTTTGTTAAATATAAACCAGGACAAAAACTCTCAAAAATCACCTTAAACGAATCTGTATGAGTAGACTTCAAAACCTCTTCCCATATGTCTTAGACAAAAAAATATACTCAGAAATTATTTTTTCATCCTCTGTGACATTTGTGCCTATCTCAACCTCTCTTAATAGATATGGTGATTTCAACGTAGGATCTAACTTTCTCTTTCTTTCTTCTTTCACCAACTCTTTGTCTTCATTTTCTTGTAATAATGATACCGGAGATGTAATTTTGGGTATCATCTTTGAAGTTGATGTCAGTGTTACGAAATTTTCACTTGGTGACAAACCTGTCTCAGCTTTTGATTCTTGGTTTTTCTCTTCTATTTTATTAACTGAAAAACAATAAGGACATGTCACTATAGCAGTTTACTAAATTTTCTACACTTCCATCAGTGTTTATGATATTTTCTTGCCTATGATATTTTCTAGAGTTCCATCCGAGTTTATGAGATTAACATCATCTCTGGTTTCACCTCCTTTTTGGTCACTAGACTCCTGAGCATTTGTATGAACATGCATCATATCAGCTCCAAGTGAAATAGCTATGAAGCAATAAGTGTGAGCGTTTAATAAGCGTTTTATATATGAATATGTTAACAAAAATTTGATACCTTCAGCTTCTTTTGGAATTTCAGTACACACTGGACTATTTGTAACAGTGTGTTCATTTTGTCCTCTTTCAATCCAACTGGTGTATCTTTCATATAAAATATAAACATATCAAACATGAGTGTTTGATGAGCGTTCAAGTTGTATGAAGATAAATTTAAGCATATTAATACCTTCCTTGGCCCATGCAAGTATTGTAGTAACAACTGAATCAAGTTTATTATTCCCTTCTAATTCTGTTACTATAATGTCTTCATCATTGTTTACTTCAGATTCATTACCAATGAAAGCTGCATTAGTTTGTCATATAAACTTTTTAAATAATAATTTGAGCATTTGTTGAGCTTTTAAGTTGTATAAAAGAAGTTTTATAAATTATATACCTTCTTGGCCCCCTTAACCCCTATATTTACCACTTCATCACCAACTCCTGCATCAGCAACCCCTGTATCAGTAACCACTACATCACCAACAGTTTCCCCAGATTTTTTTCTTTTCTTCAGATAGATTATAAACTTCAGGAATATCTAGGATTCAAAATTTAGATATCAGAGTTTGTTGAGCGTTTATAGTATAAGTATATAGAATAGTACCACTACCTTCTTCACCAACTACAATATCTGAACCAACTACTGCATCACCTACTATGTAACATCCTAAAATTTTTATAATGTTAAATAAAAGAAAGTTATGTTTAGTGATTTCACGTTTTAGTTATTTAATGTCGAGTAAGGAACGGGTCATGGGCTTAGATTACGTAAGATGGGTTAAATGAGAATGGGCCTTGGGCCCGTGGGCTTGAGAGATATAAATACCCATCCCAAGCCCAAGATATCATTTTATTTCCATCTTTCTCTTTTACACACTCAAAAACACACACATAACCGACCGAGATCCGAAGTCGAGACCCGAGATTGTGCTGGTAGATCTGAGTTGGAAAGTTAGCCGAGCCCAGTTAAAGAAAGGAATTACGATCAACGGCGAGCGTAACAGGATCCAGGTGAGTTTCTAGCCCCATTCCTTGTTATGTTTTCGGGGCTGTGTGCATACTTGATGTGTTGTTAATACATTTATCCTAAGTGATAAGTGTATGCCATATGTGATATATGTGATATGTAAGAATGATTGCTTGATGGTACGTGAACGATCTTCGGATATTGCACGTACTGTCAGGTTGTAACGTTATAAACATGGTAAGTATGATATGTATGAATGATTGCTTGATGGTACGTGAACGATCTTCGGATATTGCACGTACTGTCAGGTTGTAACGTTATAAATATGGCAAGTATGATATGTATGTTTATGTGTATGAACGTAATAAAGTTAATAAAAGAAGGAATAACGGTTGTATGGCTGTATGGTTACGAAAAGGGTACCGAGCCCTAATAATACTCGAGGTATGATGTATGGTTGTATGGTAACGAAGAGGGAATCGAACCCTACTAATATTCGAAAACTAGGGACCAGACCCTAATAATATCTGTGATGTTAGGGACTAGACCCTCATAATATCTGTGATGTTAGGGACCAGACCCTTATAATATCTGTGATGTTAGGGACCAGACCCTTATAATATCTGTGATGTTAGGGACCAGACCCTTATAATATCTGTGATGTTAGGGACCAGACCCTTATAATATCTGTGATGTTAGGGACCAGACCCTTATAATATCTGTGATGTTAGGGACCAGACCCTTATAATATCTGTGATGTTAGGGACCAGACCCTTATAATATCTGTGAGGTTATAGGGCGAAAGGCTCTTTAAAACGTATGATTATGAATGTAAAGAAAGTATGTAAGTAAGAATGAAGGCATGAGTACTTATGTGTGTATGAAAGAAAGTTATGAGGTTAAGTACGTATGTATGTAATATGGTATTGTATGGTATTGTATGATTAACTAGAACTCACTCAGCGTAGCTGACTTTTAGTATGCACGCAGGTGAGTAGGTTGAGACAGCTGGCTTGAGTGGAGGACACATGGCAGAAGACTAAAGCCTGGCATCTGAAGATCTGATATGTTTATTAAGTTATGTTTTGATTTTGAAAGACAAGAGGAATGTTTTAAGACATGATTATGAATCGATATGTAATGTTTTATGAAAGTTTTATATTCCGCGTAAAGTTTTTAATTAACTCTGATATTTAGAACTGTGTTTATGAGTAAATCCAACACGAAAGTAGGGTTACCGGTAACGGGGCCTTACAAGTTGGTATCAGAGCAAAGTTCAAGAGATTTAAGCATCCTACATGCTTAAACTTGAACAGAGAATGGGATTTAAGTAAGAAAAGAAAGAAGATGCCAGTTCAAGAATGCCATGTGTCGCTCAAGCAAGATCAGTAAAGGTGAAAGGTATGATTAAATGATATATGTTAATGAGAAAGAAAAGATATGAGATTGGTACGGATAGGAATAATTGATTGTTGATTTGACTAACTACTTAAGTAGAACCAGCACAAATAGACTCATAAAAGGAAGTGTATAGGACACGGAAAGTAACGTGATCAGCTAATCACAACTGGCCACTGTTATTACCTGTTAGCCTTACCATTCTTGTACTAAACGGTTCCTTGAGTGACGATGTTTGTGTTTTCCCCTTTAGAATACTAATGGCTGGAGCTGGAGAATTTGTTGAAACTGGGGGTCGCGCTGGGCGTCGTGGCAGGCCTCGTCTTGTCCGGCAACCCTCGGTGGAAGAAGCTTCCCACACCGAAGATGAAGGAAGCGCAGCTGGAGGAGACCAGAACAACAACGAGGAAGTTCAACTTAGCCCTGCAGTTCAAGCAGCCATCGTTCTGGCTGTAGTTGCTGCTGTGAAGAACCTGAATCCCGAAGGATCTGCTGGAAGCCGTGAGCGAACTGCTGAAGGGGCGGGTGGTGATGGTAGAAAGGATGGGGAAGGTGAAAGAGGGGCCTCGAGTGGGGATAAGTCTGTGAAAGTCGATGATAGGAGAGGAGGACAAGGTGGGTGCAGCTATAAGTCCTTCAAAGGTTGTGACCCGCCAAAGCTGACTGGTTTAGGAGACGCAATCGCTACTCTCCAGTGGATAACCGCTATGGACAAGGTTATCCGCATTAGCGAATGCCGTCCCGACCAAGCTGTGGGTTATGCTACTCAGTCATTCGTAGATGAGGCTATGTATTGGTGGGAAAGTGTGGAGCAGAGAAAGACTAAGGATGAGATTGGAGCAATGAAGTGGGAAGATTTGAAAGAGTTGGTAATGAAGAAGTTCTGTGCAGATGCCGAGGTTGAAAGAACGGAGATGAAGTTCCAGAATTTAAAAGCCGGTATGATGACGCATCGTGAGTATACCACGGAGTTCAACCGACTATCTAGGTTGGTGCCTGACATGGTTGACACTGAGGTCAAGAGAATCAAATGTTATGTGAGGGGGTTGCCACAAAAGGTCCGCATGTTAGTCAGGGCGATTCAACCTGCTACTTTTGATTCGGCTGTTGGACTCGCGGAAATGGTCTATGCTGACGTGGCCGCGGATGATAGGGTGGAAAGGGACGAAGAGAAAGAGAAGAAAGGGGTCACTCCTGCTAAACGACCCGGTACTCAGTTATGGAACTCCAAGGATAAGAAACAGAAAGTGTGGGAGAAGAGATCGTGTAAGACCTGCGGAAAGAGGCATGGTGGTGAGTGCAAGTGGGGTAAAAGTTCTAATGTTTGTCTCAAATGTGGAAAGGCTCATGGTGGAGAATGCAGAATGGGGTCGAATGCCTGTTATAAGTGCGGGAAGGTAGGGCATTATGCCAATGAGTGCAGTGCGAAGCCAGCATGTTACAAATGTGGCAGGACAGGCCATATGTCAAGGGAGTGCACTGAAGGTGTAGCTGGAGGTAGTGGAAAGAAGGATGCCGATCAAGCTAGGCCCAGAACTAGAGCCTACATGCTGACCCAGGAACAAGCCAGGCAGATTCCGGATGTCGTCACAGGTACGTTTCTAGTGAACGATGTTTCCGCTTCTGTATTATTTGATTCTGGTGCGAATAGAAGTTTTGTAGCTACGACGTTTAGTAAACTAGCTAAAATGAAAGGCTGCCGAGTGTCTGAAACTTTTGTAGTAGAAACCGCAAGTGACACTTCGGTGAAAATAACAAAAATGGTTAAGAATTGTAAGATAGAGTTAGAGGGACACGAGTTCCCAGTTACTTTGTATGTTATGGCCTTAGGAGGGTTCGATGTAGTCTTGGGTATGGATTGGTTGTCTGAGTTTGAGGCTCAGATAGTATGTAAAAGTAAGATGATAAGGTTAAAGTCATTGGATGGTAGTGCGGTGACGATTTATGGTGATAAGGAGAGTTATGGGCTTAATGTCATTTCGATGATAAAAGCCGAGGGTTTGTTAAGGCGAGGGTGCGGTGCATACCTGGCGTATGTTGTCAACGCTACGGCCGAGACGAAAGAAATGAAGAATGTTCCTATTGTGCGCGACTACCCAGAAGTATTCCCTGAGGATCTTCCGGGGTTGCCACCTGAGCGAGAGATAGAATTTCAGATAGATCTAATACCAGGAGCCCAGCCCGTCGCGAAAGCGCCTTACCGTCTAGCACCGTCCGAGATGAAGGAATTGATGTCCCAACTGCAAGAACTCCTCGACAAGGGTTTTATCAGACCGAGTGTTTCTCCGTGGGGCGCACCGGTTTTGTTTGTGAAGAAAAAGGATGGAAGTATGAGAATGTGCATAGACTATCGTGAGTTGAATAAGCTTACGGTAAAGAATAGATACCCCTTGCCTAGGATTGACGATCTGTTTGACCAACTGCAAGGTTCGAGTTGGTTCTCACGAATAGATCTCAGATCAGGCTACCATCAGCTGAAGGTGAAAGAGGTAGACATCCCTAAAACAGCGTTCCGAACGCGGTATGGACACTACGAGTTCCTTGTAATGTCATTCGGTCTAACAAATGCTCCTGCAGCATTTATGGACATGATGAATAGGGTGTGTCGACCGATGTTGGATAAGTCGGTTATCGTCTTCATCGATGATATATTGATTTATTCAAAGAGTGAGTCTGACCATGCCGAGCATCTGAGAGAGGTATTGGAAGTTCTGAAGAAAGAAAGGTTGTATGCCAAGTTTTCGAAGTGCGCGTTATGGTTAAGAGAAGTGCAATTTTTAGGTCATGTGGTTAATCCGGAGGGGATTACCGTGGACCCAGCTAAGATTGAAGCGATAACGAATTGGAAGACTCCGCAGAATCCGACTGATATACGAAGCTTCCTAGGGTTAGCTGGCTACTATAGGAGATTCATCGAAGGTTTCTCCAAGATAGCCGCACCGCTGACCGGTATGACCCGAAAGACGATAGTATTCAATTGGGGAAAGTTTCAGGAGGAAGCCTTTGAAGAATTGAAGAAGAGACTCACGCAAGCTCCAATCCTTACTTTACCCGATGGTGATGAGGATTTTGTTGTTTGTGCTGATGCCTCGCATCAAGGGTTAGGTTGCGTGTTGATGCAACGAGGGAAGGTGATAGCCTACGCGTCTAGACAGTTGAAGGTCCATGAGAGTACTTATCCGACGCATGATTTGGAGTTAGCAGCTGTAGTGCATGCTCTTAAGATATGGAGGCATTATCTGTACGGCACTAAGTGTACTATCTATACCGATCATAAGAGTTTAAAGTACTTCTTCGAGCAGAAAGAACTGAACATGAGACAGAGAAGATGGTTAGAATTGATAAAGGATTACGACTGTGAGATTAAGTATTACCCCGGTAAGGCTAACGTGGTCGCTGATGCGTTAAGTCGTAAGAATGAGGAAGTCCTTGTAACCGTGAAGTCATATAAGTTGATCATGAACTCAAGTCTTTTTGAAGAAATCATCAAAGTGCAGTCAGAAGTGTTAGTAGACGAAGGGTTAATAAAGAAAGAAAGGATTTATGGCCAGCAAGATGAGTTGATGGAAAACACTCATGGAGTTAAAACTAGATTTGACCGTATGTGGATTCCACGCCATGGTGATCTTAGAAGTCGAATCTTAGATGAAGCTCATAAGTCAAGGTACTCAATAAATCCTGGAGCTACAAAGATGTACCAAGACTTGAAAAGAGATTACTGGTGGCCAGGAATGAAGAATGATGTAGTGGATTATGTTAGTAAGTGCTTAACTTGCTTACAAGTCAAGGCAGAGCACCAAAAGCCTTATGGGAAGATGCAGCCGCTAGAGATACCTGAGTGGAAATGGGAACACATCACCATGGATTTCATAACTAAGCTACCTCGTACAGCTAAGCAACATGATACCATCTGGGTGATTGTGGACCGTTTGACCAAGAGTGCTCACTTTCTGCCCATACGAGAGGCCATCTCGTCAGAAACGTTAGCAAGCTTGTTCATCAAGGAAGTGGTAACCAAGCATGGAGTACCATTATCGATCGTGTCTGATAGGGATACACGGTTTACTTCGAGGTTCTGGAAGAAATTTCATGAAGCTATGGGGACGAGGTTGAACATCAGTACGGCGTACCATCCTCAAACCGATGGACAGTCCGAAAGGACGATCCAAACCCTTGAGGATATGCTACGTGCTTGTGTTTTAGATTTTGGTGGAAGCTGGGATGATCATCTGCATCTGGCAGAGTTCTCCTATAACAACAGTTACCATTCGAGCATTGGTATGCCACCGTTTGAGATGCTTTACGGTCGGCGATGTAGAACCCCGGTGTGTTGGGGTGAGATTGGTCAAAAGGAAATGGGAAGCCTAGAAGTGGTTCAAGAAACGTCTTCAAAGTTCGATCAGATCAAAGCAAGAATGAAAGCTGCTCAAGACAGACAAAAGTCTTATGCAGATAAGCGGCGACGACCAATTGAGTTTAACGTTGGCGACTATGTGATGCTTAAGGTCTCGCCTTGGAAAGGAATTATCCGTTTTAGAAAGAGAGGGAAGCTAAGTCCGAGGTACATTGGACCATTTAAAATTTTGTATCGTGTGGGGGAAGTAGCTTATAAGCTGGATTTACCCGATGAGTTAGAAGGAATTCATTCGACCTTCCATGTTTCTCATCTGAGGAAGTGTCTAGCTGATGACACGTCTCACGTGCCATTGATGGACATTGAGGTTGATGAACAATTGAACTACATCGAGCAACCGATAAAGATCGTTGATCGCAAGGAGAAGCAGCTTCGTCACAAGATTATACCCTTGGTAAAAGTGATATGGAAACACCGCAAGGGATCAGATGCTACTTGGGAAGTCGAGGATGAGATGCGCAAGTTTTACCCTAGTTTGTTTATGTAATAGTTAGGTTTCGGGGACGAAACCTCTTTAAGGGGGGAAGACTTGTAACATCCTAAAATTTTTATAATGTTAAATAAAAGAAAGTTATGTTTAGTGATTTCACGTTTTAGTTATTTAATGTCGAGTAAGGAACGGGTCATGGGCTTAGATTACGTAAGATGGGTTAAATGAGAATGGGCCTTGGGCCCGTGGGCTTGAGAGATATAAATACCCATCCCAAGCCCAAGATATCATTTTATTTCCATCTTTCTCTTTTACACACTCAAAAACACACACATAACCGACCGAGATCCGAAGTCGAGACCCGAGATTGTGCTGGTAGATCTGAGTTGGAAAGTTAGCCGAGCCCAGTTAAAGAAAGGAATTACGATCAACGGCGAGCGTAACAGGATCCAGGTGAGTTTCTAGCCCCATTCCTTGTTATGTTTTCGGGGCTGTGTGCATACTTGATGTGTTGTTAATACATTTATCCTAAGTGATAAGTGTATGCCATATGTGATATATGTGATATGTAAGAATGATTGCTTGATGGTACGTGAACGATCTTCGGATATTGCACGTACTGTCAGGTTGTAACGTTATAAACATGGTAAGTATGATATGTATGAATGATTGCTTGATGGTACGTGAACGATCTTCGGATATTGCACGTACTGTCAGGTTGTAACGTTATAAATATGGCAAGTATGATATGTATGTTTATGTGTATGAACGTAATAAAGTTAATAAAAGAAGGAATAACGGTTGTATGGCTGTATGGTTACGAAAAGGGTACCGAGCCCTAATAATACTCGAGGTATGATGTATGGTTGTATGGTAACGAAGAGGGAATCGAACCCTACTAATATTCGAAAACTAGGGACCAGACCCTAATAATATCTGTGATGTTAGGGACTAGACCCTCATAATATCTGTGATGTTAGGGACCAGACCCTTATAATATCTGTGATGTTAGGGACCAGACCCTTATAATATCTGTGATGTTAGGGACCAGACCCTTATAATATCTGTGATGTTAGGGACCAGACCCTTATAATATCTGTGATGTTAGGGACCAGACCCTTATAATATCTGTGATGTTAGGGACCAGACCCTTATAATATCTGTGATGTTAGGGACCAGACCCTTATAATATCTGTGAGGTTATAGGGCGAAAGGCTCTTTAAAACGTATGATTATGAATGTAAAGAAAGTATGTAAGTAAGAATGAAGGCATGAGTACTTATGTGTGTATGAAAGAAAGTTATGAGGTTAAGTACGTATGTATGTAATATGGTATTGTATGGTATTGTATGATTAACTAGAACTCACTCAGCGTAGCTGACTTTTAGTATGCACGCAGGTGAGTAGGTTGAGACAGCTGGCTTGAGTGGAGGACACATGGCAGAAGACTAAAGCCTGGCATCTGAAGATCTGATATGTTTATTAAGTTATGTTTTGATTTTGAAAGACAAGAGGAATGTTTTAAGACATGATTATGAATCGATATGTAATGTTTTATGAAAGTTTTATATTCCGCGTAAAGTTTTTAATTAACTCTGATATTTAGAACTGTGTTTATGAGTAAATCCAACACGAAAGTAGGGTTACCGGTAACGGGGCCTTACATACTACAACATCTGAATGAACTGAATCAATCGCGACAGCTGTATTAGAAGAGGAAACTTTCAAAAGATATATAAATATATTTATTTAAATAAGTGAATATGGTTGAAAATTGAAAGAGAATTAGATTGTTTTCTCACCTAAATTAAGGAGTGTGTTGGTTTTCATGGTCTCACCTTCTTGTGTTTTTGGAACCACATTTTGTTGAATCTGTCTTCCCAATCACAACATCTTTTAAAGATCTTGTAATTAGATACATGTTGTCCTTTCCTTCACGGACCAATTCATTGATTTCTGAGCAAAGTTTTTCAAACTTTTCCAACTCTTTATCCATTGCCTTATTCCAAGCCTGTAAAAAGAAAATATAGTTATTAATTGATTTAAGATATTCAATAAATCAAATGTCTCACATTCTCTTCCTTCGTTTTTTTGGTGGTAGGTAAGCAGACATCCCAAACAGCTGTAGTGAGGTTAGATAATAGTCGACCAGCTCTTGCGTGTGTGTTCCCAATGGCATGTTCAAACTCAAATGTGAATACGTATCATCATCATCATCATCATCATCAAATTCACCTTCAGCATTGTGATCGACATTATCTGTTTCTATTTCACTTCCCCCATCTGTCCCTGACAGATGTTATGTTATAAATGTATCATTAGAAGAAATACACATTAGAGAGTTTTTAGATGAAAATAACAAGTTTTTGTTACCATGTTTTTTGTTGTCACCACCTGCATCAGGCTGATGCATCGCTTTGTCACCAGCATCTGCCTCACCAACTGCATCAGCAGGTTTATCAGCAGAAGCAATAGCAACTGTATTATCAGCAACAGCCTCAGGAATTATCTTGTCACCGGTATATGCAATCTCACCAGTAGCTGCAACATCATCTTTACTAGCGGTATTTCCAACATCAGCAGCATCAGTTGTAGGCTCAATCAATCCTTTGTGAGCAGTTTCAACATCAGCTTCCACACCAACCGTTTCAACATTCTCATACGCAGGAGCGTATTCCTCGTTTTCAGAATCATCATCTAAAGGAGGTCCATTATTATACAAGTATCTCTCCATTATTGATAGAGTTGTTGTTGTTATGTAGTTGACTGCAGGTGTTGTTACCGAAGCCCCAAACGGACCATATCTCTTCTGGTACTCATGTGTGTAAAGCATTACAAGAAAGGTGATTGGACCGTTGTATTGTGCATTGACATATTTCCATTCTTCCTTTGTCATCTTCAGGTTGTCAATTACATAGCTGTACCGATCCATATTTGGAATATATGAGACTTTGTCGATTGCGGTGATGAATCATTGGTTGATTGTTGTTGATTTTGTTATAAATCCTATACATGTGTTGAACAACACTAAGAAATTAATCTTAAACAACTCACCAACTCCTTGATCTTCAGTCAACTTCTCTCTCACATGCTTTATACTTATTCTTGTAGTCGGGAATTGATTCTTGAACATATCTGTAGTTGCATTGTCCCCCAATCTTGGTCTACTCCTGTCTAAAACTGGAATCTTACTAATTGGTATCCCCAACACTTCATGAACTTTTGCTGCTGTTATCTTAATAGCACGGCTGCCGATGTTCAATTCATTAAACCGATGATCATAGTTCATCAGCAAACAATGCCCTAACATTGACGGAGTTTGGTTTACATGTAATCTTAATATTGACCCAACTCCCATTTTTTTCCAAACATTCTTTTTGGTCAGATTTCATAGCATTAACTGCATCCACAATGTTAAATGGTGCACATCTGACTCGTAACTTTCTGTCTATAAATTCAACAAAATGTTTTCATTGTTTCCTTTCAGCTGGCCTCTTTTCTTTAACGGGCTTCTTTCTTGGTTTTTGAAAGTCTGAGTCAGAACTACTGTCTTCTACCTCTTTCCTCTTCTTTGTTAAAAACTTGTTTATTGGAACTTCAAAGTTCGAATCAGAGTTTGCTTCAACATGTTTTGTTTTAAGCTTTTTCACTTCGGCATCAACTTGTTTTGTTTTAACCTTTCGCTTAACTGAATCACGCATAAACTCAGATTAATTAGATAGATTCATATGTTGCAATCATCCATAAACCCCAAACGCTTGTCAAACGCATAAGACTAGAATTAGGTTAATTTAGACAGATTCATATGTTGATATCATCCCTATACCCCAAACCCTAAATCTTAAACCATAAACGCTTATCAAACGCTAATCAAAGGCACAAGACTAGATTCATATATCGCAATCATCTCTAAACCCCAATCGCTAAATCCTAAACCATAAACGCTTATCAAACACTCATCAAACGCACAGGACTAGATTCGGGTTAACTGGACAAATTCATATGTTGCAATCACCTCAAACGCTTGTCAAACGCTTCAAATCACATATTTAATTAACAACGTAATAACCAATAATCAAAAACAAAGCAGCCATTATGAAAACAACAAAAACCTAAAACGATTACAGCTACACATTTTTGTCAAACGCTCATGATAACAACGGTTAAAACATCTCTAAAACCTAAAACGATTACAGGAATAGTAAACAAACACCTGATTTATCAGTAATCTGAGGTTGATCTTGTTTTCACTTTGATCTCCGTTCCTTCGTCGAAGCAGATGAATTAGGGTTCTTGTTTTTATCCTTCTTCGTTACGATTGAATGTAGTATAGTTCAGTTGCTTGAATGAGTACGCTTCGTCGTCGGGATCAGTTGATTATAGGTTGATTATTGCGAGTGATTTTAGGGAGAGTAATGGAGACTAATTGACGATCTTACCCATTTTGAAGAATAGAGGCGCGTGTTTTAAAAAATTTGATCGGACGCTTGCTGTTGTCGCGTACTGTTTGTACGATAAGGGGTTAATGTACAGTAACCTCTATATATATGTGTGTGTGCGTGTGTGTGTGTGTGAGAGAGAGAGAGTTCATCTGGGAACTCCAAAAAGTGGGGAACTAGGGAACACTCTTCCTAACCCTTGATCAATTCCCCATATCCTTATGGTGCACCCTCAATCACCCACATCACATCAATTTTGTAAGAGAAAAAAATTCTTAAATTTTTTTTAAAATAATTAAAAAATTATAAAACAAAAAAATGAAAAAAATAAAAATATTAAAAAAACAAAATGTTTATCTAGCATCCCCGATCTAAAAAATCAAAAATTTAATTAATAAAATATAAAAAAAGTAAAAAAACCAAAAAAAAATATATATCTAGCATCCTCCGTTAAAAAAACTCGATTTAGCTTTCAGGTTTAGTTTAGCTTTTAGGGATAGGTTTTTAGGGGTTTAGGTTTTCCGGGTTAAGGGTTAGGTATTTTTAGGTAGGCGGGGGGGGGGGGGGGGGGGCTTTTCTTGTACACGTGATGATGGAAAGATAGCAGGAAAAGAAAAATGTATAAATATATTATAACCGCCACATTGAAACTCTCATTTTCTTGTACATGCGTAAAAGCGTAACTTGAAAATGTTTATGAACACTAAATTTCGTGAGATAATCGTAGGCTGGTTTTTAGTATATATATAAATATAGTTGTTGAATATACATTAAAATTATAACGAAACGTGTTGTTTTACGTGTATAATGTTAATAAAAAAGGTTATTCTACGTGTAAAATGTTAATGAAATTTGTTGTATTACGTGTAAAATGCTAATGAAAAATGTTATTCTACATGTAAATTGTTAAATTTTTTTACATGTAAAATCTTAAAAAACTGTTGTTTTACTGGTAAAATGTTAATGAGATTTGTTTTTTTACGTGTAAAATGTTAATGAAAAGTGTTATTATTTAAAGAACTGTTGTTTACATGTAACATGTTTATAAGATTTGTTGTTTTACGTGTAAAATGTTAATGAAAAGTGTTATTTTACATGTAAATATTATCATTAAGTGCCGTTTTAGTACCCGTGGTTTGTCCAATTATGCAACTTTAGTACCGATTTTGAATTATTGCAATTGGCTACTTCATTTTTCTAAATCTTGCAATTTTAGTATTTTTTTTCTAACCCGTTTAATTTTACCCGTTAAGTCATGGGTACTTTAGTAATTTTGTTATTTTCATTATTATTCTATTTTCCTGTAAGGAAATGGTATGATTGAAAAATGAAAATGGAAGTAATTTCAGAATACATTATTAAACGCATCCCTTCTATACAACATATCTGAATCACCCACGACCTTTATTAATATTAGTGTTTAATATTAATTAACACTAAATCCAGTTACAAATAAAGTTATAAAATAATCAGTTTATACAAAGTCTACATCTGAAGTGGTCACGAATGGTTTAGTCTTGCATCTTCGTTACGAACGCTCCAGCGGTTGATTTAGATCTTGAATCCATGGAAGAAACTATGTTTTGAAGTCTTTGTGATGGTGGAATGGAACTCTAAATTGGTTTCCCAAAAAGAGGCGGGAGAGCTTTCTGATTTTGGGTTTCAACCCTAAGAAAATACAAGTGTTCCCATTAAATTAAAACACTCGTCGTAAGGCTACGCAGTGAGGTGTAAGGTTACATAGGTGTTGGTGTCTCCTTATAATTTTAATAGTGGCTTCAGAGTTACCATCAAAGGACCAAACCCATCTATCTGAATCAGAAGAATTAGGGAAATTGTCAAAAGGTAAATCAACTCATTTAACTTAGGAAGCTCAATACCACCTGTATGTGGTCTCTACCAATCCCATTTCCAATGTTGACCGCCTTTTGTGGTCCATAACGACACATCAATATGAATTGGACGATTGAATCTATACTCAAGAATATTCATCCCCAATGACACATCCTTCCTAGATTGTGTCCGAAGTCCTAACCCAACTGAATAACGTATCAAATAGAAAAGGATAACATTTTTGATGCGTGCATCAAATAGGCGTTGATGTATGTTTTGTTTTTAAGTTCAAAGACTTTTTACTTTTAAGTTTTTGGATGCTTTATTTGTTATTTTATATTTTATTTTTAAATTTATATTTATTTTAAAATAAAATATTTGTTATATATATATATATATATATATATATATATATATATATATATATATATATATATATTATAAAGATAATTTGATTAAGTTTAAAATAAAATATAAAAATAGGTGATAATGTATCATGTGGGTGGAGAGATAGATAGATGCTTAAAGAGTTTTGTGTTGTGAGGAAAATAAAATTTTGAGTTATTTGAAATGTGATGCGGGAGATATGTATAGTTATTTGTTACTAGAAAAATAAGATTAAATATTTACATGGATTAGAAGACACAAACCGACCCAACGAAGGGTGTTTAGGATTCCTTATTTTCATCAAGTTATAACTTATAAACTTTTTGAAAAGTTAATAAAGTGTATAAGGTGTTTGACAAATCATAAGGCCTTTTAGGTTTTAACTTATGGTGACGGCAAAATAAATGGGTTTTGAAAAATTAAGAATCTCTAACTTATTAACTTAATGGATTTGAATTACCTATTACGCCCTTTAACCCTCAAAACTCATTACACTCCTTTTAAAAGAGTGTCTATTTTGGTCATTTTGGTTTTCCTTACCACATAAGCTAATCCAAATATTTTTTTGAAAACTTCTTTTCAAAAATTCATAAGTTTATAAGTCCTTTTAACAAAAATTTATTTTTCACTTAAATAAGCAATCCCAAACACACCCGAAGTAAACTTTTATATTTAAATAATCACACAATCGCTTTCTTGGACCAGGTCATAATTCATGCCCTCACGTTCTCAAGGTATGGCCAAAACTTGTATATGGTGCGCACATCTCCACTCTTTACGTCTACTACTTCAAACCCATATTCACTACTATATATATAAACACCGGCTGCTCATGTTTTAGACCGATTAATCCATAGCAAACTCGCAACCTTTAATGGCAAGAACACGTAAATCTTGGTTTGGGATTATCCGAAGAAGGCTTCTCCGGTCATCTCCACGTCCTTCTGAGACCAACATAGTACTCCACACAACCAATACAACATTTTCTCAAGAACAACCACCGCCGCCACCATCAACACCTGCCGCCATCACCAATGATCACGTATGTGAAGGTGATGGTGCGTCATTCAAAGAAACCGCTGCAGCCACTAAGATCCAAGCTTGCTTTCGACGCCATCTTGTACGTTTGTGCACCTTAAATATTATTTGTCATTCCATTTTGTTTATTAAAAAGTAGTGTTTACATCGAGACGGAAGACAAACGGGCAATAAACTGTGCCGCTAGACTTTCTGAATAGTAAAACTAATTAGTTGATTTTTTTGTATATTATATAGGCACGGAGGGCGTATAAGGCATTAAGGAGTTTGGTGAAGCTTCAAGCAGTAGTTCGAGGTGCGTATGTGAGGCGGCAGTCTCGTATAGCTTTTGAATGCATGCATGCTCTTGCGCGGCTTCAGGTTGTGGTTCGAGCTCGCCAACTTCAGCTCCTCACATCTAACCTAAGCTATGGTATTCCAGCTGTGTGATTGTTTAAGGTTTATAGCTAGAATTAAGCTTACTTGAATCTTCTCAGAATGTAATTTGTAACTAGTTTGATGAAATTTCCCAAGTGACGGAGATGTTGTAAGAGAAAGACAAATTATCCTTATTCTTTAACAGGTTAAATGTATTAAGATAGATACAAATGAAAGTTATACCAAACTTATTGTGGGTTATATAAAACTAGTGTTATACCAAACGTTATAGAAACAAAATCTAAAATAAAATAAAATAAAATAAAACGTTATCTAAAATAAAGTGTTATATAAAACATGTTGGTAAAACCTGGGCGATGATAAACCCAAACGTTGTCGGTCCAGGCCGTTGAGGCGATAAGTCGATGCAAATACGGTCGGTTTCGGTTAGGTGCGATGATACTGGAACTAAAAACCAAAAATAAAACAAAAACATATAAAATTTGAGGTGATTAATTGAGTGGTATAAGTCGGTAGTACTCGGGCATCGGGAAGATCCGAGCATTGTCTATCACGGAAGTTGAGGCGGTGAGTCTACGTAAATTCGGCTGATTTCTGTCACATTGGTTATGATACCGAGATTGAAACAAAATGCAGTCAGTCTATGCAAATTCGTTTGATTTGCGTTATGTCTGTCACGATACCGAAACTAAAATTAAAACAAAAAAACAAACAAAATTCAAGGATCAATACGTTGTCACAAAGTGGCCCATTCGGCACTTAACGCCATCAAACTTTGTAATTATTATATATAAATAAATATAATAATGAATTAAGTAAAAAGTGAATGTTTAACGATTTTATTTATTTAATTTGAACGAGTAATTTGTGTGGTGGCAACATAGTTAAGGTATGAAATAGGTGGTTATGGGTTTAACTCTATAGAATGAAAAGATTTCAATGGTAGAGCAGGTATTAATGTTGTGAGTTTGTGATTCAGTAATTCAAATAAAAAAAGTTACACTTTATATGGTTTGAATTTTGAACTCATGATCTCCTATTTCACCTATTAATGATTTCAGTTAAAGATTATGGAGAAATGTACACTATGACATTTAACTTAGTCAACTGTTTTTAAGAAGGAAAAATGCTTGCACGAAAAACTTTCAGCTAATCTAAACTCAACGATAAGTACTTTTAAAACTAGGGTATTAGTTAATATTTTGACATGATATGTCATTCTGAATTTATTTGTGAGTTTTCGTGGTAGACTGTTAGGAATACAATATATTGGCTGTTGACTCAAGAAATTCAAGTGATGTGTCAATTTTCATGAGAAGAAAATATGTATTTTACCTTTTTTTTTTATTCCTTAAGTATACTTTTGTCTAAGTGAGACGTATTTTTTTAACTTGTTTTTCTTTTTCACAATGTGACTAATTTCATTTTGAATTATCAAATGAAATTGTTATTGTTAGTTTTAAAGTGGTTTTTTAAGAGTATTTCTGATTTTAAATTATTTCTTTAATAGCAAATCGATCGTAGAATTTATAGAACAAATAGACCACAACCTATATCATGTAAAATTTGAACCCCAAACATGTTGCTGCGCGCAGTGGGGATGTGATTATGACTCACAAATATTGGTTTTTCTTAAGTGGAGTTTTTAGCATGTTAAAAATAATGTTAAGGGTGTTTGGAAATTTAAGTGTAGACCTTGGGCTTGGGATGCCAGTTTCCTATTATTATCGTCAAGTTGTGAATTGACATTTAACCTATCAAATGACGAGATTGTTGGAAATTTTTTGACACGAATAATTAGTATGTGTTACTAATAAATTAGTTTCTTATCATGTCTAAGTTGGAGTAATGATAAATGCAAAATTGATACTCCAAGTTATATATTTGAAAATGTGAATTATGGAAAGTGGGTTTTTTCCACATTGGTGAAATGAAAAATGTCTTGTCTCATATTAATATCTATCTATTCTAATAAAAGATAATCATTCTTGTCACTTGTCAATCTCATAACCCTTCTTATATTTTTTTCAACAAATTTCAATATATGGTTCTTATATTTTAAGTCATTCAAATATATGAATTCAAGTTTATTTTCATTACAAGTTAATTATATCGTATTCATTTATTAACATTAGTGGTGAAATAAGAAAAATAATTAAATATCAAAATTGAAGTTGCATGTTAGAATAAAATTTAAAAGTCACAGATATTTGCAAATTAAAAAAATATGTATCATTGTCGAAAAATTTGAATTTATATGGTAAACCACAAATTGTTTTTAAGCTGAGATTCGAGCAGCAGTGCATAATTGTTTTTATATAAGATTGGTTTCAAATTTGAATTTAAAATTTTCTCATATGCATTTGAACTCAGAAAATTTTCTACAAACATTTTATATAAATATTATAAACATGAATAATACCTATTATGTATATCTTACTGTTTAGCATTAAATCATTGAAGTAGAATAATTATAATCCATATGTATACCAATTTACAATATGAACTATCTATCATTAATTTATATGAGTTTTTTTTTGTAGTATAAAGGGTTTTAGCATAAAAAGATCAATATTTAGTTTTCAATATTTTCTTTCATAACTCAGACCAAAATGATTCAGAAACATATATTTTATGACTTAATTTATTTTTGTATACATTTAAATATATTAATATGCCCTATAAGATAACTTACTTAATTAAAAAAATTCAATATTAATAAACAATAAACAATTGATTTATAATATGTGCAATGAGGACAGTCGATTTTGACTTAATTCTGATAAAGTCAGCGACTAAAACTTAACCTTTAATACCTAAAGCTATATATGATTTTAAAACTAAAATTTTATTCGGGTTAACCCGAAACCTAAAACTCGGACTGAAGAACCAACCCGAATTACTTCGGTCAAGGTTCGGGTTTAGATTTCTCGGGTCGGGTTATCGAATGAGCTAGAAATCCGAGATCTAAAGGATTCATTTTTAATTTAAAAGCTAGGACTTGGGGGTTCTTATAGATCTAATTCATTGAAATTCCATCCAATAAAACGGAAGAATTATAAATCTCTAAAATAATAAATAGAAATACTGCAAATAAAGCCATTGCGACGCCCATCAAAGGGGTCGTTCCCCACCCAGGAGCTACTTTACCATATTCAGAATTCAAGGGTTTTAATAAAACCCCTACAGTGTAGTTCGTCTTGGGCCAGATTTAGAATCGTTCTCAACAGTTTGTGTAGCCATAAATCCTATTTTATTCATTGAAATCTGTTGACTTTGTATACCATCCCATTGTAAATAAACGATCTTATCATAGATCCATTGTGATCTTGAAAATATATTATAATGGAAACAGCAACCTAGTCGCTATCTTTATATCTGGTTTACTTGTAAGTTTTACTGGGTACGCCTTATATACCGCTTTTGGGCAACCTTCTCAACAACTAAGAGATCCATTCGAGGAACATGGGGACTAATTGAAGTAATGAGCCTCTCAATATTGGGAGGCTCATTACTTCAGTTGCGATAATGAAAAATCATTGAATTTTTTTACAATTATAGCTTTGATACCTGTTTATTTTTGGGTTTGTGTACGGGTTTCTCAGGTTTGGTTTCAGGTTTGGGTAAAATTGAGAGCATTACTTTCAACTATTATATATAAGAATCACTACGTTCACTTTATGCAACTTTAAATCTTCTAATATTCTGCTGACTTGGAATAGTCATTGTTATTTGAACATGGTTTTAAGGTTAATATGTATTTGTCATTTTTCTGGCAATTGCATTCATATGAAATGAAATAAAACATTTTTTTTATATTTTAGTTCAGTTTTTATGTTGGTTGATTGTACAATTGTTAATTATAAAATATGAAATCAATTTAAAATTTGTCACACACAGAATATTCATCATCATCATCATCATCATCGTACTCAGTATATCCCACCAATAGCAATGTTATGGTAGGGTCTGAGGAGGGTAAGATGTAGGCAGGCTTACCTCTATCCCATAGGGATAGAGAGGCTGGTGGGATGTACACAGAATATTAATGACTACAAATTTATCATGATCAATCATTTTTAAATTATAAAGACAGTAAGGATGATTATATCATCAAAGTTCAAGTAATATGATTTTTGGGATAATCATGTTTTTTAGATAAACATGAGCAAATGTTCTCAAATGAAATAATATTTTTTGATTAAACGGTATGATATTTTATGTGTATGAATATTTTTTTATTAGTTTAATGGATATATATCATTTATCTAGGGTTGGTATGTACTTGAAGAACATTTTTTGTCACACAGACAACTATACGTGGTTATATCAAGACTTATAAGCAGACTTGTATATTACCTACTAAGAGTTACAAGTAGACATGAACTAAATATTTTGATTTTTAATAAATAATGTATATATACATACTAATACAATCACCAATGTAGTGTACAGAAAAGTTTTTACTTATATGTAACATATTTATGTAATCTTAGTTATGTAATTTCTGTAATTTCAATGTAAATTGTAATTGTATTAACAATATATGATCAATTTGTTGACTGTATTTCACTTAATGATTAAAGTTTAAAAATTTTATCAATTACTCGTGTAATACACGTGCCTCAAACTAGTAAATGATAAACTTGTGAGCTCTTTATAAGAAAGAAAATTCAAAAGATTATATTCTTGTATGACATATTACACTTGGCGACAATAGCAAAGGATGCAGAGCACCTGACGAGCACATGCTCGAGAGAGGGTGTTGGGCGCAATGTGCCACTTTGATGACACACTTTGCACTTTGCACGCTTGTGGCTTAGAGCTGCCATGGTATTTTTGTGGTGTAATGGGGTCAGATAGTGAGACAAATGTCATCGACATCAATGAGTCAGTATGCCACGTGTCAACACCTTAACGTAGTCGGCCTAGTGTGTGACATTTGTCATCACGAAGATGAGTCACCTGCTTATGTGCCATCTTCATAGAGAAGCAACCCTGATCACTTGACATGTGTATGATGAGTCAGGGTTGATTGTTGTTATAAACAGAAAGTGATACGGAGCAGCCATAACACAGCTCACAACATGATTCATACACGAAACTCCACTTGATCATACACCACCAGTATATTCATCAAACTCGTTTCCAACTAGTTCGCTCGAGCAATCGAACTTGTTACTCTCATTTCAGGTATAGCTCGGGTTCTAGGTTAATCCCATCAGTACACACTGTATCGGCTATTATACCCTGAGAGAAAGACGGGTTCACTTGGGCGGCCCGAAATCTGTTTTTAAGGGACCTTTGTTTAACAAAAAACCTCAGCAAACACCTGCTTTGTTATTCACTTTCTTTTCTTTGTTTATGTAGATTTTGTTTCATGTTATTTCCTTGTATTTTGTTACTCTTTAGTGTAATTTTATTCACGTTGTAATGCAATTTCATTTCCGTTGTATTATGTATTGTAATCAATTTTAATGAATAATTAATTTTTATTGTTGTTGATTAGTTTTGTGAACAATGGTTCTACAGGGATGCCGTGTATCTTGCTCAATTTTCAAGTGATGACAAAAGGGAGTGTGTTTTAGGAGGTAAAACAAAGGTAAAGAAGAAACTAAGGAGAAAGATTGAAGTTTCTACGAAATAGAAGGTGAAAATTAAGGAACTAATGTCATATATGTTGGGTTTATGGAGGCTTAATTGGGTCCGGTAAAAGACATCTTTGTGGCAGATTAATTAAATGAAGACCGGTGACAGGCCTCACCCATATTATTTAATTATGGCTCATTATTAGTTTTCTTGGAGATTAAGTTGTAAATCCTAATCATGTATCTATTTATACTTAGCCTTGTACTTGTAATTCCTCATCACGAGTGAGGCAGTAGCAATAATAAAATACCCTGGTTGCAGCCCGTGGACGTATGTCAGTCTAGACCGAACCACGTAAATCTCGCGTGTTCATCTTCGTTATATTTTTCTCTTGCAGATTATTTGTGTTTGTGTATGTATTGAAATACCCGAATCCCTAACAGTGGTATCAAGAGTCGAGGTTACGGTTACACACGGGAAAAACACGATCGCGAGAGGATAGAGTATTGTGTGATCTAGGGTTTGAAGTCTTTTGTTTGGCATATTATAGCAGCAAGAAACGCCTAGCGATCAATTGGTTAGGTATTCACCTTTTTATTTGGCTTTATAATAATACTGTTATTATTGTTTTCTTATTTCGTGGAGATAATTGTTGCCATCACACCATAAATTGCAATTAAAGAATTACTTTTGCAATATTGTAACCACCACCGCCGCCAACAAAATTAAAATGTCAACAAAACCATTATCGTTGTGTTAATCATTCCAAGAAGAGTAGTTTTTTTCTTGAGTATTGATCAACAGGAAAATTATATTGCTTTGTTTTTAACCATCTCTGATCAGAAAGAAAGCTCGGAACAGGTTCGCATTTCTAGTTCGTTTCAATTTCTGATTATTAATTTTGTTTGGGGTTGGTTTGTGAGTTTGCAACGGGTTTGATCATTGGGTTTTGGCACATTTACCGGGCAGTTTAGCTGGGTGGTTTTGATTAACAGAGTTCCGTTGAACAGTCGTTAAGTCTAGGCTTGTGTCATTATTGCGTCTGTCTCTGTTCGTATCCAGGTTTCGTTTGATCATTGTCATGGAAGAAGACGGAAAGGTTATGATACAAAAATTTTTTTGGGCAAAATTTTGGCTGGTGGAAGATGCAGGTTGAAGCGCTACTTTGTCAGAAAGACTTGGATGTAGTGCTAGAAAATGAAAAACCGAAAAAGATGTCAGAAGCAGATTGGAAGAAGTTAGACAAGAAGGCTAGGGCTTGTATTACTTTATCGTTGTCGGAAGATGTGGCGTTTAACATCATGAAGGAAACCACAGCGCGTAGTATGATGGATGCACTATCCAACATGTATGAGAAGCCCTCAGCAGCAAATATGGTCTATCTTATCCGAGAGCTAGTGACTACAAGAATGAAAGAGGGTGGGTCTATTGCAACACATATTAATAATCTTAATTCTAACCTCTCTTGCTTAGTGTCAGTCGGCATTAAGTTTGATGATGAAGTTCAAGGTCTTTTGTTATTATCCTCTTTGCCCTCGCAAACAGTGACTGCGGTTTGTAGTTCGTCTACAAAAATTACTTTTGATGGGATTCGGGATTTGATTCTTGGAGAAGATTCAAGACGCAGAAGTTCAGGTGAATCATCAAGTAATATATTAGTCACAGAAGATAGAGGCAGGGGAAAACAACGAGGCAGTAGGAGCAGGAAGAGGAGTCAGTTTAGGACTCGTAAAAATATTGAATGTTGGGGTAGTAAAGAGAAGGGACACTTCAGGAATCAGTGTCCGAATGATAAGAATGAAAAGAAAGAAGTCAACACTGCAGAAGAATGTCCAGAGGATGAGTTTTTAGTTCTTAGTGTTGAGAATAATGTTGATTCATGGGTCATGGATTCTGGTGCTTCATTTCATGCTACCCACATCAGTGAAGCATTGCAGAATTTGAAGGAAGGTGATTTTGGTAAGGTTAAACTGGTGAATAATGATGTTCTTGATCTTACGGGCATGGGTGACATGAATTTAGTTACTTCAGCCGGTTCATGGACCTTGAAGGATGTCAGAGTGATTCCAAGCTTAAAGAAAAAGTTGATTCCTATCGGGAAGTTCGATGAACAAGGACATGAGGTTAAATTTGGGAACGGGCAGTGGAAAGTTGTAAAGGGAAATCTTGTCATTGCTCGAGGAAGAAAGAGGGGTTCATTGTATATGATTAGTTTATCGTTTGAGGGAGTGACCGACACAGTTCAGAAGAAGACCAAAGTCCGGTTCACAGAATATAGTGGGCAGAAGAAGGTTTGTTTTGCAGAAGATAAATCCAGAGTCACATGTCATATTCAGGTTGAACGTGCTAGAAAAGGTTCAGAAAAACCAGTCAGAGGTTTTCGTGGCAGTGGGAGCACTGGTAGTCAGTTAGTCAACGCTTTTGCCAAAGTTACCAGACAGTGGGTTAAGAGAACCAGTATTTCAGCGGTTAAAGTCTCTCCAGAAGATTACCTGCTTAATATGGAGAGTGTTGTTTGTTCTCAAGGTATTCCAGAATTCGGCAGTTCGTGTAAGTGGGAGCCGATAGGGACAGAGAATGAGTCAGTGGCAGTTGTAGCCATGACCGATGTTTTGGAGCTCGGGGGAGCTTCAACGGGAGTTTAGGTTAACTGATGAGAATGCAGATGCAACCAGGAAGACGAGGAAGATTACAAGTGGTACAAGCGATCATCGGTAAGCAGTTTGAAGATTATCAAGCCTCCTAGTGGGAGATTGTTGGGTTTATGGAGGCTTAATTGGGTCCGGTAGAAGACATCTTTGTGGCAGATTAATTAAATAAAGACTAGTGGCAGGTCTGACCCATATTATTTAATTACGGCCCATTATTAGTTGTCTTGTAAATTAAGTTGTAAACCCTAATCATGTATCTATTTATACTTAGCCTTGTACTTGTTATTCCTCATCACGAGTGAGGCAGTAGCAATAATAAAATACCCTGGTTGCAGCCCGTGGACGTAGGTCAGTCTAGACCAAACCACGTAAATCTCGCGTGTTCATCTTCGTTATATTTTTCTCTTGCAGATTATTTGTGTTTGTGTATGTATTGAATTACCCGAATCCCTAACAATTTAGACATAATCATCATATACTCAAGTGAATAGAAGCTTGTGGCAAGTAATATTTGACCCAAACTTCTTAGTTTGTGAAATTCCAAAAAGGAAATCCAAGAATCTCTGTGTAATTGAGTTAATAGTGGTTTAACTAAATGGCTAATGGGGTTAGAACTCATAAAACCGCATTGATGTTGATGAAGTGGGAATGTATGTTTGGGGATTTTGAGGAATCTAGAGGGTTAAATTTAAATAGTAATGAGTTTAGTGTGTAAAGCTTGGCTTAAATTAGTTAAAAACATCGTCTATGATGAATTTTAGAAAACTGAAATGGTGATGGAATTTTGGACAATGATGAATTTAGGGATTTTGAATTACACTTTAAAATCATAAATGAATGGAAAATGTCAAGACTTTACATATAATGTGTTCATGAACCACAATTGGCTATTAAGAACTTGAAATGAGTGAGTTTTGCAAACAGTCGCTAAATGGGTCAATAAAAGAGGGAAATGATTAGAAACTTAACATTTGAGATAAAGTTTCGGTAAACAACATATAATAAGAGCTTGCTAACTTTTCAAAAAACTCATAGACTTGTAGCTGGGGCTCGTAGCTCGCTCGATAGAAGCTCGAATAAAACTTGTCAAAAAAAACTAGATTTAAAGCGACCTGGGCCGAGCTAGTTCATTTTTGTAACTGAGGCGATCAAGCTAGACCCCAGCTCGGCTCGGGTCATGGCTCGGCTCGGGTCATGGTTCGGTTCGTTGGCTCGATCTAAGGCTCATTTAACTTCAAGCTCGAGCTTGATCCGAGCCGAGTTGCATCGTATAATTTCGAGCTCGAGCTCAAACTCACCCTGGCACGACTCGGGCTCGACTAGTGAACAGTCCTACTTAAGTTGTAATATATAGTAATATTGATCAAATTGTTTTGAAATCATGTTGCATGTTAAATACTTGTTTGTGACCTAGTTAAGTGTTACTTTCAAGAGGTCAACTACTTGGAGAAAGGGCTCGGTACAATTAAAGGTTCTTCAAACAAATCTGAGCACAACTTGACCATATGTGGTTATACTTGATTGATTTGTAATGTGGCTAAACTTAATTATATTTGATTTAGTTGACGAGAGATATGTAGACTTGTGGATTGATTCACAATGTGTATGTGATTCCATGTAATATTGATTTACAAGGAACTTTGTGGTCATTTTGATGAAGTGTGGTCCACCGTAAGTAGGTATAGACATTTCATTGAATCACATTTGAAAAATATGACTCATGGTTACAATGGGATAATGTAACCTGATTGTTAAATTCCAAATATGAGTATCATATAGCCCTATAGGGAAATTGGTTTTAGCATGGTGGGATTGTTTGAACTAAATGAAATACTTAAGAATGTGTGTGAAAAAGTTGTGGGAGGGTTGATCTGTAAGGCTATGCGTAGTAGAGAGGTAACAAATTGAGAAAAATTGCAATACGTGGCGTCCAGTCAACAAAAGATGGGTTTTAGTTTTTTTGGGTGTAATGATGTTGTAGCCCCTGGCTACCACGTCACATTTTTTATTATTTTCTTTTTATAATTAAATTAAACAATTACAAAAACCATTAAGTTATTAAAATTTATTAAATTAATTAAATAATAGAAAATAACTTATAATCAAAATAAAAAACACAACAAAAAATAAAATAAAAATAAATATAGTAAACTGCAGTTTTTGTCTATGTAGTTTGTTCAAATCTACGGTTTTAGTCCAATAGTTTCAAATTTGTGATTTTTGTCCATGTGGTTTCATTTCACTTGCAATTAAACCCGACTACACTAACCCGGTTAAGTCTTGTCGTTAAACCCATCAGCGTGCCCCTCATGTGAGGGGCAGTTTAGTCGTTTTTCTCCCCAAATAATCCCACAGCCCTAATACGCAAGTCCCATCATATGAGGGGTTGGGGTGTATGACTATTGGAAATTGTAAATTTGAAACTATTGGACTAAAACTGCATATTTGGACAAACCACAGGAATGAAAACCGCAATTTACTCATATATATATATATATATATATATAATAATTTATTCGTCATCTTTGTCTTTGTCCCCGTCCTCCTCCTCTTCATCTTCGTCCCCGTCCTCCTCGTCTTCGACTTCAACGGGACGATTATCCCAAACGTGTTGAACCAAATCCGCCTTAAGTTTGTTATGTATCTCAATAGATGTGAGCTCGTGAATGTTTCACGTTCGTTGTTCTTCGATTGGTTCTGGGAATTGTTGTGGAACGATCCCTGGCCGGTATATAGTGTTGGCATATTGCTTGCCTTTGTCTTCTAAAATCATATTATGCAATATGATACACGTATACATAGCATCACTCATTTTGCCATCGACTATACACTACATGGGTTTTTTCACATAATGGAAACGTTTTTTTAGAACCTCGAAACACCTCTCGATATCCTTTTGCGCGGTCTTTGCTTCTTTTTAAAGTATTCTCTTTTTTCTATGATAAGGTCTTGAAACGTTTTGACGATGATCGAGTACTCCGGATATATCTCATCTCCCAAATAGTATCCATCAGGGCTGGCAATTTATACACGAGACACGAATACACGACACGTACCTACACGACTCTAACAGGTAACATGTAAGGCCTTAACAGGTTTCGTGTACTAAACAGGTAGACACGTTATTACCTGTTAATTTTCGTGTCTAAACAGGTAAAATACTTGTTTACCTGTTAAGTACCTGGTTAGAATTTTATAATTAAATATATATAATTATAAGTTATCCTAAACCCTAAATTCCTAAAATATTCTCACCCTATGTTTCTCAATCATCACCACTCACAAACATTCCCTCTCTGGCTTTTGTTTCATTAAACAGGCTGTCAAATATGTGTTTCGAAACAACTCTTATCGTGTATTATCGTGTATACCAAGTAGTAATAGGTTCGTGTTCGTTTTTGGGATACAGGTACACGATAAGTTTTCGTGTCGTGTACAGGTATACACATTTCGTGTTCGTGTCTTATCTGTACGGGTATACATGATATGTCAGCACTAGTATCCGTGACGATAGTAGGTACCGTTGGCATAAAATGGTAAGACCGGTATGCTACAGCTGATATAATACTCTAGGCCTCTAGCACGGGTGATGCGTTGAGAACGTTTATGTCGTTGTTGGACCCGACGGAACCGAAGTAGGCCGACCAAATCCAAAGGTCGTGTGAACAGATGGCTTTAAGATGAATTGTTGGTACTCCATAGTCATCACGAGTTTATATACCTCGCCATGCGGTTAGACAGTTGGCCAACTCCCAATGCATGCAATCTATACTCCTGATCATGCCGGGAAAAGAATTTTTGCTTTCGTGTACATCGTATATGTGAGTTAGGTCGTTTGAAGTTAATCCTCAGATAACGACCACCGTATAATTATATTATTCCATAAGAAATAAATTATTAAAAAAATATTTAAATTAAACAATAATTAATATAAACAATTTAGCACAGTACGTTTAAACAATTTAAAATTTACCGATACAAAATTTCTCCAATGAGTCTCACTTGTTTTCTTAGCCATCTTTATATACTCGTCGTTTATGTCGGTCGTGTTGCCGTATGCGAGGATGCATAGAGCCGAAGTACACTTTTGGATAAAGGAGAATCATAAATATCCTCTTGCGTTGGGTTTTTGTCGAAAATACGTATACTCCCGCTCCAAATCTCCCGTGATGCGCAAAAATAAACGTCTAGACATCCGAAAACGACGTTGAAACGTAACGCCGTCAAATCTAAGTCTGTCGTTGAAGTAGTCATTCATCAAACGATCGTTCGCATCAAGACGATCTCGAAGGATATACGATAACCTACGGTGCGACGAAGAACTAGCAGAGCCAGACGCTATCTTGTTGGCGACGGCCCGCATTGCGCTCATGGCCTCTTTCCCCTCCTCCAACGCTTGTTGATGCATCTGATGAATATTCTGGGTATCCTCAATTAGTTGATCCCAATGTCGGAAGAGTTCGGGGAATCCATTTTGAAAAAGTACGAAATGAAATGGTGAAGAAGTATGAAATGGTGAAAATGGTTGAATTGGTTTGGTATTTATATTAAGTTTTTAATTTTTTTAATTCTATTGACAATTGTTGAACAGTCCATTTTATAAATTATTACTATACATTACACGGGTGACGAAAACCTATCCCCCTATCGGCCCATTGGGGGGGGGAGGGGTGTGCCAAGCAAAAAATCGCCCATAAACGTCGCCCACTACACCCATCGTAAGTGAAGAAAATGACAACATAAATGCCCATCGACGAATCATATATATGCAAGTCTGCACGAGTATACGCCAAGGGGGGACTTTGGCACACTTTGTTATCCTAGTTGCACGAAATTCATACAATACAATGTGGTAGTGCATTTTTTAGGTTGACACGATTGTAATTTAGTAGTATGACATTTCGTATGATAAAAAAAAGTTGGAAGTAATTTTTTTTTAGAAGTAAATTGGACGCTCATCTTAACGTCGAGTTTATTTAAAATGTGACTGTTACTGATAAGTGTCAATAAGATACATTCTCAAACATATTGATAAGTGTTATAGTTATTTTCAAATTAGGTTTTGTCGCTCTTGCGTTTTAATAGTTGAATAATTTTCAAGAAATAACTTAGCCAAGGAGGGTTTATGGATGAATATGAAAATATGTACATATCTCTTTGATGTGTTAAATGCATTAAGATTTACATACGTTAATAATTACAGCTTTCATGAAATCTACTATTATAATAAACAAAAATGATTTTTATGCCACATGGCACTTAGTTGACCTGTTTTGATGCCAAGTGACATCTTTATACATTTAATTCTTATTTACTCTTATTAAAACAAATCAATTAAAACTTTACTTAGAAAGCTTTATCTTTGTATCACATGAGACGTTTCAAACCTAAATGAGATAGAAATTGTTGTTCAACATTGTTTGCAAACCAAATCTAGATCTTTAAATCTGTATATTTTTAAACCCGTGTATTTTTATATTGTTTTCATACTCCGAATCCCTATTCCATTATGTATTTTTCTGATTGTATGCAAATTTAATTCCTCAATCCCTATTGTCACACCCGGCCCTGAACGGCGGAAACAGCCGGGCGCGCGCGAGTGGGGATTGATACTTAAGCACGGGCCATTGCAAACATTCAAGATAAGATTTTCATTGCGCATGAAAATGTTTAATACAAATACATTACATTGTTTAGAAATTACATAAAAACATCCAGGTATAAAAACTGTTGAAGATTTCCACGCCATATCCCCTTGCGCGGCGGGAACAACCACGCGCATCGAAGGGATAGAACTAAAATCTTCCAAAAAGCTAGTTTTAGATGTTCAGCGTGAGGTGCTCTAAGTGTGACTCCATGCGTTACTTAGTTATCTCCTGAAAGACACGTGAAACATTTGAATCAGTATAAACTGAGTGAGTTCACAAGTTTTAGTAACTTGATAAATCGTATTGCATCATAATCTTGATAAAAATCATTCTGAAACATAATTCTGATAGCATCATTAAAACACATGCTTGGTAAAACATAGTTCTATCAACATATTCTGGTAAAATCGTTCCGCGGGTTACGCGCGAACATTTCTGGGAACTGTGCTCGTCTGTGTAAGTGGCGCTGCCACTACGAGCGAAACAAGTAATACTGTCCCGCGGGTTACGCGCGGACACTTCTGAAAAATCGTGCTCGTCTGTGTAAGTGGCGCTGCCACTACGAGCGAATAATACCGTCCCGCGGGTTACGCGCAGACGTTGTGCCGGAAAACAAGGCGCTCGTCTGCGTAAGAGGAGCGACCTCTACGAGCGGGCTCAAACCCATAGTACTGCCCCATGACCATACTAGGCACTCGTCTGTGTAAGAGGTGCGACCCCTACGAGTGGGCGGATCAAACCAGCAGTCCCTACCCTTAGAGTTCCAATGGTAAAGTGATCACTTACTCGAATTCTGGCGCACATACATCGTAAACCATAGATAACCGTTTGCATTGCTCATCATGAAACATAATTTAAACACAATCGTTTGCATAACTTGTAAGTATAACATGATAAATCGTAATTTAAGTACGTGTCCCTCGCCCCGAAAACAGTTTAAAAACAGTGAAAATAGTGAAAATAGGGGCTGTGAGACTCACCTGTGGTTCTTGTTAAGGGATTAATCGAGATTCGGGTTTTCTTGGTGTTGGCCTTTGAATTGAAGGTCTAGAATACGATTAAGAAGTATATATATTAAGATCAAGAAATAGGAGAATATAAGGGTTGGAAGGTAGATCTCAAGGTTATATTCTCGGCTTACCTAGTTACAGGATCGGATGCTTGGGAGATGATTAGTGCAAGTTTGCAGTTCTTAAGAGAGAAGTTTGAAGTGTGTTTGGGTGATAACTTAGGTTACATATTTATAGTCAAACTCAAGGGAACACAATCCCTTGCTTTAGGGGATTGTAATCTTTTCATATCTAGGTGTAATGATGATAAAGTATGGGAATTATTATTATTTATTTAAAAGTGGAGTAGTGGATAAAAGATTTTGATTTGATTTGGTCAGGACATGCAGGTCTGGGGTTGGTGAGAATAGGGTGGCTGACAGTTGACTTTTCATGTTACAGTGTGCTTTTTCAGGTACTTTTGTCAGTGTACAGTAAAAAGTGGAAAATCTCTGAAACACGCTACTGTTTCCTTTTGGGCGGGAGTAATCTCCTTACGTCTGGAAAATAGACTAAGTGTTCTGTGCGTATCACTTTGTGCGCATAGCTTTCTGCGTGAAGGACATTTCTTTGCTGCGGGTAGGTGCGTAACCTTCTCGCAGTTAGGGACATTGAGTTTCATTTGTAGATTCTCCAGGTGGTCTTGGTATTTCAACATAGTGATCAGCTATGTTGAAGTCAATTCCATCTTGGAACTTCAGACAAACTAGCTCTCAATGTTCCCGCCATGCGGGGAGGTTAGTTCCCCTTCCGCACGCGCATAGACGATTTGGGATGCACCCGCCTTAGCATCATGCGGGATGGTCAACCCATTAGACAACATAACGTTAAGGTACATGAAAACATAAAGCCAAAACATTCGCGCATGGCGCATATAACATATGCCCACGCTGGTTCTTAACATGGCGCGCTCGCGCAGGGCGCACATAACAAATGCCCGCGCTGACTAACATGGCGCGCTCGCGCAGGGCGCACATAACAAATGCACGCGCTGACTAACATGGCGCGCTCGCGCAGGGCGCTCATAACAAAATTACCTAATATTTAGGTTGATTACTTGGTTTAAGGGATTGAGAATTTACCGGGTGTCACATTCTCCCCCTGTTAAGCGAATTTCGTCCCGAAATCTAGGAGACGTCGCTGGCAGAAGCCATGTTCTGAAAGAGGTGTGGGTATTTCTTGCGCATCTGGTCTTCTCTTTCCCAAGTGAATTCAGGCCCACGCCTCGAGTTCCATTGAACCTTTACTAACTTGATTCTGCTTCTGCGTAACTTTTGTTCTTTCCAATCGGTTACTGCTATAGGTTCTTCTACGAAGTGCAGCTGTTTGTCGATGTGAATCTCTTCCAACGGCAAAATCAACGTTTCGTCAGATAAACACTTTTTGAGGTTGGACACATGAAACGTATCATGAACTCCACTGAGTTCGGCGGGTAAACGGAGTTTATAAGCAACCGGACCGATCCTTTCCAGGATCTCAAATGGTCCAATGTAGCGCGGATTCAACTTTCCTCGCTTGCCGAAACGGGGGACTCCTTTCCATGGAGAGACTTTCAAAAGTACTCTATCCCCTACATGAAACTCCAATGGTTTCCTTCGCACATCTGCGTAGCTCTTCTGTCTGTCGCGCGCTGTCTTAAGGCGATCCCGTATCTGAAAAATCTTGTCTGTTGTTTCTTGGATCAATTCTGGACCAGTCATTTGCTTGTCACCCACTTCAGCCCAGCACAGTGGGGATCTACACTTGCGCCCATACAAAGCTTCGAATGGCGCAGCCTTGATGCTTGTGTGATAGCTGTTGTTGTAAGAAAATTCAACCAATGGGAGATGAGTATCCCAGCTACCTCCGAAATCGATTGCGCACGCGCGCAGCATATCTTCCAATGTCTGGATTGTTCGCTCGCTTTGCCCATCCGTTTGAGGATGATAAGCTGTACTCATATCAAGGCGAGTACCTAGAGCTCCTTGTAACGATCTCCAAAATCTTGAGGTGAACCGACTATCTCTATCAGAAATGATGGACACTGGGACTCCATGTTTTGAAACTACTTCTCGAATATACAATCGGGCTAACTTTTCCATCTTATCGGTTTCCTTGATCGGCAGGAAGTGCGCTGACTTAGTTAGCCGATCCACAATAACCCAGATCGTGTCGTAACCCCCAGGTGTCCTTGGCAGTTTGGTGATGAAGTCCATAGAGATTTGTTCCCACTTCCACATGGGAATTTCTGGCTGTTGAAGCAACCCTGATGGTTTCTGGTATTCAGCCTTTACCTTCGAACACGTCAGGCACTTACTGACATACGTCGCGATGGCGCCTTTAAGATTGGGCCACCAATACAGCGCTTTAACATCTTGGTACATCTTGTCTGCGCCAGGATTTACGGAATACCGCGTCTTGTGAGCTTCGTTTAATACTTGCTCGCGCAATCCTCCCTTGAGAGGGACCCATATGCGGTTAGCAAAATATAAATTGCCGTTCTCTTTAAGTTCCAAACTCTTAATCATACCCCCAAGGCATTCGTTTTTAACAAACTCTGGTTTCAAGGCTTCTTGCTGAGCGTCTCGGATGCTGGTAAAGAGATCTGCGCGAATGGTCAGCCTCAGAGCCTTGACTCGTAGTGTTTTTATTCGCTCCTTCCTGCTTAGCGCGTCTGCCACCACATTCGCCTTTCCAGGGTGATACTTTATTTCACAATCATAATCGTTCAACAACTCCACCCATCTTCGTTGCCTCATGTTTAAATCCTTTTGATCAAATATATGTTGAAGGCTCTTGTGATCCGTAAAAATTATACACTTTGTACCATAGAGGTAATGGCGCCAAATCTTTAGCGCGAAGACAACCGCTCCAAGTTCCAGATCATGCGTTGTATAGTTCTTTTCATTGGTCTTGAGTTGGCGCGAGGCATACGCTATGACTTTGTCTCGCTGCATAAGGACACATCCAAGTCCCTGATGTGAAGCGTCGCAGTAAACGACGATGTCATCCGTCCCCTCGGGCAGAGACAAAATTGGCGCACTACATAACTTCTGTTTCAACATTTGAAATGCTGTTTCCTGATTTTCGCCCCAAACAAACTTCTTGTCTTTCTGAGTTAGCGCGGTCAGTGGTAGAGCTATCTTGGAGAAGTTCTCAATGAAGCGTCGATAGTAGCCAGCTAGTCCTAGGAATTGCCTCACCTCAGTTGGGGTTTTTGGCGCTTCCCAGTTTTCGATGGCCTTGACTTTGGAAGGATCAACGTGTATTCCTTTCTCGTTTACAACGTGACCGAGAAAGTGAACTTCTCTAAGCCAAAACTCACATTTGGAAAACTTCGCATACAACTTTTCTTTCCTCAACAATTCCAAAATCAATCTCAGGTGTTGCTCATGCTCGGCCTTGGTCCGAGAGTAAATCAGAATATCATCTATAAACACAATCACAAACTTGTCCAAGTATGGTTTGCACACGCGGTTCATCAGATCCATGAATACAGCCGGCGCATTAGTTAGCCCGAAAGGCATCACTAAGAACTCATAATGGCCGTATCTAGTTCGGAAGGCTGTTTTCGGCACATCTTCCTCATGGACCCTAAGTTGGTGGTATCCTGACCGTAGATCTATCTTCGAATAATAACTGGATCCCTGCAACTGGTCAAATAAGTCGTCAATCCTCGGTAAAGGGTACCGATTCTTGACTGTCAGCTTGTTCAGCTCCCTGTAGTCAATACACATCCGGAAGGAACCATCATTCTTCTTAACAAACAGTACTGGAGCTCCCCAAGGTGAAAAGCTTGGGCGTATGAAACCCTTATCCAATAGTTCCTGTAACTGATTGGATAGCTCTTGCATCTCAGATGGAGCTAATCGATAAGGCGCTCGAGCTACTGGCGCAGCTCCTGGGACTAAATCAATACGAAATTCTACTTATCGCGGCTACGGCAATCCGGGCAAATCTTCAGGAAAAACTTCTGGAAATTCGCGCACTACTGGTAAGTCTTCAATTCTTCGCTCATCTCCTTTCTTCTCTACTACATGCGCCAGGAAGGCGTAGCACCCTTTCCTTAGGCACTTGCGCGCTTTTAGGCACGGAATTAGTTTTGTCGCAACTCCCCTTCTTTCCCCTTGAATTACCAAGGTTTCTTCGTTCAACAGTGGAATCCGAACCTGCTTCTCATGGCAAATAACTTCCGCGCGGTTCTCGACTAACCAATCCATACCTACCACGATGTCAAAACTTCCCAAGTCTATTGGCAACAAGTTAATATTGAACCCGTGACCTCCCATGACTATTACACATTGTTCAGTTCTTTCGTTCGCGCATAACTGCCTACCATTGGCTAGTTCTATAGTATAAGGTGTGTCTAGCCTACTGGTTGCTAGGCCTAGGGAGTCTTTAAACTCAGCAGATATAAAACTTAGGTCAGCGCCAGTATCAAATAAGACAGATGCAAAATGGCCGTTAAGCAAAAACGTACCGGTTACCACATTCGGCTCTTCCTTAGCTTCAACCGCGCCGATCACAAAAGCTCTCCCGCGAGCTTGGTTTCCCCTTTGCGGGCAATCCCGACTGAAATGCCCTGGCTTTCCGCATGCGTAGCAGTTGTCATTGGCTCCAGCTTCTTTAGCACGGCAATTCACCGTCTTGTGCCCTGGCCTGTTACATTTGGCGCACGTGACGCTCGCGCATTCACCCTCGTGGTGAAACTTGCATTTGTTGCACCATGGGTAAGGCCCGCTGTATCCTTTCCTTGATGGCTCCGCGGCTTGGATCGCGTAAACCCTTGCGCTTTCCTGCTTCTTGAACGGTGGCTGCTTGGAGTCGGACCCTCGGTGGTGAGAGTTCCATTTCCTCTTGGAGTCAGAGGTTCGCTGCTCGTTTCCGCGCGTAGTCAACATACCCGCACGGACCGTATCCCTTGTAAGGGTGATGGCCCGCGCTACCCGCCTCATCAAAGGTTGGAGGCGCTGCGGCGTTGAGCGGAACCCTAACAACAGGAGGTAACCCAAAAAATATACCTCTCGATCTTCTTTTCCTCCGTGTTTGCCATGTCTGGTACCAACTGGCAAAGCTCGTTGAACCGGTTGTTGTAGGCGTCGATATCCGTTCCTACCATGGTGTGGTTCCAGAATTCCTGCTGCAGACTCTGGATTTCTGCGCGAGAGCAGAACTTTCTCATCATCATTTCCTTCAGTTCTTCCCAGGTCTTGTGAAGAGCAACTTCTCGCCCCAAAGTCTTCACTTGAAGTTTCCACCAAGACGAAGCTGCTTCTTGGAACATGCAGGTCGCGTAAAGGACCTTCTGGTTCTCACTACATCTGCTAATGGAGAGAACTGTCTCCATCTTGTCAATCCAGTTGTAGAGCCCAATGGCCCCTTCGGTACCCTTGAATGGCCAAGGCCTACAGGCCATGAATGTCTTATAGGAGCATCCTTTGTCCAAGGCTCCTGAATCGGGTTCTGGGGTCTCGTTCTGACGACCCTGACTTGATTCGGCCTTGCTGGCCTCATGTGTCGCAATCGCCTGCGCGATTATTTCCGCGAGTTCCTCGGGTGTCATGGTAATTCCCTTGGCTCTGGTTGGAGGCATTCTCGCTTTAAAAGAGTGAAAATATATCAAACTTAGCGCATGTACTCTGAGCACATAATGTTTTTCTTTATTTACTACACTGTGTGACCCGTGTTCCTAAGTGTGTGTATAGTTTCTTTTGAAAATATTTTCTTTGAAAAATATTTCATGCGATTCCCCAACGGTTATAGTCTAGGTTAAAACTTCTTTTCCTAGTTCGCTATAACCAGTGCTCTGATACCAATCTGTCACACCCGGCCCTGAACGGCGGAAACAGCCGGGCGCGCGCGAGTGGGGATTGATACTTAAGCACGGGCCATTGCAAACATTCAAGATAAGATTTTCATTGCGCATGAAAATGTTTAATACAAATACATTACATTGTTTAGAAATTACATAAAAACATCCAGGTATAAAAACTGTTGAAGATTTCCACGCCATATCCCCTTGCGCGGCGGGAACAACCACGCGCATCGAAGGGATAGAACTAAAATCTTCCAAAAAGCTAGTTTTAGATGTTCAGCGTGAGGTGCTCTAAGTGTGACTCCATGCGTTACTTAGTTATCTCCTGAAAGACACGTGAAACATTTGAATCAGTATAAACTGAGTGAGTTCACAAGTTTTAGTAACTTGATAAATCGTATTGCATCATAATCTTAATAAAAATCATTCTGAAACATAATTCTGATAGCATCATTAAAACACATGCTTGGTAAAACATAGTTCTATCAACATATTCTGGTAAAATCGTTCCGCGGGTTACGCGCGAACATTTCTGGGAACTGTGCTCGTCTGTGTAAGTGGCGCTGCCACTACGAGCGAAACAAGTAATACTGTCCCGCGGGTTACGCGCGGACACTTCTGAAAAATCGTGCTCGTCTGTGTAAGTGGCGCTGCCACTACGAGCGAATAATACCGTCCCGCGGGTTACGCGCAGACGTTGTGCCGGAAAACAAGGCGCTCGTCTGCGTAAGAGGAGCGACCTCTACGAGCGGGCTCAAACCCATAGTACTGCCCCATGACCATACTAGGCACTCGTCTGTGTAAGAGGTGCGACCCCTACGAGTGGGCGGATCAAACCAGCAGTCCCTACCCTTAGAGTTCCAATGGTAAAGTGATCACTTACTCGAATTCTGGCGCACATACATCGTAAACCATAGATAACCGTTTGCATTGCTCATCATGAAACATAATTTAAACACAATCGTTTGCATAACTTGTAAGTATAACATGATAAATCGTAATTTAAGTACGTGTCCCTCGCCCCGAAAACAGTTTAAAAACAGTGAAAATAGTGAAAATAGGGGCTGTGAGACTCACCTGTTGTTCTTGTTAAGGGATTAATCGAGATTCGGGTTTTCTTGGTGTTGGCCTTTGAATTGAAGGTCTAGAATATGATTAAGAAGTATATATATTAAGATCAAGAAATAGGAGAATATAAGGGTTGGAAGGTAGATCTCAAGGTTATATTCTCGGCTTACCTAGTTACAGGATCGGATGCTTGGGAGATGATTAGTGCAAGTTTGCAGTTCTTAAGAGAGAAGTTTGAAGTGTGTTTGGGTGATAACTTAGGTTACATATTTATAGTCAAACTCAAGGGAACACAATCCCTTGCTTTAGGGGATTGTAATCTTTTCATATCTAGGTGTAATGATGATAAAGTATGGGAATTATTATTATTTATTTAAAAGTGGAGTAGTGGATAAAAGATTTTGATTTGATTTGGTCAGGACATGCAGGTCTGGGGTTGGTGAGAATAGGGTGGCTGACAGTTGACTTTTCATGTTACAGTGTGCTTTTTCAGGTACTTTTGTCAGTGTACAGTAAAAAGTGGAAAATCTCTGAAACACGCTACTGTTTCCTTTTGGGCGGGAGAAATCTCCTTACGTCTGGAGAATAGACTAAGTGTTCTGTGCGTATCACTTTGTGCGCATAGCTTTCTGCGTGAAGGACATTTCTTTGCTGCGGGTAGGTGCGTAACCTTCTCGCAGTTAGGGACATTGAGTTTCATTTGTAGATTCTCCAGGTGGTCTTGGTATTTCAACATAGTGATCAGTTATGTTGAAGTCAATTCCATCTTGGAGCTTCAGACAAACTAGCTCTCAATGTTCCCGCCATGCGGGGAGGTTAGTTCCCCTTCCGCACGCGCATAGACGATTTGGGATGCACCCGCCTTAGCATCATGCGGGATGGTCAACCCATTAGACAACATAACGTTAAGGTACATGAAAACATAAAGCCAAAACATTCGCGCATGGCGCATATAACATATGCCCACGCTGGTTCTTAACATGGCGCCCTCGCGCAGGGCGCACATAACAAATGCCCGCGCTGACTAACATGGCGCGCTCGCGCAGGGCGCACATAACAAATGCACGCGCTGACTAACATGGCGCGCTCGCGCAGGGCGCTCATAACAAAATTACCTAATATTTAGGTTGATTACTTGGTTTAAGGGATTGAGAATTTACCGGGTGTCACACCTATTGCAATTGTATGCAAACACTAATAATACCACAAATATGTATTTTTCAACTTAAGTATTTGATAGCAACCGATTAATTATTTGATTAATGCCTCCATATGCCGACTCATTGTATGTTTCGATTAACTTTGTCCAGTTTTTTTTTCTCTTTGCATCCATTTTTTGTATGTATACTTTGAATGTGATGGCTTTTTCAAAAACTGATTGGAATAGGACGCATGCGTCTGTTCATTGTTTATTAAGCAACATAAGTTAGTTTGTATTTACTTCAGTTATTGGATCGATTGGTTCTATTGACCGGATCGTCAACTACTTGAATGCTGAAATCTAATTTGATCTTACTATCATATGCAGATGCACCTTTTTGATAGATCAATGAGGCCAAGTTTCTTTATATTTGTTCTCTATCCACACAGAAATTACCTGGCAAACATCTTTTTATTATTATTATTATTATTATTTATTTATTTTAGACAATTTGTTAATATGAATGAAAACTTGAATTAATTATACTTATTTATATTTAATTTAGGTATTACGAACTAGATATGTAAAATTATTTAATCAAATAACTATTTTTTAAAATTGTATTTGTTAATTGATAAATTAACAACTCATAATTGATATGTACTCAGAGTACGTTGATAGAAGTTTTGCATTGTTAAACCTGTGAAATTGTGAGAGATAAAAGTTTATGGTTTCATTGGATCTACGTTTTTTATAATAAAGTTCTTAATAAAAAAGAAGGTTTTGATTTCTATCGAGTGGCTCATGCTCATATAATCAACTATAGAAGTGGAGGTGTGCTCATGCTCATATAATCAACTCAAAACTTGGTACCGATTCGGTATCGACGATACCAAATTGGTACCAGTTCGGTACTGGTACCGATTACCTATACCGAAAGTGCTAACCCATGGTACGAACATACGCAAGTTCTTAAATATATTTTATGTTTTTATTAGTATTATCAAACATGAACTTCATGTTTGATTAGAAATATGAGTCTATTATGTATCGGAGTTTGTTTTGAACCAAAGAAAATGACGCAATTAGACGAGGAACAGTTAGAACAACTGGTTAAGAAGTCAAAATATGATAATTTTGTTTTTAAAAACCGTAAACAATACATGAATTTTAACATTTTAATTTCCCAACCCGTGTAACACACGGGTTTTTAACCTAGTGCATAATATACAACTTCCACTTTTTTTTCTTATATTGATGTGTTAAATGCATTGAGAATTTGAGATTTACAGACTTTAATTACCTTTTTCATGAAGCATAATATACAACTTCCATTTTTCTTTTTAATAATTCTCCTTTATTTCTTAATGTAAATATGACTTTTTTTTTCATTACCCTTTTTCTAGTCATACCCATGTCACGTAAAGTTTATAGACATATATAATGATAATATTATCAACGAGATTTATAATAATAATAATAATAATAATAATAATAATAATAATAATAATAATAATAAAGAATATAAGATTACAAATGATTAAAATAATTTAACCAAACATCTGGATTTTAAAAAGTTTTTACAAGTAATTTAACTTGTTTACTACTTCCTCCGTCCCATTATAAGTGTACTAGTTTGACTTTTCAAGTCTTTCTTTTGAAACCTTGAACGTAAATATTTTTGTTCGTATCATATAATACTTGATGAAAATTATATCAATGTAAAATACATTTAAAACCCAATCCATTCATATATTTTACATCAAGTATTATATAACACAAACAAAAATATTGTCGTTTAAAGTTAAACAAAAAAGACTTGAAAAATCAAACTAAGATACTTATAATGAAACGGAGGGAGTATATGAATTTTTTTTGAATGACTACAGACACTACACTCATCTACTCCAACATTTAAACTACTACAAAAGGAAATCCACTCTTATGAAAGTTTTTAAATGAGTGTTTATAAGTTTAAAAATCTATTTGATTCTCATCTCACTATATTATTATAAATTCACATTAATTGTGACTCATAATTATAAACCAAATAGTTAAAATTAGTGTATAAAAGGTATTAAAAAACTCAACCTCGTAAACTAAAAGTTACGAAATTTATTTTTTACAACAATCTTGACCACTTATAAGACATGATTCATGTCTTAAAGGTTTAAAAAAAACTAGGGTTAGAGGTCATTGTAAAACAACAACTTTAATTTAGTTTCAATTTTGGTGAGTCAATTTGAGATCACCAACAAAAGTTCAAGCCGTATTGGTATGATTTATGAATTCCTCTTGAGTAAATTAAAAAAGATAGTAAGTGACATTAAGTTTCTTACTAATTCTTGCATTCAACCCTAAAACAATTCGCATGAGTTTTTCAAGAAACGAAAACATATTTAACAAAAATATTGTTTAAAACTATCAGAACGTACAAAAACCCTAAAAAGCTTATAAATTTAAGTAACCAGACTTAATTATATGTTGCAAAGATGTAGGCAACAAGAACTTGTACATATAAGAAGGAAATTGCACACATATCAGAAGGTCCAAAGCAGAGAGATCAAACCTTTGGTGAAGAGACGTTCGGATATTTTAGAAATAAAATGAAAGTGTACTAAGATATTGGCACGGCTCAATCAGATTAAAGCCCCAAGAACTTTCTAGATATCTGAGTGAACCAGGCCAATATCATAGCTACAATTTCATGCTCCATGAAAGTGAAAAACAAGAGAAGTGAATAAGGAGCCCAGGAGAAAGTTAGAATGTGTTGGCTAGGTATTTAATAGGGAGAAAACCTCCTAACAAGCATTAATCATCCCCGGCTACCAAAACCAGAAAAAAGGGCCACCGCATTTAACTCCTTGTTCTCCTTTGTTTATTTTTTATTTTATTTTTTTGTTAAGTCATAATACATATCAATATATGATACATAGGAATTTATACAAAGGTGTCGTTCGTATTTTTCGTTCCCAGCAATTCGATCAGAGTGTTTCATATGTCAATAAAACTTCAAGTTAGAATGTGATGTAAGAAAATATATATTACTAGTTTTTATCCCCCCTATTACGGGGATGTTTTATATTGTTTTTTCTAATATTTATGTATTTTTTGAATTTATATTTTTTTATTGTATCAAAGTTAATAATATACTTATGGTTTGATGATAAATTGTTTCACAAATAAATGAGATGTTATAACCCGGTTTAAAAGCTATAAGTTTTTAATGAGACCCAAGACCCGATTATTTTTTTTTTTGCTATAAAATTGGTTTTTTTAATTATAAATAATATTTATAAAAATTAATAATATACTTATGGTTTGACAAGACCCAATACCCGTTTATTTTTTTTACTATAAAATTGGTTTTTTAATTTAATGTATATATCTTTTTTAAAATAAATAAGATATTAATTTTTAGTGTATCCTATTTTATAGGATTTTTACATCAATAATTTGGTGAGAATATTTGTTTATTTAATCAATCAATCAATCATACCCAGTAAAATCTCACCGACAGCAAAGCTATAAGTAGGGTCTGGGGAGGGTGGGATGTAGGCACACCGTACCTCTATCCAAAGGAATAAAGAGGTGGCTTCCAGAGAGACCCTCGGCTCTAAGTACATGTGTATGAAGAAAAATAAAGGAAATCAAAGTTTAACAGTTATATAAAAACTACTACTAATTATAATAATATTAATAATAAGATCACAGTTTAACAGCTATATAAAAGCTAATAATAATTATAATAATAATAATAATATATGTAAGGGAAATACCATTATGGTATGTGACCTAAATAAGTTAAGTCTAAGCCCTAAGGTATTCAATTCTCTCTAAAAATCCTTAACTTTAATTCTACTTCTCCACGAATTCCTATCCTCAACCATGTCCTCGGAGAGGTTTAGGTCTATCAAATCATGCCTAATCCTCTCATCCCAAGTCAATTTCGGTCGTCCTCTACCCCTCCTCCCCTCTATAGTAATGTTGTCTACGGATCTAACAGGATTCGTCGTCAGTCTTCTCTTTACATGTCCAAACCATCTCAATCTCCACTCTCTTATCTTGTCTGCTATGTTCGCCACCCCTAATCTCTCGCGAAACACAACGTTTCTTATTCGGTCTAGCCTTGTGTACCCACACATCCAACGTAGCATTCTCATTTCTGCTACCAAGAGAAACCCTTTATTAACTAATAAGGGTAATATGCTTTATTAACAATTAACAAACTAATATAATAATAAGATATAATTTAATTATTTTGATTTAATATTATATAAATAATAATGATGGTCATATAAATTAATATACAATCTATAATATATATATAAACGAAACACAACGTTTTTTATTCGGTCTAGCCTTGTGTGCCCACACATCCAACGTAGCATTCTCATTAAATAATTGTTTATTTAATGAGATGTTATAACCCGTTTAAGGAATATCTGGGTTTGATAAGATCCATACCTATGAATTCGGGTCAAATGCATGAGAAGCCTCCATTTAAAAATCAAGCAAATCTGGTGACTCCAATAAAAGGGGGAGCGGCCACATCACGACACTTAGGATTTTTGGATCTTCGTTTATATATATTATAGATTGTATATTAATTTATATGACCATCATTATTATTTATATAATATTAAATCAAAATAATTAAATTATATCTTATTATTATATTAGTTTGTTAATTGTTAATAAAGCATATTACCCTTATTAGTTAATAAAGGGTTTCTCTTGGTGTATATAAAGGGAAAGATTAATTGACATCAATAACTGAATCACAAACTCATAAAGTAATCGTGTTCCTCTCTTTCCCAAAATAGGTTCTCTCAAGAACCGAAAATCTCATCCTTGACTATACATCCTAAAGGGTACTCGATCAAGATCATGATAAACATATCGACTATATCATTTTCTGTTGCGGTTACCACTCTCTCTTTTGTAACAAGTTCATAGGTTTCGTATTGTATATTCATGTTTTGTATTACTATATTGAAGAACTGATTAGCATGCGAAACTATAGCAAATGATTTAATGATATGTGTTGTCAATCTAACCGTACGTAAAAATATTTCAAGTTAACAAGTACTAGAATAAAAAATAAGATACGACCCACAGGTAAATGAAATAAAAAAAATAATAACTAGCCATTTATAAAACTTAATTTGAGACGTCACCTGCGCGCTTACTTCGGTAGGATACCTTCAAGTGTATCAAGAGATATAAACATAAATGCCCAATAGAAATAGGATTCGATGCTTATAAATTTGTAATGTATTTAAGTAACTCGACAGAGTTACTATCTGACTTTATATATAAGTTTTCTTAGCTCGCCATACCTTATTATAAGAAACATCGACGATCAAATTATTTTTTAAAGATGCATGAATTTGTTCGACGTGATAATAATGTAATCACAAATGGAGCGGATCGGATGAGGTGTGGCACAGTATATCTAGATTTGAAGATTTTGTTACTAATAATGATTGTCTTGTTGCTGTTGTAGAATCCATCCCTATTGATATTAATTATCCACATGTGATTATTACTCTTCTTATACACACATAGAAACCATTATTTACATGGAGGAGTGTGTTTTAAAGGCTATTATGAATTTGAGGCTTATAATGTACATCTTGTTCTCCATCTAAAATGTTTGCTTTCATCAAAACTATTATCTTCCAATTACAAGCAAGATTCAATCACCAAATGGCATACACCAATCAATATTCGCCTAAGGTGTTACATGTCCAATAATCTTTTGTAGTTCATGTACCTAAGCGTGCATATCTCAATGTTGATTTAGTTATGCTACTATTATTACCAGCCATGAAAACATAATCATTGCTAATTAAATTGAACAATGATGTTCTACTTAAACATTTCATTACAATAATAACCGAATCTAACAAATGAATCACTTCTTGATGAGATGTACTTATCACTTGCATAACTTGTGTATACCCGTATCTAGTTGTAGTTTCCGAGATTAGATTCTTTCTGATACCCAGGACATATGAAACATTATCCAATTTTAAACTATTATCTGAACTGAACACGATTTGGCTTTTCAAATACTTTGATTATTTTGGTTGAAATATTGTTGCCCATCCGCAACAATGTATCATCATCGGCATGTTTTAACCGGCTATTCATGGTAAATCTTCGACCAAATGGCTAGTGACTCCCATAGAATGTCTCAGTTTAGGTCCTCTTTGAATGGATCTAACAACTTTACTCGGATCAATCCGTGTTGTTAGCTAACGGAAATCACTAACAACACTCGGATCTCGGATCTTAGTTTGTAAGAAACAAAAGAAAGAAAGAAAGGATTGGCCCTACACTCATATAATAATGACACATAACTGGATTATTAGTGTTTGTTTTGTATGAGGTGATAGAGTGGACAAAAATAAAAGAGACGAGGTACGTAATGGAATTGATAAATTAAAACAAATCATTACCATTCAATGTCATGTTTGTAGTATCTGTTCTTTCAACAATACTACAACTCGATACTTAGAAAACCCTTCCGGCTATTTCATCTTAAAATATTCCTTTTACAAACGACGAAATTTCATTAAACAAATACCTACTAACAAGACGCTAGAGGTACATAATACCATTAAAATGAATGTGAGTAAAGATGAGAGTTGGGCTATTAAAATCTTTTCGATCCAGAAAACTTAGCCTTTTGTACCCGTAATATACTCACATATATAAGTTCGACTTCCCACTACACAAGATTGCGATATACATTACTTTTTAGTCCTGGTTAGGTCGTGACAGCCAACATTTTGCCACGAAAGTAAATGTCAATCGATATATTAAAAAGAGATGCCATAAAAAGCACGTTTGAGAAAACGACCTATAAGGGCTTGTCAACTAAAGTCTAAAACACCTTTTATGACATCTTAATCAAGTCTTACCTAATATTCCTATCTTTTTTAATTAAATTCATTGATAAAGTACAAAAGGAGTGCACCCTTCTTTATCTTTCATTTGATCATATTATATATAAGTAAACCACCACCAAGATTTTAAAAAATAATAATCTATACTATATATAAAGCATGAGTTAGGGACCTTTTAAATTTTAAGAGGTACAAAACTCATTGTTTTATATACAACACATAATGCATCAAAAATTTCAAAACTAAGGATAATTAAGTCTTTACCCACAAATATTACATAACTATCATTCTTTCAAAATATACAAACTTTGGTCACTCAACTTCACTACCTTTTTTGCAAGTTCAATAATAGTTACACAAATGCTCCCTAATTCAAAACCAACTACCTCATGATTTTTTAACGGCCATAACCTTTTTACACGTTAATATTTTTTCAAAAAAAGTACATCATAAAAACGAGCATTTTATTCTCTTTAATTTGGGTATAATATTGCCAAAGTTTTTAGTTTTAAAATTTAACATGTTACGCGCTTATCATTTAAAACAGGGTAAAAGGTCGAGTCGGGCGAGTTCAGGTCATTTGTAAAAATGCAATAGGGTGTGAATGAGTCGATACAAAAAAATGGTTATGGTTCGGGTTCGAGTAGAAATGGGCCAGGTCAAATGGCTCTCGAGTCGGAACGAGTTTGAGGCCAAAATGGGTTGGTTTAAAAAAAATATTACTGTATATTGATTAGGCATGTTTTAGTGTCGGTAACGTGCATTCCCGTCCGGTTACGCATGTTCAATCTTCGATTACACGCAACTGGCTTTGCATGACTTACGCGTCCAATTTTAGGCTACGTGCACACTGTTATCAGGTGACGTATGCACCGACACGGACTATGCATTCCAATGTTGACTTGCGCGCGCGCCCCGCTGCATTGCACGGGTATCTTGCTAGTAAGAATAATAAAAGGACGTTTGCTATTCGAAATTCATTAATTACAAAAAGACCGAGGACAAGTCACCATCTCGGGTCAAAAACCGAGGACATAAATGTAATTTGAACAAGAATATGGTGGTAACTGGTATGGGTAGGGTTGAGCAAAGAGAAGTGTGGATACAAATTAATAAACCATGATCGTGATACTCGCTGTCCTACCAAACTTGTAACCCTTTTGCATTAATGCATGCTACAAGAATCTCTCCCCCTCTCTCTTATTCATTATTATTCACCCATCGAACAACCACATTTATTATTACTAATTTATTATTATTATTATTATCTATCAAACACTTGCTAGATCTCCAGGCTAAAACCCGAGAACATGACACATGAGTGAGATTTGAATTTACGACGTTAAACGAAAGAAACCCGTAGATGAATCTAAGGTAAAATTCTTGACCACCCAACTAAAGCGGTGATAGACGTTGCATTGCTCCATATGTATATGCATTGTAAATACATATCATTACCGATGCGAGCATCGACGATAAATTTGTGTACATGCATGGACTCTGAGCCGTGCATGATTATTAATTGTGCGTGCGTGTGCGCGTATAGTGTATTTATATGTGTATATACATTAGTTAATACATATATACATGCATGTATAATATGTAAAGAAAACGGATGGGGGCTTGCAGGAGGGAATAAATGCAGTGGCAGGGGAATCAAACAGTTAGAAGAAATAAGTGCTGGTGTCTGGAGAGTACAGTGTGACCATTTGAAGAAGATGATGAAGAGCAAATGGGTTGCTCGTGAATAGGGTTCAGATTTCAGACAGCTCCCATCATTTAATTTATGGCCTTGTTTTTGCCTTAGGTTACAAGAAATTATTTACCTATTTTGTACTATTCACTACCAAAAAGGTAATATTTATTTAACCAATTTGTTTTTAAATTAGCACCGAAACCTATATTTATTATAAATACAACAAAATTTGAAATACATAGTTATGTGAAATCAATGTACAGTGCCTTGTTATATTTTGTTTAGTATAAATACATTGAAAGGCCGATTTTAAAACAACATATATGTTATGTGCATATTTTACTAAGGCTAGCATCAAGTATAAGATTTAGATGGGGGATTTTGGTTTAAACTTATGGAACTGGTTATCGAATTGGATTCGTGGTCGGCATTTAATAAAATGTAGGCTGTTTGGCTTACAAGTGTTCAAACCATAAGGATCGATTTGATTTACGGTTTAAATATGAAGTCGTTGTAAAAACTGTACAGATAATATATTTGAAAAGTATATTCAACTACTGATGTATTAGAAATAAATGTTTGGCCTGAAAAAGTCTTGGTATTTTATGGTTCAAGATATAATATTATATGCAAACATCTTAAATATCTTGAAGCCATATTATATGCCAATATGCTTTTCAATATAGTAAATTGGGATGAGATTTTTCCTGAATATCGGTACAGATACTCGTACATGTACTCGTATTTGTATCTGTATATATTTATTGGATACTGATGCATGTACCAAAATTTACTGATTTTAGGTACGTGTATTACGGGTACCGGTACCCGTTAATAATATGTAGGGTCAGGCTAAACTTACCCCCCTGGTTGCTTGTCATACTCCCCCCCCCATGGAAAAACCAACTTTCATATTATCCCTTGAAATCATATAATTACCAAATTAGCACAAAAATAAGGATTTCATATTATTATTTTTTTACAAGTTGCGTTTTTTTTTTATGATTTCGAGTTTAGGGTTTCGGGTTTCGGGTTCGGGTTTAGGGTTCGGGTTTCGGGTTTCGGGTTTAGGGTTTGGGTTTAGGGTTTTAGGTTTTCAGTTTTAGGGTTTCGGGTTTAGAGTTTAGGGTCTCGGATTAGGGTTCGGGTTTTAGATTTTCAAGTTTCGGGTTTATTTTGTAAAAGATAAAGGGGTAAAATAAGGATATTATAAATATATATACTATTAAAATTAAAAAAAGATATTATAAATATTTACAATATTAATACTAAAAAAATAAATTAATAGTAATACTTGATAGTTTTTAATTTGATATATGTAATGCAGATTATTAAGTAAAAAAAATGTTGTAGGGACTAATATGTATATAAATAATGTTAAAAAGTAATAATAAGTTATCTAATAAGTTAAGGGGAGTATATATTTAGTAAAAATGGTGTAAGGGGGTACGCTTAGCAGCACCCTAATATGTAGGGGCTTTTATTGTGTTTCCAACACTTACGACTTAACTTCAAAACAAGATTTTCAAAACCTAATATATTTCAGTTGAATCAGTTCTTTATCGATCTATATTTGTATATTCATATATTGCACATTCATATATATTTATTTCATGTACGTGTAATTGATTGTGTATATCATTGAATAACATGTGTCAACTTACTCTCTTGTTATTCTATATAAATTGAGGAAGTAATAAACAAAGAAAAGGAAAAGGGAAAACGTAAAGATGACTTATAGGGAAGATTAGATGAATGTTAACTTTCTTTGCATAAGTTAATTTTGTTATAAACATTTTGATTGTTGGGCCACACTTAATGGTTTACGCTTATACTATTGGGCTTAGTTTTGGGATATTATATGTAAACCGAAATCCATGATTTCAGTGGGCTTATTATATGGTTAGGCTTAGGGTTAGCATGTATATATATGATATATGTTAACTGTTTTGGGTTGGTCGTTCACGAGAGAGAGAGAGAGAGAGAGAGAGAGAGAGAGAGAGAGGAGAGAAGTGTAGTCATCTTGTAATCATATACAAAGGGCTTAAGCACCCGACGTTATAAATGTGTGTTTTGAAGCATTATCGTGTTCTTATTGTGTTTGTTTGTTTACTTTGAATCAATTCGTTGTTAGATTCCGCCTAACAACGGGTTTACGTGATATCACATTGAAAGATCTTATTACGGGACTTACAATTGGTATCAGAGCCTATAGACCTATTCTAAGCCCGGACTTGGTGATATCATTGATTCCGTATTGTGTTTTGGTAGATCATCTTTGAAGATTTCTGGAAATCAATAAAAGGTTGTTCTTCGTGTTCATCAAGGTTGGTTGAGACTAACTTGGGATAGATTTGATCGGATCATTGGTTTAAATTCAAATCTCCTTATTCTCAGTATTTGATTTTCTTGCCAAGTTTACCAAGTCAAGTTTTAAGTGTTCTCAGCAACTTTCTGATCGTTCTTGGGCTGTATTCAAGGATTCCCGGCATCTCCTGAACCATTTCAGCCAAGATTCATTGTTCTTGGGAAGATTTGTGTGTTCTCGAGCATCTTTGGACGTTCGGCAATCCTGATCGTTCTCGGCCAACACCCAGTGTTCACGGGAAGGTTTAGGAGTTTTCGGTTATTGTTCACTTGTTTTCGGTAAATAATCAAGGTTCTCGGTTGACTTTCAGAGTTCTTGGTTGACTTTCAGGGTTCTCGGACTTTTGGTTTTTGCTTGGGTTTTAAGAGTTTGGCTTGGTTTTCTGCTCCTGGGCCTCTGTCTTATTGGGCCAGATTGTTCTTGGCTATTTACTTGGACAACTTACTTGGACTACTTAGTTGGACTTTAGATTAATATGGACCGATTAACTAATACATCATCAAATGATGCTATACATCAAGAGTTGGACTCAATCATGGGAACTGCTACTCGTGTACCACGTTGACTGCCTCATGAGGGGTCCGTCGAATGAAAGTTCAGATTTAAAAAGTATGTATGGATGAAAGATGCAAAGATTTAGAGGAGCATCGTCCGGGGTCCTCAAATTATTACTTATCAACGAGAAAATGCTGATGAGGTGGTTGTGAAGCCTGTCGAAATGTACGTTGACGCAGATTTTGAGAATATTGAAGAGGATGAAAAGGCTCTTGCTACCTTAACAATGGCACTTTCACCTAAAATTGCCTTGGGATTCAAAGAGCTACAGTCTTCTAAGGCATTATCGAAATCCCTTATTGAAGTGTATGAGGGAAACGAGGATATGAGAAGAAGTCGACAAGATCTGTTACAAAAAAAGTTTAACATGTTCAATCATGTCCTGGGAGAGTCTTTGGAGACATAGCTTCAGAGATTTATATCACTGATCACTGAAATGCGATCCACAAACATAAACCTGACTTCTGTTGAAACAAATAATAAGCTGGTCAACTCCCTGCCACAAAGCTGGGACATGAATGTTGCAATGATTAAGAAGACAAAGGATCTAGCCATGCAAACCCTGTCAGAAGTAATGGCAATCATTAAATCATGTGACACGGATGATAAACAGTGTGCCATAAATCATGCTAATTCTTACAATGCGGCTGGTTATAGTGTTGCTTCTAATAATGTATTAATCTCACAAGACAATTTCTCTATGTTCAAATCCTCTCAGGGTCAGTATGCTTAGCCACAACAGTCTCAAAACAATTTCTCAATGTTTAAGTCTGCTCAAGGTCAATTCACTCAGCCTTCACCATAGCCTACTCCCGTGTTCTTTCCAACAACCTGCTTCTGCAACCAAGCCTCAATCAACTACTACATCCTCTAGTCAGCCTCCCACTCAGGTTCCTACTATTTCAAAGGAGACTTAAGAAAACATTTCCTTGATGGTAGGATTCATGAACTGCTACAATGCCTTTCTCGCTGGAGATCTTGTTCAACATGTTGTAGCTGCAAAGTAGGATCAAATCCATCCTGACGATGTGTAGAAAATAGACATCTCTTGGCAAATAGCCATGGCAGTGTTTCGAGCGAAGAAGTTTACCAAGAGAATAGGTAGAAACAACTGGAATGTGCCAGCTAACCATAAGGTGGGTTTTAACAAAGACACTCTGAGGTGCTACAATTCTCACGAGCCAGGCCACTTCGCTCGTGAATGCGCGAATCCAGCTAAGAGGGGAAACAGAGAAAGGGCATTGGTTCCGGTGAGTAATGCAAAAGGAGATAATGAAACTGGTTCAAATGAGAGGGGGCGGGGATTGGTAGCTCAACAGTTTTCTTGGAATGACCAGTTGACAGCTCTCAACATCAACAATCAGACTGCCAATTTTACCCGGATTGATGTTGCTGAAGAAGAAAACGATGCTAAGGAACAAGTTAAGGATCTTCAATTTGTCTTCATGGCTTTCACTTCTTCCAGCTCATCCGAGGTAAGTTCTAAATTATGTTCTCAATCTTGTGTTAATAAGGTGGATTTATATAAATCTCACAATAGTAATCTGATTAGAGAAATGGGGGGAATAAAACATGAAAACTTCACTTTTAAGAATGTCGAAAAGGCTTTAAAAGAAAAACTAGAGGCACAACAAAAGGATTTTTCTAAACTTCAATCCGACTTTAGCATAAAATGTTGTCACCACTTAGATGCTAACTAGAAAATTGCTGAACTAACCGCCAAATTAGAAGCCTCTAAGTTGGAGATTGCTAAGTTAACTAATAAATTTAAAAATGCCGAATTTAATTTTAAGAAATTCGATGTCTCTAGTGCTGTTGTTGAGTCTATGATTGAAAAACAGCTAAAATGGAAAGAAAACAAGGGTGAGGGTATTGGGTACAGTGTGGTTCCCTCTCCATATAATGACTACTAGGACTTCCTCTTACCAAAGAAGAGGAAGAAATGGAAAATTTTATGTAGTATGGTAAGCCAACTGGAAATGGCAAAGGTGCTCTTGGTTCAGTACAAGCTACCGAATCAACCTCAAGGGTGAATGATACTAATGTGTTTGCTTCACGTGCAGATGAAGTAATTTTTGAGGATTGGACTGATGAGGATGATGATTTACATGTTTTGAATAATAAAGACATTAATTCTAATGTTTCTTTAAATTTTCCTATTTTGAACTCTATTGCTACTAATGTTTGTGTGGGTTCTGTTTTTAAGAGAAAAGACAATCGTGTGCTTGATTTTGTTAAAACTTCTAAAAGGGGTGGTGTGGTTTTGATTAAATATGATAAAATTAAAAGTTTGCATAAATCTTTATCACTTACGTTTGTTAAAGAAGGAAGTTCATGTACTAATTGTAAGTCCAAAGCAGGACAAACCGGATCACACAACAGAACAAGACCAGGAACTGACCATAATATTTTTTATGTTAAAAGGCAAACATGTTTTAATTGTGGCATTCCTGGTCACATTGCAAGAAATTGTCCACACTGTCATTATGTCCCATATTATGGATATCATCAGAGGAATATGCCTCGAAATACCTTCTATAAGTCTACCATTAATAAATCAAGGTATTATGAGGCAAATCCCTCAGATGGTGATTCAAAAAGAAACAAGGATGACAAGTTAAGCTCTCATCAGACCAAGCCTATCATGTTTCAAAAGCGTGATGAAAACTCAATTTCGATCCTGAGACCCATGTCAGCCTCTGAATCAAAATCGTTTTGGAAGTCAAAGTCAAATGTGTGTCCGCAAACTGGAGTCAAAGTCAACCGTTTATGCTAATAACAAAGTTTTAAAACCCAAATAAAAATGGTTGCCCAAATCTCCGGTGTCCAAGACATCGAAAAATTCCTGCTCAATCTTAGATTATCAGGAAGATATGTCATGGCAACCTATGATACGCTTAGATAAATCCGGCTTACCCAACACTAATATGGACTGGGTACCAAAACCTAATTAATCTCGCACATCGTGCAGGAATAGCTATGGAGGAATATAATCGACATTGGTATGTTGATAGTGGCTGCTCCAGGAACATGACATGAGACATCTCCCAACTGCACGACATTCAAATTCTTAATGGTGGGTATGTTTCCTTTGCGGGAGGAGAAAAGGGGAAGATTACACAGAAGGGTACTGTAAGTAATGGTGTTCTTAAATTTGAAAATGTTAACTTTGTTCCGGAATTGAAACACACTCTGCTTAGCGTCTCACAGAGTTGTGATAAAGACTTTTCAACTCATTTCACTAACAATTAGTGTTTAATTTTAAAACTCGGTATGATTATATGTATGGCCCCGGGGACCCTACATTGGACGTTGGATTTACTCATAAACACAGTTCTAAATATCAGAGATAACTAAAACTTTCGTGAAATATAATAACTTCAACCATAATATATTACATAACTTTCAATTCTTGTTTTATCAAACATTTATAGTCATTTAAAAATGAAACATAGTCTTTAAAACATCATAACATTTCCTTGAGATGCCAGTATCTTCGATTCCATGCCATGTGTCCTCATCAAGCGAGCTGCCTCATCCTACTCACCTGCGTGCATACTAAAAATCAGCTACGCTGAGTGAGTTCTAGTAAATCATATAACATACAATACATCCGCATGTTTATACATACGCATCCGAAGATACATATTATATAACCTGCTTACCTTTCTTTCATACATATATTATCATATACTTTCTTTCTTTCTTTTATTTTCTTACATACTTTTATATTAAACCTTACTTTACATAATTCTACCTTTTAAAGAACATTACGCCCTACTGCCTTGAGTATTATTAGGGCCCGGTTCCCTTTCTGCCTCGAGTATTATTAGGGCTCGGTTCCCTTTATGCCTAGAGAATTATTAGGGGTAGGTTCCATTTTCTACCTCGAGTATTATTAGGGTTCGGTTCCCTTTTCTTCCTCGAGTATTATTAGACCTCGGTTCCCTTTTCTTCCATACAACCGTACCATACCGGTCTATATATTCATAATCATAACTTTCATACATACATACATACATCATTCATACATCATACATAACAATCATATCTTTAAACTACCACCTGGGCGGTACATGCAGTATCCGAAGAACGTTCATGCACCGTCAGGCATTCATTCATACATAATCATACAAGGTAAACACTTATCACTTAGGTAAGTGTTTTAACTAATCACATCGAGTATGCACACATCCCCGAAAACATAACAAGGAATGGGGCTAGAAACTCACCTAAATGCGGTTACATTCACCGTTAACGGTAATTCCTTTCTTTAGCTGTGCCCAACTAACTGTATAACAATTACACGTATCAATTAAGGGGGTGTTTGGGATTCCTTATTTTGCCTCCTTATTACTTTTCATTAAGTTAATAAGTTACAAAAGTGTAACTTATGAAACTTTTCCTCTCACAATATAAGCAATCCCAAACACCTTATTACTTTTCAAAAAGTTTATAAGTTATAAGTTGGTGAAAAGCAATCCCAAACACCCCCTAACTATCACTACCCATATCGCGTTTCTAGTTTAATTATAACCCTCAACGAACGGGGGTCCGGTGGCAGCGCCCCTGGCAGCGGGGTCTTAGGGGCGGCAACCCCTAGCAGGGTCCAAGGGGCAGAGACCCTGGCTGGGGTCGAGTTGCCTCATTCGTTAATTATTATTTTATTAGAATTCTTAATTATTATTTTATTCACTAATCATTCGTAATAGCGAATTGCCTCTGATTCGTTATGAAATCTTCCTTAATTCGTTCTCTGGTTCGTTATCTTAACATAGAGAATGGTGAGTAACGAATAACCTGATTTGTTATCTTAATATGACGAATTGGTGAGTAACGAATCTCCTGATTCGTTATCTTAACATAACGAATTGGTGAGTAACGAATCACCTGATTCGTTATTCTGAACATAGCGAATTGGACACATAACGAATTACCTGATTCGTTTGTCATAACGAATGAGCATATGTTCTTATCCAGAATTTGACTCAGGGTTAAAGTCAAAATTTTCAAGAACACCAAACAATCAACAGACACCCGATTCTCAGTTAGACCTCAAATCTTGATCAAATAACACGATTTTGGTATCATTGAACTCGGATTGGCAGCGCCTACAAACCCTAACCACCCAAACATCCAAACATTCGTGTTTAATGGGGTATTTGATTTGTACATATTACGACTCCTTCATACTAACAATTAACCTCTTATATGCTAACGAATTTTAACAGGAATCATTGCGTTTGGTTAGTTTTTACCAAACTCAAACAGATCTAAGATTTCTCAAATGAATCCGAACCTAAACAAACGAGTTTCTATTATAAACGTACCTTAAACTAGTCGATTTACTAACTTGAGCTAGTCTTGATGTAGGTTTGGCTCGTTACGACATTCCATCACTAACAAGCTCAGGTTTTCACCTTCGGATCTTGGTTCGGGATATAGGATGGTGTTTGTGTGTTTTTTTGAAGGTGTAGGCTATGGTGTAGAGATGGATAAGCCCATGGATCTAAGGCCCATTCCATCTCTTATTCCATCTCCTAAAGTCCAAGCCCACTCTCTTATAGTTTATTATCTAAACCGATGCACGACACATTATTGAATAAACGAAATTTCATTTATTATTATAACCGAAAATAAGATGTTACATTATACTAGAAGATTGAGTTCTTGTTCGATCACAAAGAAAAGATAATGCTTACGTGATCGACATGAATAACAATGTTCCTGATGAAATCACGTGTTTATTTTCAAAAGTTCGGAACATAATTCCATGCTCTAGAATCGTCGTCTTGGTCATGCAAACATTAAAAAATAAAAATGTCTGGCCAAAAATGACATCGTGTGTGGTTTGTCAGTTAAAGATTTTGTAACAATTGAGAAATGTGTAGCTTGTGCTTTAGGCAAACATCATCGTAAATCTCACAAGCCAAAACTGGTTAATACTATTTCCTCGGTTTTTCAATTGCTTCATATGGATTTGTTTGGTCCGGTTCATGTATTGAGTCTTTCTCGCAGTTCTTATTGTCTTGTTATTACTGATGACTACTCATGTTTTACTTGGGTGTTTTTCTTGTCAAATAAGAGTGAAACAGCAGAACTGATAAAACGCTTTGTGGTGCTCATAGAGAATCAACTAAATCTAAAGCTAAAAGGAATTCACCGTGACAATGGCACAGAGTTCAAGAACTCAACATTGAATTATTTTTGTGCCGAAAAGGGAGTATTTAGACAATACAGCTCAGCTCTAACACCGCAACAAAATGGAGTTGCCGAGAGACATAATAGAATTCTAATCGAAGCTGCAAGAACTATGTTGTGTGATTCGAAACTACCTTTGTTCTTCTAGGCTGAAGCAGTCAACACCGCTTGTTACGCTTAAAATCAGGTGTTGATCAACAAATCACAAATGAAGACTCCCTATGAAATTGTTTATGGTCACAAGCCTACTATTGCACACTTTTGAGCTTTTGGATGTCCGTGTACTCTACTAAATCTCGAAACGACTCCAAAGTTTGGAGCTAAGATGATGATTGCTACTTTGTTGGATAAGTTGGTCGAACTGCCTACAAAGTCTACAACAAGACAACAAAGCAGATAGTGGAATCCTATGACGCGTGCTGTCTAGAAGAGAATAAGACTGATGCTCGTGTCGGTCCAGATTGGTTATTCGATTATAATGAATTGTTTAAGGTTTTTAATGTGTTTCTATTTGTTGATGCATAAAACTCAAGTGCAGGGATTTCAAATGTTGTTATTGAAGAAAACTACCTCTTTACTGATCTTTAAAAGTCTCCAGTGCTGAGTATAGACCCATCAGAATCATCGGATATTGCTCAGCTGTTGTTTGCAAGTCAACTGGAAAGTGTTACTAAGACAGTGTCTTCACAATAATCTCCTGAAGTATGTGAACTACACACCACTGAGACTTCTGCAGCCGATGGTTCATCAGTTGAGGGGGAGAGTGCCATTCGTCAAAATTTTGGTAGCACTCTATTCCCAGATATCATACCAAATGAGTGCATTGCAAGTACTTTGTGCTCGCACAGTACTGCGGCATCTGGATGGAAGAACCCTCTCTTTGAAATCCTTGAAAATCCAACAAATATACCTACTGTCAGTTCCATTCCTGATCATTCTATTCCGACAAGAATTCAACGGGATCATCCAATAAAAAATGTCATAAGTCCCCTTGAAACAGACGTCTCAACTTGAAGTCAGAAAAGACACATCAACAGTTATTTATTTTCTTGTTTCATCTCTCAGATTGAACCTAAGTCCGACAAAATGACTTTACAAGAACCAAGTTGGGTGGACGACATGCATGAAGAATTGAATCAGTTTGAGAAACTCAAGGTTTGGAGATTGGTTGAGTTGCCCGTCGGGAAGAAGGCTTTAGATACAAGATGGGTTTTTCGTAACAAGCAAGATGATACTTGGGTTATTGTTCGAAATTAAGCGCGGCTTGTGGTTCGTGGTTTTCGTCAGGTTGAGGTTTAGATTACACTGAAGTGTATGCTCCAGTGGCTCATTTTGAGGTCATTTGAATTTTCTTGGCATATGCTTCCTATATGGGGTTCACGGTTTATCAAATGGATGTTAAGACAGTATTTCTATATGGAGAACAAGGAGGAGATTTATGTGGACCAGCCACCGGGGTTTGTTGATTCAAAGCATCCTACTTACGTTTACAAGTTAGACAAATCTCTCTATGGTCTTCATTAAGAGCCTCGGGCATGGTATGCAACTCTGACGGATCATCTACTAGGACATGGGTACAAGCGAGGAACCATCGATCAGAATTTAATCCTTAAAATAGTTGGGAAAGATCAGATATTAGTTAAGATTTATGTGGACGATATCATTTCGGCTCCACTAGTACTGCTCTATGTTATGAATTTGAACAAGTAATGAAGCAGAGATTCGAGATAAGTTCGTTGGGGGAGATGACGACAATTCTGGGATTACAGGTTCGTTAGAGTTCGAAAGGAATTTTGCTACATCAAGGGAAATACGTCGAGGAAATGTTGGAAAAATTCGAGTTCCAAGATTCCAAGAGTACGACGAATTCTATGGCGGAAAGACCTCTTCTTTCATCTGATCCTGAAGGGAACTCTGTAGATCAAACATACTATCGATCGATGATCGAATCACTGATGTATCTCACTGCCAGCCGTCCAGACATCATGTTTGCAGTTTGTCAATGTGCGCGTTTCCAGGCTAATCCTAAACTTTCTCATTTAATTGCTCTTAAAAGTATTTTTAGATATATGAAAGGGCAACCAAAGCTAGGTCTTTGGTATCCCAAAAACTCAGTATTTGATTTATATGCTTTTGTTGACAACAATTATGGAGGTGATGATATTGACTGGAAATCTACGTCTGATGGATGTCAATTCTTGGGTGATCGACTTATTTCATGGAAATGCAAGAAACAACAAATGGTATCCACATCCACTGCTGAGGCTGAGTATGTTGCTGCGTATGGCTATTGTTCACATGTTATCTGGATGCAACACCAATTGCTGGATTACGGTTTGGAATTTCTTGACACTCCAATCTTTTGTGATAATGACGCTGATATTGCTATTGTTAAAAATCATGTTCAGCATTCTAAAACCAAGCATATTTACATAAAAATTCATTTTATTCGTAACTGTTACGATCGAAAATTGATTCATCTTGAACAAGTTCACACTGATAATAATGTGGCAGACTTATTTACAAAACCGGTCGGAACAACCAGATTTAATGTGCTTGTAGGGTTTCTTAAAATGCTTCGTCTCGTCGATTGAATCCTTTTGCGGTTAAACTTGTACATAAAGGTTTTTTTTTCTTTATGGTAAATTTTTTGCACAACTTTAGGGGGAGAACATTTAAAAATATAAAAAGAGTGTGTGTGTGTTCTTATAAAATAAAAAAATTTAAAGTATGTTAGCACTCTTTCTCTTAAAATGTGTCAGTTACCTAAGTTTGAGGGACATATAAGTGTATATGTTTGGTTTTGTTATCTACTTGTAGACATACGGGATAGCCACTCACCTTAAGAATGAAACTGACTGGGGCGACTATTGTGTGTTTTGTTTAATTATTTCGATTAAAATGTGTCGGTTACTTAAATTCGAGGGACATGTAATTTTATATGTTTGGTCCCGTTATCTAATTGTAGATATATGGGACAACTATTTACCTGAAGACTAAAAGTGACCGGGGCGACTGAATGTAAAATGTTTTCTTGATAACTACATGGGAAGTGATGTGATTATTCAGTTAAAAGCTTTTTAGAAGCTCAAAATATTTTCAAATGAAAATTTGATCCAACATTTGGAAAATGATAAATAAATTAATTTTGTGTACCTAACGTGTGAAGTTACTAGGCTAAAAAGGTTTTTGAACAGTCATTGATTTCTATGGTAGCTTTCCATGATGTGTAAAGTTGAGGTAATATAAACTAAATCAGCTAAACTTACTGTGGGAAATCATTTTGAAGACGTGTGCATGTCTCTAGATACATCTCTCTGAATGATAGGCAGAAAAGTAATTACCCAGTCATACACGAGCCTGTTAATGTCTTGATCACCAAAAATATTATGTTTCTTTGTTATTGCGTTAAAAAAATTATTTAATATTGTGTCATATTGTTTTTAAAAAAGGCTTATTGTGTCATAAGTCATAAACACCTTGAATGTAAGGCATGTAAGTCCGGATGGCTTGTAAGTCCAACGTTCAACCTTAAAGCTTAAATTTTTTTGTTTGTATAAAGAAAATCTTTTGATCAAGTTCTAGGGGATTGGAGTCAAATTGGGGTGATCTAGGGAAAGCGAAATACGCTTTGAGAAGAGATAAGAGGCATCACGCATCTATAATTTATGTCCATCTAAGCTTTATGCCTAACTGAACCTAATTCGTATCACCGAAACAATGAAAACCATGCTAAGTATCTTAATACCTGCTATCAATCTGTTTCTCTATGTCATGATAATGCTGAAAATGAATCATTGAGAAAACATCTTAATTAGTGTGACTCCATGTTCGTATCATTTTATAAAATTTTGCATGTTTATCAAAACTGAAATTTGAACCCAAATATGTTAGAATTACAGAAGGCTGGGTGGTTAAATTACTCTGTTTTGATTTATTTTTGTCTTTATTTTATTAATCTGTTTTTATTTTTTAATTTTTTATTCGTCCTGTTTTTATCTCATGTTACTCTTGTCGAAACAAACGCTTTAAGAAATCGTTTTAAACATGGATCGTGCTTATGTTTTCAGCCCATAAAATGTGCTTATAATAGTTGTGTTCTCAGCCCAGTCAGGTTGGCCCAAATGTAATTATAAATTTATGTTCTCAGCCCAGTCAGGTTAGCCCAAATGTGCTTATAATAATTGTGTTCTCGGCCCATCGGGGTTCTCGGCCAAGTTCAATGATCTTTGAAGTTTAAAAGGCATCTGTTTGATCCCATTTTAACTCGTTCTAATCAATATCTTAGATCTAATCCAGATCTATATGTTAATATTAATTACACGGATCTAACTCTCGAATACCTTAGTTCGATTGCTATTCATATGTAGTATATATTATCAATAAGTTTAACGTGAAGCTTGAGAGAGAGAGAGAGAATACTTTAAATCTTTCTGAATAATATTAATTCTCTCAAAACTTCCACACTTTACAAGTGAACAGTGGTTCACTATTTATAGAAGACGATCTGGTTCGCTAACATCCCCTAGCGAACCAGCATCCCCTACGTTACATAAATTAACTTAACGAACCACCCCCTGACTCGTTAACATCCCCTAACGAATCAGGAGGGAATACATTATAATGTCTTAGTTCGCTAACATTCCTAGCGAACTAGACTTAACCTTAACGAACTAGTCTTAGTTTGCTAACATTCCTAGCGAACTAGACTTAAACATAACGAATTAGACTAAAATAAACATTAAATATTACATTTAAATATCAAATAAACATTAATGATAATTACAAAGACTCTAGACGCAAAACCGTGCACTAACAGACACCCCCTCGTCTTGAGCTCTTTGTCTTTAACTTATTTGAAACGCTTTGTCTGCCAATCTCTGCAACTATGAATCCCATGTTCATGGCATACACGAACGACACGTTGGAATTGCATAGCCAGGTCGTAATCTTCTTGGCATTCAAACAAAATCTGCTTCCTGTGTAGCACGTCATTGTCTGTCTCTGATAAATTAACCAACCACATCGGATCGATTATCTTGATGAGCTCAGTCTGTAGTCCTCGACCACGAACAATAACGGCCTCGCCAGTACGATTGTCATAGTACCAACGGTTGAAAGACAGTTGAATATCTTGAGGCACTGTCTTCACAGGAACCCTTCTCATTGTCTTTGGTGGCTTCACTTTCAAAACAAGTTTCTTCCAGCCGGTCCTTGGATCAATCTCATCAGTACGTTTACGTCTTGGGACCTGGGGCTTGAAGAATTTGAAGCCATGATTGACCTCGAACAGTAAGTGTTGATGAAACCACTCAGCAGTTCGGTTACCCCCACGATTGATAAATGGACGTCTCGCGAGGGTGCGTACGTCCCAACGCGGTAATGTTAAAACATCCATTATCCTCTCGTAATATTGGACACCTTTTTCCCATTTAACAATACATACCTTAAGGTCTGAATCGTAGAGCCAGGAGACAATATCACCATGTACCTTAGAAACAGTCTTGAAGGTAGTCATCTGATTTACCTCAATCCAAGCAGCAGCTGTATCCTTTCTTTCTTTATCTACATACCGATAAGCACTGATGATCTTACCCACTTTCTGGCGTTTGAACCATCTTTCAATGTCATCATCAGTCACTTCTTTGAGTGAAGGAACAGTCCGTTGCACAATCTTCTCCAGTTCATTCTCAGTCTCCTTAATTACGTCTTCATTAAATACCGGAGCATCTTGATCAACATTTGCGTGTTGATACAAGTCCGGGTACTCTTCAGCTGTCACATCCTCCATTTCAATCTCCTCGTTCTCATAAATAAAATCTGTATTCATAAATAATGGATCAACCTCCATTTCTTCCTCATTGATCACTTCGACATCGGGCTCAGTCTCTAACTCAGTCAACTGATCGTCATTCAGCCCAAGCAGAATCGAAATCTGCTCCCGTGTCAAAGATCTAACCACAGACTCACCGATCTGTATCTCATCTTTGTTCACCATACTTCTAACCATTCCCAATTCATCAATAAATATCACCGTGTTAGCCTCAATCATTTCTATTGGCTTGGTTGCTGTTGGATCTTGATATGAAATTATCTGCTTGTTCGAATCATCAGCGCCACTGACATCAGCACCAGAGGATGAACCGTGCGATTGTTTAGGCTCACCTCCTGCATCAGACTCGTCAGGATTATCATCATTATTTTTGAGTTTCTTGAGGGCATTTCTTTACAAGTTAATTGTAAAATTAACTCATCTTGTTCTTTTAATTTCACCCCCTGAGACTCAACAATCACACGCAACGACTTGGTCTCTTTCTGACAGAACGAAATATAGCTCATCATTTTTCGTTGATTCTCCATGAGTCGTTCTTGATTGAGTCGGTCAGCTGCCATTTGATTTTCATATAAATGTAGCAGATTAAGCAACATTTCCGTTTGACGTCCAGGTGACAAATTGTATACAGATGGATGAACTGGTTGAATAGGTCCCTGAGGCCGAGTGATTCTCATGAAAGAGACGTCACTAGGCGGAGGCGGAGGAAAAGTAGTTGTTGGCAGAGGGGAAGGTCCATTGAAGTGGTGGAAGAAACAGTTGACAGCACAGCAGGAGGCCTCGGTATTTCGGTCAACGCCATTTGAGGAATTAAACCGAGCCTCTCATGTGACACCATCGTCGTTGTAAAGGTGAGCATCGGAGTGCTAGTAGTTAGCAGCACCGCCGAGCATTGAGTAGTTGATTGACGTGGTAGTGGTGTTCCAATAATTACCCCAGCCCCAGCAGACACACGGGGCTTCTTCGATGGTTCATCAGTAACTACCGCTTTGCCCTTTCATTTTCGTTCTAGCTGAGCTTTCATGGTGGCAGCTAGGGCAGCATCGACTGCATCTTGTTGTTCTTTCAGAGCTCGCTTACCAGCTCCATCATCACCATCATCATTGTTACCATCATCATCTCCACCATCATTGTTCCCACCTTCTCCCCCTTCATGCTCGGAATCCGAATCATCATGGATCCAGCGCTCATTAGGAGGACATACGTAATCCGAATTGATTACATGACCAATCATCCGTTTGTCCTGTGGCTTGTCTTTTTTATATATTAACATACGATGCACCGTTTCAGCTTTCATATGTTCCATATCAAGAATATCGTTCACCAACGATCGATCAATCACCAAATTCGGTATCAGGTCCTGAATAATTAGCTGTAAAAAGCGTGGATACATTAAGAACTTCTTCGACGGTAGAGTTTGCTAAACTTGCTCTTTCAGATGATCAAAGATAAGTTCTGAGTAGTTGAATGGTTTGTTCAGGATTAGGGCAACAAACGCCGATTGTAAACTTAGTCTGCATTCATCGAAACCACCTCAACGTCCACTCAAGCAATGAAGTAAGACATGCATCAAATACTTGTATGGTGGACACAACCCATTCTTGTTCAACATGGACCGACGAATATCACCCCCATAATTTAATCGTGTGAATAATCCCCTTACCAGCGTCCTGTCAAATTCACTCGGATAATCATCACTATCGTCAAATTGAAGTACCCGACGAATGACCTCAACATCAATCATAATGGGAATCTGATTGATTGTAGCTTGAACCCAATTATTTTCTACAACATATACCGCCGTGTTCCAAAATTGTCTGATTATACTATGATACACCTTATGTTTAGCAGTGATTGCATAATGTATCTTCGAACGGCGTAAGAAATTCAACATAGCTCCGAACGTCCTTAAATCAGCCACATCATGATCGACATAAGCACAGATGTTGTGCTTCTTATCGAACGGTAATAGAATCATTTCGACTTGTTGAGCTTGTTGTTGTGGTTGTTCTTGACAAGGTCGTTCCTGTGGTTGTTCTTGTTCAGCCATGATTTACTGTATAAATAAAACCAATATGAGAATAGATATCACAAAATATAAACAAAAGATATGTGTAATTAATCTAGTTACACGTATTAGACAATTTAAATCCTTCAATTAAATTAAATGAATATTAAATTTAGTTAACTAATTTTATTTAGACCTTTTTTTTTAATGTCATTCGTTAAGAATCACACTGATTCGTTATACAAAGATAACGAATCAGGCGATTCACTATCAAGTAAATAACTTAACGAACTGGACCTAGCGAATCACTATTTAATTTTAACGAACTAATCTCTAGTTCGTCATATTTTAAACGAATCAAACTCTGATTCGTGTGACATCTTATTCGCTAAGCTAGTTCGTGTAAAATCTTAACGAATTGGACACGAAACAGTTCCAATTCGCTAAGACTAACGAATGGTCATAATTAAGACTTTTTCTTTGACTTCACAAAGTCAAGGTCAAAATTATCAAGAACAATAATAGTCAACAACTTAAACCCAGATTTAATTCGGCCATAACCATCGTTGAACCATCAAGATAATCAGCTTGTTAAGCTCGGAAACACACTCGTTAATGTAGGTGAATGAGATTGAGACTCATTACCCAAATGTGTTAATAATCAAACGAACCAACAGTGAATATCAAGAACACATAACAATAATTAACCCAGCAAACAATAATCAAATATTGATTAGAGTCCACCAAGGGTATCAGAAAGTGATTCCGATCAAAATGATATCAAAATCAGACAATTAAAAACATAAATTATACACAAACGAGTTTCAAAGGTTCAAAACCCTTAAACCCTTAAAACTACATAATTCAACAGTTAATTCATTGTCATTTTTGACGAAAATGATATCGCCAAGAACATTTATACCTTAGAAACTCAAATTGATCTTTGAAATGTTCAAACTTAAAGATCGAAAATATCAGAGAGAATTTGAACAGTTTCTGAAAGATGAAGAAAGAAGACGAACAGTAGAATACTATTCGTTATCTTGTCTTATATAGCAGTGCACGAAACCCTTGGCACAACTTGCACGAATCAGACGATTCGTTTAACTTAAAGTTAGCGAATTAGCCCATTTGCTAACTCAATTCGTTACCTTATGTTAGCGAATCACAATGTGATTCGTTAAATTAAAGATAGTGAATCAAGACATGATTCGTGTAATGATTCGTTAAATATGTATAACAAAGGGATGATTCGTTACAGAGTGCGGAAGCGAATTAGATTAGCGAACCAGAAGCTAGTTCGCTAAAGAATCATCTAGTTCGTTAACCATACATAACGAATTGGATTTTAGCCAATTAAACCCTTTTATTTAACTTTAAAGTAAATAATTAAATGAATGAATAAATTAATGAAATAAATAAAGAATTAAATTAAATCAATAAGTTAAATTATCGAGAAACCCTTATATCCCGACAACCTAATACGTTAAAATTGTTTCAGATTACCGAAACTTAACTTAAAGATTTATTTAAGTATATTGTATAAAGAAGACGAAAATATTTTTGGAATTTTGTAAAAATTTAAAGAATTAAAGAATGTATTTACAGAAAAAATATCCGAACCATTAAAAAAATAGACAATCTTTTTGTATTTTTCAATGATTTTATCAAAAACAGTACATATTTTTGTAATTTTGTTGAGTTTGAGCAGAGAATCATATTGACCAAATTGCCCTTTCATCATAGTTTTGTATTTCAGCGATATTATGACTGGCGATAAGTCGGTCATTGGTATTGTTGTCCACATAAATCTAATATCACACATTCAAGTATTTTTTTGATATGATTAAATAGTTCAATTAGAGCACAGAATATCAGAAATTATTAGCCTCTAATCTTGATTCAAGCTTAATTTGATTTTTGCCAAATAACCCCAACTTGACTTAAACCATTATATTGTTTGATCAAAATTTTGATACCAATTGTAGAAATTTTGAGCAAAGCATCAAATTTCCTTTACTGTGAGTGAGTATGCACGAGTCCATCTGTCGGCTTACATACATTGTATCCCCTGGGGTCCGTTTCTTAATGGTATTAAGACGCACGCAAGGGAGGAACAATTGTATGACTAACAGCGGATTTTGATCAAGTCAGTAATTTAAATTGTACGAAGTACAGCGGTGATCATGTTTAATGACTTTGGGTTTGCTCTAGAAAGCGAGTGAAATATTCATGCATATGAATCCCCAGATGGTTAAGCCGCATAAAGACTCACAGTGTCCAGAATCTTAACGCTTGTTATTTGCTTTATTTGATTTTTGGGTGATCAACAAATATAAGGCTTGAGTATGACTGGTTATTACATTTCTGCCATCCTCACCAAGACTTTTGCTAGAGACTAACACCCCTTTCAATTTGGCGTTTCTTTATGTTTATATCACATACTTTACTCTACTGGGTTGTTTTAAGACCTACCAATGCACCAATGCAATTAAGCACACAGTCTTTTAAGCTTACTTTTTGCTGAACTTGGGGTCAAGAAAATCAATGTACTATCATTTTCTCTTTTTGCTTCAAAAACTCAAAATTTTGAGAAGCATAAAAAATAAATAAAAGATAAATTTAATCGCCCCAGTTAACTTAAGAGAATAAATAAATGGCTAACCATCAATTCACAAGTGAATCATAGGACCAAGACATGCAAGCATGCTTTACAAACTTAAATAACCGACGTAATTTTCAGCGAGAAAATAATCTAAAAATCTTTTTGGATTTTCTCTATACAAACTATAAAACACAATATTTTTGTCTTTTTCAAATTTCTTATAAACAAAATAAACTTCACAATCTTTTTGGATTTTCAGAAATTTCTGTACAAAAACATAAATCACATTCTTTTTGGTTTTTCAAGATTTTAAAATGTTTTTGATTTTTCTAAATTTTAAAGGAAAAATATTAAAGAACAAAAATCACAATATTTTTTGAATTTTGAAAAAAAAAATTTTTTAATGTTTTTGGATTTTATCTATACAAGCTAAAAACACATTCTTTTTGAATTTTCTAGAATTTTCACCCCTAAAACCTAAAACATAAAAAATAAGACTAAATTTATAAAGCAATTAAAAGATAATTATCCTAATTTTAGGATCTCAGCAAGGGTCTTCAATCCATTTAAACCAAGCAAAAAAGTAAAAAGTGTTTTATCAAACGCTTTGGTAAATAGATCGGTTTTTTGAAAATCTGTATGTACTTTCTCAAGATCAATTAATTTCTTTTCATAACAATCCCGTATAAAATGATATCGAATCTCGATATGTTTCGTTTTAGAATGTTGTACGGGATTCTTGGTGATACTTATAGCAGCAGAATTATCAATCAAGATGGGAGTAGTAAGAAACGTCAAACCGTAGTCGCGAAGATGTTGTTGTATCCACAAAACCTGAGAACAGCAACTCGAGGTTGCAACATATTCAGCTTCGGCGGTTGAAGTAGAGACCGTTGTCTGCTTCTTACACTGCCAGAAAACAAGCCGGTTTCCTAAGAATTGACATCCTGCAGTCGTTGATTTGAAGTTGATCTTGCATCCTCCATAATCTGAGTCTGAGTAGGCGGTAAAATCGAAAGTATTATATTTGGGGTACCATAACTCGATGTCAGGATTTTCCCGTAGATATTGTAAAATACGCTCGACCGCTGCCAGGTGAGTCACTCGGGGACTAGCTTGGTACCTAGCACACACACAAACAGTAAACATTATGTCGGGTCGTGTAGCAGTTAAATACATTAGAGAACCAATCATAGCACGATAAAGGGTCGAATCAAAGGTATCCTCCAATTCATCCGGTGATAAATTGTGACCCACTGGAAGAGGAGTTGAAGGGATTTTTCCAGCAGTTATCTTGAATCGGCTCAAGACGTCGTTCACATATTTTGTCTGATGAATGAAGATTCCCGTATCAGATTGATGAACCTGCAGCCCTAAAAAGAAATTCATCTCTCTCATCGAGCTCATTTCGAACTTGGTTTGCATGGACTTCTCGAACTCCTTACATAAAGTGTCGTTTGTAGACCCAAAAATAATATCATCAACATAAATCTGGACTAGAAGAAGATCATCACCAACAGTCTTATGAAATAAAGTGCAGTCAACAGTTCCTCGTTTGAAGCCATTATCAGTCAGATGGTCGGCGAGCGTGCCATACCAAGCTCTCGGGGCTTGATGTAGACCGTACAGAGCATTGTTTAAACGGTAAACATGGTCTGGATAACTGGATCTTCAAAACCAGGTGGTTGTTGAACAAACACTTCCTCATGTAGTTCACCATTGAGTAAAGCACTTTTAACATCCATTTGATAGACCTTGATATTCTTGTAAGCAGCATAAGCTAGGAAGATTCGAATCGACTCTAATCTTGCAACTGGAGCATAAACCTCAGTATAATCAATACCCTCTTGCTGATGAAAACCTTGCACCACTAGACGTGCTTTGTTTCTGACAATCACCCCTCGATCGGCCTTTTACATTTAAATACCCACTTAGTCGGAATAGCTTTCTTGACTCTAGCAGGCACACTATTAAATCCCAAGCACCCAATCGTGCAAACTGCTGTAATTCCTCTTGCATAGCTTCTACCCAAGAAGGATCATCAAGTGCCTTACGAGCTGTTGTTGGCTCAACTTGAGATAGAAAGCAATTGAATTTAGCAATATTCACAATTCCCGAAGAGTGTAAATTCGTGTAAGCACACAATACGTTATTTTCGCTTGACGAAGCAACTTGATGACGTGTTCGAACGCCCACATCAAGTTCTCCAATGATATTGTCCTGTGGATGATATCCATGAATCCGAAGAGTAGGATTTTCAGGAACAACAACATTATCAAATAAATTAGTGTAATGTTCACCCAATTCGGGAGATGAAACATTATCACTATCAAGATCATTAACTTGAATCTCAGCTTGATCATCATCGGAAGAAGTAGAAGCACTATCAATAACAACTGGAGGAACAACATGGGAGTCTTCAGTTGGAGTATCTGGTTGAACTTCAACTGCATTTGAAATAGAAGAGCTTGGAATGTTCAAATGTTCTTCAAAGTATGCTCTAACCAGATCTTCATCAATGTGATCAGTCGAAGGAGTAAAAGAGTTAAATAAACTATCGTAGTCAAACATCCAGTCTGGACCTTTCCCTTTAGAAGGAGTTGTGTACTTTTGACAGTCCACATGGTACTATTCTTCAACACAGCCAGATATAAATTAAATACTCTTTTCCTTGGAGACGCATATCCCAAGAAATATCCTTCGATAGCCTTTTCATCAAATTTACCCGATTCCTTCTTCAACATTGTACACGGACATCCAAATGGTTCCAGGTACTTTAAATTAGGTTTTCTGTTATTTAATATTTCATAGCTTGTCTTCTTGTGTCGCTTTACTGTTAGAACCCGATTAAGTGTATAACAAGCTGTGTTCACTGCTTCATTCCAAAATTGAATAGGAAGCTTTGAATCAGCAAGCATTGTACGTGCAGCTTCAATCAGAGTTCTATTTTTCCTTTCAGCAACATCGTTTTGTTGTGGTACATAAGGTGCACTATACTCTCGGTGAATTCCCTTTTGAATACAAAAGAAATCCAAAATAGTGTTTTTGAATTCAGTACCATTATCACTTCGGATTCTCCTCACCTTTTGTTTATACAGTGATTCTATCTTAGTAATAAGGTTTTGTACCAAAACAGGTGTTTGATCTTTTGAACTCATAAATAACACCCATGAATATCTTGAATAATCATCTGTCACTACCAGACAATACCAGTCTCCAGAAATACTCGCACAATTCACTGAACCAAACAAATCCATATGAAGTCGTTCAAGAGGAGTATTAATGGAATTCAATGACTTAGAAGGATGTGTCTTCTTCATCTGCTTGCCCTTCTTGCATGCAACATAGTGATCAGATAACTTAAAGTTCTTTAACGAAACACCCTCAACTAAATTATTTGCCATTAAATAATTCATCTTTCGAACATGAATGTGACCCATTCTTCGATGCCATAAAATCGAGTCTTTCTCAGTTGCTTTCGAGACAAAACATGTTTCGATCGATGTTGATATCTTAGAACTCATGTTTAAGACATAAATATCATTTGATCGTGGTGATCGCATGACAACCATGTCCTCGGGAATAATAAAACCCGGTTTCAAGATAAGACACTCTTTGTCAGTAAATATTGTAGTGTACTTTTTATCACAAATCTGCGATACACTCAATAAGTTATGATCAACCTTATCACAATAATTTACTTTTTCAAATGTAATGTGACCATTTGAAACATCACCCTCTTGTGTGATCATGCCCCCAGAATTCCCAGGAAACGCTACATAACCCCCTTGAATATTTCTTAAGTTGATTAATAGGTCGAGATTTCCAGTGATATGACGAGAACATCCGCTATCCATGATCCAGTTCTCACCAGAAATGGACTTGGATGAACCCTACACATAAACAAAAGTGATTAGTTCAAAAAGGCAGCCCAGGCCTCAGTCTTGGGCACCTTTTGGTTTTCTCTTTGATCATTAACTTTAACAGTTTTCAATTGTTGTTCAGCCACTTGTGAATAAGTTACTGGCTTCTTAGACTTACGTCTTAAGTATGCTTCCTGAACAATGTTTGAATTCCTGTTTTGACATATAGGTTCAGTTGGAATGAATTTTGGTTTCACTTGACCATGTGTCTCATTGATATGAAACACCTTCTGAGGATTCACATCAGAGAATAAAATATGAGGATCATAAGCATATGACACAGGTCGTTTCAAAATCTCCTTAACCATTGGAATTTGCTTAGATTTGTCCTTGATAAAAGGATGAAGATTTTGAAAGTTCTGTTGATTACAATTCTTCACAACATGACCTTGTTGACCGCATAAAAAGCACGTTCGCATGTCCACATAATGATGTTTAGAAGAAATTGGAATAGATGATTGATGATGACTCACATTTTTAGTCATGATCTTAGCAAACTCATCAGATAATTCAGACTTCTTATTTAAATAAAAATCTAAATTAGAACTGTTTGAAAAACTTTTTAGTGTATCTATTCCAGTTGACTTAACAAAGTTAATTTTCTTAGCTTGTTTTAAAAATTGTTTTGCCTTAGTCAATGGATCAAATTGAACTGATGTTTTTGTTTGAGCATACAAACGTTCAAGTTATTGAATTTTTGAAGTTTCATTGACAAAAACACCCTCAATAAGTTCAGGTTTGATAATACTTATTGGAATATCTTGTTTAGTGAACATTGTGTCCATTCCCTTTAACTTAAAAACTCTAGCCGCAGATGGCTTAGAACTAGAAGGATTAATGAAACGCATTAAATCCTCATCAGAAATTTTTGGTTTAACTGACTTCTTTGCCTTCATAGAGTTCACTTTCTTTAAATTTTCCTTTTTCTCTTGAGGTTTGTGTGAACCATACACTGCTTCCTCAAATTCGTGAGGTTCGCACAGAATATGATTAGAACTGGGAATGTTCTTATTCTTGTGTATAATCTCTGGTTCAAACACATCCTCGATAATGAACTCGTCATTGTGTTCAACAAACACCTTTTTGCTTTAGACATGAGATTTTTGAGGAGCAACTTGGGGTTTGACAATTTCAGGTTTAACCATTTTAGGTTTCTCAGAAATCACAGATTCCTTTTGAATCAAATCCTCTTCTTTTCTTGCAAAAGGATTAATTTTATAATTATTATGAAAAGGTGGTGGAATTTCAACAAAACCAATACCTTTCTTAGAATCTTTTTGTTTTCCAGAAACTTCAATAATTTCATTCAATAAAAATGAAGAATTTCGAAATTTACCCAACTTGTTCTTCAACTCAAGAACCTCATTCTCAAGCTCAGTTATCTTAGAACGATGTTTCAAGATTTCCTGAAAATTTTGGTCATTAATGGTCATTTTCACAGATAACTCGGCTTTGAGATCATGATTACTTGTCGACAATGCTTCAATCTTTTCTCGAGATTTCATTTGAGACTCAAGAGATTGTCGATAAGTGTCCTTAAGAGAAGCAATTTCTCTTATAAGATTATCATTTTGATTTTTCAAAGCATCTAACTTAGAGTTGTTAGATTCACAGTCAACACATGATGCTTTAACAAATGAAGTAGAAGAAATAGAATTACTAACCTCATTGATCTTAGCCATGCAAGCAAATATTAATTCAGAAGGCTTGTCGCAAGAATCGTCAGAATCAGATCCAGAATCATTATTTGAAGACATCACACTACCAGTAGCATCTTGACAATCTTCATGTAACCCAAACATAGCCAAATTTGCTTGAACATCATTGCATAGTAGCCGTTGTGACCAATCAGTCCCGTCTGCTAACATTGCTTGTGTTGTTGAAGAAGATGGTTTTTTTTCAGCATCACTTCCCCGTGGTGAAGAAACATTTTGACTTTGACCACGAGGTCCAGTGTATTCTTTTCTTGGTTTGTCACATTCCTTCGCAAAATGCCCGAATTCTTGACAATTATAACACTTCACCTTTAATTTGTCAAAACCCAACTTCTTGTTTAACGCTGGAAGATCTTTTCTAGTTCTTTGCATGAATCTTTTAACTTTACGAACAATCATGGCCATATTCCATTTCAAATCCATGATCTCTAGATCATCCGGATCTATCTGATCATAATCCTCATCAGTTAACTCACTTGTGGCAATTTTACTACTCACAAAGTTTTCATATGAGGACATAAATGCCGTCAGAAAAGCAAAGTTTTGCTCAGCTTCCTTCATATTCACACTAGGTGGTGTAGCAAATGGATTGGTACTAGTAGAACTTCCAGAACCACCAGAATTATCAGCAGAGTAGAAACAAACTTTTGGATCATTAAATATAGCAGATTCTTTTTCACTTGCGGCATGAGTAAAAAAAGCAGTGATTGGTGAGATTGTTGAATTGAGAAGCATACTTCCACCATAGAAAGCCGGATCTTGATTTTCTTTAGAAGATTTTTGACACTTAAGATCATATTCTCTAGCTTCGATCTTTTATAGAAAATCAAGTGTTGTCAAGTCTTCATTCAGAAAATAATCATTTTCTTTCAGAACCATGAGAAATGTTGAGTAGGAACTAGGAAGTACACTCTTGATAGTGTCAATTTTATCTCTTTCAGAAATTTCCATTTTCATTCTATCCATTTAAGCAATTAAGTGACTAAATCTTGTAGTCATCTCTTCAACTGTTTCTCTTTTCAATAAATTAAAGTTTCGAAATTGAAACTTGAGCATCACTTTCTTACTCTCAGCTGTGTTTCCCATGCTTCTCATACGCAGATGTTGAAACAAAGATGCACATCTCTTGATACTTCCAACTTGATGAAAAATATTCTCTGGTAAAGCCATAGTCAAAGTAGAATATGCCTTTATCTCGATTTCTAAAGCTTTCTTCTCTTCTTGTGAGTATTGAGAGACAGCTTTAGGAGTATACCCAATAGTATCATCACCAATCATTGGTGCAACATATACCTCATCAAGACAATATGAGCAGTCAGGATGAACCGAACCCAAATGTGCACGAAACCAAGGTTCCCATTTGGCAAAGTCACTGAACTTCATCAATCTTGGACATTTAGAGTGTGAACCTATCTCAGTATCAAGTTGCAACATCTGTTGCATCAACATATTTTGAGATGCCAATGCATACATACTAGCCATATTTGTAAATAAACAAGTGTACAGTTATAGCGAACTACACACTGTGTTTAACGAATCAATGAACAAGGTTGAGCGAACTGTGAATAGTGTAGCGAATTGATTCTTAACGAATCAAGTCTTAACGAATGAGGTGAGTGTGTTAGCGAATCAAAAGTCAACCTAACGAGTCAACTTAACGAATCACAAATAAAGTTAACGAATCACCCAAATGGCGAAACAGATAACGAATGTGATGAAGGTTTAACGAATCACAAGTCAACTTAACGAATTGACCAAACGAATTGACCAAGTCAACTTAACGAATTGATCAAACGAATTGACCAAGTCAACTTAACGAATTGATCAAACGAATTGACCAAGTCAACTTAACGAATTGATCAAACGAATTATAACGAATCAGTTCAACGAATCAAATAATAATCAGTAACGAATCGCCAAAATAAACTTAGTGAATAAGCTAACGAATCAGCTACAGTTGATAACGAATCAACACTATAGCGAATTATACTATAATGAATCAGGTTGTTACAACCGTTTGTAACAAACTTGATTCCTTTCTGCCACGTGGCAAAAAGTTGTTAGAGCACAAATTCCAAGACAAACACGTGTCAAACGAATCGGTTATCTAGTTAACGAACTAGATGACACGAATTGATTAACTCACACGAATCAATTAGCGAACTGATAGCGAATCAAGTTAAAAACATAACGAATCGCCTGGAACTTTATAGCGAATCGCATTCATCTTCATATCTTCAAACCTTCAACGTGTTTTTCCAGATTTATGAAGATCAAACCCAGATCAAACCCAGAAACTTATCGATTCCAGATTTGTAATACTCACTCAATTCTTAACCAAACATAACAAGTCATATACCAAAATTCTCGTAATCATAACGCGAATTCAGCTCAACACATCTCGTAATCGATTGTCCTAATACACTAATCAATTTCAACCAAAACCAATCCCCTGTTTACGGACTCAAACCGAAAACACAATAACCTTACAAATCCAATCCACAATCCAGTTCCACTCAATTGAACATTAATAATACCTTAACCAAACCAGATTAACTCTAATCCATCCAGATTCAATCCAAATCAGCTCAAATCGATTCAAAATCAATCCAAACAGAAAATAAACATGAAAACTATAACAATAACAATCAAACCAAGCGAATTGAGCCCCGAAAGCTCTGATACCACTTGTTTGATCCCATTTTAACTCGTTCTAATCAATATCTTAGATCTAATCCAGATCTATATGTTAATATTAATTATTCGGATCTAACTCTTGAATACCTTAGTTCGATTGCTATTCGTATGTAGTATATATTATCATTAAGTTTAACGTGAGAGAGAGAGAGAGAGAATACTTTAAATCTTTCTGAATAATATTAATTCTCTCAAAACTTCCACACTTTACAAGTGAACAGGAGGGAATACATTATAATGTCTTAGTTCGCTAACATTCCTAGCGAACTAGACTTAACCTTAACGAACTAGTCTTAGTTTGCTAACATTCCTAGCGAACTAGACTTAAACATAACGAATTAGACTAAAATAAACATTAAATTTTACATTTAAATATCAAATAAACATTAATGATAATTACAAAGACTCTAGACGCAAAACCGTGCACTAACAGCATCTTATGCTGCTTATGTGCATTATCGTTAATCACTTTCATATCTGCAAAACTTCTAATCCTCTCATCATCATAAACCGAAAACTCAAAATATTTGATCACCAGAGTTATCTCAATTTCTTAAGTATTAAAGGTAAATAAACATAACTTGAAACCCGTTTTCGAACCACTGTTGAAAAGTAATTGTAAAATCCCCAAAATTTTGATCCAAATTTGACAACTTAGGAAAGTTAAGGGATCAAAAATAATATCAAAATAAGTCTTGAGAAAATACTAAATAAGAAAATATAAGAAAAATAAGGAAATAAAAATATTTCCTAAGTTAAGTTTACTTACATGAAAGAAATTCCATCTCACATTGGAAGATGTAAGAAAGTGAAAGCATTCCACTAAGGTATAAATAAGGAGATGGAATCCATCCCACATGAAAAGTGGTAAACAAATGGAAGCTCTTTATAAGAAAGAGATTTTCCATAGTAATATTCTTTTATGAATATCATGCACCTCCTAGCGGAGGGTGCGTAGCACCCGACGCGCATGCGCTCGCGCGAGAGCGATGGCGATGGCGAAGGAGAAGGCGACGGCGACGACGACGGCGACGGGCGTTGGGCGCAATGTTTCGCACTTTGCACTTTGCACTTCGCACACTCGCATCGCCACGAGCCGCTTAAGAGCCGCCTTAGTACTTTTGAACACCGAGAGTTAGACCCAAATATGACAAGCTACCAAAAGACGAGGGACAAAAACTGAAAAATATTATCCAGGGACCCATCGCGCTACGCGATGAGTCCAAGGAGACGGCCATCGCATTCCGCGATGGGCCGTGATGAGTCATCAACACGTGTCGCACTCCGGCGACACATGGCAGCATACCATGACACGTGGCAGAACACGTGGCGACACGTGGCAAACGTGTCAGGCCACGTGGCAACACGTAGCGTGACCTAAAGAAAGGAGCCGTCGTGGTACGCGACGGCGGGAGAAGTAGGACCCATAACGTACCGCGATGGGATCCAAAATCAGCTATAAAAGGGGAGGCCACGAGCTCATTTGCAGCACACCTCTCCACTCTCTCTATAGATTCACTCTCTCTCTACCTCGGTTTGCGTGTCACCGACCAGACAATCATTGCCTCGTAATCCGTACCAAAACCCGGTGTTTCCTCGAAGTGCGTACCACTCAAGAAACCTGACTTTCTGTCTCGAAATACGTGCACGGCACTGCAACACCCAAACGTTGTCTCGATTTGCGTGCCAAGAAGAGTTGATCAAGAACGCCTCGGTAGACGTGCATAGAGTAGAAGTGCTGCCAGTATAAACTTTGGAATATCTAACTCTGAATACCCGTGCGAGGTAAGGGGTTCTGCCTAAGTTATTATTTTATTATTATAAATGGCTTAGACCATAGTCGGAGATATAGCCGAACCTTGATTATGATTAAGAATAAAATAACTTTTCTTAAGCGAAGGTTATAGTTGAAATAGTATTTCTTTATTGTTAAGAAATATAATGTTTATATAGAAAGATTATAAGTTAATGTTTCTTCTTGAAGAAGAAACATCGTATGTAATTGATAAACAAACAAAGGGACTAAAGGTCCAAATGTTTTGAATGAACAAATGTTTTTATCAAGGTTAAAGCTATACGAAATAGACTAAAGGTCTAAAGCTAGATCGTTGATCTAGCTATTCATACAAAATGTTATTCTCGTACTATAGGTCCGAGGTAACAAAACTAGAAGAAGAATCAGAAAACAGGAATCAGTAAAAGAAACTGATTATAAACAGAAAAGGTGAATGCGCCCCAAACCTTTTATATTGAGTCATAATGTTTGCATAGGATTTACGAATCCTTAAAACTTTGTGTTACAATTATAAGAAACGGACACTCTGATTAAGAGTATACATGTGTCTGGATCCAAACATATATGGTGACTCAGCATTTCCCCGAGGCCATGCAAATCACCAACATGCCTCTGAAGGTCTACGGGACTGTTCAGAGAAATGATATTGTGTATATAATTAATTGTACACGGTACTTAGGGTAATTTGATCCCAATTTAGTTGGGTGCCTAATGAGTAGTCACAAAGGTATTATTGTTGGTTTTACAAAGGTATTGAAAAGAGATTTTAGAGTCAGCGTTGTTCACCAACTTTTTGCTGACGTATTTCCCCACCCATGTTACAGGGAAAACAAGAAAGGTTAGAACATACAAGAAAGAAGGAATAGAAGATTGGAGTTATAGTCATTAGATGCTATCTGATGGCTTAGATATTTTATTTGAAAATATTACAAAGAGTTATGTTTTCTAAAGAAATGTAATTGGAACATTGAACGGGTATTATGACCCGAGAGTTTAATAAGTTTTCAATATAATAATATTTTATTAAAGACTTCCGCTGAAATAAAACCCGCAACTCTGATGTATCTACAAAATAGGTACCAACTTATGGTCACACGCCTAGGCCCTAAAAATGGGGTGTGACAGGTTGGTATCAGAGCCATCAATCTTAGCGAATTAGGTATTTAATTATACATAGGCTTTGATTAAGGATATGTTTTGAAAACTTATTATAATGATTTTGATTCAAGCAACATAGATACTTAGTTGAAAAGTATCTAGAAATCATTCGAAATTAAATACGGATAAGATATAACAAATAAGATAGGAGCGTCTACCTATCCCTAAATTTAAACCTCGCGCAGATGTCCGATTTTCAATGTAGCGAAGAATCCGTTAAGCCTCGATCTGGTAAAGGAAAAGGATCTATGGGAACGTCTTTTCTCCCAATTCCTATATCTAGCGATGAAAGTACATGCCAAACAAAAATGGAGGAAGATTCTGATTCATATGATTCTGACATTCCGCTAGCTCAAATAATTCCAAATCATAACACATATGGAACAGGATCAAGTAGATCCAAGAAACCAATAATTCCAAAGGAAAAAGAAGTAATAACCTATCCAGAAAAATATTCTTACGGAGAAGGATATTATCCACACACCCAAAAGGAAGAAACAATGGAAAAGATGGAAATGGAAGAAAAAGAAAAGGAGGATACCAAGAAAGATAACAAGATTAAGAAATTACTTATTCGCTGGAAAAAATAAAAATTTAATAAACGTAGAGAGTATAATACGCACTCTTGTAACTATAATAAGACGAATAAAAGATATGTTTTGAATTCTTCGAATATTGGACTTATCTTTTAAAATTTATTGTAGTATGTCAAGAGAAGAAAGTGCAAACTCTCATAATAGTCCTCCCAAGAAATCGGGAAATGGAGAAAACAATAAGAATATAGATAAGGATAATGAAATTCCCGCCCAATATAAAGAAGAAATTCAAAAGATGATTAAGGAAGCTATGAAGGACTTTTCTAAGAGTCAAAGTCAACCAAAATCTAACAAGAGTAGTCAAAGTAAATCTGTTCCTTCAAGAAAGGAGGAAGCTTATGATAGCTCTACACCTGATAATCAATTAAAGAATAAGAAACGAAAGAAACTCAAAATCGGTGGATGTTCGTTAAAAGACTTCAAATATTATGGACCAAAAGAGTTTCACGGAGATAAAACAGCCATCACAACCGTGAGGTGGCTTGAGGAGATGGAAACAATAGTGATAACAAGTAAGTGTACTGATGAAGAGAAGATTCAGTATTCCGCCTTAATGTTTAAAGAAGAGGCGCATGAGTGGTGGAATGTTCTGTTGGTGAGCAAAGGGGGAGAAGTGATGTATAACTTAAGTTGGCAAACATTCAAAGGTCTAATATTAAATAAATTTTGCCCAACTCATGAAATGGATCGGATTCAAACTGAGTTATGGAATCACAAGGTTGTTGGCACAAATCTTAGGGAATATAATACTAAATTCCTAGAATACTGCCGACTGGTTCCACATCTAGTAACTCCGGAATATAATAAAGTAACTCGTTACATATATGGACTACCAAGAGAAGTAAGAGACATGGTACGATCCAATATGCCAGAAACAGTTGATTCGGCGTTGGAATTGGCCGGTTACTTAATCAACAGCATGATAAGGAATCAAGAAGAAGAAAAGAAAATGATAAAGAAACAAAGAAACCAAAAGATTCCGAGAAGTTAGGAAAGGAAGAAAATACTCCCAAGTCAGCATGTAAGACTTGCGGAATAAAACATACTGGAAAGTGTCGACTAGAAAATTCAAATAATTGTGCATACTGCAAGAGAGCAGGACACACAATAGATGAATATCGCGAGAAACTAGGAGTATGTTTTACATGTGGAGAAACAGGTCACTTTAAAACTGAATGCCCGAAAAGAAAAGCTAGTCAAGACTAAAGAATGACAAGATCATATCAAAGAAAAATGTCAAGATAAACTAGCTAACTTTTGTATAATAATTGTAACTCGTTTTCAATCGAGAAGTTTTGTAATCAAAGAAGGGTATTTAAGTCCCTAAGTTATAAATAAAATATTATTATATAGATCGTGTTAATACACCAGAATGCTTATATTCGTTACCTCTAAAAAACAATCAAGAGGTTCACATATTGAAAAGTTCATTCGAACTTATAACAAAGAAAACGTTGAGAAAACTTATCATCTAGGAGGATGATATACCAACGTTAGAAGATATCTAAGAAAATATATTATCGAAAGGAATTTGTGATTGATCACAAGACATTTAAGCAATACAACTGATGGAGTATACTACCTACCTAGTAAGGTTGATCAAAAAGTCAAAGAAAAAGAACTCAAAGATATTCAAGAAATACAATCGCTAAGTATAGCAAATGTGAATAAAGTCAAAGTACAGGGGTACTATTAGAATATAGAGAACATCATTGATCAAGATCAAGGATAGAATGGATTCGATAGACTGAATCTAAACAACAACTTAGTGAAACAGATTCGACATATTGAATCAAAACAACAATGTAGTTAACATCAGTAAATGTTTAGAATACATAACGGTAAGGTAATTAGTTAAACACAACTGATCAATGTGTTTAGCAATTTATATTTACTAATGATATTCTGAATTATTGACTGGTTACATCATTCAAGAATGTAAAGTTAGCAACAAAATAAAGACCATAGTCATCCTGCATATAACAACAAGAACCAGATTAGATAGGATCTAATCATCAAGCAAGACGTAAGAACTGTTCACAATTCAAACAACGAATCTCGAGGACGAGATTCATTCCAAGGTGGGGAGGATGTAACATCCCCAAAATTTTGATCCAAATTTGACAACTTAGGAAAGTTGAGGGATCAAAAATAATATCAAAATAAGTCTTGAGAAAATATTAAATAAGGAAATATAAGAAAAATAAGGAAATAAAAATATTTCCTAAGTTAAGTTTACTTACATGAAAGAAATTCCATCCCACAGTGGAAGATGTAAGAAAGTGAAAGCATTCCATTAAGGTATACATAAGGAAGATGAAATCCATCCCACATGGAAAGTGGTAAAGAAATGGAAGCTCTTTATAAGAAAGAGATTTTCCATAGTAATACTCTTTTATGAATATCATGCACCAAGTGGTCCTAGCGGAGGGTGCGTAGTACCCGGCGCGCACGCGCACGCGCTCAGGCGAGGACGAGGGCGATGGCGAAGGCGACGGCGAAGGGCCTTGGGCGTTGGGCGCAATGTGGCGCTTTGATGGTGCACTTTGCACTTCGCACGCTCGCACCGTTTAAGAGCCGCCTTAGTATTTTTGAACAACGAGAGGTAGACCCAGATATGACAAGCTACCAAAAGACGAGGGACTAAAACTGAAAAATTATCCAGGAACCCATCGCGCTATGCGATGAGTCAAAGGAGACGGCAATCGCGTACCGCGATGGGCCGTGATGAGTCATCAACCCGTGTCGCACTCCGGCGACACGTGGCAGAACGTGTCAGACCACGTGGTGACACGTGGCAAACGTGTCAGGCCACGTGGCGATACGTGGCGTGACCTCAAGAAAGGAGCCGCCGCGGTACGCGACGGTGGGAGAAGTAGGACCCATCGGGTACCACGATGGGATCCAAAATCAGCTATAAAAGGGGAGGCCACGAGCTCATTTGCAGCACACCTCTCCACTCTCTATAGATTCACTCTCTCTACCTCGGTTTGCGTGCCACCGACCCGACAATCATTACCTCGTAATCCGTACCAAAACCCGGTGTTTCCTCGAAGTGCGTACCACTCAAGAAACCTGACATCCGTCTCGAAATACGTGCAAGACCCGGCAACACCCAAACGTTGTCTCGATTTGTGTGCCAAGAAGAGTTGATCAAGAACGTCTCGATAGACGTGCATAGAGTAGAAGTGCTGCCCATATAAACTTAGGAATATCTAACTCCGAATACCCGTGCGAGGTAAGGGGTTCTGCCTAGTTATTATTTTATTATTATAAATGGCTTAGACCATAGTCGGAGATATAGCCGAACCTTGATTATGATTAAGAATTAAATAACTTTTCCTAAGTAAAGGTTATAGTTGAAATAGTATTTCTTTATTGTTAAGAAATATAATGTTTATATAGAAAGATTATAAGTTAATGTTTCTTCTTGAAGAAGAAACATCGTATGTAAATGATAAACAAACAAAGGGACTAAAGGTCCAAATGTTTTGAATGAACAAATGTTTTTATCAAGGTTAAAGCTATACGAAATAGACTAAAGGTCTAAAGCTAGATCGTTGATCTAGTTATTCATACAAAATGTTATTCTCGTACTATAGGTCCGAGGTAACAGAACAAGAAGAAGGATCAGAAAATAGGAATCAGTAAAAGAAACTGATTATAAATAGAAAAGGTGAATACGCCCCAAACCTTTTATATTGAGTCAGAATGTTTGCATAGGATTTACGAATCCTTAAAACTTTGTGTTACAATAATAAGAAACAGACACTCTGATTAAGAGTATACATGTATCTGGATCCAAACATACACGGTGACTCAGCATTTCCCCGAGGCCATGCATATCATCAACATGCCTCTGAAGGTCTACGGGACTGTTCATAGAAATGATATTGTGTATATAATTAATTGTACATGGTACTTAGGGTAATTTGATCCCAATTTAGTTGGGTGCCTAATGAGTAGTCACAAAGGTATTATTGTTGGTTTCACAAAGGTATTGAAAAGAGATTTTAGAGTCAGCGTTATTCACCAGCTTTGTGCTGACATATTTTCCCACCCATGTTACAGGGAAAACAAGAAAGGTTAGAACATACAAGCAAGAAGGAATAGAATATTGGAGTTATAGTCATTAGATGCTATCTGATGGCTCAGATATTTTATTTGAAAATATTACAAAGATTTATGTTTTTTAAAGAAATGTATTTGAAACATTGAACGGGTATTATGACCCGAGAGTTTAATAAGTTTTCAATATAATAATATTTTATTAAAGACTTCCGCTAAAATAAAACCCGCAACTCTGATGTATCTACAAAATAGGTACCAACTTGTGGTCACACGCATAGGCCCTAAAAATGGGGTGTGACAGTAATTGAGGATTGTTTTGGCTTAATGGTTGATTGGGTTATGAGTTATGAGTCGGATACATGTGTGTTATGAACGATTATTGTGTGTTTGAACTTGTTATGAGATCATCTTGAGTTGCAGGTTTTGTGTTAACGGCGATTTAGGGTTTGTGGAGGATGAATCGAAATTCAAGACAGAGCCCAAAGGGTTTTTATGGACTATGATCTTTGAGATCTCGGGATCATGGGTTCTAGGTGCTGGTTGACCGAATACCCATGGTCAACCAGAGAACCTTGTGATCAACTGAGATCTCAAGAGTTCTCGGTCAAACCTTGACCGAGAACTCATCTGGTTGCACGAAAACTCATTGTTCTCGGTGGTCCAGGTTCACTTATGAACAGTCCTGGACCGAAAACGTTTATCTTTGACCGAAAACTCTCAATTTGGACTGAAATCTGTTATACTTGGATAAGAAACTCTTTTATTGGACCGAAAACAATTTTAATCACATTATATTATTAATATAATTTGGACTAATTTACAAATGAGGGTTCATATTGTCTATATTTATGTTTTTGGTCTCTGTCTGATCAATTTGTCTATTCTATCAAATATATATATTCTATATAATAACTTATCATATATTCAAATGAATATATAACAACTTGACTCGTTTGTTGCAGTCATTACTGATCAAGCACCTCTGACGTTTGTTGATACTCATAACATTTCTGGATGCCTCTTTGATCCTCCTCTAGCTCACAAGAAGTTCAAATCAATGATTTTGAGACTAAACACGTGCAGGATTTCCCAGGCTTTACGAGAAACTCCTATTATCTATAAGAAGATGGTGACTGATTTATGTAATCATGCTTCCATAAATCATAGGGGTGCTGGGGGAGCTGTGGCGATTGAGTCAAAGATCCAGAAGAAGCTTGTTATTATTTCTGAGCCTATAATTTGTGAGGTATTGTTGTTTGGTGATCAACCTGATTATGCTACAGAGTATTCTACCGAAGTTATTGCTGAGATTGCACAAAGAATGGGATATGAGGGAGCCTACCCTCTAGCCATCAAGAAGTTGTTCCATCCAAACTAGAGGTTCTTGATTCACACATTTTATACGTCTATCTCAGGGCGGAAATGAGTTCTGATGAGATAAGCCACACCCATATGTCAGTTGTGGTTTCTTTGATCATGGATTGGAACTACAATTATTCCAAGTTCTTTGTTCTATGAAATGACAAACAATCTCAAGGGCAAGAAGAAGGAGATTTTCTTAATTTACCCGAGGTTTCTACAGATGATATTTGACCCTCATTATCCTGACCTGATTAAATTTATAAAGACGCTCGACTTTCAGGCTATGGGTCCCAATAATTTTGGGTTGATGAAACAATCAAGAAAAGGAGCTAAAGTGGTCTATTAGGGACTTCATCAGCTGGTTAAGTTTGGAAGATTTACTGAGACAGAGGTTGTTGCTGCTGTTGCTAGTGCTTCTGTTGCTGATGAAAGTGTGATTCCTACTCAAAGGTTCACAATTGCCTATGAGACAATTTTTGATGATGATGATCCTGATAGTTCTCCACCACAGCATATGGAGACTGAACACCAGGTACAACAGTCAGTACCTACTGCTGATTAAGTGAAAGAATTTGAAGCATTTAAAGAGAAGCTCCAGTCGGCTGCATTGAAGCCTCCTTAATCAGTCACCGTGACACATGATGAAGATGATGCTGAAGAAGAGCTAGCCATCGATCTCATTCCACGAAAATGACAAAAGAAAGATCCGAGAGTAGGTGTGCTGCCTACTGACGTTACACCAACCAACCAACCAATAGTTTCTGAGCATGTTAAAATTGAAGCTCAAATTGATCAAGGTCTGTCTACTTCTGCCCAACAAACTCAAGAATAGATCTTTGATCATATCACGCAAGAGCTTGAGTTCGAAGCGCATCTTCAATCCACCAATGAACCATCGGGATCGTCTGACCCGATTGGTCAAGAAACTTCAAGTGCAGCTGACAAGATCGCCCATATCTTGTCTACGCAAGACAAATTCTTACTAGACAAAGGCAAGGGGATTGCTCTAGAAGTCGTACCAGTTGATGTACAATCCTTACAATGCCGAGTTTTTGAGCTCGAACAAGACTCGGTGGTGAAGGATGTACGGATCCAAGAACTTGAAGCTAATAACATTGATAAAGATTCAAAGATTCAGGAGCTTCTGGCAAACATGGGTGGCCTTATTGCATTATACTTGAATTTCCAACAACAGCGTATTCAAAAGTTTGGAGATGAATTCAAAAGTGGTGATGATAGTGCTGAGAAAAAAGCTGGTGATAATAAAGGCAGTGGTTCGAGCATGCGCCCTGCTTCTAACATTGATGCCTCTGTGGCACTGGAACAATACTTGGTCGCTCCTCCAAAGACAGCCGAACAAATTGAGAAGTTATAGAGAAAGATGCTGATAAGAAAGAACTCCAATCAGAATGTCGTGTCTTTTGATCATCCGGGGAAATTTGTTGTTGAACTCAAGAAAAGCTTTACGGATAAGTATGGTGATCGCTCGGGGGTTGTCTCGTGGGGTTATGATGTGGATAAACAAATGTGGTAGGTTAAGCGAAAGTCGGGTAACACCGAATATTATAAGAAGATGAAAAGCTTTGGTATGTGGACAAAGGTTGACTTGACCAATTTGATAAATGCTCCTTTCCACAACCCGAGCAATGATCCAAAGGCCATCAACTTCTGGAATTATTTGAGTAATCAGGTTGAACGAGGATTCCCCAGCATGACTACTGCCGAATCATTTTCAAGAAAGCAAAAGGGCTACATGATCCTCACACAAATAAGACCTTGATGAATGTAATGTAGCCACCAAGTGATAAAGAGACGTCTATTCCGATCACCAAGAGGTTTCCTGAGTGTACTCTTGATGGAATGAAGTTTTGGAAATATGATGGTGAAACAGCTACTGTCATTATAAGGCTTATTCAAGGACAATATCGTCTTGTTGATCCAAGGGATTTACTGAAGTTTGGCGAAAAAGATATAAAGATCCTTAGTGGCTTTCAAATTACTGTCGAACCACTTTACAAGCCAGTTCCTAAGGAATATACTAGAATGCTGGGATCTATTATACGAACAGGATTATGGGCAGGAGCTTACAATGAACCTGATGCTGACATACTTGAGTACGAGTGATGATCAGGCCCGACCCAAGGGGAGGGCAGGGAGGGCTTAGGCCCCATGCCCACTCCCCTATAAGGGCCCATAGGTTTTTAAATTATATATATGAAATACGGGCTGATTTTTTTAAAGGCCCACAAAAGATCTTTTGTTTGTTCCATAACTTCCATCATCAGTCTTTTCTACTCTTCCAGGAAAGCAAGCAACTAAACATGTGAGGACATGAGCTTAATTTATAACTTATTAGTTACGTGGTTTTTAATTTCTTATATGTTATTCACTTATTTGTTAACTTTCATATTAGTTATAATGTTAAATAATTTCATATTCATTAACTTTAATATATGTTAACTTTTATCAGTTGATACTTGATAGTTAATTAGTTATGTTAATATATGTTTTTTAGATATTATGTCACCTAAGTCTAAACACTTTTAATTAGTTATGTTAATATTTGTTTTTTAGATATCATGTCTCCAAGTCTAAACACTTGTCCCGTAGTCAAAAACATAAAAAGAGAAAAAAAAAAGAAAAGTTCAGAAAGACACAAATCCTGAAGAATGCGAAGATACATGTTTTTTTTAAAAACAACCTCAAAGTTCTAATATTAAAGAAAAAGATGTACATGTTGATGAAGATCATGAATTGCAAAGAGTTACTCAAGGGTTTTGGTTCCAAAAATGTTAAAAAAGCATTACGATTCGTTTAAGTATTTTAGTTAGATCAATTTGCTATAAAGAACTTATGTTTTGTTTATTATTATTGTTATTATTTTATTATTATATGATAGTTTTTTAGTGTGTATTTTAGGGCCTTTTGATTTTCATGTCCCGGGCCTAAATTTTTTTTGTATTTTCATAGATAGCCCTGGTGATGATCAAGCGGTAAACCAAGGGGAAGAATGTTGGACCACACTTAATGGTTTACGCTTATGCTATTTGGCTTAGTTTTGGGATATTATGTGTAAACCGAAAGCCATGATTTCGATGGGCTTATTATATGTTTGTGCTTAGGGTTAGCATGTATGTATGTATGTATATATATATATATATATATATATATATATATATATATATATATGATGTATGTTAACTATTTTGGGTTGGTCGTTCACGAGAGAGAGAGAGAGAGAGAGAGACAAGAGAAGTGTAATAATCTTGTAATCATTTACAAAGGGCTTAAGCACCCGACGTTATAAACGTGTGTTTTGAAGCATTACCGTGTTCTTATTGTGTTTGTTTGTTTAATTTGAATCAATTCATTGTTAGATTCCGCCTAACAACGGGTTTACGTGATATCACATTAAAAGATCCTCTTACGGGTCTTACATTGATAAAAAAAAATTGGGAGACTTTATCTTTCCGAATTTATAGTATGGTTGATATATTTCATTTTTAGTTTTAGTATGTGTTGGTAATCAATACACATAATTCACAATTGAATTGAATAGAATAGGAACAAGATGATGATACACACGAATTCTTGACTTATAATACAGATATCTTATTTCAATTGTATTGACATCGTTCCCTATTTATAACATCTAAATGGGTGCTTATATTACATACTATCCCTCCTAATTACAATAAGACCCCTATACTTAATATAAATATTAATAAGTTTAGTTTGTATTCTAATACTCCCCCCTTAAGCTAAACTTCGTTTAAGCGAGGTCTTCATATCTACTTTTGAGATTTGGTTTTTCCATCACAGTAGTATTGAATCATCATCCTCTTCCCGGATCAGGTTTACCTCCTGCCTTCTTTTCCAATTTTCACATTCATGCCTGAAATGCCCAAGTTCATTACACTTAAAATATTTTTATGTTATCCTTGTTCTGTTGGGCTTGATTTTCTTGTTTATTCATCCAACTCTTCCCATTTTTACCGAGGCTACATTCTTTGTTTTCTTGATTTGAATTTTCATGACAAAAATGTTCACACTTTTACTCCTTTACTTTCTCTTTTTCTTCTTCTTTAGTGATAGAACCCTGTCATGCATGTCTACCTCCTCTTTTTTCTTCATGGTGCATTCCTCGAAAGCCTTTAACCTTTCAACAGCTTCTTGGAATTACATTGCACTAACATCCACAAACTGCTTGATCGCAACAATTTGAATAAACTTTTCTAGCACCAAATTGAGTAGTTTTCGGACCAGTTTCTTGTCATTCATAGTATGCCCAAGATTTCTTGCTTTAGATGCAATCTCACTAATTGTTCCAGCATAAGCATCAAGTGACTCATCAACACCCATTTTTAGAGATTCAAAATCTGACTTAAGTGTTTCTAAACGAGCATTTTATCTCCATTAACTCCGACATGTTGAACATTTAAAGCATCCCAAATTTCTTTAGCTGATGTAAGATTAGAAATTTGCAATACCATGTTTTTTAGAATCACTTGGTATGGTAACACAATTGTTGTATTATTCTTTTACTCATCAAATTAAGTGCCCTCATTTGGTTCAACGGCTTCCCAAATTTCATGGACATTAAAGATTGATCTTATCTTTACAACCCAAATGGTTTAATTTATGGAGTTTAAAGCAAGGCATTTAAAACTCATTGGTGCACCTCCTTCCTTCGAAGTCACAACTTCTGTATCCTTGGCCTCGACCATTTTTCGACTTTTCCTTTTCCCAGTCTTGATAAACTGACTATCACAAATTTAGAATAATTTGTTGTCAACCTTTAACCTAAACAATACTCAGGTTATAAAGAAATCAGCTGTTTATACCATAAATAGTGAAGGCGTTTTTGAAACCAACTATTTCAACAACGGTACTCGAGTTTTCCTGTCACAATGTAAATCAAACCTAAATGTTTTCTACTAAGAATTGTACGTGGGTTTAACAAGATAGCCAAACCCAATTATTTATCTCTACCAACAACAGTACTCGTGTTTATCCATTGCCTAAGCCGACTATTCAAAACACTCAAAACAACTGGGTTTTTTTAACCAAGAATACTACATGGGTTTTACAAGGCGGTACAAAACCAACTGTTTGTCTTAACCAACAATAGTACACAGGTTTATCCGTTTCCTAAGCCAACTATTCTAAACACAAATAGTATAAAGGTTAATTGGTCACAAAGTAAAACAAAAACAACTGTTTCAACCAAGAATAATACACAGGTTTTTGGTTGTAAGGAAAATCAAAAACCAATTGTCCGTCTCCACCGACAACAATACACGAATTTTCAGTTTCCAAACAAATCAAAGCAACTATTCGTTAAATTTTTCTTCTTTTGTTTTTCTAAAACAAAACCAACCCATTCTTGAAACAAAAATTTTCAAGAACCATAATATTTTACACTTCAAACTTTTGAACTACTCAGATACTTGACATGATCAATCATAGTATTCCCCAAATAAATGGTACTTTCAAATTGATTTCAAAAATCAAATAATAATCACTTCTGTGGATTGTTGGGTTCAATGCTAAAAAGAGCCACTACCGATCCTTTTTTTCTTGATCAATCAAGAAAATGGTAACCCTCATGTTTACCCCTCTAATTAATCAAATTGTTACTCAATTTCGAATCATATCAAAAAAACACTCCTTTTTTATCGACCAATGATCATAGAAAATTCGAAAACTATTTGTTCTATTTATCGATGGTTTATAGAATGATTCAACTGCTAACCTGAATTAATTAAATCCTAATCAATTTCAGTTTGGCTTTATTTGATCGATCAATTTCTAGAACAAACACCAGATTGATCACACTATCCTTCTATTTCCTGTAATCGATTTATTATCCCACAAATAGTTCCAATTTATCGATTATAAACTAGGGACGTTGATGCGTGGTGGGTGTAGTATGAAAAAGTAATTTTTTCAAAGGTTAGTTCACACAATGTGGAGTTTTAAATTTATAAAATGATTATTATCTTTAAACCACACACAAATAGGAAAGTGTACCTATCGTATATGTAGTAAACTATTGGTAAGAACCAAGTATCAATCCATGAACACACTTAGAGATTTTTTTTTACTACTAAATCGTTGTATTTATTTAACCAGAAGTGAAAATCATCTCGCTTTTGGTTTTGGTTTTGGTTTTGGTAAATCATTTTAAAGAAACGTAAATTAAGAATTAAAAGACAATATTTTTGGGTTTTTATATTATTAGATAGAAAGAAGATCAAATATAAAAGTGTATCATCTTGATTTAAACTCGTCTTAACTAGGTTTAATACTTGATTAGTAAATACGTGACATGAGCTTGCTATGGTGATTAAATATGGGAATAACATCGTTAGTCGTGTCATTCCATGATAATTAAAGAAAGAGATAACTCTTGATCCATTTTACTCAAAACATCATTTTACGTAAACAAGTGGTTTTTGATAAAGAAGTTAACTCACTTTAAAGATGAGCCAATCCCTTAAATTACTAAGTGAATTGTCCCCGATATTTTAGTAACAATAACATTTATATTATACATAAAACACCAATTAAGATTAGCTGAGTTGTAAAGGGTTAACCTTGAATTACCAAGTATTAACCCACATAACTCTTGAGCAATTATAGAACTCATGTAATAACCACTCAAGAGTTGCTTGAAATAGGTTATGGCGCACACTCACTTAATGACTAATTGACCGATTCTAGTGGACGAACACCAACAATCCCCATTTACAACATTATCGATAATTCTTATTCTAAAATAATCAATCACCACTAACATTCCATTCGGTCCCTGTCAATAATAAGATTCACGTTTTTTCCCCAACCAAGCCCTTACAATAATTGTGATTTCTCGACTTATCATCAAGCTCGGAATCTTGGTGGCTCATTAAAAGATTCTTAAGTTATTCCCCAAACCCTCACAAGAGTAGCAGATCCCCGGCTTATCGTTAAGCTCGGTATTTGGGGGTTGATTTTAAGGATTCTTAATTTATCAACCAAGTCCTTATAAGAATGGCAATTTCTTGACTTATCATCAAGTTCAGACCTGGTGTCTATTTTAAAGTTCGCCAAGCTTTCACAAGAATAGAAATTTCTCGGCTTATCGTCAAGCTTAACACTTGGGGTATCTTTTAAGAGTAACATTCCTCATCAAGTGATCATTGCAACATAACCATTAATTATTAAAAACCCATCACATGTTTTACTATCATTGTTATACTTCAATTAAGATTCATTATAAACCAAGATGAAACTTTGGAAGTTAGCTACTAATTAGCATAATGATAATTATGAAAGTAGTATATACGAACATGATCAAATTAAAACAATCTAACCAATTTGAATGACTAATCTTTGATGCTAACGACTTCTCATAAAAGCTTAATCTCCTTAATCTTCAAGGGTTGGATGGATGGGATTAATTCCCTAAGTAATGGTGGTGAAAAAAGGTGGTTGAAGATGAGTAAATGAAGTGGAATATGTATTTAATGCCTTTTCAAGATGTGTTGGATGAAGAAGAAGAGCATTCAATTTATAGGCTTATCACACCCTCAACGCACGGTCGTGCTGAGTGGACCATGGCCATGTCGTCATTTTTTGTCCTGCTGCATTAATTGTTCATGTAAAATCATACAACTCAAGATTAACACGTTCGTGTTAAGCAACGCACGACCGTGTTGAGTTCCACAACAGTCCAAACTTCTTTTGTACTTGAAGGCATAACCGTGTGTTGGGAAGGCACGACCGTGTTTTGCTTCACAACCTTTTATTTTGTCTTTTCTTCTTTCTTTTGATAATATCGGGTGTGTTTTGGTTAACATGGTCATGTCTCGATTTCTTGATTTTTGTCTTTACCTCGTATGCTCTAGGCATGGCCGTGTCTTGATTCACCATGGGGTGTGTTGAGTCAGTTTTCACCGTTCATCTGTGTTTTTTTCTTATTTCAACTTGTTTTATTATTTAGGACTATATTTACCTATAGATAGAGTTTATAAACATTAGTAGTTATTTACTCTAATATAGTTGCCAAAATACGTTTATTTGGAGATATTTTAGTGCTTAAAATATGTATAATTTCTTATAAAACAGGCGTTCACAAAGTGAATTCCCAAATCGGTTCACCGATTATAATAGGCTTCTCAAACCTTGGCTCTGACGCCACTATTGGTAATCAAAGATGAATACGCACAATTCACAATTGAATTGAATATAATAAGAACAAGATGATGATACACAAGAATTCTTGACTTATAATACTGAAATCTTGTTACAATTGTATTGACATTGTTCCCTATTTATAACATCTAAATGGGTGCTTATATTAATTACATACTAAGCCTCCGTTACAATAAGACCCATATACTTAATGTAAATATTAATAATTTTAATTTATAAACAAATAATATGTATTATATGTTTTGGTTATTCGTTGCTAAATAAATAACAATGAGTTGAAGACCTCATGTGTTGTGGCGGCTAGAACTATATTCATGAAAGAGTGTAACATCCCAAAATTTCCATGAATAATATTTAATATATTATTTACGGCGGAAGAATTAATTGGGTTAGTAGAATAATAATAATAATAATAATAATAATAATAATAATAATAATAATAATAATAATAAAGGTAAAAGGATGGTGGGCTAGGATAGACATAGTTAATTATGGACTTAATATGAAAATGGGCCTAAGGTCCATGGACTTAGAGAGTATAAATACCCCTTAAACCCTAAATCCTTTCCATATCTTTTGTAACAACTCAGGTTTTTTGAATTAACAACTTATATAAATACCTGACCCGTTTTGATGTTGGGGTTATTTTATTAAATAAATTATCCCGTTTATCGAGAAAAATTATTATTATTATATTATTTAATATATATATATATATAAGTGTATTTGTAACTTTCTATATATGACCATTTTAACCCAAACTTAAAATCTTGACCCCTTTTGCTTCAAACCTCAAACCTTAGGGACTAACATGCAAATTCCTATTATAACCCATCAAGATATCCGGATTCCCAGGACCTGATGACAGTCATTTGAGTCAATCAAAAACCTAATTATTCTAAATAGTTAGAGCAAGTAGGGTATCGTATCACAAGGAGTATGTGGTCAATGCAATTCGTGTACAGACTTAATATTATGAAGTAATTGGTTTTAGTGCTGATCACACAAGCAATTAACGTGAGTTTATAGAACTAAGCAACGAACGAACAAGCGAGTTGTAAACAGTTAACAAAGCAAATCACACCCGGGAATTTAAGTAAGCAACCAAACAGTATCTCATGCAACCTAACAGATTTATTATTAACGATTAACTGAAAACTGTCAACCAGACAAAACCTTAGACGCCAACAATTACTTTACACACGGAACTGGTTATCAAACAGTCATTGCCAGTGTGACTCAGTTAGGGGTAATTGTACGTTTTATCGTATTCAATCTAACCAAACAGTTATATGACTAATTATCTAGCAACTGGTAACAGATCGTTCAGACCAACGTAAACCTAAACCGACCGAACACACAGAAATACTAAACATCAATAATCATATATCCATCATCAATAACAATACACAAGTGTTCTTAATCACATGAGAAAAACTATAAAAGGTTACAAACTATACATCCCGGGTGCGATTCTAGGAGATTAGCCGAGCCGAGACATCATCAAATCTTCGATACGGATGATATGGATCATGTGGAAGGTCTTGGCACAAGCTATAATGGTGGAAATCGACTCTTGGAGCTGCTGGAATCGCCTATGGTTCGTCAAAACGGAGTTAGGGTTTCTTCTTGATGAAAAAGAAGTTATAAACTAAAAATCCCGTCTGCACACCCGTCGCGTACCGCGACGGGTCCTCTTATAAGTTGATCGCGTACCGCGATTGACCAGTCAACATATATTTTCTTTCCCATCGTGGTACGCGATGGGGACTTCAGAAAACCCATCGCGTACCGCGATGGGACTCAGGTACGGCAAAGTTCATTCTTTTCCTCGTTTTGCGTGCTGGACATCCCGGGTCTTCATTCAGTGTCACAACAGGTCCATAATGAGTACTTTAACGCCTGTGACCTGAAATCCAATAATACACGTATGAAGTATCAATAGTTCTAGAATAAACAGCTAAAACTAAATAATAGACGAACTAAAATATATACAAATTAACCGACCATCACATCCCCACACTTATCTTTTGCTTGCCCTCAAGCAAAACTCTAAAGCAAACATCGACCTCCATCATAGGTATGTAGATTATCGCCAGTAATACGAGTAAGGTTTAAGGTCATACCCAGTTTCCCAGACTGACACTGTTTTTAGATTGACATCTCACAAATACAGTTAAATGCTATAGTAAAAACAATAGAGCCGCCCAGACAGGTGTACTTTGTTTTCGGTTAAGGCACACATGCTCATACCACTCGTAATATAAAATCTCTCCTCTCAATTTAATATATGGACTAGCAAAAGATGTGCCAGTATTACTCAGCTCTCAATATCACTCATAAGTACATATTAATCCATCTAGCTGCTTTGGCACAAATGCAAATCAAGAGGTCTTTAAAAGGGTTGTAACGGGGCTAGGTGTAAGGGTATGGAAGGAAAATATTTAAGTGGCTCAAACGATCCGACCCGGCTTATTACAAACCATCTAAATAAACGAAACTACTACACAACTAACTGACTGATTATATACATCTAAATAAGCAAACTATCAACATACTGATTTCACATTTTTTTTATAAACGAACTTCAACGAACTACATAATACAAAACTGAATATAAACAGACATTTTTTAAGCATAATAACATGATGCTTAACAATGAGATAAATACAAATACAAAGCAAAAACAAATACAATTACAGATACAAATAAACCTAGTAAGCCGGATCGTCTCATAACATTATGTCGGGGTTAAACAAACGAAAAATAAGTCCAAGAAATGTTTTCTAAGGGACCCAACCCCCCGCCCCTCACATTAACCTCACCTCATATGTGTAATAATGAGGCCCCAACCCCCCAGTACCCACACTCACGCTCATCCAGACGAGGCTTAACCTAGTTGCCTCTATCACTTTTGCATTTTGCCAACTGTGATCCCGTAATCCATGAACATCAGTGAAAGAAATCAAATGACATGTGTGTACTATATATTATATGTGTATTATATATATTTGGGTCAACTCACACACGTACCGGAGGAATAGGGTTGACGATATAAACATGTGTACCTGTCCCCATGACTCGTTATCCCCGCCTAAACGACCCCATTTTCAACTTCTCGTAATAAAAACATTTGTCAGTAAGACTAATGAGACGCTGAAAAACCAACCATGACTAGAAACCTATGACTTGGCATTAATGGCAATAATTAACAGTTAACAACTTTGGTTTCTGAACACTCTTCAAGGTACTATCGGGCTAAAATTTTTCAAATTTCCCTCATCCCCACACTTGAGGTTTACATTGTCCTCAATGTAAAAATACTTAACATTGTCCTCAAAGTTAAAAATGATAGAACGATCAATAAATATTTGAGGGACGGTGTTGAAATTGACTTTTTGACTATTACGTAATTTTAAAATTTCGAGGCGCATGTGTGGCGGTTCTACTAACAATTATACAATTACACTTTTAACGTTTAAAATAACAAACAAAATGAAATTATGAAACTGAAATCACCTGATATCAACGTGACTGGAGAAGGACCATTCGGCTCGTGAACTCTCAAAAACACTCGTGTACTCTCGTCTCATCCAATTACCAAACTAACAATCGAACCTGCAAAATCTCGAGATGTGTAAAAGCAAGCTTCTCACAAGTGTAAGACATAGGTCTTTTAAGAGTTATGAAAATGAATATTTGTTAATTTTATTAAAACAATTACCAAGCCAAATTAATTCGTTTCATAATAAAATCTGTTAAGTTAGTGAAAAACGTTAAAAGACCTAACTCACTTTCGTAGGAATCACGATTGCATTTAGTGTATGCAACAAGCCTTGTAAACCCCCCGGTAGCCCGGGAGGACGAGTGGGGTCTCGTGAGGGTTTATAGTGAACTACACCCACAAAGTTCGATTACAACAAAATGTACAAATAATGTCAAACACAGCAGCAATCAAAAGATATATAAACATATAATCCCAACCAGTTACCCAAACATGATCCCCCAAAATATAATATAATATAGTACAGACCGTCCCCGCCGTGTAGCTCAATTGGTTAAGGGGGCGTAAGACTTGGAACAATAACCTAGAGGTCGTGGGTTCAAACCCGATCCTAAGCGCCAATCGCCTTGCCGTTGAGTGAGGTTGATTTACCTCTCACGTGATGGGCCTGGGACGGTCTAGCGTGGGCCGGTTTGCGTAACAGGAACAACACGTTTTGGAACAACAATATAGTACAGACAATGATACTAATAAAAACCAAATAAAATGAAAAAGGGTAACCAAAAAGCTACTGTACTAGCGGATCATCATCTGCCTCGTCCTGTGGATCTGCTGGCTGCTCCACTGAATGATCAACGACTGTGGAAGTGGTACCTGTGAAGCAACAAATAATAAACGAAAGTGATCATCATAACGGGCTCATTGGGCCCGCGTCTCCTCTCGTTGTGCCAGCTGCTCCTGCTGAATCTCCAACTGCCGCGGATATATCATCTATAATGTGACTGGCTGCTGCGGCTGTGAAGATGATGATGCTGATGCTTGTCTCAGCGGATGCTGTTGCAGAGGCCGCTCAATGTGTAAAGTCGGACGACGCTGCCGGCGTGTCGGAATACCCATCTAAAGAGAAACTGCCGCATCCGATCCCTCTGGTGGTGGTGCCTGTGGGCCCTGTCGAACCGGGACTAAAGCTAATGGATCATGTTCCTCAATGATCCCGGCCCAACGGGCCTTCGATGTCCCAAAAACACCTGTATTTGGCCCCCGCGTGAAATATCTAGTCGGATAACGCTCAAAGACCCCAAGCTGCTCGGCGATCCTCGAAATATATGGCCCTAAAGGTAAGCGTGCCGAGGATCCCTAAAGTCTGCTACCCCGAGCGAATGACGTGAGTAAGAGCATCGCCACATTGGCCGGTCGCTTTCCAAGGATGGAATATAAGCACAGTAGATCTAAGTTGCAGCACTTCTCATGGCCCGAATGTCGGTCGACGAGAGTACAAGCAACGATCATGTGAATGTAGCGATGGACGGGGTCCCTAATAGATGACTCCACAACAGCACTGGAGTGGGCCCCGTCGGCGATCTCCGCCCTATACTGGCCTAGCTGGGTCTCCGTGAGCCAGTGCTCATGGGGCGCCTGAGCATGTGCGGTGTAACCTCGTATACTCTGCAGAAATGCAGGCGCCTGAACCTCATCGACCGTAGAAAATCCAGTGGCCACGGAAAAATCTGGGACTGACATCTCGTATAGCTGTTGTCCCAGTGAGAATGATACCGCGCGTGGCCCACTGAAGTCCGTGGGCGTAAAATCAAAGGTCGAGTAGAACTCACGTGTGAGCTCGACATATGAACGCGAGTCACACGCGAGCATAGCTGCCCACGGACCTATCAATAAATCACGTACCTGGTCGTGAATCTCCAGAGCACGCAGCAATGTCCAGTCAAACGAGCGGTGGAGAAGCAGCTGCATCAGTCAAACCCGCTCAAATCTGGTATACTCCTCTGATGTCAAGTCGAATCGAAGAACCTGATGGAGTAGACGTCCATCTCCCATAATATCCGCTGGCTCGATGCCAGGGACAATCTGAACCTCATCGCTACTGTAACGGATGACACGCGGGTTAGTCCGCTGCCTCTTGCGCCGTGCAGGCGCTGGTGCATTAGCCTTATCTGCAAACTCAAGCAAACAAGTTAGATAAGTTAATATGGCGACGACCGTATAGCATTTCGGTCGCGGTCGTCCCCTATAATAAAATAATATTAAAATATTAATAAAATATTAAAATAAAAATAAATAAAGACGAAAAATTCGGGGACACCCTGTGCGTATATCTAAAAACCAGATTAACCCGCCCGAATGGAGATTGAGTACGGGCGGGTAATCAATTATCAATTCAAACTGTCAAGGTATCCTCGAGACTTGATTAACAAAACACAAACAAACATGTCTCGACACAACTTGATTAACCACACACATCCACACAAAACAAAGCACAACTAAGTGACTCGAACTATCTAACACAAAATGACCAATCATCTCGAAAAACGTGCAAAGCAACAACTGATATGTCGATTCGGGTTTTGAAGTATTAATAAAATAGTTTAAAAATATGTTCACATAAATCGTTTAATAACGAACAAACACTATCATTTATTTTATAATAAAAAATGATTCTTAAATGTGAATATCAAAGCCCGACTCGTCATATTGAACAATCTCGATTAATCAACCGAATACCAACCCGGCAACCATAATCCCAAAGTAACAACTAATAATCTGCCCATAACCCGGTAACTTAACCATGTTGATAATTTCCATATCGATCCGAAAATCTCACCACCCACTTTAACAAAGTAACACACGAACCCAAACTTCTAAACCTAAGTTCAACGTCGATCCCAAAAACCGAATTTGTAAACCCAACCATCCCGCAATTACAACTCAATAAACCGACGAAACATAATATAATAATAATAACCACTTACCTCGATGTCGGATCGGAAAGCCAAAAAGAGTAAGAATAATAGCGGAGACGTCGGTGGCGGTGTGGCTGTGGTGGCTATAATGGTTACAGGGAACACGACGGGGTGGAAGGAAGTAGCCGGGGTGGTGGTGGTACAGGCGACGGGGTGGTGGTCGTGATTAGGGCAGTGGTGAAGGATTGGTGGTGGTTAGCTGTGGTGATGGAGGGGTTCCGGTGGTGGTGTGGTTAGTAGGGCGGCGGTGGTGGTTGTGGTGAGGGTGAGTGGTGGTCGGAGACGAAAGGACGAAGAGGGTGGTGGTGGTGGGTGGCAGTTCGTTGGAGAAAGAAGGAGGGGAGAGAACGATCGGAGAAGAAGAAGAAGAATAAAGAAATAAGGGAAGAAGACGATATGTTATAAGGAATCGGGTCAGGCGTGCATCCATAACCCATTGCGGTACGCGATGGGTTAAATGAGTCTGAGCGCGTACCGCCGCCCAAATCGGGGTAAATTAGGGTTTTAACCCCATCGCGGTACGTGATGGGGTGTTATGCCATGCCCATCGCTGTACCGCGATGGGTTCAGAAGTCAGATTTGAAAATTTTCGAAAACGCACCTGTTTTGGCATCCCGACATCACCCTGGACACGTTCAAAACTGAAAATACCTTTACATACCTGGAGTGACGTGTACTACACCAAAGCTTACCGAACTTCTCTAATTTCCCATTCTTCAACAAGCTTCCCCACACTTGGCGTTTACTGCACAAAACTCGAGACGACACTAAGTACACGATTCAATAAAATAAAAACAAAATCGGACAGACACTTACAAACCCTGGGCTGCCTCCCGTAAGCGCTGAATTTAAAGTCTACAGCTCGACAGTGCCTCGAACTCAGATATCTTCATAAACCGGTGAAGTTACAATAAAATTCACCAATTCCTTATCCAACTCATGTATGTCCTTCATCTCCAAATATGGCTTCAGTCTATAGCCATTTACCACTTGCCTCAATTGATCATCGAAATCTTCAATCTCGTACTGACCATGATTTCCAACCCTTACAATTAAATACGGGCCCGTCCACTTACTTTTCAACTTACCCGGGAAGAGTTTCATCCTCGTGTTGTACAACCACACTCGTTGACCAACTTCAAAATTCTTCAACCGGATATTAGCATCATGAACTTTCTTCATTTCCGCCTTGTAAGGGGACGCACAATCGTACGCCTCGTCTCTCAACTCCTCGATCTCGCACAAAGCCGATTTTCTCGCTTTACCTGCATCATCATAATCCATGTTAACCTGTTTAGTAGCCCAAAACGCTCTTTGTGCACTTTCAACCGGTAAATGGCAATCCTTTCCATACACAAGTCTATAAGGAGTGGTTCCAATGGCATTTTATAAGCGGTTCGGTAGGCCCATAAGGCATCGGTCAACTTGGTTGACCAATCCTTTTGGTCCGTCCGAACAGTTTTCTGTAAAATCTATTTTATTTGCCTATTGGAAACCTCAACTTGTCCACTCGTTTGTGGATGGTAAGGAGTTGCAATCCTATGATCAACACCATATCGTTTAAGCAATTTCCCGAATTTAAAATTCTTAAAATGAGATCCCCCATCACTTATGATGGTTCGGGGGACTCCAAATCTCGAAAAAATATTACTTTGAACGAAATTGCAAACGACTATGTGATCATTTTTCCTAGTGGCTATCGCTTCAACCCATTTAGAAACGTAATCGAAGGCCACTAGGATATACAAATTACCGTGTGAATTCAGAAACGGGCCCATGAAATCGATCCCCCAAACATCAAAAATGTCAACAACTAGGATCGGGTTCAAGGGCATCTCCTCCCGCTTAGAAATACTCCCGAGTTGTTGACACTTTAAACAGTGTGTCGCGAACTCGTGAGCATCTTTAAATAATGAAGGCCAAAAGAAACCACTGGTTAAAAGTTTTCGAGCGGTTTTCTGGCCACTGAAATGGCCACCCCACGCAGACGAATGCGTGTGTTCCAACACTGATCTGACATCCTCCTCGGGTATGCATCGTCTGATCATCTGATCTGCACCAATTTTAAACAAATCCGGATCGTCCCAGATGTACTGTTTAGCTTGGGACATCAATTGTTTCTTCTTTCTCCTTGGCCAATGCTCTGGTAAATCACCTGCAACTTTAAAATTAACAATATGAGCAAACCAAGGATATTGTGAAACTGCCAGGATATGCTCATCCGGGAAGGATTCGTTAATGGGCCCATCAGTGTTCCCATTTTCCACCATAATTCGGGACAAGTTATCTGCAACAACATTTTCACTCCCTTTCTTGTCCCGAATCTCTAGATCAAATTCCTGCAACAGCAAAACCCATCTGATAAGTCTCTGTTTTGCATCCTTTTTGTCCATGAGGTACCTGACAGCAGAATGGTCAGAATATATAATAACTTTACTACCCCAAATATAAGACCATTTATCTAGAGCATATACTACTGCTAGTAACTCCTTCTCGGTTGTGGTATAATTTAATTGAGCATCCGAGAGGGTTTTACTTGCATAGTATATAGCAACGGGTTTCTTGTCAACCCGTTGACCCAAAACAGCCCTGACTGCATAATCACTTGCATCACACATTATTTCAAAAGGTAAATTCCAATTGGGTGATTGCAAGATCGGGGCTTCACTAATTTCAATTTCAAAATGTCAAAGGCCTTAGCACATTCATCATTAAAGTCAAACGGGGCATCCTTAAGTAATAAATTACATAAGGGTTTGGTAATGTCACTAAAACCCTTAATAAACCGTCTATAAAACCCGGCATGCCCCAGAAATGATCTAATGCCTTTGACATTGGTTGGATGAGGTAAAGTGGAAATGACTTGGACCTTAGCTCGGTCCACCTCGATCCCCTGACTCGAAACAACATGGCCTAATACAATTCCCTCTTGAACCATAAAGTGACTCTTTTGCCAACTAAGAACCAAATTTGTTTCGACACATCCTTTCAAAACTCTTTCGAGTTGGTTTAAACATGACTCGAAAAATGTGCCGAAAATCAAAAAATCATCCATGAAAATTTCCAAAGACTCCCCCACCATATCTGAAAAGATACTCATCATGCACCTCTGAAAAGTGGCGGGGGCGTTACATAACCCAAATGGCATTCGCCTAAACGCAGGGCTGATAGTTTCTAATGTTTTGTGCGCTAATTGAACCATTAATCATATCACAAAAATGCTTGAAGGCTTGTTATAAGATTTAAGTGGACAACAATATCAATAACCGACTTAACGCCAGTCATAATATCGCTGAAATATAAAACTGTGATGGAAGGGCATTTTGGTCAATATGATTCTCTGCTCAAACTCAACAAAAATACAAAAATATGTACTGCTTTTGAAAATCATAGAAAAACACAAAAAGATTGTCTATTTCTTGGTTTGGATATTTTTTCATGTAAATACATTCTTTAAATTTTACAATATACCAAAAATATTTTTCATTTCCGTTTTACATATTATTTAAATCTTTTAAATTATGTTTCAAAAACATGAAACGAGTGAAGTTATTTGATGATCGAGATATGAGATCTCGATAAGTTTTTAAGTTAAGTGTTGTTAAAGGATAAACACGTTTTAAAGTATTTGATTATCCAGATAAAGGTCCTCGGTAATTCATTTAAGTAAATTGGATAATAAATTAATTCCTTATTTAATTCTTTAATTAATTATTTATTTATTTTAATTTATTTAATTCTTTAGTTATTTAATTCATTAATTTATTTATAATTACGAACTACTTTCTAGTTCGTTACTCTAATTCGCTTCCGCACTCTGTAACAAATGGCTTCAATTCGTTAAGCATAATCTAACGAATTAGAAACGAATTGGATCTGATTCGTCATGACATGTGTTAACGAATCAACTGATTAGTTAATTCAAATTTCAAACGAATCAGCTGATTCGTTACCTTGGGAATCGTGCATGTCAGTGTATATAGGACGGCGTGCATACGAACCGTCCTATACTATTCACTCTTCTTCCTTACACATAAAGTTACTCTGCCAAAATTTTTCAGATTTTTCAATCTTTGATTTTCAGTGTTTTGAGTATACCATTGTGTTTATAAGGTATAGATGATCACTTCTTTGTGATTCTCGTCAAAAATGACACAGCTTTGATATGCTAATTATGAGATTTTGATATCAGGGTTTTAAGGTGTTGGTACATGTGTGTCAGTAGTTCATAGTCTAGCATTTGTAATCGAGTCTGTAATGCAATTATGTTTTGATTATGTTTATTTGTGTAATACGCGAAGTTGTCAACAAGTTCGCTATGGCGAACTTGTTGAATCAGCGAAGTTATCGACAACTTCGCCTGTGGCGAAGTTGTCGTATATATAAACTGTTCAGCGGAACAGTTTATGTAGTTGGTCGTTTAGGGTTTCATTTCAGTTGTTCAGTAACCGAGTTACGTGTCATAGTCTGTAACAGTGACCTCGGGTCACGTGTTTGTTATCAATATAACGTGTTTGGTTTATTGCTTGTGTGTTCGATCTCCACATACTCTACACTCGTATCTACCCACGCAGGGATTCCGCACCTGCGTTGTTAGCGACGTCCCGTGTACGATCCGTCCAGGAGCCTACAATTGGTATCAGAGCCATTGGCTCGATTGTGAGGTTCGGGATTTCACGCGGGTGTAGAAAACGTCTCGTTTGACCTATTCGCGGGACGTGTTTTTGTTGGGATTGTGTTTTGCTCGTGCTTGACAGTCATTTTCAAGCCATTGCATTGATCGGAAACTGCTGGATTGACGATATCAGATCTGAACAGTTTCCTTGTTCATCGGGCGAAGTTACCGTTCTTCGGGCGAAGTTACCATTCTTCAGGCGAAGTTGCCGTCACTGGAATTAGGGTTTTCGGCGAAGATATAAGGATTAGCGAAGTTAACCACAACTTCGCTTACCTCATAAGTTCGCCTTAGCGAAGTTATCCGCAACTTCGCTTTCCACCTAAGTTCGCTTATCTTCTAAGTTCGCTCATTCTAAGCGAAGTTATTTTTAACTTCGCCAAGTCAAGCGAATTTAAGATCCAGCGAAGTTCTCTTTTCAGCGAAGTTAACTTTCAAGCGAAGTTACTCTTAACTTCGCCTACTGAGCTGTTTTAATATTTTTTTATTATTTTCAGGTTTTTCAGGTTTTAGCAAGGATGTCGTCAATTAACATCTCCGATTTGGTCAAGATGGAAGTAGAAGCGGGGTCTGCCACTAAGGCCCCGAGGCTGATGAAAGGAACTGACTTCGTGGCATGGAAGGACAGATTCATCCAATACATTAAATACCAGGATGCCAAAATGTGGGTGTGCATCCAGGATGGATATATCCCTCCAACTATGCAATACGAAAGCAGGGATGTGGTTAAGAAGTATAGCAAAATAGAGGACGAAGAAAAGAAAATGTACGAGGCCGAAAGCAAGGCCCATGCTGCGATAACAATGGCACTTCCTCAAGAGGTTCTCCATACGTTCCGAAAGTACACTTCTGCGAGAGAGCTTTGGGATGCTCTTGAAAATAGATTCGAGGGGAATGTGGGTATCCGTGCATCAAAGATCAAACTCTTAAAGACCCAGTTCTCCGTCTTCAAATTTTTGAAGAACGAATCACTGGATGATATTATCACCAGATACTATCATCTAATGACAGAGCTTAGCAATTATTCGATTGCTTACCGAGAAGAAGAGATCGTTGAAAAGCTTCTCGATGCTCTCCCACCGAAGTGGGAAATGTACACCGTTCTTATGAGGGAAGACAGAGACTTTCCTAATTATGATCTTGAAACGGCAGTAAACAAGCTCAGAACTTATGAGCTTAATATGGTTCGAAAAGAAACACCAACAGATCAGATACAAGACCCTGGTATGTATGGTGCAAAGGTTAACTCAGGCTCAAGTTCGAGGCCTGAATCTGCTGCTTATTACTCAAAAGGGGAGTTAGGTTCTGACTCGTCTCATGAAGGAAACGTTTCTGTAAACTCGAATGGTGATGTATGTTTCGTTGCTGGAGGATCAAGTACTTCAAAGCCTCAAGCATCCACAAGTAGTTTTTCTGCAAATGCCTCAAGCAATAATTATTCCAAGATGCCTATGAGTGTAAAATCTGCTGAAGAGCAGTTTGCAGTCTATGCATCATTTATTGCTTCCTACGAAAACTACATCCAGGGGAAGATTGTGGACCCTGCTGTACTGGATGAGGACTACGACCAGATCGATGCTGATGATCTGGAGGAGATGGATTTGCAATGGCAAATGGCAATGATTGTGAGGCGTGTGAAACGGTTTATGAACAAAACTGGGAGAAAGTTTGTTGGTGGTAGGCCCGGGTTCGACAAATCCAATGTAAGGTGCTATAATTGTCAACAGTACGGGCACTTTGCCAAGGAATGCAGAAATGAGAGGGTTGAACGAGGACAAGGTCGGCCTACACAACACTCTGGAGTTAACAGAGAGATTAACGCCATGTTGACCAGAGAAGCAGGTGAGTATAACTGGAACCTGCATTCAAGTGGTTCTGGTGAGCAAGCGAACATGGCTGAGGCTGAAGTTAAAGAATGTGAGAAGGTTGATGAAAATGAGAAAGCTACTGAAGAAGAAACAGCTTTCATGGCAGATGACAAGGACACTCGCTCCGAGGTAAGTAATAAGAATATTTGTAGTAGTTGTGAGAATTTGTCTGAGCAACTTACAACGATAACTGATCAGTATGTCCGTTTAGATGCTGATTTTAAAACTATTAAAGAAGATCACCATTTTACGAAAGCAAGAGAAACAAGTTATAAAATTAAAATAAAAGCATGTGAAAAAGACATTCAAAGCTTAAAAACTAAGCTTGCTGAGAAAATTGAAATAATTGATCTTAGTTATGAAGTTTTAGAAGAAAAAACTAAAGTGATTGCTGATCGGGATAAACAGATTGCTGACCACCAGGTGAAGGTGGTGGAACTGAACCGCAAACTTGAGCAGTTCAGGAATTCCTCAGCCATCCTTGATCACCTCGTGAGTGATCAAGGTACCTCTGCAAAGAGGGGAGGAATCGGTTATCACGAAGTTCCACCACCCTTTAACCACAACTATACTTATAATCCGAGTGTTCAGAAATCTGTTGATTTCGAAGCTCCTCAGACAACTCCTATCAAGATTACTAGTGTAGAACCAAGTGTTAGCTGTGGTGAAACAAGTTCGCCTGTTTCTAGTGTGAATATTTCTGTTTCGAGTCCAGTCTCATCGGATTCGGATAAGTTGTCCGAATCTGGTCAGACAAAAGAGAAGGTAAATTTACCCACTGATGGAGATAAAAATAAAAAGAGTTCTCCACTCAATCCGTACGTCCCACCTTATGTGAGACGAACGGCTGGTAACTATGCCTCTACATCCAAACCAATGTTTGACAAGAAAATGGAGAGTCGATGTTGCTTTAGATGTAACAAGTTAGGACATCTAGTTGCAGATTGCCCTTTGAAGCCGAGATTCAGAGGTGTGAAGCCAAATAAAACTGAGTATAAGCGTCATTTTGTTACTGCTAAAAATGAAAACTTTAAAAAATGCCAAAATGTAACGAATTCAAGTTTTCATAAAAACAAACCTCAGTTTTACAACCAAACCACAAGAAATAACACTTTCGATTCTCAAAGGTTTGGGAGGCATTACACTCAATCTGCAGGGAGATTCCCTAACAGGACTTACAGAAATTATCCTGATGCTAACTTGAGAAAGCCAGGGTACGGGACGTATCGATCCAAGACCAATTGGTCTTGGGTCCCAAGATTCTAACTCTTTGTTTTTATTGTGCAGGAACAGTTGAACAGGGCTGCCAACAATCTTTGGATTGTAGATAGCGGCTGTTCCCGGCACATGACGGGCAACAAACACTTGTTGCAAGATTTAAAACCTGTTCAGGGAGCAAGAGTTAGTTTTGCTGGTGAGAGCGGTGGAAGGATTACCGGTAGAGGAACTGTGTCGAATGGGAGAATGACACTTGAGAATGTAAACTTTGTGGAGGAATTAAAGCACAATCTGCTGAGTGTGTCGCAGATTTGTGATAAAGATTACACTGTCCATTTCACGAAAAATGAAGCGATAGTATTGAAACCTGGTTTTCAAATACCAGACGAATGGATAGTAATGAAAGCTCCACGTGAAACGAATACATATGTGATGGACATGAGGTCCACTGAAATGGCCACTGGAGAATCCTGTTTAATGACAAAAGCAAGCGAATCAGAATCAGAATTGTGGCACAGGAGAATGGGACATATTCATCTTCGGAAGATGAACTTCATTGTCAAGAATGGGCTTGTGATGGGCGTTCCCTTAAAAAGTTTTAACTTTGAAGACAAATGCATAGCCTGTAAGAAGGGAAAACAACACAAGAAAACCCATCTCACCAAGAAGATCAATTCAATTGCCGGTACTCTAGAACTACTTCATATGGATCTCTTCGGTCCAGTGAATGTAAAAAGTCTAGGTGGTACTTCTTACTGCTTGGTGATCACTGATGACTACTCGCGATATTCGTGGGTATATTTTCTGAAAACGAAAGATGAGACGGCTCAAATGGTGAAGAATCTAATTACAAAAGTTGATAACGTCATGAGTAAATCAGTTAAATACATCAGAAGCGACAATGGGACAGAGTTCAAGAACTTTGAAATGGAAATCTTCTGTCTTCAGAAGGGAATTGAACATCAATACAGCGCTCCGTATACTCCACAACAGAATGGAGTGGCTGAAAGGAAGAACCGAACGTTAATAGAAGGAGCCAGAACTATGCTGGCAGACTCGAAGCTTCCTGTGATGTTCTGGGCTGAAGCAGTTGCTACAGCCTGCTATGTTCTGAATAGGGTGTTAACCGTTAAGAGACTTGGAAAAACTTGTTACGAGCTTATGCACGGAAGGAAGCCCAACTTGTGCGGTCTTGAACCATTTGGGTCTCCTTGTTCGATTTTGAAGACTAATTCGAAATTTGGTGAAGTAGCCGATGAGGGAATCCTAGTCGGTTATGTTGTTGGGACTCCCAACAGACGGGTCTTCAATACGTCGACTTGCAAGGTGGAGGTGGTTTGTAACACCGACATTACTAGTTACCAACCGCCAAAACCAAGCAATGGACCTGCTGAGCTTTTCGACTATGTTAAACTTTTTAAGTCGTTTAACGTACCTGATTTGGAAATTTCTGAAGAAGACGAAAGAGCTGTGACGAAGATGATACTTGATGAGGAAGAGAATCTATTGCAACATCAGATGTTTGAGAAATCTCAACCTTCCACATCAAACCCTATCGATACCCCTGCGGCCTCAACTGAAGATGAATTTATTAATCCTTTTCACTCTCAGCCAGAAACAACCATAGATGAGATCTCTTCAAATTTGGAAGATAATTTGCATGTCGGTGCTGTTCCGACCACGAGAATTCACAAAGATCACCCATTGGAGAATATTATAGGTGATGTGTCCTCTGGTGTACAAACCAGAAGTAGCTTGAATGAGCACACCTGTGTTTATACAAGCATAAAAGAAACGGGTATAATGAATGAATGTTTGTACTCCTGCTTTATAAGTCAAATTGAACCAAAGAATTATCAAATGGCTTTAAAGGACAGCTCGTGGGTCGAGGCCATGCAAGAAGAGTTGGCTCAGTTCGAAAAAATGGAAGTTTGGACTTTGGTTGAAAAACCAAGGAATGTGCACGCTATAGGCACAAAATGGGTGTTCAAGTGTAAGAGAGATGATAAGGGAATTATCGTAAGAAATAAGGCGAGGCTGGTTGTTAAAGGTTTTAATCAGCAAGAGGGTATTGATTACAATGAGGTGTTTGCTCCTGTTGCCCGGTTAGAAGCGATTCGATTGTTTTTGGCGTTTGCTGCATTTAAAAAGATGAAGGTATTTCAGTTGGATGTGAAGAGCGCGTTTCTAAACGGGAAAGTTGATGAGGTTGTGTATGTTGAGCAACCTCCGGGTTTTCCTGACCCAGACTTTCCTGATCACGTATACAGGTTGAGCAAGGCGTTATATGGGTTACATCAGGCACCTCGTGCCTGGTATTCAACGTTATCGGACTACTTGCTGGAAAATGGTTTTGAAAGGGGATTGATTGACAGTACGTTGTTTGTGAAGAGAGAAGGATGTGACTTCCTACTGGTTCAAGTCTACGTGGATGATATCATTTTTGCTGCATCAAGAGTATCCATGTGTCAGGATTTTGAGGCTGTCATGAAGAAACGATTCGAGATGAGTGCTATGGGTGAACTAACTTTCTTTCTAGGATTGCAGGTTGATCAGAAGAAGGACGGGATGTTCATTCATCAAACGAAGTACGTTCATGATGTGCTGAAAAGATTCAAGATGGAGGACAGTTCTCCATATGATACTCCAATCTGCGTCAATCACAAATTGGGTGCTGAATCAGATGGTGACGCAGATGTGGACCCAACTCTGTATCGGGCGATAATAGGTTCATTAATGTATTTAACTGCTTCTAGGCCTGATATAATGTTTGCTGTTTGTCTTTGTGCACGTTTTCAGGCAAATCCGAAAGAATCTCATTTGAAAGGTGCAAAGAGGATACTACGGTATCTCAAGGGCAAGCCGAAGCTAGGGTTGTGGTACCCAAAGGGAGGAGACGTTGAACTGGTGGCATATACAGATTCTGATTATGGGGGATGCAATCAGAGTCGGAAGTCAACCACAGGAGGCTGTCAGTTTCTTGGAGGAAGATTAGTTTCCTGGCAGTGCAAGAAACAGACATCAGTTGCAATTTCAACATGCGAAGCTGAATACATGGCAGCATCCAACTGTTGCTCTCAGGTTTTGTGGATTCAGCAACAATTACGCGACTATGGTCTGAATTTCTTACTCACTCCTATTTTAATTGATAACACTGCCGCCATCTCAGTAATTAACAATCCCGTGAAGCACAGTAAAACTAAGCATATTGACATTCGTCATCACTTCATACGGGATTGTGCTGAGAAGAAACTGATCAAGATCGAAAAGGTTGATACACTTGAAAATTTTGCTGATCTGTTTACAAAAGCGTTTGATAAATCTAGATTTCAAAACCTAATTGAGCTGAACGGGATGATCAATCCCGAGTAACCATGCCTTTGTGTTTGTTTAAAAAAAAAAAAAAAAAAAAAAAAAAAAACTGTGTCATTATTGCTTAAAATTAGTCGGTTACCTTAGTTTGATGGACATATCCTCGGATATGTTTTGGTCCTCGTTTCGACTTAGAAAGTGAGGATAGCCATTAACCGGAAGACTGAAAGTGACCGGGGCAGTTATGACATGTGTTCTTTCAGTTGCTGAAAATTAGTCGGTCATTCTTAGTAAGAAGGACACATACTTGTATGTGGTCAGTCCAGTTGATCCATTGGATCTTCAGGATAGCCGTTTACCTGACGACTTTGACATGATCGGGGCGATTGAAATCAAAATTTTAAGGGGAAATGAAATTACTTTTCAAGTCTAATACTTCGTAAGAAGTTCTTTGCTGTGTTTAACAGAAAATTGATCCAACCTTGGAAAATGATATATATACTGATTGTGTGTGCTTAACTAGTGAAGTTATTAGGCTTAAAAGGCTTTAGAACAGTCATTGTATGTCATGGTAATTTTTATGGTGCGTAAAAGTGTATGTGATACTAACTTAAACTACTCGAATTTACGTGGAAACTCCTTAAGAGTTTTGAATGTCTTCACACATATCTTTTCGAATGATAGGCAGAAAAGCGACTACCCAGTCATACACGAGCCCGTGAGTGTTCTGATTCCCGTGAAGAAAGCATTTCAAGACACTGCAGTGATCCAGATTCGGGACTTGCAGTAGTTTAGTACTCCGAAGTCAATAAGAATGTTTGGTTTAAAAAAAAAAAAAAAATTATTATTATACATGTATATTTTTAGTACTTATGAGACATAGTAACAATCAAGACTTCTCAAGTCTGGAGTAAGAAGAGAAAGGGAAGCAGACAACGAGAATATACAAGTTAATCAGACACTATGGGTCGAAGTTAACTCGGGGTGACTTGGGTATAGCCAAATACGCTTTGAGAATAGAAAGAAGACATCATTATCTCTGAGTTGTTGCCCACTTAAAATTTTGAGCTTAACTGAACATTAATACGTATCACAGAAACGATGAAAACCATTTAAGTTATTTACATGCTTGCAACCTATTTCTCTATGTCATAATACAGCTAAACATGGATCCAAGTGACAGTCACATAGTTAGTATGATTTCTGTTGGGATCTTTTCTAAAACATAGTGGTCCCTGACTAGACTGAAATTTGATCCCTTATTTCATTAAAATTTTTATAAGTTTTTCTATTTTTGTAGTTGTGTTATTGTAAAACTGGTTACTTGGACATGATCATTTTTGTTTAACTCTTTTTGGAAACTTCTAATGTTAAGTGCAAGATTATTCAAACTTAAAGGGCTGATTTTGAACTTACGGGCGAAGTTGTTGAATTCGGCGAAGTTGTGCTTAACTTCGCCTAGGCGAAGTTAAACGTAACTTCGCCTGAACCAACTCAGCCCTATATAAGGACTTTGAAACAGTAACAGTAACATATATTTCATTATTTCCGGCGAACATATAATCTATACCAGATTATCGGCGATCTTGTTTTACCACTCGTTTTCGATCGTGTGTTTCTAGTTTCTACTATACTCGTGGTATGTGTTGTCAATATCTTTCACAAACTTACTCGTTCGGTATAGTTTTACCCGGTTCGAGACCTCGGGTCGTCGAACCTTCAAAACCAAGTTTTTCACCTTTGTGTTACGTGTTCATGGACGTCCTTTACGTCTCAATATCATTAAATCTATGTTGTTATTCACTGATGGATCGTCAAATCGGTCCGAAAACATCGGATCTAAACCTTTGAATCTGAACAGTCGGCGTTTCAGATTCAGGCGAAGTTAAGGTTTAGGCGAAGTTATCCACAACTTCGCCAGGAGATTAAGTTCGCCTGTGGCGAAGTTATCCGTAACTTCGCCTTGAAGCTTAATTTCGCCTGTGGCGAAGTTATCCGTAACTTCGCCTAGAACTCAAGTTCGCCTGTGGCGATGTTGTGATTCGGCGAAGTTATCATCAACTTCGCCTATACCATTTTACTTAACAGTTTTTAGACGAAATTACAGTTGAAGCGAAGTTGTTCCCAACTTCGCCTCACCGTTAAGTTCGCCTGTATAGGTTTAATCACAACTTCGCTCGTGGTACTTAGCGAACTTGTGAGTTGCTTACACACTGTCTAACTTGTTTTGTTTGGTGCAGATATGGCTGCTATTGGCGGTGCTGGTGGTGATGATGGTGATGAGCAACGACAATTCTTTCCAGCCCATAACCAGTACATCACGTTAGATCCAGACGCACGAGGCGTAGAAGACTACAGGCAGATTATCACGTTTCTCCTGCGATCAAGAGTCTTTCACGCGCTCACTAATACACTGCCCATTTCTCTGCCTAACATTGAAGACTTTTGGCAGACAGTGTACTATGATTGCAGGCCTGAGCCTCCGGTGATGCGAGCAACCGTAAATGGTCATAACATACAGTTTTCCTCGGAAGACATACGGTTGGCTCTGCAGTTCGGTGAAGAAACAAGAGATGACCCAACGGAGTTCGTGGCTCCTTTCCGGGATGGAGCTTATTTGAGGATGGGTTATTCGGGTCCGCTGGGGGACTCGCAGAGGAGGAAAGGGTTTCTGCTGGATCAGTGGCGCTTCCTGATGCATGTGTTGATTGTATGCATGTCCGGCAGGAAAGCAGGAACAGATGGGATGGGCGCGACGATGCAGTCGGCCATGATAGCGCTGACTTACAACCGCCGATATTCATTCAGTCAGCTAATATTCTACGAGATCGATCGTCAAAGAAGGGCTGTGGCGCGCGAGCGATTCACTATGTATCCTCGTTTCTTACAGATGATTTTAAATCATGTCGCTCCGTCGCTACCGCAGAGACGCCCAATAAGATACGTCGAATGCGTAACGAAACGTATCTTTGCTCAGTGCCGCACCTCGAGCACTCGTAGCAAGCCTGAGCTGCGTCCCAGGCATACTCCATTATTCGGATATCTCATCAATCCGGAGTATGTTCCTGCAGGAGGGGACGAGTTCAGAGACCCCCAACCACATCAGGCGGCAGCACCTCATGCTGTATCAGCTGCGCCTGTTGTTTCTACTGTTGCCTCTGCTGCTGTGCCAGCTACTGTATCTCATGCTGTGTCTACTGCTGAAGACGTTGATCTTAATGCTGCCTTTGGCGTACATGGTGTGTTTGATATGGATGTCTCGGGTCCTCAGTTTATGGATGTTACTAGAGCAGTTACTTCGGTAGCTGACTCCGATCTAGACGAAACGTTTGCTGAGGCGAGACGACTTATGGTGTCTCGGGAGAGAACTATGGGAAAGAGACCGAGAACTGGAGACGAGGATGAGGATGAAGTTGATGAAGAGGAGGCAGTGCAGATTGTGCTCAGACGTTCAAGAAGAGAACAGAGAGGTATGGGTTCGGGAGCTGGAGAATCTTCAAGGCTGGTACGTTTTGCTCCACCTGCCTTGTCTGGTATGTCTCTTATTCCTACTACAGCACACGTTACTGCTGTCGAGACGTCGACCCCAGCAATTGTGTCTCTACCACCCCAACCGCTTAATCCACCGGTGGTAGTTGCACGATTTGTGGAGTCGACCATCACTACTACTGCAGGGTTACCAAGTGTACCACCTGCGGTCACTTCTGCTGCTGATGTCCCGCCAACTCCAACGCCTACTTCAGATTCCGAGAGGATTACATCACTAGAGCGGATTGTTGCTGATCAGACAAAAACCATTCAGGGCCTAGTGGAATCCAATCGACTACAAGCAGCCCTCCTGGTTGAACACGGTAAAATTATAGATGCCTTCAAGGCATTCTTGGCATCTCAGGGGGAGAAGACGTGTAGGGGTGATGAGTTGAGGACGAAACGGAGAGAAGATCATGACGATGATCCCAATGCACCGGAAGGTGCAGGTGGTGAGCTGCCAAGAACCTCTCAGGCTCTTGGGGCTTCCACAGCTGAGGGGGAGTCTACAAATGCAGCTGGTGACGATGTGGTAGCTGGTGATGATGATGCTGATGTTGAAGATGTTATCGACGCATTGAAAGAGTTGGATGAGGAGGATGATGAGTTTATGATTGAAGATGATGTGTTGCCAGTTGATGAGATCGAGAGGATTGGAGAGCAGATTACGGTTGAAAACGTGTTGGAAGAAGGTGAGATTGTTGATGACTCCGTGGAACATGAGATTCCGGAGGTTGAGAGACCAGGTTTGGGTGATGAGAACGTGGAGGAAGATGCTGAGTGGGAGGAACAACCGAAATGGAAGGAGGGTTGTGCCCACTGGTTCGTAAAGACGAAGAAGCCGGCGGTCCCTAAGATGTTCAGAAAAAGTTACAATATTAAGGGATACGCGGAAGCCAAGAAAGGTATTATCTGCTGGTTATACGACGAGCAGCTGCGGCTCTTCGTGATCAAGAGATATGATGGCATTCAGTACTTCCAGAGAAAGTTGAGATCTCTAAACACACTGCCAGAATGTGAAGTAAAAGATTTAGCCAGATTGGGATTGGTAAACAGAAGTGAAGACAACATGGCTAGAATCATTGCGAAGATCGTGTGGAAAGAGTGCGTTAAAGAGAAAAAGTTTGAGCTACTGAAACCACAAAAGGGAAAACTTGTCGAAGACAAGGATAGAGGTCTGAGAGTTGATGGAAAACCTTGGATGGTCATGAAATACAAACCGATCCGGTGCCTTAAAGAAGTACCGATGAAGTTCATGCCCAAGGACGTGCTCAAAGATCTAAAATGGTGGTACGTGGATTGTGAGACAGCTGAGGCGGTAATGGAAGATGAGGATGAACAAGAAGTACTTCGGGTTTACGACCCGATGCATCTTGTTAATCTATCAAAGGCTGATCTGAAAGTGCTCAACGAGAAGAAGATCTTCTACATTCCTGCTTGGAAGGATCAAGCTAGGAAATATCAACGGGTGGTGTCGGTATGTGTTAGAGAAGGAGCGCACGCGTAGAGATGCAAGATTACAAGACTCAAGATTTGAAGATAAAGATATGAAGCTACTGCCAAGGGGGAGTCTGTTGGTACATGTGTGTCAGTAGTTCATAGTCTAGCATTTGTAATCGAGTCTGTAATGCAATTATGTTTTGATTATGTTTATTTGTGTAATACGCGAAGTTGTCAACAAGTTCGCTATGGCGAACTTGTTGAATCAGCGAAGTTATCGACAACTTCGCCTGTGGCGAAGTTGTCGTATATATAAACTGTTCAGCGGAACAGTTTATGTAGTTGGTCGTTTAGGGTTTCATTTCAGTTGTTCAGTAACCGAGTTACGTGTCATAGTCTGTAACAGTGACCTCGGGTCACGTGTTTGTTATCAATATAACGTGTTTGGTTTATTGCTTGTGTGTTCGATCTCCACATACTCTACACTCGTATCTACCCACGCAGGGATTCCGCACCTGCGTTGTTAGCGACGTCCCGTGTACGATCCGTCCAGGAGCCTACATAAGGTTTTTGAAACCCTGCATAATCGGATTAATACTCTGTTAAAGTACTTTAGTTTGATATCATTGTAATCGGAATGGATTTCTGACACCCTTGGTGATCTTTAATCATAGTCTAATTGATTGATTGATTGATTGCCGGGTGATTGATTGATTGTTGTTTCGGGTGTTAACGCTTTGTTCACATTCTTAATAACCTAACTTATTTCATGATTTTGAACTTCAAATCGACACCATTTGTTTCGTATTGTGTTTCTGAGATCTTTACGATTGTCGACTCAATTATCCAACGATAATTATGGAGTAATCGATACTGGATTCACCTTGTTGACTTTCAGTGTTCTTGATTAATTTTGACTTTGACCTGGAGAGTCAAAAATTAAGTCATATTTCGACCATTCGTTAACCTTAGCGAATTGGAACTCCTTCGTGTCCAATTCGTTAAGTATTGCACATGAACCAGAATAGCGAATCAGCTGTGTATCTTTCAGTTCTTATCGAACTAGGGTTTAGTTCGTTATTTTTAATAGTCAATTCGCTAATTCTTCTTCGTTACAAATTTACTTGATAACAAATAGTTGATTCAATAACGAATCAGACTGTGTTTTTAACGAATGACATTTCAAAATTAATTATTTAAATAATGTAACTGAATAAAATATTCCAAGGGTCTAACCGCGTCGATACATCGATTACACACGAAATCTAAAATTAAATATATTGTTTCTTGATAGATATATAAGTGCTTAAAGTGTATAAAACTTGTGTGATTTCTAAACCTTCATATTACTGATATTTGTCATTATTTATCCAATATAATGGCTGATCAAATGGATCAAGACCCGCCTGCTGCTCCACAAGAACAACAACAACAACAAGAACAAGCTGAAGTACCTCTGCTGCCATATGATAAGAAACACAACATCTGTGCTTATGTTGATCCAAAAGTTTCTGGCGACGCTCTTTTTGGGAATATGTTAGCATTATTACGTCGTTCGGTGATACACTATGCTTTAACTGCTCGACCCATTGTTTATCTGAGCATTATTAGGCAGTTCTGGAATACTGCTGAGTTCGTTGACGTAGATAATCACATTCGAGCCACAATCAATCAAACTCCTATCACAGTGGATATTGAAGTGATTAGGCGTGTGCTCCGTTTTGGTGACAATGATGATAATCCATGTGAGTTCGACAAGAAGTTAATCAAGGGTCTGTTTCGGCGTGTACGTTATGGTAGAGACATTGGAGACTCTATGTTAACAAGAATGGATTGTGCCCACCCTACAAGTATCTCCTACACGTATTAATTCATTGTTTGGGTGGTCGTCGAGGTGGATTTGATGAATGCCGAATCATGCTGCAATCCGCTTTCGTGGCACTTGTTCTTAACAAACCGTTTAACTTCTCATAAATGCTTTTCTATCATCTAAAGGAGCAAGTTCAACAAACGGTCCAAAAGAAGAAATTCCTCACGCAACCAAGATTTCTGCAGCTGATTATTCACGACTTAATATCCAACTTGGTTATTGATCGAACATTGGTGGACGATGTTCTTCCCTTAGAACACAAGAAGGCCGATACCGTGCGTAGAATGACGATCTATCGTAAGGAGAGGCCGCAGGACAAACGTATGATTGGTCATATTTTTAATCCTGATTATGTATGTCCTCCCGAGGATCGCTGGATCCATGATAACTCAGATTCCGAGTGTGAGGGAGGAGAAAATGGTGATGATGGTGATGATGGTGGAAATGGTGGTGATGGTGATGCAGCTCAACGAGAATGTAAACGAAAGGGTAAAGAGCCGGCATCTGAAAGCTCAGCAAAGAGACGTGTATCAGCTGGGGCTGGAGTATCTATTGGTGTTCCACCGTCTCATACTACTATTTCTCAAAGCCCAGTAGTGCCACTTACTACTAGCACTCTGGCGCTCACTTTAACGATGACGATGGTTCCTCACGACAGGATTGGTATGATCCCTCACATGGCATTAGCTGAAATACCAATGCCTTCTGCTACTCCTTCTATTGTACCTCCAACACCGTCCATGAGGCCTCCCCACCTAGTGATGTCTCATTTATGAGAATTACACGGCCTCAGGGACCAATCCAACCAGTTCATCCATCTCTGTATAACATGCCACCACACCGTCAGACAGACATGCTTTTGAATCTTCTTCACTTGTACGAAAATCAAATGTCTGCTGACCGTTTTAACCAAGAACGCCTCATGGAAAACCAAAGAAAGCTGATGGGGTATGTTTCGTTTTGTCAAAAAGAAAATAAGGAGCTTCGTGCGATTGTTGAGTCTCTGGGGTGAAACTCAAAGAACAAGAGGATCTGATCTTGCAGTTAACTTACAAAGATGATGCTTTAAAGAAGCTCAAGAATGATGAGGAAGATCCTGATGAGACTGATGCAGGAGGTGAGCCTAAACAAACGCAAGGCTTATCATCAGGTGCAGGTACTAGTGGTGGTGATGACTCGAATAAACAGATTATTGTTTATCAAGATTACACAGCTGCTAAAACTATCGAGATGATAGAAGCTGATACAGTCATATTTGTGGATGGTTCGGGGGTGGTTAGAAGTGTGGTGAATAGGGATGAGATTCAGGCAGGTTATTTTGTTAAGCGATCATTAACACGAGAGCATATTTCACTACTGCTTGGCTTGAACGACGAACAGTTGACCGCGTTAGAAGCTGAACCTGACATTGGGGAATTGAATGATGAAGAGATTTTAAATGATCCAACTGTTGAGATGAACACAGATTATATTTATGAAGATGAGGAAGTCGAGGTTGAAGACGTCACTGCTGAGGAGTATCCTGACTTGTTTCAACACACAAACGTTGATCAAGGTGCTCCAGTATTCAATGAGCAAACGTTTAAAGCCGCTAAAGATAATCTGGAGAAGGCATCTAAGGGTAAACGGGTGGTTGATACCAAGGTTAGTTCACTTGAAAACCTGACTGATGCTGATATTGCAATATGATTTGGGTGTCGAAGCAAAAGAACCCGTAAGATTATAAATGTGTACCGGTATGTGGATAAAGAGCAGAAGGACGAAGCTGCTGCTCGTGCCAAGGCCAACCAAATGACTTCATTTAAAGCTGTGTCAAAGGTTCAAGGTAACATTATTTCTTGGTTATATGATTATGATATTAAAGTGTGCATTGTGAAATGGGAAAAGGGGGTTCAGTATTATGAGAAGATAATGGACATTCTTACTTTACCGCGTTGGGATGTTCGCACCCTCGCGTTTCATCCATTTATCAACCGTGGGGGTGATCGGATAGCAGATTGGTTCCATTAACATCTGTTATTTGAATTCAACCATGGATTTAAGTTCCTCAAGCCCCAGGTTCCAACCCGAAAACATATAGATGAAATTGATCCAAGAACGGGTTGGAGGAAGTTAATTCTCAAGGTCAAGCCGCCAAAGACCATGAAGCGGGTACCAGTGAAGACTTTGAACCAACACATGCGTCTATCCTTTAACCGCTGGTATTACGAAAACCGAACCGGCGAGGCCGTCATTGTTTTGGGCAAAGGGTTGAAGACTGAGCTGATAAAGATCATTGACCCGATGTGGTTGGTGAATTTAGCCAAGACCGATAATGACATGCTGCACAAGAACAAGATTCTGTTTGAGCGCAATGAAGACTATGATCTGGCTATGCAATTCCAACGTGTTGTGCGTGTATGTTATGAGAACGGGATTCATAGCTGCAGAGATTGGCAGTCCAAGCGTTTCAAGTGAAAGTCAAACACAAATAGCTCAAGACGAGGGGGTGTCTGTTAGTACACGGTTTTGCATCTAGAGTCTTTGTATTTATCATTAATGTATTTGACTTTTTATTTATGTAATAAATTATTAAGACATTAATTTAGTTCGCTAAAGTATGGTCTAGTTCGCTAAGGATGTTTAGCGAACTAGATCTAAGTTATTTTCCCTCCTGATTCGTTAAGGATGTTTAACGAATCAGGGGGTCATTCGTTAAGTTATATCATTTTAAGTGTATGTAACGAAGTGGACTCTAGTTCGTTAGGGAATGTTAACGAACTAGGTCCATCTTCTATATATAGTGAACACTGTTCACAGTTTATTTAAGTTTTGAGTTTAATTATCGAACCTCTGTCCAATTCTCTCTCAAGCTTCAGATTCATACTAATATTATTATCATCATTATTCACATACATACAACTAATATATACATACATATAACATATAATCAAGAACGATTACGAACTAGATCCTAATGTTAATCATCGTTACAGATCTGTGATCTGCGTATTAGTTTAAAGGATTAACTGAGTTCAACATGAGATAGTCTATGGTCACAAGCCCAAAATATTTATGATCTTTAGTTGCTTTTATTTTTATTTAAATATATGAGAATAGTATATAATTTTGAAATTAAATTTGATTTCTAAAGCTTAAAGGGGCAAACTAGAACTACATGGGTGGGGCAATCAAGTAAGTCTAAACACTCTGAATGAAAGGCTTGTAAGTCCGGACGGCATGTAAGTCCAACGTCCAACCTTAAAGCTTAAATTTTTGTTTGTATAGTCAAAGTTAAAATCTTTTAATCAAGCACTAGGGGTTGAAGTCAAATTGGGGTGATCTGGAGAAACCCAAATAAGCTTTGAGAAGAGATAAGAGGCATCATAGGTCCATAGGTGATATCCATCAAAGATTTATGCCTAATTGAACCTAATGTATATCACTGATGCAATGAAAATCAGCTAAGTATCTAAATATCTGCTATCAACCTGTCCACTATGTCATAATAATGCTGAAATGAATCATTGTGAAAGCATCTTAGTTAATATGATTCCATGTTAGGATCTTTTCATAAACGTTTGCTCATGTGACAAAACTGAAATTTGATCTCGAAATATGTTAGAATTACTGAAAGCCCAATTTGGTGGTAAAACTAGGTGTTTTCATTTTTATTTTTGATTAAATTTATTTTTACGTCTTTAGTTTTACCTCAATTTTACTCTTGTTGAAACAAGTGTGTTAAGGATCGTTTTGTCAAATGGTTATGGATCATGTTTTTATCTCATGTGTTCTCTTGACCCATGAAGTCTGGCCCATGTGATGTTTCCCAAGTGTTTCTCAATTAGGTGATTGAGGCCCATTGAATTCTCGGCCCAAAAATTTTCAAATAAAAGGGAAAAAGATGAACCGTTCATCTTCTTCACTTTTTCTTTTTCCTTCTAAGCCGAGATTTCAATTCTCTCTCAAAATACTTTATCTCTCAAAACCATCTTCGGGCATAAAGATTGTTTGCTAAAGGTGTCTAAATAATGACGTATCTTATATTTTGAAAGTGTGAAAACCATTTGGTATTCGTCGTTTGGATTTTGGGATTATTTTGTGTCCGATTGGTTTGAATTAGGTTTTTTATGGATGCTTGGTTATTGATAATGGTGAAATATCATGTTTTCGGGTTATGTTTGACATGCTTTGATTTTGTTGCAGGTTCATTCGTGGAGGTTTGCTTTGTTGGAAAAGGAAGCTCGAAATTCGAGGCTGATCATGAGGGGTTTCCTTATGGAAATCCCTGACTTCTCTGTTTGGGTTGACCGACAACCCCTGGTCAACCAAAGAACAAACGGTTCTCTGTTTGGTTTGACCAAGAACTCATGGTCTGACCGAGAACACATATGGCTGACCGAAAACTCTTATTATTGACCGAAAACTTTGCTTGTTGACTGAAAACGTTCATCTTGGACATAAAAATATATTAAAACTTTTATTATTTAGACTAAATTTCAATAAGGCATTTATATTTTCATCATTTTAAGTTTGGGTCCCTAAAATATCATTATGTTATCAAACTTAATAGAAAATCAAATCTAAAAAAAAGGTCATGGACATAATTTAATAAGTATCTAACTTGACTCGGTTGTTGCAGTTATGGCTGATCAAGCACCTCTCAAGTTTGTGGACTCGCACAATATTGCTAGATGCCTGTTTGATCATCCTCCAGCACACAAAGAATTCAAATCCATGATCGTTGGGCTGAACACATGCAGGATTTCTCACGCATTACGAGAAAATATTGTGATCTGCAAGAAGATGGTGACGGATTTCTGGAACAAGGCTTCTATAAATCAACGAGGTGCAGGCTGGTTATTTCTATCGAGTCGAGGATTCACATGTGACGATTACTGAGGCAATAATACGTGGTGTACTTCTGTTGGTGATCAACCTGAACACTCTACAGAGTATTCAAGCGAAGCGGTGGCCGGAATTGCTAGAAGAATGGGATACGAGAAAAGACTAACCACCAGCTATCAAGAAACTCTTTCATCCGTACTGGAGGTTTCTAATTCATACGTTCTTTACATGTATTTCGGGAAGAAAATGAGGATCTGACGAGACTAGTCACACTCAAATGTCAGCTTTTATTGCTTTGATCATGGACTGAAATTACAATTACTCGAAGTTCATGTTCAATGAGATGATAAGCAACCTGATGGGGAAAAAGAAAGAGATGTTTTTAATGTATCTGAGGTTTTGCAGATGATATTTGACTCTCACTACCCCCCGAGTTATATCGATCTGTGGAAACACTTGATTTGAAAGCTATGGGTCCGAACACTTTTGGTCTAATGAAGCAATCAAGAAAAGGAGCCAAAGTGGTCTACCAAGGGCTTTATCCGTTAGAAAAGTTTGGTAGATTTGCTAAAACCAAGATAGATGTTGTTGTTGTTGAGGAACATACAGTTCATGTTCAAAGGCCTACCACTGCCTTTGAAATTGTATCTAATGATGAAGTTGGCACCACTCCATATCAACTTATGGGGAAAGAAAAACATAAACAAGTACAACAATCCGTACCTACAACTGAACAACTTGAAGCGTTTGAAACATTTAAAGAAAAGCTTCAGTCAACTGCGTTGAAACCTCCTCGACTAGTTACTATGACAGATGATGAAGGTATTGAGAATGAGTCAGACACCGATCTCATTCCACGCAAACGTAGAAGAAGAGATCCAACACCTGGTGTGCTGACTAGTGATCCTATGCAAACCAATCAACCAACACCAACTGAGCCTATTATTGAGACTCAGTCCGAACCAAGCCCATCTATTGAAGCCCAACAAACACAATATCCAGTTGACGATAAGATACTACATGAATTTGACTTTGAAGATCACGTCTAGCCAACTAATGAACCCTCCAGGTCATTTGATCTGATAGCTCAAGGAAGCTCGAGTGCCACTGAAAAGATTGTCGACATTCTTTATCTGCAAGACACGTTCCTAAAGCAAAGGTAAAGGGATTGAAATTGAACCCCGAACCCGTTGATGCAATGATCTACAACACAGGGTCTTTGAGCTCGAACAAGACTATGTGGTTAAAGATGTTTGTACATAAGAGCTTGAAGCTAGCAACATAGACAAGGATTCAAAAAGTAAAGAACTTCAAGCTAACATGGGTGGTCTCACTGCTATATAGTTTGATTTTCAACAGAAACTCATTAAACGATTCGAAGATGAGTTCAAGGGAGATGATGATAGCAGTGATGAAGTTGATGGTGGTGACACTCATAGAGGCACTGGAGGCTCCGGATCTCTTATAGACCTCGACACTGAGCATCGTGCTCCTGATGTTCCTAACATTGGTGAATCCAGTTCGCTCCCTACTTCAAACGTCGATACTTTCAAGCAACTGGAGAAATACACGACCGCCCCACCTAAGACCGCAGAAGAAAAAGAAATAATAAGAAAGAAAACACTAATCATGAAAAACTCAAATCAGAACATTGTGTCTTCCGATCATCCAGATAAGTTCGTTGTGGAATTGCAAAAGGGGTTTTCTGATAAATACAGTGATCGATCAGGGGTTGTTTCATGGGGGGATGATATTGAGATAGTAATGTCGTGGGTTATTCGTAAGTAGAGGAACATGAAGTATTATAAGAAGATGAAAGATTTTGGTTCGCGGACGAAAGTTGATCTAAGTGATTTGATACAAGCTCCTTTCCACAATCCAAATCATGACATGAAGGCTAGCAAGTTCTGGAACTTCTTATGCAGACAAGTGGAGAGAGGATTGCCTGACATGCCCACTGCTGATTCTTTTGTTAAGAAAGCAAAGGGCGTTCACGATCCTTACACAAACAAACCATTGCTGAACGTTATGTGGCCTCCAACTGCAAAAGTAAAATCAATTTCGATTACCGAGATATTTCTAGAGGGTGCTCTTGATGAAATGAAGTTTTGGGCTTATGATGGTGAAACTGCTACAGTAATTATAAGACTAAATAAGGGTCAGTATCGTATTGTTGATCCACGAGACCTTCTAAAGTTTGGAGAGAAAGACATCAAGACTCTTAGCGGCTTTCAAATTGAAGCTCTACCACTTTATGAGCCAACTGCTGAGTATACAAGAATGGTGGGATCAATAATCCGTACTGGTTTATGGGCAGGTGCTTACCATGAGGCTGATGCTGAAGTTATGAAGCATGAATGAAGATAAAGCTATAAACCAAGGGGGAGATTATTGGTCTAGGCTTATTAGATGGTTTATACTTGATCGTATTGGGCTTGGTATGTATGTAACACCGAAAACATAGTGTTTTCGGTGGGCTTGTGTTTTGGGTATGGGTCGTAGGTTTGCTAGGCTATATATGTATTGTATTAGATCATTCAGGGGTTGGCAGTGGTCAGCAGGTTACATAGTTTTGCATTCCAATCATCTTGTAATCAATATTGAGGACTTAAGCACCCGACGTTAATATAACGTGTGTTTTGAAGCCTATTGTGTGTTGATTTGTGTTTGTTCTTTGTTATTCTTGAATCACCTTGTTTTTAGTTTCCGCCTACCAACGAGTTTGTTTGATATCACATTGAAAGATCCTGATTTAGAACTTACACCATTGCTACCTATCTTCTGGCAAGCCAAGATAAGACCCAAGCATTGCTAATCTCCATTTTGCATCACGTTCAGGAGGTTTCTTTATCTCATTCTTTCTCGTCTTCTTTCCTTTCGTTTTTTCTGCTTCCTCGCCATCTTTAACCGAATTCACTCTCTCATTCCAACATTTCACCTCCATGCTACCATTTAGCTCATTCATGTCAGTCACAAAACCTTCCTCTTTTGTGTGATCCTTGCTCAATGATACACATTTTTCAACAAGAAGGTTAGTAGCATTTTCAAACAATGATAACCGTTTATCACAGTCTACACACTTGATTCCCAATACTCCCTCAGCACAATCAATTACCGCAGGTGTTGTAGCGAGGAATGGCCTTCCCAGTATGATTGTAGGTTGTGTATTATTCACATGTTTATCATAGTCAAGTACAAGAAAGTCAATTGGGTAGCAAAATTCCTCCACATGAACCATTACATTAGTTATCATGCTTCGAGGGAGTGTATGAGTTTGATCCGCCAACACCACAGTGGTGTTTACATTTTCTAACAGGCCAAATTCATACAGATCATACAAACTACTAGGCATGATACTAACACATGCTCCAAGATCTAGAAGTGCCCTATCTGTTAGAAATTCCTCAATTTGGATTAATAAAAGTGGTACTCCTGGGTATTTGAATTTACTTGGGGTGGTATTATTCTCCACCTCCTCTTCTCTTATATTGGTCGATTTACCATTTAAACATTTTCCACAAGAACAGTTTTCATAAAAATACGTTTCATTTGTTTGTAATTCTGAATTATTTTGAAAAATTGCTTCATTTTGACCAACATAGTCACTCTCATCACTAGCATCTTCTACCACCCCCTCAACAAATTGTGGTGGTGAATCAACTTCAACACTAGGAATTTCAAAATGGTCACTAGGAAGCTGAACCGCATTTTTCTGTAATTTTGCCATATCAGAGGCTAACCGTGTAACACCCCAACCCGGATGGGCTGACGTGTCATAATGTACGGAGGTATACGGAGACAACAGACATAATTCCATTACTTCTTTAGAGTCAAAGGTACATAATACTGATAGTTCAGATACTAAGTCCAAAATACATATTACTCATATAACATAAGCTTAACAAGCATCTTCATATTATTCCTAAGTTTTAAGTTTCTCTCTTGATCCCGCCCAAAGTATCTTGTGAACCTGAAGTGTAAAATGATCTACAGAATGAGCCGAATGCCCAGTACGGAATATTATGGCTCAAAAGCAAGTAATAATTAACTGAATGCAATATCACAATATATGATAACATATAACTTATTAAAATCATACATCTGAAATAACTGAACTGAAATGTATCATACGGATGTACCCATAAGCATAAATGAGTCTGATAATATGTGACGACATACAGGGGGGCACTCCTATATGTCAATCACCCGAAATGTCATAAGTTGGCATACCCACAACCAATTCCTGAAACTGAAACTGAAAAATTGACCTAGGATATATCCATACGCCTCCTAATAGCTATGTACCACAACTGTAATTAAGAGACTCTGTGAACTGATCTCTCCGTCGTGGAAGGAGCACATAACATCGATTCCACAATGTTATGCCCGTAGGACACTCCACGGGAAGCGAGTGCTCAGGGTAACAGAGTACAAATAATCTAAGTTATACAATAACAGTTTGCATCTTAACAAATCACGGAACATGCGATAATGAGTACAATTTAATAATAAATATATTGCATGCTAACAAGTCAAATAACAAATCATAATATGAACATGAATCGAACATATGGCCAAATGAATCGAGGTGTCAAAGACGTTAGGAGTTCCAAAGGTATATAATATCAACGTGGTTTATAACAATCGATTATGATAACAATAAGGAGGGGGTTAGGAGCCGTACCTTGATTGTTGATTAGCTATCTTACATAGATATGAAATATAAGTGGTGCTCTTTTAATCAACCTACATCGTATACATGTAGCTCAAAAGGTCGTGTATGGTTAATAACAAGTTAAAGTTGAATTTTATCTTATGTATATATGAAAACATAGAGTTTTTTGATTTTAAAAAATAAGTATTATTTAACTAGGTCGATATCTCTTATTTATATATTTTAACGAATATTAAAAAAATGATTATAGATGAATATCAAAAACAAGGTATCAAAAATAGTTTGTCACGGGAGGGGTTTGAATTCGTGACCAACAGCTTAATTTTAAATAGATAGCATAACCAGTTGGACTAATTCAATACTTGTTAATGTTTAGCCATTAAAATAATAATAATAATAACTTCTGCCAAAAGGTTTCGAACCTACATCAGTTCTATTACAATTCAACGACTTAACCAATAGACCAACAACCAGTTTGTGCATATGACTTTAAAAAAAGTTAGCTATTTACTTAAAGTGAGCTGATAATATTAAAAACAATAATAATAATAATAATAATAATAACTGTTGCAGTGCTGCTAAAACCTGCATATGTTCTATTACAATCAAACGACTTAACCAACAGACAACAACCAGTTTATGCATATGACTTTAGAAACAGTTAGCTATTTACTTAAAGTGAGCTGATAATATTAAAAACAAAATAGATGCAGCAAGGGGGTTTCGAACCCTGGATCTGTTGTTTAAAACTGAAACATCTTAACTAGTTGACCTTCTCAATTTTCATGTTTACTATTCATATTTAATTCCTTTATTCACTATTTTCATTTTATCATCTTTTTCATGCGAACTCATCATAACATAAGCTAGAAAGGCCATATTGTAAACCTTTGTTTTGTGTCATGAATCACGTTTAAACTTATCTAAATGATTTATATAGGCTTAGGTTCGAGTTACCTTAGTTGGATTCGCGATATGATGACGGAAGCACTTGCTGAAAAAGAAACGTGAACGGTCATGGCGGTGATGCTTTTCAAACGACCGATGGTTATTATTGGTATGTAGGGTGTTGAATACGTTAATAGTAGTGATATCCAATCGTACTAGGCAATTTACGATGGATTTCTATTTGTTGGCGGTGGTTATCGGAAAAACGATGGAAGTAGAGCCGACGTATTTTTGTGAGTTCTGGACTTCGAGGGTGGATCAATGAATGTGGAGATGATGAGTGGTGGGTACGCTGGGTGGTATAAGTCACCGGATAAACATGTAACTTCCCGGAATTGGTTCGGAAAAGTCGGGCGTGACGTACGAGGTGCGAGAGAAATGGTTAGAGGTGGAGAAAGTTGATGATGATGCCGGGTTGGTGTTTTGTAAAGCTTTCTCGTCAACGGTTTTCGTACCGATAACGAAACAGAGAGCTAAATGAAAACATGAGAGATAACAAGGATAGTTAGGATGATGAAGTTGTGGTGGGATGAGTTCGGTTTTTATAACCAACAATGGTGGAAATCTAATATCTTTAACAGTACAAGACAAAAAATTATTGAAGCATGGTTATTTTTCTTTATGTACTATTTTATGGAAATAATTACTATTTTTTATTGAAAAGTTATTTTTATTGTTATTGTTATTTTTATAGTTATTGTTATTATTATTATGGGTTATTTCAAACCGACCTATTTGTTTCTCTATGGCTGCTGAAGATTTATCTCTCAACTCAAGCTGTTTCTGAGTATCTTTATGTGCTCTATCCAATCTTCAATGATGCATCCAACTTCAAGTGCACAGCCTCATCCTCATTACTCGAGGACTCCATCTGTTGGTCATGATTCTACCACCTTACGAGTTGTTACCCCCGTTAACCCGTTATACCCCCTGACTATTGTTCTGGTTATATGAATTCTGCCGATACCTATTTTGGCGATAATCACCATGTTGTCAGTTTTGACTGGAACTCTGAAAGTTCGGGTTTGACTAAGTAGTCGCATTCCCGCATTTAAATTCCGAGTGGTTCCCCATTCCGTGGTGAAAGGTGTTTAAATTAAACCCCTAGCCCTTGGAATCCTCGTATGCATAGTTTACCTCTTCAGGTTCCTCCTCATCTTCATACTCGGGGCATTTTATTTTGTGTGACCAAGTTCCCCCACAGTCTTTACAAACCAGGAACTTTACCCCGACTTTACCAACATCATTTTTCTTATCTTTTTTATTTAAAGCCAAGTAGCCAACTCTCACTCTAACTCTGCTATCCATTCAGATTCACTCGATGTTGATTTTACAGATCTAGTAATCGAGTTTTTTCTTCTTCTTTCAAAAGAGGCCTCAGATTTGGAATCTTGGCACATCAATTTCAAAAAATCCCAATCATCTTCCTCTGGATGATTCAACAAATATTTATTACTTGAGGCCTTTAAATGCTTTTGTCTTCATATGTCAGCCCGTCTACAAAACATTTCACTAACTACCATAACTCGATCTGATGGTGCAGGCATTTTCTGATCACCTCTTTGAAACGGGTGAATGCCTCATGAAACAACTCCCCTGATAACTGTGAAAAATGACGGATCTCAATTCTGACATCATCTGTCTTCGCCTATAAATAGTACTCGTTTAATAATACTTGCTGCATCTCGGCCCAGTTTCGAATATTGTACATTGTGAATGAATTGAACCAGTGTTTGGGCTTATCCTTCAAAGAAAATTGAAACAACCGCAACTAAACCTCATCCTGATCATACGTACCATCACCAATCGACCCACAAATAGCTGAAAAATCAGACAAATGAGAATATGGGTCCTCCGAAGCCATCCCGTGAAAATGTTGTGCAATGTTAATGTAAGACGGATGCGAGCTGAATGTTCCTCATCCCGGTATACGCACATGCGGGACTATCGGTGAAGCGCCATATGAAATATCCGATTTAAACCGATCGGTGAAGCGCCATATGAAATATCCGATTTAAACCGACTGTTAACACCCTGAACTGGGCTACAATATTTCATCACCCCCCCCCCCCTCTGTTAATCTGAATCTCGTGACCTCTGTCTACCATGTTTATCTTAACACCATTTATGCCCATGTTCCCGTTTACCAACGCGGCACCCTGCTGATTTACCTGTTCATCTTCTTCATCCCATTCATCATTAAACTCATTAAACAGCTCAAACTCGTGATTCTGTCTAATCCGCCAATCTGCCCCATTATTACCATCATGCCCCTTATCTAAGTCATTCCATTCTCCTTCACCCTCTTCATCCTCGATGTGAACACTGATATAGCCTTCGTCTGGGTACACCTGAATTCTGCGACGGGGGGTATTTGGAGCTGATGGTCCGGGTTGGTGGTTGTTTGGTTTCTGGATTGACGAGTTATGTGTGAGCTCTGATGCACGGAAACTCTACCATGGTGCCGTACCCCGTCCCGGAAACTCCCCAGGGATGGAAACACCGTCGGGGACGTCGGGAAACATTTCTTGACCGTTTCCTTGATGTTGGGGACGGTCGTTGACCGTTTCGAAAATTCAAACGTTGTTTCGAAACGTTTCCTGAACTTCGGGGACCATTACTAAACGTTTCCGAAAGTTAAAGGGTGTTTCCAGACCGTATCCGACGAATTCCGGCGCCATATACAGTATTCCGGCGCCGGAAAACGAGTGAAGAAGAAGAAGAAGGGTGGTTGTGTTTTAGGTTATAGATATAAGTTTAGGTTTAAACAATAAACCCCTTTATCTTTCAATTGTTTGCATCTAGTCCCTAAACTTTGTTAATATTTAACATTTAACCATCACTATCTAGACTAGCTTACATTTGGTCCTCAACTTGTAATTTTATACATAAAATGTTTAAATGACATTATATATAAATAAAAGTTATATATTTATTTATTTGTTACTAATAATTAATTACCTATGTAATATATATATATATATATATATATATATATATATATATATATATATATATATATATATATATATATATATATATATTATGTATTTATTGCCGTACCCATTTCTTGATTTTTTGAGTTTTGTCGTTTCCTATTCCCGTACCCGTGCCCGTTTCCCGTTCCCGTACCAGTTCCCGTGCAACATAGTGTGTGAGTGTGTGGTGTGTGTGTGTATGTTTAATAAAAGTTTCATTTTGTAGAAAATTGGTTCTAAACCAGTTCCAAACCGACCCTAGCTGGTTTCATCGGGTCCAATTTTCCAATGCCACCGGTTCGGTTTGTGGTTTTGACTATGTTGACTAGAAACCGGTTCGATTTCAACCCGAACCGGTTTAGAGCAAATAACCAGTTTGTGCACCTCTACATTGTTATCTTGAAATTGGAATTAGTAATTGCATCCAAGACCTAACCTTTTGGAAGGATGATACAATAAAAACGGTACTCCAAGACGAGTTAAATCGTATTATATGTAGTACACAATACAAATGGTAGAATAATGTACACAACGATATGAAAAGATATGATGGGACAATAAATTAACACAAAAGAATTAAAGGTTAAAATAATGACGTGATTTACATTTTGATAATTTATCGATTGTATATATGAAAAAGAAAAAATATATATTCTATGAGTCTGACAATCAACTTTTTTTAAACAGCTTATGACTTAGGTAATGGTCTTGTTTTAAATGGCTAAATGCTCATTTTGAAAACAAATTGAAGATGTTCATAGACTGATAGACACTGTTTTGAAGACTTGACCAGCCAGTTAGGCCAATGTTGGTAGAAATATGATGAACCACCGTACACTATCACGACCAAGCCGCTTAATAATATGTGAAAACGACAGCAGACAAAAATTCATAACATTAATAATATGTAATCACTAGAGTTAGAATTAATTGAATACACATAGTACACATAGATATCTAAACACTTTGCCAATAAATTCAAAAATGACATATAACTCAAATCAAACCCGTGTGCATAAACCAAATTAATAAACCCATAACCGAATTAGGCCAAAAAACAGATGGGTCTGTTATGACTTTTCTTTTAAACAGAAACAAACGGGTAGGTTATGGTTATTTATATTTCTTTAACCGAAAAAAAAAAAAGCAAACCGACCCACGATTTAGTGAAGCGCGGTTAACTGACCCGACCCACTACCTTTAACCACAGTGACGAAGCTTCAACTAAGACACTGGGGGGCCGGACTCAAAATGTATAATGAATTTCAAAAAACGGAGGGGGTCGGGCTCAAATTTTTGGCCGAAAACGGCAAAATTTACATTGCGTATAAAAAAAATTTTGACGAAAACAAGTAAATTTACACTATTACGCAAAAGAAACGGGCCCCCGGCCCTCACTAACCTTCGCCCCTGTTTAACCAATCTATAACCAATGATATAGTAAAAGTACAAATGTCAAATGGTAAAGCTCAAATTATAAAAACCTGTTTTTAATAACAATTTATTAAGTGATTAAATAGTTTCAAGCCTAACCTTCCAGGCCTAATTACATTGCTTTAGGCAATTTTAGCTAGGCCCAAGCATTTCATTTCCAATTCTAGTTCACATTTAACTGACCAATAACCAAAGTGAATCAACTTGTAAAACCGATTAACCATAACCGATAGGTTATCATTTTCCAATTAACCGGTTGTTCGCGTATGATTACTGTTTTGAGCTAAAACCAACCGAAACTTACCTATACACCACTGTTAGTCATATAAAATCACTATTTAAAAATAATTATCAACATTTAGGGCCGATTCAACCAGTTAATTGGTTAGTCCAGTTAACCAACAAGACAACTGGTTTGATGTATGGTTTCTAGGATTTATAGTGAAGTGAAAACGTTGAATATATTTTATAATTTTGATTTAGGGAGACCAAGCAGAATGACCCACTTAACAATTTTGACTTTCTGAAGTCAAGCCTACTACTCTAGCAAATTCTAAAATCTGAAGTTGCATAATCGATTCCAACAAATACACACACCCAACACAAATTAATTTACTGATTAAAAAAACAAATACTGATTTTACATCATTAGTAATTCAGAACACATTCTGAAAGAATATCATTAAGAATCTCACTGATTTCATAAATGCCGATTAGTGACTGATAATCATATACAATTCCACACAAACAATGTTTTTCAAGGCGCACTAAATCTGTACATAAAGCAATATTTGCAGTTGTCACATCAGCATATGATCTTGGTTAAATGTCTGAAAGTTGCATTCAGTACAAAAGACCAGAACCATAAAATATTATGTTATCTGGAATTCTGTAGCTTACTCATTTCTCTGGCGAGCGTAGTTCTAGAAGCTTGTCCCGCCACATGGCTGCATTAAACAGCTACAGATTAGTGAAAATGACATAACTACCCCCCATTGGGTAAACCCGAGAACACACCCAATAATACCTGCATCACTATATCTTTCTTCATTGACAGCAAGTTTCATTTTTGTAACCAAATCAAGCTCCTCATCAAGTTTATCCGGACCATCTATCGCACTGTTAAATGCATCAACCCAGATTAGTGACATAAAAGGGTATTTCGTGAATCAGGTCATGGAAAAAGGTGGAGGTGACACCTGTCCAAATATACATCATATGTAGGTTTTTTGTTATGCATTTTCTGCGTCTTGTAAACTATCTTAATAGCATCCGCCAAGACAATATGTTTACTAACATAAATTGGTGCCTGTATCAACAGTGATACAAGAATTATATGTTGATTAACTAACGACTAATAAAATAGCAGTAAGTAGATTGTGGGTTTGTTTACACTGCATCGTTTAGCAACGTTTATGGCATCTGAAGGACGTGCATCCACTCTAATATCTTCTGTACCTGGCTGCAAGTTAGAAGAAATCCAATCAAGGTTAAATAAAATGACCAGTTTTATTGTATCATTTCATGTTTAAATGTTATATATTCTTTATTTACCTTGTGAAAGCGTATATTTGCCATGTATATACTACCCACTCTTTCTGTAATTTGTACCAGTTTTACCTGCAGTAACAAAATAAGAGAGACAAACAAAGGCATACTGAAAACGTAAAATAAGGCAGTATCTTATAAATATAAGAACATTTACTTACTTGATAGCCAAGTCTCCCAACAATGTTTCTCACAAGCTGAAAATGGTTTGGGAATCCCTGCATTAGCACAGCAAAAGAATTAATACTGATGTTAGACTGTACTTATCTTCTTTAATAATAAACAACCTAAACCTCATCTTCCAGCGAGGAGCTTATCAGCTTTTCAACTGCATATTCCCCTGCAGTTTGAAAAAAATTAATATTAATGTCACGTTTATAGCCATCAAGACATCCAAAACAGATGTTTAAACAAGTAACAATGTGCTTACCTACGATAATTGGTAGCAGATAGTCTCCATCACAATCACAAGAAATCTTGAGAAATATGGTGGGACTTCTAAACTAGCTAAGAAGTTCTGGTCCAATTGTCGGACTGTTGCTTCTAGAATCTTTCGCCTGGCCCAATAAGGGAAAAAATTTCGTACTAGGCTGCCATTTCATCACCTCTTGATATCCTTGTACACGCATCTGATGGTGCAATACTGTCTCTGCACGAAAAAAGAATATGTATTCCTTAACATAACATAACATATAATAAGATCACATTACCAACTGTTATTGTCACTTGGTAAGCCACCATTGATGCAAAAATAACACTCAATAATTATAACCTCAAGGTTTATGTTGTTCAAAATTCTCAGTTAGAACTTATGGTACCCAGCTAATCTACTGCAGAATCATTAAAACACAAAACTTCCACTACTTTCTAAAATCAATAATTACTAACGAGCAAGCAAATATACACACTAATGAAAAAGAAACTGGACAGCGTATGCACTATGCACAACCAACCATTAACCGAAACAAAACTGAACTGAAGTTAGCCAGAAACCAAATTAACTGAAAATCAGTTATCGATTTTATTCATAGCCGAAATTAATTGAACCAAACCAAACAATTGATATGCTCATATTTAATACCTCCATTTCATGTATTTCTAAGCGAAAAAGTGAGCTCGCATTTGGTTTAGTTATTAAAACCGACAAACTAACCGAAAACCTGTGGGTTAATAAAACCAGTTAACCAATAACTTGGGTTTAGGATAATAACCAAACCGCACAACACAGAAAACATACAGCATCCGATCATCCAAATAACTTTAATGAACAAATTCGCTTGTACCAAAAAACACATATGAAATAATAAAGCGCAATACCAAAAGCTAAAACCCTAATCGCTAAAATGAAACATACTAGAAACCCTAAACTTGAAAAAAAATATTATAAGAGTGCATGATACCAGTCATGAGAAGAGCAGCTTCCAAGTAATCATCATCATAGTCGTAGTCATCAGATCTTCTACCACCACCAGAAGAAGAAGAAGAGTAATTACATGAGATGACGATGGGTTTAGAACACCGGCGACGGCAATGCTTTAGTTGAAGGCCGGAATAGGATATTGAAACCGACGATCGGATGAATAATTGATTACAGGAGAATAATGCTTTGTGATCTGCAAATTCGCCGGCGCCGGTGAATATGCGAAAAGAGAAATGAAGTCGGAGCATTATTATTATTATTATTATTATTATTATAGAAGATAGATTCCGGTGATGAGGATGAGGAGATGGACGGGTGGGTGTTGGTCAGGTATGAATCAATAAGATAGATGTATCATGTGTGCATAACTATAGGCTATTAATAATAAACGATTAAAAGATCTTTGCAAAACGACGTCGTCCTTTTTTAGATATTATTATTATATCATCTTTATCCAAAACTGACTTTCTATTTGAACCATTTTGTAAAATTTTATAACAATTTTTTTTAAGATTATATGTAATTTTGACAAAACTAGCAGTAGCTGTAATTTTTTAAATATATTTATAGATTTGACAGAGTAGCAATAGCTTTTAATAAAATGTAAAATTATTAAATTTGCATAACTAAAAACAATAATAATAAATGTACTTATTTTAAAAAGTTATTTAAGTAAATTAAAATACTAAAAGATTGTAGTAGAAGATTTAAACTTTAAGCTTTTTATGCTAACCTAAAAGTTTCAAGTTCCTTAAACCAAACAAAACTTTTAATTAAGTATGAGTTTTTTTCTTAAAAACTTGAAGCTCCCAAAAACTTCCTGCTAAACATACCATAGGTGATGGTAATTTTCATTCGTATTTATCTAAGCAGGTTCTCTATGATAAGAACCAAAAATTACTCTTTATGAGTAATCTGAAGAAATATTTTGTAACTTTTTAAAGTTTTTAAAATGGTTGTGAGTGAGGGAAAGAAAAATGTAATAATAAAAGTATAAAATATATTATTTGATTGAAAAGATTAAAAAAGAACTAATGTTTTTAATTGTAATTATAGAGATGAAGATAAAGAAAATAATAAAAATGCTTTAAGATCAATCATTTGTAATGGTTAATGTCTTTTAAGAGATACATTCTGCAACATCATCATCACTTTTTTTAGCTTGAAAGATATATAATATAATGAATAATATCTTTTCAATAATTACCATTTAAATTCACATATAGTGTTATTAAAGAAACATGCATGCACGTTCAATTTTTCCGTAAAATATTGTCTAATGAAGATTGAAGAGGGATGTACGTACGGGCTTCGCGTTCAGTTATTTCTGAGAGCTTTTACCTAAATTATTGCGTAATAGTGTTTAAAATGCTACTTTAGAATTTATTTTCTAAGGTAGAAGTTCAACATGCTACTTCTGGAAAAATACCAATTCCCTTGGCATGTTTCATTTACATGTGAGTTGTGAGCCACTCATACTTTGAAGAGACGTGCGACGTCGTTTGATTCATTATTGATTTTTCATGTAGCAAAGGAAACGAATTTAACTTGTTTAAAAACATCCTTTGTAAACACACATTTTTGGTATCAAATTATTTTAGAGAACAGTTGCTTTTAAATATTAAGTTTTAAAGCCACCAGTAGCAGTGGTAACATTAAAAATCAAAAGAAGCATCAACGTGTTATTCTAAAAACAAATTGTTTGATGCAAAAGTTTCCACGTGTTAGATATGTTCAGCATTAAATATACTTTTATCAAAATAAAAAATATGTCGTGAAACCACCGACGACCTTGCAAAGTTGTATGTCACTTTTTGTCAAAAGTTTTGGCCACATGAACACTCCACATATTTTAAATGTCTGAGATTTGTCCCCTGTATATTTTACCTTTTGTGTAGTATAAATACTGCTTCGATGGAAATGAAATATCACCCCAGTACACTTCTCATATATTTACTTATTTCTATCATATCCAATATTATTACAATTACGGTAATATTATAAAACGTTATCAGCACGAGCCGCTTATATCCTAATCAAGAAAGGTAATAGACACAAAGGTATCTACATAAGCATCATAAACACTTCTTTAATTATGTACAATGAAAATATATCTATGCATATACATATACTAAGTAATAACAATAATGTGTATAAACGTTATTATTAAAATTTGATAACCATTCTAATTTTTATATGCACACTAATATATCATTCAAAAGTTAGATTTATTTACACTAACAATTTTATTCTTATTATTATGCATAATAGTTATATATTTTATAAAATAAAGTGTACTTATTATCTTATTTATTATCTTACTTTAAAATAATTAATATTATATATATACACACACACACACATACAAACGGTAATGTTACCGTTATAAAACGGTAATATAGCCTTTGTAAAACGGTTATAAATTTTCACTATAAATAACCAATTATTAACCCCATTTCATTTACAACAAACATTCTTCTTATTAAATTTATCCAAGATAAAGTTTTCAAAATGATTCACCCGGTTTTGCTGTTGGTCACTATAATGCTTATACTACTTCTCATTCTAATTTTTAATCTCCCATCTGAAGATTTCGGCATTTTCTTTTTCTTTTATATGTTAATAGCTCTACCAATGTATTGTATCTCATTGTTGATTGATATATATGGATTCTAATATTTATCTTATTATTTGCTCTATTATGTTTAGCAACAAAATGTCAAATATAGCAAAACTCGAATTCCCTGCATTCAACATTTATGGAGAAAATTATATGTCTTGGACAGCAAATGTCAAAAGACATTTAAAATCTATGGATGTGTTAGAAACAATCCAAGAATACAATGATTGCTCTGACCAGGATAAAGCGAGAGCTGATGTTTTCATCCATAAACATATTGATGAATTACTACAGCATGAGTATTTTAATTATGATAACCCATATATGATATGGGAAGATTTGAAAAGCATATTCGGTCATCTAAGGGAAGTTTTACTTCCTACTTCTAGAGATGAATGGAACAGTCTTAGGTTCCAAGATTTTAAGAGGGTAAATGATTACACCTCTGCTTTATACCGAATTTGCTCAAAGCTAGAATTTTGTGGGTATCCCGTAACAGAGGAAGAAAAGTTAGAGAAAACTTTCTCCACGTTTCATGCATCAAACATAAACTTGCAAACACATTATCGTTTTCAGAATTTTAGGAGATACTCTGATCTAAATGCATTGCTCCTTGTAGCAGAGAAAAATAATGAATTATTGATGAAAAATCATCAATCTCGTCCCACGGGTTCATTAGCAATACCAGAAGCACATGTTTCTCACAAAAGTTCTCATAAAAATTCTGGTCATAAATGGGAACAAAGTCGAGGACGAGGCCGTGGACGTGGTCGTGGTCATTTTGACAAAAGACATTTTAATGATCGTAAGCTTTCATTCAAATGGAACAATAATTCTTACGGTCGTGGTCGTGGCCGTGGCCGTGGTCGTAACCAGAGAGACAATAATTATCATGTCCCACACAATACCAATTCCAACCACCAAAATCCCTGGAATGAAGCTGGTAGGTCCGAAAACAATGGCACTTCATGTTTTAGATGTGGAAGTACAAACCACTAGGCAAAGGCTTGTCGCACAGCTCCACATCTGTGTGAACTATACCAAGCCTCTCTAAAAGGAAAAGAGAAAGAAGTGAACCATGTTGATAACTTTAATAATATCAATGCTGAGCTGAGCGTTGAAGACTTTGAGGTGGAACTTTAAAACAAAGTCGCTTGACTACTATAATTAGATGCAATTATTAGTGTGTTCTCATTATCTTTAATTATGTAGTTCCTCTTTCATGTACTACTTGTGTTTCAATTAAATAAAGTTCTTATTAAAATATCATATGTCTTCGTTATACACTTATTATTTTTTCTTAATATTTTTCAAGATTAAAAATGAAAATCACCGGAGCACAAGATCAAACAAATGAAGAAGATATATGTATAGAGGATAGTGGAGCCACGCATACTATACTTAGATCTAAAAAATATTTTTATAAACTGAAACCAACAAAAGGGATCATCAATACAATATCAGGTCCTACAAACTTGATAGAAGGAGTAGGAAAAGCTAATTTAGCATTACCAAATGGTACAAAGCTCAAAATAGAAAATGCTTTATTTTTCCGAAAATCAACAAGAAATTTGTTGAGTTTCAGAAACATATATCATAATGGATATGATACTCAGTCAAGGACTGTTAGTAATGAAAAACATTTGCATATCATAAGCAAAGATCAAATATTGGAAAAATTGACAATGCTCCATTCTGGTTTGCATTATACATATATAAATGTGCCTCAAGCACATATGGCAGTCAAAGAAAATTGTTGCGATTCTGGTATCATAAACTTATGGCATGACAGATTAGGCCATCCAGGATCCACAATGATGAAAAGGATCATTGAAAATACACATGGGCATCCACTGAAAGGTCAAAAGATCCACAAAATAGATAAAATGTCTCAATGTATATCTTGTTCTCTTGGAAAATTAATTACAAGGCCTTCGCCATTAAAAGTCGATAAAGAAACACCAATGTTTCTTGAAAGAATTCAAGGTGACATATGTGGACCAATTCATCCACCATGTGGACCATTTAGATACTTCATGGTCTTAATAGACGCATCCAGCAGATGGTCTAATATCTCTTTATTATCGACTCGTAATGTTGCTTTTGCAAAATTTCTTGCTCAAATTATCAAATTACGTGCACATTTTCCGGATTATACCATTAAAAGAGTAAGGCTTGATAATGCGGGAGAATTTACATCACATGCTTTTGATGATTATTGCATGTCTGTGGGGATTGTTGTAGAACACCCTGTTGCTCATGTACACACACAAAATGGCTTAGCCAAGTCGTTGATCAAACGCCTACAGCTAATAGCTAGACCATTAATAATGAGGACAAAACTCCCTGTTTCTATTTGGGTTCATGCAATTATGCATGCTGGATCATTAATACGCGTGAGACCAAGTGCAAATCATAAATACTCTCCCACACAACTTGTTTCTGGAAATGAGCCAAATATCTCTCATCTTAGAATTTTTGGGTGTGCTGTGTATGTTCCTATTGCACCACCACAACGCACAAAAATGGGTCCCCAAAGAAGGTTGGGAATATATGTTGGATATGAAACGGCTTCCATCATAAGATACGTTGAACCTTTAACAGGTGATGTATTTACAGCACGTTTTGCTGATTGCCATTTTAACGAGACAATGTTCCCGGCATTAGGGGAGAAATGAAAAAGCAAGAAAGAGATATATCATGGTGTGTGCCATCATTGTTACACCTAGACCCAAGATCAAAACAAAGTGAGACAGAGGTTCAAAAAATAATACATCTACAAGAAATTGCAAATCAATTACCTGCTGCATTTACTGATATAAACAGGGTCACTAAATCTCATATACCAGCTGCTAATGCTCCAGCTCGAGTTGAGATTCCATGCAAGCAAAACCATAATAATGCACCTCATGAATCTCAAAAACGTTTAAAACGTGGAAGGCCAATCGGTTCAAAGGATAAAAATCCTCGAAAAAGAAAGGGTTCTGAGAAGGATACTGACCCTAAGGAAGGAATGATTGACAAAACCTTCCCTCAGGAAAGAATAAATGATATAACATTTCCTCAGGAAGAAATAAATGATTCCAATAAAGAATTGTCAATAAACTATGGTAAATCACATATAATGTGGGATCGAGATGAAATGGAAAATATTGATGATATATTTTCTTATTCTGTGGCAAGTGATATCATGGAAGAAAATGATGACCCTGAACCAAAATCTGTAGATGATTGTAAAAATTGACAAGATTGGAACAAATGGAAAGATGCCATGCAAGCTGAATTAAATTCCCTAAATAATCGAAAGGTTTTTGGACCTATTGTCATTACACCAAAGTCAATGAAACCTGTAGGATATAAATGGGTTTTTGTGAGAAAACGAAATGAGAAAAATGAAGTTACAAGATATAAAGCAAGACTTGTAGCTCAAGGTTTTTCTCAGAGGCCAGGAATTGACTATGAAGAAACGTATTCTCCTGTTATGGATGCTATTACGTTTAGATATTTAATCAGCTTAGCAGTCTCTAAAAATTTAGAGATGCGTCTTATGGATGTTGTCACAGCTTACTTGTATGGATCACTAGATAGTGACATCTATATGAAAATTCCCGAAAGATTTAAACTCCCCGAAGCTATAAGCTCAAAGCCTAAGGAAATGTATTCCATTAAGTTACAAAGATCCTTGTATGGACTGAAACAATCTGGAAGGATGTGGTACAATCGTTTGAGTGATTATTTGATAAGCAAAGGATACACAAATAATCTTATTTGTCCATGCGTTTTCATCAAGAAGACAACATCAGGATATGTGATCATAGCTGTGTATGTTGATGATCTCAATTTAATTGGAACACAAAAAGAAATTAATGAAGCGATTGCTCTTTTAAAGAAAGAATTTGAAATGAAAGACCTTGGAAAAACCAAATATTGTCTTGGTTTACAAATTGAGCATATGCACAATGGAATACTTGTGCATCAGTCAACTTATACTGAGAAACTCTTAAAACGTTTCAATATGGACAAAGCAAACCCTTTAAGCACACCAATGGTTGTTAGATCACTCAATGTTGACAATGATCCATTCCGTCCTTGCGAAGATAATGAAGAGATTCTTGGTCCCGAAGTACCATACCTCAGTGCAATTGGAGCACTTATGTATCTTACTAACTGTACAAGACCTGGCATTTCTTTTGCAGTTAACTTATTGGCAAGATTCAGTTCATCCCCTACTAAAAGACATTGGAATGGCATTAAACATATTTTTCGGTATCTAAAAGGAACTGCTGATTTAGGTTTATTTTATCCTAACGATTCAAAAGAATGGTTAGTTGGTTATGCAGATGCAGGTTATTTATCTGATCCCCATAAAGCAAAATCTCAAACTGGATACGTATTTAAGAATGGAGGAACTGCGATTTCATGGCGTTCTCAGAAACAAACACTCATTGCAACATCTTCAAATCATGCTGAAGTCATTGCATTGCATGAAGCTTCAAGAGAATGTGTATGGTTAAGATCTATGTCACGACACATATTGATTTCTTGTGGACTAGAGAAAGATCGAATTCCAACTCCTATCTATGAAGATAATGCAGCTTGTGTCTCGCAAATGAAGAAAGGGTATATCAAAAGTGACAGAACAAAGCATATACCACCAAGATACTTTGAGTATACTCGAGACCTTATTAAAGACAATCAGGTTGAGATGAGATATGTCCAGTCCAGCAACAACTCAGCTGATCTATTCACAAAAGTACTTCCCACAGCAACATTCAGGAAACATGTTCATGATATTGGCATGCGCCATATACGGACAATGTAACAACCTGCAATATGAGGGGGGAGCTATATACTGCACTCTTTTTCTCTTAGCTAAAGTTTTTTCCCATTGGGTTTTTCTTTAACAAGGTTTTAATGAGGCAGTACTTCAAGACCCCGAAGTTTTGAAAAAGTGTCATCCAAAGGGGAGTGTTGTGAAACCACCGACGACCTTGCAAGTTGTATGTCACTTTTTGTCAAAAGTTTTGGCCACGTGAACACTCCACATATTTCAAATGTCTGAGATTTGTCCCCTATATATTTTACCTTTTGTATAGTATAAATACTGCTTCGATGGAAAAAACGTATGTAAACCTAAGATTATGTGTATTGATTTAACAAGAAAGTGAAAAACGCTCTCCACTTCACATCCATGTAGGCATGAGGGCGCTCCCTAAATTTTCTATCAAAAACAAGTAATTGTCTTAATAACAATACAAATACTATTTAATCTTTTTTTAGTAAATTGTCAAAATCATGCTTGAGGTTTAGTCACTTTTGCGACTTTCATCAAAACTAGACCCTTTCGGCTTCCCAATAGTTGGAAATGTTATCCAAATCACTAACTCCGTCTATTTCTCATCGTTAAATGACGGGTAAAACGATCTTTTCAATTTTTATTATTATTTTAAAATCATAAATTGTTCTAGTATTTAATTATTAAGCTTGGGACTATTTGGTAATTTAGTATTGAATCAATAAGATGTCTGACTGATTAAGAGGTAGCATCTGAATCATATCACCATGTCTCTAAAACTTAACTATCAAAAGACTTCATGAGCCATTAAGAGGTGCAACCAAATACCATAATTTTCGCAAATAACGAAAATTTGCACACCAACTACCATTTTGGCGGTTTACGATTGTTTTTTTAATTACTTTATTTTAATAAAATTTTACAAGGGTTGAGTTTGTGTTAGTTGGATTGTACATGGCCTCACGATTGTTCTCTTTTTTAATTATTTTGTTTGTAATAATTGTAAGGGTTGAATAGATTGGTTTGATTGTAGATGGTCTGGCACACTCACACTTCCACACTTGAGACTTTCTTCAACTCACATTTCCAAAAAATATCATATTACTCAACTAAAACAAAAATATAATATATCAAATATACTCATTCAAAATACTTAAATTTTCATATCTACCTATTTCACTAGATACAATTTGGCCCTTGTAAACATGATAACAAACGTTGTTACTGTCTGACCAGTTTTGAAGTTTTCCATGATGAATGTCCTATGCCATAACTTGAGCATGCTTACGCGGTTTAGGTGGCAGTTTTAGCAGCCTAATCATCTCATACGTCCGCGCGTCTCTTCCACTGTATAAGCAGAGATCCAGTGGGGTCAGCCCATCCTAATACCATCACAAAAACATGTCAATCCAAATCAGCATCCATCATATAAAACAAATAGCTAAAAATGAAACAAGTCATGCGGACAAGTTTTGAGAGTACTTGATTTTTAAGGGTCTTATCGGCGTTCTTGATTAAAAGAAGCCTAACCACATCGGTTCTACGGGCTTGGACAGCTAGATGCAGTGGGGTCCACCCGTCCTGTAACAAACAAAACAAATGACGACGAGCAAAAATGATTTACCATAAAGTAACATAAGAGCATAAATAATACAACATACGTTATCCGGTAGGTTTATATCCACATTATATAGTAATAAGACTTTTATCATTTGAGTTGACGCAGTACGTACAGCATAATGCATAAGTGTAGCCCCATCCTGTTATTGTTAAAAAAAATAAATAAAATATTCACATTTCTGTACAACAACAACAACAACAATAATAATACATTATTAAACAAAGATTCATGCTTACTTTGTCACGAACAAAAGGATTCATTGAATTTCTAAGTAAGTAGTTACAGATGGCGTGTTTTTTACCAAGTATTGCTTTGTGAATTGCTGTAAGTCCCTCCTGCAAAACATTATTTCAATTTTCACAATTGATAATAAATGGAAAAACCTTAATGTTTACGGCTTACTTTGTTAGGGACGTTAATATCTTCATTGTATTTCATCAAAGTGTCAAGAAGGTAAAACTCTCCTGATGCTGCAATAGTATGTAAAGGTTGCCATTTGCCCTGTTCAATAAGTAAACAAAAACGTCAAAATCTAATTTTCCCTCCATTCCATGAACACTGCAACAAATTTCTTTTCAGCTATCTCATGAGAATTCCAATTTCTTATTCGGGTATGTTTCAGTTTTTAAATATAGTTATTTGTTCATTATCTTCTTAATTACAAATTTGACTTTTGGAATTGAATCGAGTCAACAAAAGCCCTCCATTTATATAAATCTAAAAAAACTAACAATCAACATGTAAACAAGAACTTACTGAGGTGGCAGCAGCCAAATCAGGAACCCGTCTATTCATAGAGAACTTCTCGTCCTTTGTAAACAGCTTACGTGGACCTAAACAAGGTTAAAACAACACAATAGTATCAAAATTTTTGAAAGGGTATTCAATTATGCATCTATATATACACCAAATTATTAACCTATGTTATACATAAGTACAATTTTCATATAAGCATGCCATCAATACTTTTAACCAGTCTTGTTTAAATCGTTCCTAGGCGCCGACTAATTGGCGATTAATCAGAATCAGCGGCTAGCCGATGCAACCGGACCATATAATCGCTACTAAGTCAAAGTCGGACCTAATAAGTCGAAATCTCCCTAAATCAGCCTAATTCATTCCAAGGTGGCCCAATGGTTTTTTAGTGAAATCCAGTCAAAATATTTGAAGTATTTGAAAAATCATATACAATTTTGAAATATTACATGTAAACTTCCAGTCCGATTAATCTCGTTGGTCAATACCACGGAGACTACTAGCGCCTAGCGAGTTCCACAACAGTGCTTATTAAGTTATAACAATCAACAACTCGTGAAAACAGCATGTAATAAATTAAATCCTTTAATAGCAACAATGCGAAACTCACCATCTGGGTCTTTAGCAGAATCCGGATCATACATATCCGAGTTCAAAAAGCGTGAAATATCATCCAAACTACGACCATACACCGCCATCTTGGGGTTCTTAGGAGCCACTCTGCTGTCCCTAACTCCAGCATTTTCATCAACACCATCTTCTAACAGTTCATCCTTTTCAACTAACAATTGAGGGTTGTCCAACACAAGTGGCTTAAACTCTTTCAATTTCGCAGCTTTATACTCTTCAACGCTCGAATACCCCATCGGAATGGGTTTGAGACCCTGTTTCTTCCTCTGCAGTTTGCTCCCGAATTCCAATTCCTGGGCCATTTTTCTCCGTTGTTTGTTGGTGATGTTGATTTCCGCCTGAACGTCTTTCCAATTGGCCGGGATAAGGTCTTCTTGTTTGACCTGGGTTTTGCTGTTGATGGGTTTAGAAGAAGAGTTGGGGGTTTGGGTTTGGATGAAGGGGTCTTCGAATACGCCTTCTTCGAAGACCAAGCAGTCTCCGATGACATGTTCTTCTTCTTCTTCTTCTTCTTCTTCTTGGTTGTTGTTTGTGGTGGGTGATTGGTGGTGGTTGTGCAGGGAGTATTGAAGGGGTGAGAAGGTGGGTTTACGGAAGAAGAAGAAGAATGAGGGTTTGGATAAGGGGATGGGAATGGTTAAGAGAGAGAAAGCGGTGGGTTGGTGGTGGAGTAACGGCGGCATTGTTTGGTGCCGGTGTCGATGGGGTTCAATGATATGGTGGTGGGTTCAAGTAAGTAGTAAATCGGGTTAAGAAGATGTTGGACTCCATACAACTGACCATTTTCACCACTTGTGACTTTAAATCCTTAATAATAATATATTGTTATCACATATACCACTTTTAGTGCGTTTTTAATAGGAATTGAAATCCTAATTCTATTTTGATTTGCTCGGTTGTTAAATAATTGAAATTTAATTTATTCAGACTCCTTTAGATAAAGAATTTCTAAATCCTTTTACAATGTGAAAAAATTCAAGTAAAATTGTTGGAATCTTCGTTCAGTCGACTAACATGGTCGTGTTCGGGTCGTGCCGCTTTCAAGTCGGTGCTCCGGGTCAGTTCAAAGCCCCATGTCAATTAGCATTATGTTCAACGCGTCGAGTCAGTTTGCGTGTGGTTCAACACTCCGCGTCAAAGTGCGTTTAGCTTGACAATCCGAGTCAGTTCTACTGTCGACCCGAATTCGACACAAACACAGCCCGAGCGCGATTCGGATCGTCGACCCGAGACGTTGGCCTGAACACGACGAACCATACACCCGGACCATAGACCTGGTCGATCGACCGAAATATTGACCCGACGCAACCTGGGTTCTTGACCTGAACGTGGTGGGGCTGGCTGGATATGCAGCGGTATTCATGGTGATAGATTCCAATTCATTTGTCAAACAAATCCATCAAAAATGGAATTGGGTTCCAATACCTTCTACTTCCAATTCCAATTCTAATTCCATTCCATTATATAAAACGAACACGAAATGAAAACTATACCACAACCCATATTGCCCCCAACAAAAAAATCAAAGAGAAAGCTAACAATTATAAAAGGCACTACATTAACTTATCATTAGGTAGCACATACATTATTGTGTACGATACTTAGTTTTAAAAATATTAAATGTTATCTAGAGTTCTAGACTACTTTTTATATGGTGCTTTTTACGGTTTGCGAGAAACCAATCGGTTTTTTAAATTTTGGTTTATTTCCTCTTTGATCGGTTTTAATGTGAGGAATTACCGGTAGAAAGCAAAATTCGGCCCGAGAATAGATATGGACAACAAGAAGTCAGGAATGGGATGTATCATATACATGAAGAATGGGTATGGAAATCAATTCTTCCTTCAATTGTGTCTAAAAGCGAGATGGAAAATGATTTAGTGATCCGAATTATTCTACTAAAACAATATCATTGTTATTTGGAGTAGGGTTGACAGTTCGTGTCTTAACAGGTTAGAGATGACGCGAATGACATAATTATCAAACATGAAAATGACTCGTTTAACAATTGGCTTTGGTGGTTTGAGCATGACAGTTATACGTTATATGTACCAAGAAGGAGAAATGATGTACCGTAGCGTCTTAATTTTGATTATTTTTTAAAAAGTATAAAAAGCGCACCTTTTTGCTAAACGGGTCTTATCATGACTAAGCAGATGCCCATTATGACGGCCCAAATTTTGTAGTAAGAGCATCTATAATCAGTAGCAGAAAAGACGATACTTTAACGAGCATCTATAACAGCATTGGTGATTCTCTAATGTCTTTTTTAGCTTATAATTTAAGAACCATAATTATTTAAACAAATAAAGAATATTGAGGCTGTTTACAGAGAGAGACCCTCCGCTCTTAATCCCCCATCTTAGCCATAATGATATTTCAAAAAAGATATCGATATGTGAAACAAAACCAAAACACTCGTTAAAGTATCGACCAACAACTTCAACCATAACAATAACCGTTTTACAATTCAAAACACACGCTACTCGCTTAATGTACAACAAAATGCCAATCAATCTATTCACCCCAAACCAAACTTCGCTCACTGCATATAAACCTCACTGACTGACCAAATACACACATTTTTTCGCTTCTATCAACATAAAGAATCGGCCCAGAGGAGACTCATGTAGTTAAAATATCAGGAAGTGTAGCTGAGTGAGCCCCGATTATTTTACCACCAATATCCGGGAAATTCTCATACCCAGGCAACGAGCCCACCTTCCCATCAACATCGATATGTAAAGGATACTTTAGAAGATGACCTTGCAACTCTGTAAACTCATTAGCTGTGTATCGTTTCCAGTTATCTTCAGCCACTTCATTAACCCTCTTCACACACTCCAACGCCTCGGGATCCTTGTAGCATTCATCTAGCATACCAAGATGCTCCGCCCACAATGACATTCTATATCCATAAATCTGAAATATCACATTTTTAAATCATTAATTCTTAAAAAATAGTTAAGAAACACAAAGTTGGAAAATGTGCAACCTGTCCGTGTGGATGCCGTTTCTTTGCAGCCCAAGTGTGGTGTGGCTGATACGAACCCATGGCTATCTCTGTGTCTTTTGAACCAGCTAAAGATCTTTGATTAATGTTGGCGGATCCCACTATTACATACTCATCATCTACTATCATTCCTTTAGCATGCACATATATCATAAACCGGTTGAACTTTTGTGAATCCGAGACCACCTATAATATGTTAATGAAGTAGACTAAGCATAAAGTAAAACTTATCGTAGAAAGTTTTAAAAAGAATAATTTTTAAGAATACCCCGTCTGCAGGTGATTGATTAATTTCTGCGGGTAACTCTTCACGTTTTCCAAGGCAATAGAAGTTTAAATAGTCTTGCGGGTGTGCATCTATCTGCATAGCCTTGATTTCCCGTGCTATGACGGAATACATTGCTTCCATTGTCTGGCTCTGTACGTTAAATGATGTGAAAGTTCAACACCCGACAAAAAAACATCATATTAATATACCCATTTTTAAATTTATGACGTTTAGACCATTCTAGTGAAACGTGCATTAGGTAAGACTGTATGCTTGTAAACGAACCGAACAAACACAAACAATTAATCGAACGGAGACTTCTTGTTCGTTCGTTAAGAAAATGAGTGTGTTGCATGTTCGTTTACTTTAATTTGTTAACAGTATAAACAAATGGTTCACGAACGCAAATGGACAAACTAACTGAACATAGATGAACAAAGTCACAAACATAACCAAGGGGACACCAACTAAAAGTAGACATGATCATGTGAACATCAATCTATTGGGCCTAAAAAACTAATAAAACTAAACAAAATTGTAATCTGCGATATTTTAATTTCATAAGACTAGACTAAATTGTAATTGGCCAAAAAAATTAAATGAATATATAAAAGAACTTAACAAAATGTAAAGAAACGAACATAAACGAGTGTAAATGAACGAACAATCACGAACATAAACAAAGGAACAATACATGTGTTCATGTTCGTCCATTTAACTAACTGAAGTACTGAACAAAATATTATGTTCATGTCCGTTCACTTATTAAATAAACGAACATAAACAAATGGTGCAACGAACTTTGGTTTGTTTACAGGTCTATATAAAATATATTAATGTAATGAAAAGAAGAAAGGTATAATAGTCATATTATAAATTGTACTTATGAGATGGGTAAAGATGAGATTTTAAGTATTTTGAATGGGTATATGTATATCTGATAAATATGATCTTATGCAAGTTTTTAAGGGTATATGTGAAATAATGTGAGCTTTAAAGGGTAAAATAGTAAAAAGTGCAAATACCTGCCAATAGAGAATCTCCTGCACAGTAGCAGATGCTGGAGCACCCTCAGGCCACATGGGTATAACTACATAAACAGCAAACCTCTCACCAGCTCTAATCTTACTTGTAATTTTTAGTGCCAACTCCATTGGGATCAGATTATCAGCTCCTAATAACATTTGTAAACATGTTACCAAATTAAAACAAATGTAAAACATAATGTGACGTTATGAAAGATATAAGATTAAAAGTAATACCTGCATCTTTATATGATGGCCATGCGTATGATGATCCAATGAAATACTGATTCTCAATGTAAATGAAATGCTGAGCTGATCGGATGACTTGGATATATGCTGTCTGGATGCTTTTGTCTATCACGAGACTCTTTGCAGTAATAAGATTCTGCATCAAGTAAAACATAAATAAAAAAACATACACCTATACATATGAAAGGGACTTCAGTTATTAACCTGTGCCTCACAAACATCAACGGTTTTGGGGAATCCTTTTAATGAGCCAGAATCAATAGACCGAAAGATCTGCACATGCCAGTTGTCGGGATGGTCTTCTTTTGAAACATGTAATAGTGGGTCGTCTTCGGGAACAATGGTGTAATCTCCATGTTTTGGAACAGGATATGTGGGACTGACAATCCATGATATGCGTTCGATTTTAATTAGTGCATCGTCTTGCCATTGAGCCATTTTTTTGGCAAGGAGTGCAAATTCTCTCCATTTTGTTGCTTTTTTCCAACGTTGCTCAAAGTTTAGAAGAACATCGTATGCAGCTGGACCGTCAATCTTGCAGTGTAAATCGTGCCATGGTTGTCTCGGGGCCTTGGTTCCTGCCTGATGTAGGGGATAAACAGAAGGTGAAGATAGTGAATCACATGTAGGGAAAATTTGAGTGCTAATAAACATCAATATGATCTAGCAGGAGTGATATTCAACTTAGAAGCATTAATAATATGTGCCTAAGAAAATACATTAAACTTAATATTCAACTTATTTTGCCAACTGGTTCATAAAGCAATTTTTTTCTTCAATCATGATTAAAGTGAATTTCTATAAATGAATATAAAAACAAAAAGTATACTTTGGGAAGTTTGCATCATTTTTGTATGAAAAAATAATAATTTACCGAATCTGATATGAAGCCTATTCATAATCTATTGCATATAGCTGCCCTAAAGCGATAAATGAGATTTAGTATTAACTCTAACCGCAAGTATTGTAGCCTAAATCATGTTTGACACTTTGTTGTTTAACTGCTTGATTAACACTTTCAGCCTTTCCAATATTTTTTAATTTGGTAATTGAAAAAAAACAATGGTTGAGGAATTGAGGGTTCAAATGCCATCTGGTACAAACTACAAAGGCATGTGGATCTGGGTGTGTACAAGTCAGTTTGCTGTTAAAAAATACGACAAGAAGAAAACCGTCTTCAAAAGAACTCAGCATTAGCTGTACCAACCAATGGTACTAAAGGGTTTTTTTTTCAACAAGAGGAAAAGAAATAGGAAGAATTCACCACTAGATATTGGGTAGCTTGGTTGTGTAAGTTGCATAAAGATTGTTTCAGTTCTGAAATTCACACTTTTGTTTTGTTATGTAATCCTAAAAGAAACTTCCTATTTCATAAGCAGCAATCAATGTAGTTTGTATTCTAAGTTAAATTCAGTTTTGAGCATGTATAAAATGAATACTTTAACCTTGATCACACATTCAAAACTTAACAATGAGTAGAAAAACTAAAATGTGTTCTTAAAAGATGACATATTAAAAAAGACCAAATAGAAAAAAAATCACATTTCCTGAATTGGCAAGACTACTAATTTCAACAGTACCAATACAGAAAGAAAGATATTTAAATGGCTTCAAGTGATCAAACAACACAATAGCACCAAAAAAAAACACATGGCAAAATGAAATGGTTCACTCACCGGGAAGTTCGGCTGGTGCACATCATCCTTAAAAACATTGTCTAGATCATGAAATAACCTATGCTCAGGTGTGTCATAACGGCCATCACAGAGATCAAGCCCACCTATAAATGATGTAACCTTTCTGTTATTACCACTTGCCTGTGTATCTACAAGCACACATTTCTGATGGTGCGTAAAAGCAGTCCCAACAACCTGAAACATGATCAATAAAATAAGCATTAAAAGTAACAAATTGGAGAGGTTCACACCTTCTTTCACTAGTACTATTCACATAATTTATACATGTAAAAACAGAAACGTTTACTTTTCACAAATACTTATCAGAATCAAGTAATCAACAGATGTAGATTGCAAAAGAATAGAGTTCAACTGATAAGAAACAATAATGTTCTCAAAAAGCACCATAGATTCTATTGGCGATTTGGTAGATACCAATATACCATAAGACTAGACTCAAATATGGGTTTGAAATCTTTTACCAGGTAAGTTTTGTGAAGTTCTTGCTAATTGCCTACATATGTAGAATAAGAACCAAGTGACACCATTGAGATTAGAAGTAGACATATGGTCACCACAAAAATTGGAAAATGTAGTCAGTAGTACGGTTAAAGTCTGTTTGCATCACTTTTCAACGATGAATATACATATAGTTCAGAAAACAAGTATACAATAACCAGGGGATTTTAGCAAGTAAAGCACCAAAGAAATAACATTGGGGACAGAAGCCGTCATCTAATGAACATTGACAGCAATCGGCCAGAAAAGCAGCCAGTAGCTAGATGTATATGAAGAATGATAAAAGATATTGAGGTGAACCACAGAAAGCACTATAAAAGAGAAACATTTTTGGTGTAGTATGTGATGATCTCTGTTACAGGCATGTCCAGAAGTGTCATCTAAAGACCAGGTTATGCCTAATGAAAGATAGAACATAAACTAGCCACTACAAATGTAAAAAAAGCAACGTTTAACACACATGATCAAACATTGAAAGCAAATGATACGCGCCAAGTAAACTGAAAACTACATTAAAGACACACCGGCCACTTTTCAAGTTTTCATGGTATGATATGGTTCACATGGAATGAATTAACTAATCAAACAAAACCAAAAGAATATATATAAACTACTGCTACATTATATTGTAGGAAAATCATGGGAAGAAAGAGAAGCACTTGCCTGTTGCTTAAAAAAGCTAAGTTTGCTACTTCCATAACGAGGTGATAGCACACACGTCACAGAAGAATGCTTGAAGAACTTCCTTGTCTCTTCATCATGAGTTCCCATCACTCCAGCCTGCATCAAATTATCAACATATGGTATCAGTTACAAGCATGATATGATCAAGGAAACAGATTTCTTCACACCAGCATTTCATCTTCTTTATAACTTCTAACTAATAGCAAAAGGTATTGTCTCAAATAAGCTCAAACACGCAATCAAGAGCTTACAGTTCATCCAACAATCACTTAATTAAAGCAATTAGCTAGTAAAAGTATACCATTTATTCAAAGTCCTCACCGTGTTAATGAAGAACTTACTGTGGGACGTCTTATCATCCCACACCATCAACAAAACCCTAACCCCTTCCTCAGACTTATACTTCAACAACTCACCAAGTGTCAAATCCCCTCCTCTCGGTAACGGCCTCGTTGGCTCTCTAATCAGCTTAATCTTATGAAACACAGACCAACCAACAATATAAATCATATGATGAGCCTCAGATATAGCATAACATATATCCTCCCAACACGAATCATGCCGAAACACCTTTCCCCCATCCAATTCAATCTCCGGCATATTACATTCCGGCCGCACATGCGCGTCCTGATACAACGTCACCTGAGAACCCTTCCTCACCGGAAAATAAGTGTTCCTAACACCTCTATGTTCTGGATCACCCGCAATCCCGTGCCGGTAAAGCGGATTCTTCTCACACGGAATAAACTTCATATCCAAATGAAGCTCGGTGTCCTTCTTCCGAGAACTCTCCATAGGAAACCATCCGGAAATCGGATCACCGGCGGCAATCTTCTCCGCCGGGATCTTAACGGTCCCTAACACGTCAGCACCAAAGACGTCATCATCTTTGACTTGGAACTCCAAGTGCAGAAGCGCGTGAGCTAAGGGGATAATAAAGTGTTCGTCCCACTTAGGGTTTCTAGCGTTCTTGAGGACGCGCGTACGCGCCACTGTGGCTTGAGGGACGGAGACCTTGACGTAAGGATCACTGGTGATGATCTTCCGTCCGCCGGAGCGTAACTTGGTGTTGACGGAGGTGTTATTGTCCTTCCGGCAAGCGTCGAAGGTGACGCAGCGGCGGATGTGGCCGGTGACAACGTCCATGTTAGGTAAGTTACGTGCTTCGATAATGTTGAGGTGTAGTTCACCGTGTAAGTAAACAGTCTTATCGGAACCATCCTCCGCCATTGATATTGTTATTGTTTTGATTCAAAACACAACAGATCAACGACGTCGTTTCGAATTGAATAAACACACACACTGATTGATTGTGTGTGTGAAGGAAGGAAGGATTTGATTTAAATGAATTGATTTGCGGTTTTGATGTAGGGTCCCTGAAACAGCAATGCATATCTTTGTGTCTTCGTTATCTATCTGTGTTTACTGGACACATGTTTCTAAAACATACCCTTCATGTTTAGGGTTTTTGTAACTTTGAGACCTGTAGCTTTTTTTCAAACAAGTTTAGTTTGTTGAAGATTTGAAGCCTCGTCGGATGAGTTTAATATGCAGAAATATCAGGGGGATCGAATGGTTTATTGTGTGGGAATGAAAAAATGGTGTTTGGTCGCTTAATGAATGAAATAACTCATTACATATGAAATCGCATTCCATCAAAACCATTATTTCTCAACACCCCCACCCCTTTCTCTTTTTTTTTTCATTTCACCCTACTTTCTCAATACCACCACCTAACAACAACCACCACCATCACCTGACCGCCGCCGCCACCATTGTCGGCGTAACCACCACAATCATTGTAACCGTCGCTTTCTGACCACCGCCACCATTTTCTCGCCAAAGCTACCACCTCATCATTGCAACTTTTTATTTTGGTAAAAAAAAATTTTTAAGATGGGAGTATTTTTATTATTTTTGTTTATTCATACATATTTTTCTATAAAAAATATAAAGTAATGATTCATTTTATACCCACATGTTAACCAAACAAGATAAAAAAAATGGTAATGTTCTATTTCTTTGGTTTATTAATTTGTCTTTTAGATTAATTTTATGTCTCTTTGTTACATATAAAGAGCAAATAGCGTTGTAATCAAGCTGAGCTTGAACAAGCTCAGGCTCTGGCTCAAACTTAAACAAGCTTGCTCGAGTTTAGCTTGTTAACTTATTGAGCTAAAAGATTCAAGTTCCAGCTTAGCTTGTTAAAAGCTCAAGCCGAGCTCGTTAATTCTTATTAATATTTATTTTTTTACAAATATTGATATATAAACAAAACAAATATATAATATTTAACATCAATGTATATAAAACTTTATAAACTAGAGAATTTATAAGGGTAAAGTTAAATACAAAGGAGGACAAATATGAAAAGTGTAAGAAGAATTTGTGACCACCCAAAAACCCTTTAAAAATAAATTCAAAAAAATAATTAAAAAATCATAACTTAAAATATAAATAAAAAAACAAAAAAATTAAAAACTAAAATATTTCCTTCATCATTCCCGTTCAAACTAAAAAAAATTGATGAAAAACACGATGCCGAGATCAAAGACAAAATAACGAAAATGAACAAAATACGCAATTATAACTAAAAAAGACATAATATATCGCAAAAAATAACACAATGTCGAACAAAATATAACGCAATCTTGAGTACTATAACACAATATTAAGAATAAAAGACACAATGTCAAGGAAAAAAGACACAATCAATGACGAAAATAAAAACAAAACACAATAATAAACTAAAAGAAATAATGATCTTTTTCACTCAGCATTGTGTCTTTTTTTAGAAAGAGAAAGACGGTGGAAACATTTTTGCGTTTTTTCGTTTTTTTATTAAATATTGAGTTATGATTTTTTTTATTATTTTTTATTTTTATTTTTAGTGGGTTTTTGTGTGGTTCATTTTTGTTCCTATTTGTAGAATAACTTGACCCTATAACATTATATGTTTTATTTATTTATTAATTTTCTATGATGTTTCAAAACTCGAGTGGCATAGTATATGTAGAGTTGAGTTGTTTTACAAAGGGTAACAAGAATGAGAATGATTAGAAGCCATAATTTATTGTCATGTGTAAAGTGGGGACCAAAGGAAGAAGAACATAAAAGGAAAAACACATATTTTCTATAGTCACATGCAAGACACATATCAATTCTCTCATCATTTTAAAACGTCTATAACCTTTTCGTTCAATATTTAAAAAAAAAAGTTCACCATATCACCATAAAAAGAAAAACACATATTTTCTATATTTTTTTAACAAACGTTTTTTATCTTTAATATGAGTATGACTTTATTTTATTAAAAAATAAAATTACGTCATTGTGTCTTCCTATTTGTCATTGTGTCTTATATTCATCATTATGTCTCTCTATTTATCATTGTGTCTTTATGCTTATAATTGTAGTTTTTTTTCAAAAGTTATGACATGAAAATTATAATAGTGAAATAACACTGTTGTGTAATGCTAATATGTAAATATAATGATAAAATAACAACTATATTTAATTTATAAAAGTATAAAAACACAATAATTAATGCATATTACACAATAATATAAAACACAATGGTATATACATATTATAGAATGATCAGAAACGTAAAACACAATAGTTATTACATAATACACAATGACCTGAACATAATACACAATGACAAAAACAAAATGATGAGCATAAAGACACGAGTACGAACAAGAGACAAAATTGACATGCTTTTTGTTTTAAATTTTAACTTTAATATTTGTAACGACTGAAAAACACAATGACCATAACCTATAACACAGTGTAGAAAACTCAAGAAAAAAACATAATGACAAGCCAATAATACAATGTATAAAAACCCACTAATTGTTTTTATTTTTATACATTAATATGGTACTCATATTAAAGATAAAAAATAGTTTGTTATTGTGGTGATTTTTTTTAAAAAAATGTCATATGAAAAAGTTATAAACATTTTAAATGATGGGGGAATTGACATGTGCATTGCATGTAGATAGAGAAAGTAAACAATATAGATTATTACATATATGGCATTTCCATTATTTTTTTATTTTCAAATTAATCACAATCATTCAAATCTAAGATCAATAGACTAAATTACTTCTCACACTTCTCATTTTTGTTTACTTTGTATTTTAACCTAACCCAGTATATGTATTATTTGTATTTTTCTTATCTTGGTATGCTATTATTATTATATATTAAAATTTAGGGTTTGATACAAACGGGCCAACAAGTAGAGCCAATAACGAGCCACGAGCCGTCTCGGCTTAGCTTGTTTAGATTCGAACTTTTCTCAAGCTGAGTTTTTTTTAATTACTTTTGAGCAAGCCACGAGTCATGAACTTTTTGAATAACCCTAGGGCCGCATGCGTTCTATATACATAATCAAAGAAATTGAAGCAGCTTGTCAGTTTCAGTAGGTTTGCAACTTATACGACTTGGGTCATAGTTTACGTCTTTACGATCTACTATATGATTTGTATTTATTTAACGACCAACAACTAGATACTTGCTTAGGTGTTTCGTACGGGCAACTAAATGGTAAAAGGTCACCGCTAGCTTGCTCAATCCAGCCGTACGGAGCCCTTAAGGGTCTCCAAGTTACCTCTAATTTCGAGGAAAACCCACACGCCGAAGGCCCATTGGTGGTAAAACTCAAACGCCCTCATGACTAAACTGGAGATCACAAAGATCATGGTCTTCATTTGTTGAGCCACTCATGTCCTTTTCAAAGCATTGTCTTTAAGAATCGACTTTGTGTCTCAATTAAAAAAACAATGTTTCTTACCACTACACCGCATTAGAAAAGGACACTTTATGATTTGTATAATAAATATAATCTATATATATAAACAATCAATCAATCATACCCAGTGAAGTCCTACCAACAGCAAAGCTATAAGTAGGGTATGGGGAGGGTGGGATGTAGGCACACCGTACCTCTATCCAAACGGATAGAAAGGTGGCTTCTAGAGAGACCATCAGCTCTAAAATACATATGTATGAGGCAATATAAAGGAAATCAAAGTTCAATAGTAAAAAAAACAAAACAAAAACAAACAAATAATAATAATAATAATATAGGGAAAGGTTAACTTACAAATGAAATTAGCGTGCTAAACGTGAGAATCAAGTAGAGTAATTATGTAATTACGTCATAGAGTATAGAGTAATTACATAATTACTTTACTTGATTCTCACGTTTAGCACGTTAATTTCATTTGTATTTGATCAAAACCCTAATAATATATATATATATATATATATATATATATATATATATATATGGAAAGAAAATACCATTATAGTGTGTGACCAAAATAAGGTAAATAGAAGTCCTAAAGTATTCTTGTCTCCCTAAAAATCTTTAACTTTAATTCTACTTCTTCAAGAATTTCTATCTTCAACCATGTGCTCGGAGAGGTGTAGGTCTATCAAATCATGCCTAATCCTCTCATCCCAAGTCAATTTAGGTCGTCCTCTACCCCTCTTCCCCTCTCTAGTAATATTAAAAAAATATTAGTGTTTAAACGTCGTCGGGGTAGTTAGTAATTATGTAATTACATCATAGAGTATAGAGTAATTACATAATTACTTTACTTGATTCTCACGTTTGGCACATTAATTTCATTTGTATTCGATCCAAACCCTAATAATCTATACTATATATAAAACATGAGTGAGGGACATCTTAATTTTTAAGAGGTACCAAACTTGTTGCTTTAAGTACAAACTACAATGCATAAAATTAAGACAATTTAGGGGCAATTTTGTCTTTTGATAATTTTGTCTTTTTGCAAAAGTAAAATCATAACGGTTGATTTTTAAATTATTCAAAATTAACTACAAGTTTGGTCCTTTAACTTTAGTCATATTTTGTTAACTTATATAATAGTTACATATGTACCCCTTATTTTAAACTAAGTACCCCGACGACGTTTAAACGTTTATAACTTTTTCACACGCTAATATTTTTTTAAAAACATTATACCATAAAAATGTGTAATTTATTATCTTTAATTTGAGTATGATATTGCTATACCTTTTCTATTTAAAAAACTTAACGTGTTACGTGATTATCATTAAAGACCGGCAAACGAATCGGGCGGGTTAGGGTCATGGGTCTACAAGGTTAAGGTTGGAATGAGTCGATACAAAAAGGTTAATTTGGTTTGGGACGGGACGGGTTTGGGTTGAAAGGGGTCAAGTCATAACGAATTTCAGGTTAGAACAGTGTCAAATGGAACTAGTTGCGGGTCAAGACGAGTTCAATGCAACGTTAAGTGCGCATCGACACCTGATTGCACGCGTACATTCATTGTGTGACGTGCTTACTAATACCGGCTAAGATTCTAATGCCGCAATACGAACATACTATCTTCGGGTTACGCGCATACTATTGTGAAGCCATGCATATACAGAAACGGTAACACCGGTTACGCATTCGATGACATGTTTGCATGCATACCGCGCCGCATCGCGCGGGTACGTAGCTAGTATATATATATATATATTTATATATATGGAAAGAAAATATCATTATGGTGTGTGACCAAAATAAGGTAAATAGAAGCCCTAAAGTATTCATTTCTTCCTAAAAATCTTTAACTTTAATTCTACTTCTTCAAGAATTCCTATCCTTAACCATGTGCTCGGAGAGGTGTAGGTCTATCAAATCATGCCTAATCCTCTCATCCCAAGTCAATTTAGGTCGTCCTCTACCCCTCCTCCCTTCTCTAGTAATGTTTTCTACGGATCTAATAGGATTCGTCGTCTGTCTTCTCTTCACATGTCCAAACCATCTCAATCTCCACTCTCTTATCTTGTCTGATATATTCGCTACCCCTAATCTCTCCCGAAACACAACGTTTCTTATTCGGTCTAACCTAGGGGTGTTTACTAGCCGAGCCGAGCTCGAACTAGAGCTGGCTCGGGCTCGACTCAAATTTTGATCCAGTTGGCTTGGCTCGAGCTCGAAATCTAAATCGAGCTGAAAACCTGAGCTCGATTTCGGCTCGGTTTTAAAACGAGCCAGCTCGGCTCGATTCGAATTGGCTAGAAATACAAAAAAATATTGCAATTTTTAAGCTTAGTAGCTTAACTTAACATATAATATTTAATTTAATAAACCATATGCAAAAAAGGTTGAGCCAAATAGATAGATCTCCAAATCAAGTCCATATATAAGAGATAAATATATAATAATTAATATATACATATATATATTATTAATTATATATATATATATATAACCACCGAGCCACGAGCCGAGCCGACCATGGCTCGGGCTCGGCTCGTTTCGAAACCGAGCCGAGCCGTTTTTGTTCGAGCTTTTTTCGAGCGAACTTTGAGCAAACCATGAGCCGCGAGCTTTTTGAACAGCCCTAGTCTAACCTTGTGTGCCCACGCATCCAGCGTAGCATTCTCACTTTTGCTACCTCCATCTTCTGCACTTGCGCCTTCTTGATGGCCCAACAATCTGTCTCATATAGCATTGCCGGTCTAACTGCGACCCTATAAAATTTCCCTTTAGTTTAGTTGGGAAACTCTTGTCACACAATATACATGTGGCTGCTTTCCATCTACACCATCCTACCTGAACTCGATGGGTCACATCACTGTCTAATTCCCCATCGCTCTGAACAAATGATCCTAGATACTTGAACTTCGTTACCTGCGGAACCACCTGCCCTTCATTGGTGATCTGTGCGTCCTCATTGTCATTTACCCCACCAAAATCACAGTGGAGGTACTCCGTCTTAGAGCGACTAAGCCTTAAACCTTTTGCCTCTAAGGTTGTTCGCCACTCTTCTAGCCTCATGTTTAGATCTTTTTTTCTCTCAGCAAGTAAGATAATATCGTCTGCGGACATCATGCACCACGAAAGCGTTCCCTGAATCGACTTTGACAACTCATTCAAGACTACTGCAAAAAGAAACGGACTCAACGCTGACCCCTGGTGAAGACCTACCTCTACGAGGAAGAAATCAGTAATCCCAAGGGCGCACCGACACTTGTTGCACTCCTGGTATACATATCCATAATTATCTCTATATATTTCCTCGGTACTCATCTACCCTCCAAGCACTCCCAAAGCACCTGTCGTGGCACACTGTCGTAGGCCTTTTCTAGGTCAATAAAGACCATATGCAGGTCACGCTTCTTATCCCTATACTTTTTTATCGATCTTCTTCTAAGGTGTATTGCCTCTGTGGTGGAACGCCCCGGCATGAAGCCAAATTGATTCACCGTAACCTAAGTTTCTCGTTTAAGTCTAACCTCAATCACTCTTTCTCATAGCTTCATAGTATGGCTTAGTAGTTTGATTCCTAGGTAGTTACCATCACTATCCGAATCCGAAACTTCGGATATCCGAAATTTCGAATATTCGAAAAAGAAAAAAAATCTTAAGAATTCAAGTTTCCAAATCCAACAAATCAAACATACAACAACCAAATAACAAGTTTCTAAATCCAACAAACTAAAAATTAAACAACAAAATAACAAACAATTCATTGTTCAAAAGTATTAAGCACTAGAGCAAAATCAAATTTTAAACCAATTCTTTATGATAGTACTTTACTATCTATTTGGTCAACCGATTAAAAAAACTATGCTAATGAAACAATCCATTATTTACTGTTTATTGTTAGATTTGTTAAATTATTAATTGCTTTAATTACTTTGTTAATGAAACAAACCTGAAATGGATTGACGGTGGCTGGAGACGTGTGACAACAGGCATTTTCAAGTTAACTCTGTTAACTAAACCTAGTTAAATCCTATTGACTATGTCTGTAAACTCAGTTAGTTCGTTTAACTACGTTAATGAACCCTCTGCATGTAATGTCATGTATGCGTACATTTAAGTTAGTCGTGTCATTGGTGACTCAAGTAAGAGTAACTAGTTATTGATAACTAGAATAATAAACTTGTCACACATGTTATAATATATGATAGGTTATAATAAACTTGTCACACATGATATGTTACATGTATTATATGTGATGGATGTTATTATGTTACATGCTTAATATGCTACATGATTAGTTGTTGTATACTTATATGTTGTAAGAGAATTGAATAATTAAAATAACATACCATATGATATATTACATGACAAGTAACAAAAAGACTAGTACACAACATATGATTACTAGAAAATGTTTATAATAGAATGTAACATGTCACATGTAATAAAAATTGACATAACCTAAAGTTTAATGAAATTGATTATGCCTTAATGATTGTGTTAATGATGAGTAAATAATAATAAAGGTTATAGCTTTTCCTTTCTCTCATTTTGGCCATCCATATCACATCACACACACATACATTTTATTTTTCTTAAACACTCTCAAAATATCATAATCATGTTGGGTGATTCTTGGAACAAATAGTGGTATAGTATTGATCAAGCAAGTAAGTAAGCATGCTTAATATATTTTTTTATGTTTATTTGATTTGGGATTGTGGGATTGAGTATCCAAACACATGAAATCATAAGAAAGAAGAGATGATCAAGTTTGATGGTTTTAAATGAAATTGTGTGTCTTGTCATAAAAGAAAAAAAAATGGAAACCCTTTGTAAATAAATATTATTTTATAAATTAGTATGATAATGGAAGACATGAAATTTGATTATATAAAAATTTTCCTTGATGATTTAATATTATAAGGATATAAGGATCATGCTTTTGGGATTTTTGGTTTGAATCTGATTGTTGACAGATCCTATGTTTTAGATTGTAAGTTGTATAACTTGATTATACGGTGGTGTTACTGATTTATTTTTGATACTAAGATTAAGTACTTTGAATCTAGTTTTCAAAAAGTCAAGAATCATAATTTTTGGACTTTGTTTGACTAGTTTTTATTAAATTACAAAATCGGATTGCAATCCTGATTGAAATAGAAATTTTCTGAGCTGTGTTGTAAATTGTATAACTTGAGATTAAAAATAGATATAGGTGTGATTCCTCTTCTGGAATGTTATGAATTGAAGTAGGAATCTAATCAAATTGGTTTTGTATCAATTTTACAAATATAGAATTTTTGGAAAATATTTGTGTACTACTGTGTTATAATAGAGACTGACATTAGGTTGTTGTAGAGTGTGAATATTCAATATGTTTGTGTGAATTGGAAAATTATAAGAAAAATATATGTTATACCTAATACTTGAAAGAATATGTGTGAATTATTTAGTAATTTAATCACAAGTTTTGGTTGGTTGGAAAAATCAGTTTTGATGATTGAAAACTTGTTAAGGATGATTAGCATATTGGTTAGTAAAAATAATTGTAATTTGTAATAGATTGATTATGGTAAATTGAATTTTGACTTTATGGGTCAACTCAGAACTATTTGACTAAGTGGTTAGTCTTACTTATGAAGTGTTGAAAGTGGTAGAAGTTAGACTTAGCCATAAGATTGTATGAAAATTGGTACACATTACTTGATTCTTATGATTAGGAACATAATGTAATCATTCTAAGTCTTGAAAATTGGTCAAAAGTCACCAACAGGTCGTCGGTCAACATTTTTGTCAAATGTCAACATTTTGGTCAACGGTCAACAAAACTCAAATTTTAGTCTTCGGTCATCGTGACTTGGACTTTTTAGTCAACGGTCAACAACTTGGACCTTTGGGTAAAAAGTCAAACATAAAGCCAGCCATTGATCAAAGTCAACAAGTCAAGCTTTGGTCAAAGTCAACAAAAAGTCAAACTTTGGTCAAACTTCAAATAAACAATGGAATTGTTTGGATACTAAGGGTTCTAGGAATCGCTTAGCGAATACTTATAGTGCTTGTATGATTTAGGCACTAGAACAACTTTGACTTAAGCAATTGACTTTCAATTTGAACCGCATTCGAGGTGAGTTTCACCACCTCACTATTTACTTACTCCTTTTAGGGGAAAGCATGCAACATACAAACTTTTTAGATAATTGTAGACTTTTTAATACCTCATGTGTACATAGTGCACTTAAACTGAAGTCCCCCATGCACATTGGACCGTTAACAATTGTACGTTGGCTCGGTAATGAAAGGTAGTACTACTGGGTTTGACGAACCCCCTCGGGGCTCTCGGTTGAGGGAGTCGTCAGGTGTCTCATTTACTAGAAACACACTAGTCTTTTATTAGAATCCGTGGGTAGCAAACAAACAAACAAGTCAGCCTCGGTCACAATGGAACCTACACTAATGTAACATGATTGCTAGCCTAATTAACTAGCGGTATTACTAATGCATACATTATCCATTGTTTATTATTTACACTGTTTACTTACTAAAGGGTTTGTTTAACAAACTTGTTTTTAAACTCAAACCTGTGAACTCACCAACCGTTGTGTTGACCCGTTTTAGCATGTCTTTCTCAGGTGTTTAAGGTGCACGTGCGAAGTTGAAATGAGTCTAGGATGCATGGATCCCACTAAGCATCGAATTATGCTGGGAGTCTTTAATGAAATGTTATGTCTGGGCGTCTTGACACGCACTCTGGGTTTTTAAGTGTTTTTCATAAATTATACGCTTCCGCAAATGTAACAACTTTATTGTAAATGTACTTACCTCATTTATGATGAGCAATAATATTTAAATATTTTCCATTATAAATTAGTTGTTCGTTATGACACATGGCTAGATCCTGGTATGTCACGCGCCTCACGGTAAAACCCCGCTAGTCAAAAATTGAGGGTGTGACAATACGGGTGACAACGGTGGAGATGACGAGCGGCGATAGTGGCTGGAGACGGGCAATGGTGGTGGCTGGAGGCGGACGATGGTGGCTGACGGACGACGGTTGCTGACGGACGATGGTGGCTGAAGAGAAGAGGTGCTGATGACTGATGTTATGTTTGCAGATCTTGGGTTTTGTTATGTTATATAAAATAAAATTAAAAAATATTAAAATTAAAATATCGGATAGTTCGTATATCCAAAAAATCTAAAAACTGATATCCGAATCCGACTTTTCGGATATCCGAGATTCGGATATCTGAATTTTCGGATATCCGAAAATTCAGATAGTTCGGATACGGATAGTCAGATAATTCTGATATGGATTCGGATTCGGATAGTTTTGAACACCCCTAGTCTGCACCTCTTCTCGTGTGATCCGTCGGCAGTAGCAGTTATTCGGTTGTTGTCGTTGGAAGGTTGTGTTGTCATATTCTTCTTGGTAAGCTCTCCCATTGTTAAAAAGATTGTGGAAGTAGGTTTGCCATCTTAGCTTTATGTCCTGTTCCTTGACTAGTACATGCCCATTTGTGTCCTTTATAAACTTCACAGGCCCTAGATCTTGACTCCTACGCTCCCTGGCTTTGGCAATCTTAAACATAGCATGTTCCCCCTCTTTTGTTTCTAAACGTTCATACATCAGTTTGTAAGGCGCGTTATTTGCTTCTGCCACTGTCTTCTTCGTCTCTCTCCTAGCCGTTTTGTAGGTCTCCCTCAATTCCACTCACTCCTCCTCATTCGTGCACCTCATAAGCTCCCTAAAACATCCTTGTTTGTCCCTTATCTTGTCTTGTACGGCCTCATTCCACCACCAAGACTTCTTATGCCCACCCGCATTTCCTGTTGGGACCCCGAGAGTTTCCTTTGCTACTTGAATGATCTTTGTCGCCATAGCTTCCCATATATAAGTTGAGTCCCCATTTAGTCTAGCCCGTGTCTACAGTATGAGTTTATCCTTAAACAGTAGCATATTTCCATCCTTCAAATTTCCCCATCGAATTCTAGGTGTAACTTTCTTCTCTTGAACAGTCAGCTTATTTCTAAAGCCTATATCTATCACCAGCAGTCGATGTTGAGCCACAACTGTCTCATCAGGTATGACTTTGCAGTCCTTCCGCCAATGTCGGTCTCCTTGCCTCATCGAAAGGTAGTCAATTTGCGTGTCACGTCCGCCACTGCTAAAAGTGATCAAATGAGAATCTTTTTTCTTAAAATAAGAATTTATAATACCTAGGTCATGGGCCACCGCACACTTTAGGAGATCTATTCCAGTCTCATTCCTATCACCAAAACTGAAACCCCCATGTACGGCTTGAAAACCATCGTTAACCTTACCAATGTGTCCATTAAAATCACCTCCTATACAAATCCTCTCACCCCTAGGTATGCCCCCTACCATTGCGTCTAGGCAATCCCAAAATTCTCTCTTTTCCTGATCCCCTAAGCCTACATGAGGCGCGTAGGCGCAGACTACTGCAACTACTTCCTCTCCTAGTAATAATCTCAATACCATAATCCTGTCATTATGTCTTATCACCTCCACCACAATAGTGTGTAGTTCTTTAGCCACTAGTAACCCTACTCCATTCCTAGCTCCATCAGACCCTGAGTACCACAACTTATACCCATTACACTCAGCCCCTCTATGCCCTTTCCACTTAATCTCCTAGAGACATTCTATCTGAACCATACGTCTTTTAAGCATATCTACCAATTCTAGCAACTTACTATTTAGTGTTCCTACATTCTAAGAAGCCAAACGCAATATATACTCCCTATCTTTACCCTTACCTACACCCCTCGTTTCATACTCCCTATATATATAAACGAAACATTTTAAAGCTCTCTGGTTGTTCTCTACTTTTTCTCAAACCACCAGATTGCTTTATTTGTAAATTAAGACTCCAAACCCAGATAACCCTTAAACGGGTTATAACATCTCATTAAATTAAAATTAATCTCACCAAATATTTGATATGAAAATTCTTGTAAAACATGGATATACAAAAAATAATATCCTATTTTTTTTTAAAATAAAGTTATTTATAATTAAGAAATAATTTTATAGTAAAAAAAATAAGCGGGTCAGGGGTCTCACCAAACCGATATAGTTTTTAAAACCGGTTATAACATCTCATTTATTTGTGAATCTCTTTCATCATCAAAGCCTAATTACATTATTAACTTCCTTACAATAAATATAATTAAAATCCAAAAAAAAATATAAATATTATAAACGAATAATGTAAACAACCTAGTAACATGAGGGATAAAATATAGTTATATATAAATATTTATAATTTGGATAAATTTAAAAAAAAATAAAGTTAATTTGGAAAGAAGTTCCATTTTTGTCTCTTAAACTTTAAGATTTCTAAAATGTCAATTCAAACACATCTTTGACCACGTGTTTGGAATTTAAACATCGTCAAAGACGTGTTAAGACTTCCAAACACATAGTCAAATATGTGTTAGGTATCCAAACACGTGGTTAATGACGTGCTTGGCATCCAAAAACATTGTCAAAGACGTGTTTATGCTCTTGTTTGTTTTTTTAATATTATATTATTACAACTAATTTTACTAATATTTGTTTTTCTTTTATAACTTTTAATATATATAAATTTTTATATAATTTTGAACACATCGGTAAAACGTATGTTTTTATCTACATATTGACATAAACTTTATTTAAAACCGTGTGGAGTAAAATTTTATTTTAACATTTCGATATTAATTTGACACGGCTCAGGTTTGAGTAAAATTTATGTCGGCCCGTAGATAAAAATAAGCATGTCTCAATGGTATATTCGAAATAATATAAACTTTATATATTAAAAATTATAAAAGGAAAATCAAATATAAGTAAAATTAGTTATAATAATATAATATTAAAAAAAGAGAGACAAAATGCGTCTTTGACTATGTGTTTGAATGTCAAACACGTCATTAACCACGTGTTTGCAGGCTAACACATATTTAACCATGTGTTTGAGAGTCTATCACATAGTCAATGATAAGTTTAAATGAGACATATTTAGAATTTTAAAGTTTATACGACAAAAATGAAATCTTTTTTCAAAGTATATTCATTTAAAAAATTTTCCTAATATATTTTTAATTTTAATACGATTAAATGATTTTGACATTATACAAACAAGTTTATAGCACAAATTCAATTGTTTAAAAACCAAAATTAGCAATTTCATCATAGATTTTTTGTTAAACCCGATGGGCTAAAAATCTCTAATATGTTATCCACTTTTTGTCATTTGAAATTAATTGTTATCCTTTTATGACATTCATTAACATTAATTATTTGTTAATTGTTGAGTGTTTCACATTTCCTATTCTTATCTTTTTATGTTATAGTTTATTTATGTTTGTCAACCTTTAAATAGATTAATAATAATGCCAAACTGAAGTGGATAATCAAAAGACACGTATAGTCAGTCGTATAGACATGTTTCAAAGGATAAAATTCAAACTTTAATATGACTTGATGTTTAATAATGTCTTTTAGGGATCTCCATTTGTTAAAATTCCACAATTGATGCCTTTATTTGTCATTGGTCCCATTCTAATGTGGCTTAAAATATTTGTCCTAGGATTTGCCAACGGTAAAACAACTGCTACTTCATCTTTTCTTTTTTTTCAAGCAAAACACATTATATTGCTCTAAGTCAAACGATTAAAATATAGTGATATGTAACTGAACAACAAGTTGCGTTACACCCTTCTTTAGATAACAAAACCAATTCTATTAGGTCTTAGAGACCGAAAATACTATGAGTTTTAAATCTATGACACCTACGTAGAGAAAGAGAGTAAAATTCATCCGAAAATTCACATGTCTTGGCACAAGTTTTATGCGATATTTAGAAGGTAACGATCGTGTGATCATTCAAACTTAAAAAACAACACTATTATATAAATACACAAAATCTAAACCATTTCAACCACACTCTTTTCTATATAGCATTTATAGCTAAGATACTCTCCATACACTCTTAAATCATTTCAAAACAAATTAATGGTTCCTTCCGGTCCAAGTGACATTGGATTACTATCAGATCTGGATTCATCCGATTCGAGTGGGTTTGATGAATTTCTCAATGTTCTTTATCAATCTTTGTTGTTTAACAATGATTTGCAAGGAACTGCCTAAACTATGTTTTCGTGGTCGTATGATCCAAAAGGAAAAAGATTTAAAAAGGTTCAAGAGAAGGCGTCGAGCCATCACACATGGATTTGGTGTTTTAAAATCTATATGGGGTATGTTAAAGCGACCTCGGCCCGCATGGAAGTGCGATAAAATAAGAAATATGATGTATGCATGTATTCATATTGCATGATATGATTTTAAGCATGATTTGGGGGGGGGGGGTTTCAGAGATCCTATCATTACGTCTTGGACCCTTCGGACGATATTGTCATTGACGGCAACGTAATTTTTGAGTTGCAGGATGAAAACATGCATTTTAGTGGTTACTTGGGGTGGCCACCCCCTTAAATTGGGTACTTTAGGATGGTTTTGGTTGTTTTGAGGTGACGTTATTCTATTGGTTAGGTTAAGTGTGTACTAAGGTAGTGTTTGGTATGTAGGAATGGAAGTGAGAATGGAATGAATTAATGTGACGGAATGCAAAAAAAGGGTTGTTTGGTTGGTCAATTGAATGAAATGAATTTCATCTCATCAAAATCATTTCTTCCCGTCTCTCTCTCTCTCCCTCTCTCTCTCTCTCTCTCAATTCATTCATCATTCACCCTATTCTCAAGACAACACCACTTGACTGACGCCGCAACAACCATTTTCGTTGTCGCCGTTGCCACCATAACCACCGCCACTTGACTGCTACCACCATCGCCGCCATCACCACCACCTGACCACCCATTACCACAACCACCACCTGCCACCACAACACCATCTGACGCTGTCTCCGCCGCCACCACCACCTTACTACCGCCTGATCGCCGCCACCACCACCACTTGAATACCAGTGCCACACCTCCTCCATCAACGTCGCACCACGACCACTACTTGAACACCATCGCCACCACCATCATCGCCATTGCCATTTTTTTTGTTTTAATAATTTTTTTTATCTTGAGGTATGTAACTTTGTCAATTGTATTTCATTCCTATAATTGTTTTTGTTACTAAACAACATAAAGTAATAATTTATTCATTCTCATAGGTTAACCAAGCAAAACAATGAAATTGTAATGATCCATTTCATTCCTTTAATCATTCCATTACCTCATCTATTTCATCTCTCATCAATTTCATTACCTTAAACCAAACATACTCTTTAGGGTAATTACGGTGACCACCCCCTCACCCTAATGGTGGCTCGAGCCTATGGGACACTTCCGCTTCAACCCGCCACAACCCATGTCAATTTCATCAACCAACCAACAATATTCTAAGATTGGATAAGGAGGTGTGCTTTCTCAACCTAATAACCAATACCCATGTGCCATATCATATTCCTATCCCCTTCACTCTCACATCTTACGGGTTTTAGCTCAGACCACTCCTAACTGTAGAATTCGATTTCTAGCTCACTATTTTCTACTCGCTTCTTCACCAAGGGCACCGCCTACCTCTACTTGTCCAGCCCACTGCTACTCGTTACCTTGTGAATTCAAAGTCCACGTCCACCCTAACTAACTCGTTTTAAAATGTATGCATGTATAACTAACTTTATAAGAAATATATGAAACTGTTATAATTTAACTATTATTACCACAGTATCTATAAACTGGAATTTTAGAGATTTTAGGAAGGGTAGAGATATGAACTTATTCAAATTCAATTTAAAAGGGATGATATTTCATTTCCATCGTAGTAGTATTTATACTACACTAAAGGTAAATATACAGGGGATAAACTCAGACATTGAAATATGTGGAGTGTTCATGTGGCCAAAACTTTTGACAAATGTGAAAAGGTGACATACAACTTGTAAAATCGGCGGTGGTTTCATAACACTCCCCCTTGGATGACACCTTTTCAAAACTTCGGGGTCTTGAAGTACTGCCTCATTAAAAACCTTGCTAAAGAAAACCCAATGGGAAAAAACTTTAGCTAAGGGAAAAGGAGTGCAGTATATAGATCCCCCTCAAGTTGCAGGTCGTTACATTGTCCGTACATGGCGCATGCCAATATCATGAACATGTTTTTGAATGTTGTTGTGGGAAGTGCTTTTGTGAAAAGATCAGCTGAGTTGTTGCTGGATTAGACATATCTCATCTCAACCTGATTGTCTTTAATAAGGTCCCGAGTATACTCAACATATCTTGGTGGTATATGCTTTGTTCTGTCACTTTTGATATACCATTCCTTCATTTGCGAGACACAAGCTGCATTATCTTCATATATAGGAGTTGGAATTTGATCTTTCTGTAGACCACAAGAAATCAATATGTGTCATGATATAGATCTTAACCATACGCATTCTCTTGAAGCTTCATGCAATGCAATGACTTCAGCATGATTTGAAGATGTTGCAATGAGTGTTTGTTTATGGGAACGCCATGAAATCGCAGTTCCTCCATTCTTAAATACGTATCCAGTTTGAGATTTTGCTTTATGGGATCAAATAAATAACCTGCATCCGCATAACCAACTAACCCTTCTTTTGAATCGTTAGGATAAAATAAACGTAAATCAGTAGTTCATTTTAGATACCGAAAAATATGTTTAATGCCATTCCAGTGTCTTTTAGTAGGGGACGAACTGAATCTTGCCAATAAATTAACTGCAAAAGAAATGTCAAGTCTTGTACAGTTAGTAAGATACATAAGTGCTCCAATTGCACTGAGGTATGGTACTTTGGGACCAAGAATCTCTTCATTATCTTCACAAGGACGAAATGGATCATTGTCAACATTGAGTGATCTAACAACCATCGATGTGCTTAAAGGATTTGCTTTGTCCATATTGAAGCGCTTTAAGAGTTTCTCAGTATAAGTTGACTGATGCACAAGTATCCCATTATGCATATGCTCAATTTGTAAACCAAGAAAACATTTAGTTTTTCAAAGGTCTTTCATTTCAAATTCTTTCTTTAAAAGAGCAATCGCTTCATTAATTTCTTTTTGTGTCCCAATTAAATTGAGATCATCAACATACACAGCTATGATCACATATCCTGATGTTGTCTTCTTGATGAAGACGCATGGACAAATAAGATTATTTGTATATCCTTTGCTTATCAAATAATCACTAAAATGATTGTACCACATCCTTCCAGATTGTTTCAGTCCATATAAGGATCTTTGTAACTTTATGGAATACATTTTCTTAGGCTTTGAGCTTAATGCTTCGAGGAGTTTAAATCCTTCGGGAATTTTCATATAGATGTCACTGTCTAGTGATCCATATGATGGTCGGGTATTTTGTACATATATTAGTGTATTAATTATGTAGTTTTATTGAGTATACTGTTAGAACTTTGGTACTTCATACGTGCTTTTGTATTTCAGGTCACTGATCATTAAAGATGCTAAATGAGAGACCTGTACGGGCATGGAATGATATCTCGGGAAGACCGAAGTATGATTTGATGTCTTGGGAAGTGTTACAATGATTCGGGAAGAGTATGGATGAGAAATCATAAGCCGATGCTAAAACTGTACAAGATGGGTTGCCAAAATGCGACCCTGAAGTAAAACGAGCATATCCTGGGCTAGAAAATGAGTTACGGGATACATAATATATGAATTTTGGGTTTCTCGACGATAGGAATCTGAATTTGAGGTTTTCTTAGGTCTCGGTACGCGATGGCTGACGGGTGTGCAGACAGGAAAAATAGGTTATATCTCATTCTTCATCAAACAATAACCCTAACTTCGTTTTTGACGACCAAGAGGCGATTCCAGCAGTCCAAGAAGGCGATTTCCACTATCATAGCTCGTGTCAAGACCCTACATATGATTTCTATCATCCGTATCGAAGATTCGATGATGTCTAGGCTCGGCTAATCTCCTAGAATCGCACCCGGAATGTATAGTTTGTAACCTTTTACAGTTTTTCTCATGTGATTAAGAACACTTGTGTATTGTTATTGATGATTGATATATGATTATTGATGTTTAGTATTTCTGTGTGTTCGGTCGGTTTAGGTTTACGTTGGTCTGAACGATCTGTTACCAGTTGCTAGATAATTAGTCATATAACTGTTTAGTTAGATTGAATACAATAAAACGTACAATTACCCTTAACTGAGTCACACTAGCAAGGACTGTTTGATAACTAGTGTCGTGTGTAAAGTAATTGTTGACGTCTAAGGTTTTGTCTGGTTGATCAGTTTTTAATTAATCGTTAATAATTAATCTGTTAGGTTGCATGAGATACTGTTTGGTTGCTTACTTGAATTCCCGGGTGTGGTTTGCTTTGTTAACTGCTTAATACTCGTTTACTTGTTCGCTGCTTAGTTCTTTTAATTCAAACTATTGCTTGTGTGATCAACACTAAAACTTGTTACTTCATAATATTAAATCTGTTACACGAATTGCATTGACCACATACTCCTTGTGATACGATACCCTACTTGCTTTAACTATTTAGAATAATTAGGTTTTTGATTGACTCAAACGACGGTCATCACCATACAAGTAAGCTGTGACAACATCCATAAGACGCATCTCTAAATTTTTAGAGACTGCTAAGCTTATTAAATATCTAAACGTAATAGCATCCATAATAGGAGAATACGTTTCATCATAGTCAATTCCTGGCCTCTGAGAAAAACCTTGAGCTACAAGTCTCGCTTTATATCTTGTAACTTCATTTTTCTCATTTCGTTTTCTCATAAAAACCCATTTATATCCTACAGGCTTCATTGACTTTGGTGTAATGACAATAGGTCCAAAAACCTTTCGATTGTTTAATGAGTTTAATTCAGCTTGCATATCATCTTTCCATTTGTTCCAATCTTGTCGATTTTTACAATCATCTACAGATTTTGGTTCATGATCATCATTTTCTTCCATGATATCACTTGCCACAGAATAACAAAATATATCATCAATATTTTCCATTTCATCTCGATCCCACATTATATGTGATTGACCATAGTTGATTGACAATTCTTTATTGGAATCATTTATTCCTTCCTGAGGAAATGTTATATCATTTATTCTTTCCCGAGGGAAGGTTTCCTTAGGGTCAGCATCCTTTTTAAAGCCTTTCTTTTTCGAGGATTTTTATCCTTTGAACCAATTGGCCTTCCACGTTTTAAACCTTTTTGGGATTCATGAGGTGCATTATTATGGTTTTGCTTGCTTGAAATCTCAACTCGAGCTGGAGCATTAGCAGCTGTTATATGAGATTTAGTGACCCTGTTTATATTAGTAAATGCATCAGGTAACTGATTGGCAATTTCTTATAGATGTATTATTTTTTGAACCTCTATCTCACTTTGTTTTGATCTTGGGTCTAGGTGTAACAATGATGGCACACACCATGATATATCTCTTTCTTGTTTTTTCATATCTCCCCCTAATGCCGGGAACATTGTCTCGTTAAAATGGCAATAAGCAAAACGTGCTGTAAATACATCACATGTTAAAGGTTCAAGGTATCTTATGATGGAAGACGTTTCATATCCAACATATATTCCCAACCTTATTTGGGGACCCACTTTTGTGCGTTGTGGTGGTGCAATAGGAACATACACAGCACACCCAAAAATTCTAAGATGAGAGATATTTTGCTCATTTCCAGAAACAAGTTGTGTGGGAGAGTATTTATGATTTACACTTGGTCTCACATGGATTAATGATCCAACATGCATAATTGCATGACCCCAAATAGAAACAGGAGTTTTGTCCTCATTATTAATGGTCTAGCTATTAGATGTAGGCGTTTGATCAACGACTAGGCTAAGCCATTTTGTGTGTGTAAATGAGTAACAAGGTGTTCTACAACAATCCCCACAGACATGCAATAATCATCAAAAGCATGTGATGTAAACTTTCCCGCATTATCAAGCCTTACTCTTTTAATGGTATAATCCGGAAAATGTGCACGTAATTTGATAATTTGAGCAAGAAATTTTGCAAAAGCAACATTACGAGTCGATAATAAAGAGATATTAGACCATCTGCTGGATGCGTCTATTAAGACCATGAAGTATCTAAATGGTCCACATGGTGGATGAATTGGTCCACATATGTCACCTTGAATTCTTTTAAGAAACATTGGTGTTTCTTTATCGACTTTTAATGGCGAATGCCTTGTAATTAATTTGCCAAGAGAACAAGATGTACGTTGAGACATTTTATCTATTTTGTGGATCTTTTGACCTTTCAGTGGATACCCATGTGTATTTTCAGTGATCCTTTTCATCATTGTGAATCGCAACAATTTTCTTTGGCTGCCATTGTGCTTGAGGCACATTTATATATGTATAATGCAAACCAGAATTGAGCATTGGCAATTTTTCCAATATCTGATCTTTGCTTATGATATGCAAATATTTTTCATTATTAACAGTCCTTGACTGAGTATCATACCCATTATGATATATGTTTTTGAAACTCAACAAATTTCTTGTTGATTTTTGGGAAAATAAAACATTTTCTATTTTGAGCTTTGTACCATTTGGTAATGCTAAATTAGCTTTTCCCACTCCTTCTATCAAGTTTGTAGGACCTGATATTGTATTGATGATCCCTTTTGTTGGTTTCAGTTTATAAAAATATTTTTAGATCTAAGTATAGTATGCGTGGCTCCACTATCCGCTATACATATATCTTCTTCATTTGTTTGACCTTATGCTCCAGTGATTTTCATTTTAAATCTTCAAAAATATTAAGAAAAATAATAAGTGTATAACGAAGACATATGATATTTTAATAAGAACTTTATTTAATTGAAAAACAAGCAGTACATGAAAGAGGAACTACATATTTAAAGATAATGAGAAAACACTTAATTATTGCATATAATTATAGTCGTCAAGCAACTTTGTTTCAGAGTTCCACCTCACAGTCTTCAACGCTCATCTCAGCATTGATATTACTAAAGTTATCAACATGGTTCACTTCTTTCTCTTTTCCTTTGAGGGAGGCTTGGTACAGTTCACACAGATGTGGAGCTGTGCGACAAGCCTTTGCCCAGTGGTTTGTACTTCCATATCTAAAACATGAAGTGTCATTGTTTTCGGACCTACCAGCTTCATTCCATTTATTGTGTTGGTTGGAATTATTATTTTATGGAACATGGTAATTGTTAGGGCTCTCTGGCTACGACCACGGCCACGACCACGATCGTAAGAATTAGTGTTCCATTTAAATGAATGGTTACGATCATTAAAATGCATTCTGTCAAAATGAGCACGACCACATCCACGTCCGCGGCCTCGTCCACGACTTTGTTCCCATTTATGACCAGAATTTTTATGAGAATTTTTGTGAGCAACATGTGATTCTGGTATTGCTAATGAACCCGTGGGACGAGATTGATGATCTTTCATCAATAATTCATTATTTTTCTCTGCTACAAGGAGTAATGCATTTAGATAAGAGTATCTCCTAAATTTCTGCAAACGATAATGTGTTTGCAAGTTTATATTTGATGCATGAAACGTGGAGAAAGTTTTCTCTAACTTTTCTTCCTATGTTTTGGGATACCCACAAAATTCTAGCTTTGAGCAAATTCTGTATAAAGCAGAGGCGTAATCATTTACCCTCTTAACATCTTGAAACCCAAGACTGTTCCATTCATCTCTAGAAGTAGGAAGTAAAACTTCCCCCAAATATGTTTTTCAAATCTTCCCGTATCATATATGGGTTATCACAATTAAAATACTCATGTTGTAGTAATTCATCAATATGTTTATGGATGAAAAATTCAACTCTTGCTTTATCCTGGTCAGAGCAATCATTGTCTTCTTGGATTGTTTTAACACATCCATTGATTTCAAATGTCTTTTGACATTTGCTGTCCAAGACATATAGTTTTCTCCAGAAATGTTGAGTGCAGGGAATTCGAGTTTTGAGATATTTGACATTTTGTTGCTTTCTTGATTAGGATATAAGCGGATCGTGCTGATAACGTGTTATAATTTAACTATTATTACCACAGTATCTATAAACTGGAATTTTGCAGATATTTTAGGAAGGATAGAGATATGAACTTATTCAAATTCAATGTCAAAGGGATGATATTTCATTTCCATCGTAGTAGTATTTATACTACACAAAAGGTAAATATACAGGGGACAAACTCAAACATTGAAATATGTGGAGTGCTCATGTGACCAAAACTTTTAACAAATGTGAAAATGTGACATACAACTTGTAAAATCGTCGGTGGTTTCACAACAGAAACTAGTTATCTTTCATACGAGATTGTATTGTTTGTTGGATTTAATGGTATTTTTCACATGAGAGGGTATAAAAGTTTTTAGTTGGGGTTCATTTATTTTAGTTGGTTTTCAACCAGTATCGTTTAATATTTGGTAATATAAGATTTGTTTTGGTTTAGTTATTAATCAAGTAAAAATAGGTTAACCCAGAGATTAAGTTAGGTTTGGTTTGAAAGTAGTGGAACAACTGTTTACCTTCTAATCTTCAACTAATCTATGAACATACATAAGTTATGATCAAAAAAGTAAAACAAATATTGTTTAACATGCATGTTCCATTTCGTTTATTTTGACAAATTTTAATTATTAAACATATTCTACAAATCAAACAACTCACGATATGTGTTTCGGTCCAAGGGTAGTTGGTTGGTTGGTTGCGTTAACATGTGGCCGCGAATGAGTGCGTATCTGCGTCAATCATTGTTAAAAACAAAGCATCACAATCATTTTAGGTTAACATGGCAAATTCATTATTATTATTTTTACTAGAAAGAGTAAATATTAAATTATAAAAAATTTCTTTTCTTTTTTCGTTTAAACAGAAACGTTTGTAATGACTAAGTTATGGAAATATTAAGATTTTTATTAATAAAATAATTTTTTGAATAACATCAATTAATAATTAAATTTACTTTTTATATACTTTAGAAGAAATATTATTTAACTCGAAGTAAACTAATACGAAAGTAGAAAATAAGTATTTTTGTGTAAAAATTTGAGAATTTTCTTTTTTTTTTTTTTGAACGGCAAATTTTACAAAAAAAAACTAGCCGGAAACTAGCAAAAAAACCCCAAGACGAACAATCAACGACACTAAAACAAGACATACTAAACACCAAAATAAACCCTTAAGAAATTAAAAAAAAGAGTAACATTGTTAACAAAACCTCAACCTAGGGATCTAAACCATTTTCTTCTTCTATAGCCTTACAAAAAAGATCTTCCATGCCCTCGAGATTCATACACAAGTCACGAGACAACCTAATCGTAGCCTCAACCTTCTTTGTGTTGTCACATGTCGTATGGCAATCCCTAACAACACCCTAACATCATCAAGACCTTCCTCACTTAACATATCATCCAGAAGATGTTCTTCTACCATACAATTATCAATAATCTCCTCCACCGTTATGGGATCCAGCTGATTAATTTTGACGTTTTCAGCCACCAATTTATTATGTCTAACACTCAAATTGAAGTCCATTACTGAAAAGACGGGCCCAGTTCCTCAACAGTTCGATTAACTTGACACACGGGATCAGAGTAAAAATTTGAAAGTAAAGTATCTTTTTAACGTAATTGTATTCAAGAAGTATTTTTTTCCTATACCAAAATAATGAAAACTTCCAATATAAACATTATATATGTACACACACATAACCATCCTTATATTATTGTTGTAGATAGTGATTAGCTAATTAAAAGTGATGTCAAATAACTTCACATAGATAGTGGAGCTTTATTTATTTTTAATGCTAATATTATAAAAATAAAAAAAGGAGTAAGAAGTCCAAAGTTACAAAAAGTAAAAGAAACAACAGCCACAAACAACCGAATTGCAATAACCATGTCAAACAAATCTATAAAGGAAAATTAACAAAATTAAAGTGGCTTCACTTCTCCCGTTCAAGCCCCAACCTCTTGTTCTATTGACTCACCCAAAAAAATGACATAGTTTTGATATATCTTATTACTTTGGCAACCGAAAATGCTTTGTTGTTGAAAATCATGTCATTCCTCATCAACCAAATCATCTAGCAAGTTACAATCAAGATGGCCTTAATTAACCAGACATGACGTCCTCTTTTCTCTTTTTGTATTTGCTCGAACATTATAGCATCGCCCTCACATAGTCAAAAGGTGAGAAACCCGGTAACTTCACCCAGTTAAGAACGATGCCCTAAATCCACGTTGCCACCCTACAACGAACCATGAAGTGTATGGAATATTTTGGTGCTATGTTGCACAAACATGTAAGGCTCCGTTCCCGGTGCCTCACTTTAACGTCGGATTTACTCATAAACACAGTTCTACAAATCAGAGTTTATTAAAACTTTCGCGGAATATAAAACTGTAACCGTTTATTACAAAACATTTAATCTTTTCTTTAAAACCATAACATAAATTGTCATATTAAAACATCATTTCTTCCATCCTCAAACGCCAGCCGTTCGATCCATGCCATGTGCCAACCTCATGCTAGCTCTTTAATCATATTCACCTGCGTGCATACTAAAAGTCAGCTACGCTGAGTGAGTTCTAGTTAATCAGACGACATACAATACATACACATATCTTACATACATATATATCTTATCCTTGTATAAATATCCACAAAAGGACGTCACATAATATCTATAAAAAAACTATTACTATTACCCTACTATTTATATTCTCCATAGAAGGACACTCTATACATATATTCTCCATGGAAGGAACATCCTATATACTTCCATAGAAGGAACACTATGCTTTCCATTAAAGGAACATTATGCTTTCCATCAAAAGGAACACTGGGCTTTCCATTAAAGGAACACTATGTTTTCCATCAAAGGAACACGAGGCTTTCCATTAAAGGAACACTATGCTTTCCATCAAAGGAACACTCTATATATTATCTGTAGAGGGAACTCTATATATATGTTATCATTTAATATCCATATCAGGAGACAATCATCGCTATTCTTGGCAATACATGCAATATCCGAAAATCGTTCACGTATCGACAAGTAATCATCCCTGCATTTCATACAATATCCATATCTTTATTTATAACCTAACGGTACATGCAATATCCGAAGATCGTTCACGTACCGACAAGCAATCAATCGTATCTAACACATATATCATACATGGCATACACTTACCATTTAAGTTAAGTGTATTAACTGTCACATCGAGTATGCACACAGCCCCGAAAACATAACAAGGAAGTGGGGCTAGAAACTCACCTGAATGCGGTTACGTTCACCGTTAATAGTTATTCCCTTCTTGAGCTGTGCACGGCTAACTGTATAGTATTTACATGTATTAAATAACTATTACTACTCATATCGTATTTATATTTTTATATAACCCACAACGAACGGGGGTCCGGGGGCAGCGCCCCTGGCAGCGGGGTTATAGGGGCGGCAGCCCCTAGCGGGGTCCAAGGGGCAGAGCCCCTGGTCGGGATTAAGCTGCCAGGTTAGCTTGGAAAAATTTTATTTTCGTTATCTGTCTTAACACATTTTCCATTAACATTTTAGATAATTTTCTAAGTTGGGCTTAATTGCTAAGCCTAAGTTAATGGGCCAGTTTGCTTTATATTAGCTATGGGCTTAGCCCAACTGTCCACTGTCTGAGCTCATGCCCAAGCCAAATTGGGTGGCCGAGAACCCCCAGCAAAGAACCCTGTTCCTGGCCGAGAACCTGTTCTGACCGAGAACCTGTTCTGGCCGAGAACCTTGGTTTGATCGAGAACTCGGGTTTTGACCGAGAACCCATTTTGGCCGAAAACTCCTTGCAACCGAGATCTCGGGTTGGCCGAGAACTCCATAAGGTGGCCGAGAACCCCCAGGTTAGGTGTGTTCAGCTCACATTTCTATCTTAATCATTTTTACCCATCTCCTGTTACTGTTTTATGGTTTATAACCAGAACTTTAACTACCTTTTTTTTATTCATACTAACCGTTTACCCCCGTCACTAACCCATTATCTAGATCTACTTCGTTTTAGGCATAAAGCTTGGACCTTTATAGATTTAAAACTTTCTATGCTAGATATAGGGTTTCCTTTAAGAACCGTTTATACCCATGAGTCCCTTTCATCCATTTTAATCATCAAGTTTGCATTTTTATGATGTATCTAGACCCGATCTACTCTAGGTTTGAGTTTCATGATTATTCGTTCATAAAAACGTAACCTTTAAGATCAAGAACATACCTTTAGACGTTTCTAGGTTACGGCTAGCTTGATACGTGATCTTGGGCTTGCCATCTAGCTTGTATGATCGAAGATCCAACGCTACTATGATCGGTTTAAGGGTTTGGATGGTGGCCGGCGGCTAGGGAGGGAATGTTTGGCTTAAGTGTGTGTTTTATGGTGTAGAGAGGATAAGATGGAAAATATGGATGGGAAATGGAAAGGATTAGGGTTTAAGGGGTATTTACTCCCTTAAGCCCATGGACTCAAAGCCCATCTTTCCTTTTTGGTCTATAATTAATTCCCTTTAGTTAGCCTACTTATCCTTTTATATTTATTATTTAATCCAGTAACTCAATTATTTCACCCGACGCAATTAATATATTAAATATTATTTTAGAAATTTTGGGATGTTACAAAACATGTGTAGTGGATTGTTAAGGGCCTTTAACTAACCAAGTCATTAATCATTTGCTGATCATTGTTTTTCTTTTATTTTTTTTTTAAATTTTTATCTTAACACTAAGAAAGAAACCAACTTAACCTTAAATCAATTAGAATTACTTAAAAAAAGTCACAACTAAATTAAGAATAAAAATACTTAAAATAAGAATACAGATAGAAATACGACACGATAAAATCTAATTTCGTCTTCGTCGTATTGTGGTAAAATCCCGGCTTGTCTTTTTTCGTTGAGTTGACGAGCGTGTACCTTAAATGGGAGATATCTTTTGTAAAGATTGATGAAGGATTAAAGTATGAAAAAATGAAGATGTAAAAGATGATAGATGATTAGCTTATTTATTAAATAAAATAATCAATTGTTTCTAAAACTCCAGTGATACAAAAGTACCATGGAATTCAATCATACATCCCCTAACGGTACAATCTTATCTCCCTTGGTGCCACTATTTTGGCATGATGGATGAATGGCCTCTCATTTATTAGGTAGCGTTTGGTATGCAGTAATGGTGGATGGAATGAAATGACTCATTGTGAGGAAACGGAAAATAGTGTGTTTGGTTGATCAAAGAAATGAAATGACCCATTACCTAGTCCATTCCATTCCCTCTAAAATACCTCAATTTCATTCCATCCATACCCCATGTTTTTTCATTCCATTCTCTCCTTCACCCTACATCACCTCCACCACCCCCCAACATCAACACCCACCACCACCACCAACCACCGCCGCCACTACCACCAGCTACCACCATCGCCGTCCACCGCCGCCACCACCCACCTCCACCAACCATCGCCATCGGTGCCAGCCACCCAGCACCGCCAGCCGCCCGCCGCATATATCAACCATCGCCCCACCATCACACATGCCGCCCACCGTCATCGCTGCCCACCACCGCCGCCACTGCCACCAATCACCACTATCGGCATCCACCTCCGCCACCACCCACCTCCACAAACCATCGTCATTAGTGCCAGCCACCCACCGTCGCCCGCCGTATCCATCAATCATCGCCCCACCATCACACCCGCCGCCCACCATCACCGTTACGCACCACCACCTCCACTGTTACTGCCACCACCACCTCCACCGTTACCGCCACCGCTGTCACTACCACTCACTACCATTTTAATTTTATTTTTTTATATTTTTCTTACCTACTAACAATACAAAATAATGATTCATTTCATTCCCATGTGGCAACCAAACATTTCATTGGAATGGTAATAACTCATTCCATTCATTTGTCCATTCCATTACCACGTCCATTCCATTCCATCGTCAATTCCATTACCCTATACCAAACAGACCATTAGGGTTGAAACGGTGCATGGTATTCCAGTGTTCTTCAGTGGTAGTGATCGTGTGCTTAAATCAACCTCAACACACGGTCTTATAAATAACTCTAAAGCAACTGTATGGATAATTTTTTTATAGTTTTACAAGGACCAATTAGTAAAAGACCTCAAGGTATGAGGGCCTTTTTGTACTAAACGTATCTTAAATAAATTATTAGAGAGACCCAAAAAAGAGAATTACATCGGATTCGAAAAAGGAAAAAAAGACGTGACACTCGTGGGTTCACGTTTAATAGGAGAAAATCAGTTATTAAGTTTTATATTCCGTAATCTTTTAGAACTATTAGGGCCCTACAAAAATATCTTCTCACGTCACTAGTTAAGTTTTTTCTTAATTAAAAATTAATGTGCCAACTTTTGATTAGTTGTATATTCCAGTTTCATATCATATAATAATACCAGTATAATTAAAAATTAATGTGCCAACTTTTGATTAGTTGTATATTCCAGTTTCATATCATATAATAATACCAGTATAATGATATGGTAATCTACATATGAAACCAATTTTATTGTTTTATTTATTTCATCTGCATTGATTTTACTTTACAAAGATTAAAGACTAATTGATAGTAGGTCCTCGTAAATAAATCGAATGAACACGAACAAAAGCATGTTCATGTCTTTTGTTTAAATTTAAACGGACATGAACACGAACACTTAATAGTATTACGGGTCGGAGCAGTGAGACGGGTTGGATCCATTTATTCCATGCATGCTGAACAAGAAAGAATTCAAAAGCCCAACTAGGAATAAAACACGTGCAGGCATGAATGGAATTTGTTGCAACTTATCTTTGATTTAGTATTTGATTTTTCATAAATAAAGGAGATCATGGGAATGCCCTCATCTCCGGTAACGTTTATTTTCCAAATTGTTAGGAATAGCTTTGACTTTTTCTTTTAGCTTCCTTTTAAATTGTAATAGTTGGATTTGAAGAATTAACAGAAAATTTGTCTCAAGTATTCTCCCCTTTATTTCTTTTAGATTTCCTTCTATCTTCTTGGCTATTGAATCAACCGTTCGACCCACATAACAAATAGAACACATGTTTTATGTTCGTATTCATTTATTTAAATTATAAACGAACAATTCACAAACATAAACATTCATAAATGACAAAAATAAAAAAAATATAAATGAATATATATAAACAATTGTAAATGACAAACGAACATAAATGAACACAATGAAATAAACACAAATTGACAAATATAAAACTATGAGTAAATGGATCTTCAAGATAATATTTAATTCTTTTCTATTAATATATAAACGAACATAAATAAACGGACATAAATGAACATGCATAAACGAACGTTCACGAACATAAATGAACGAACGAAACATGTATTCATGTTCGTTCGTTTAAAAAATAAATGAACATAAACGAATTTCTAGCAAAACAGTTCACCGAACGTTCGGTTCATTTACAGGCCTACTTGACAATGCACGATAAAGAAAAAACGGAACATGACCGGTTTTCTATTTAAGAGCATTCTTAGCAGCTCTTCTAAAAGTTTTGTGAGAGAAATCTCTAAAAATTTTAGAGAATAGTAAGTGATTGTGAGTAGAGGAGAGTGAAAATTTAAAAAGATGGGTAAATTGAGTAAATTTGGAGGGACACTGTTTATTATCTATTTATTTTTTAATATATTTGAAAGTGGTTGTGAGTGAATGAGAAATAAAAGATAATTATAAAAATGTAATAAAATATTATTTAATTGTATACGGGAAATAAACGTAGTGCTATTTAGTGTAATTATAGAGATAAAGATAGATAAGCATTTGTGAATGCTATAAGATGGTGATTGTTTGGAATTTTGTTTACTTGTTAAATGTGAACGACACTGTACTTTGGTTGTTGTGAGTCTCGACATGTGATGACAGCTAGTGTGTTGTTTCCACAGGGTTTGATAAGAAGCAACATATGCTTTGAGTTTGTATGAATGGTGTTTTCTGCTAGTCTTTCAATGATTAAGATTTCAGCTAGCAAGTTGCTTTTTAACATATTTGGACGGATGTATAAAAATACCTTGTTCACGATATGTGGTCATGCTTCTCTCGTGTTGTATATTCTTTCTACTAGCTTTAGAGCACGTGTGACACGTGTGACACACGTGACGTTTAAAAAAAATACAATTAAGCTATAAAATTAAATGATTAAGTTTAAACTAATAAAACTATATTTTATCAAGTTATATGGTTTTATAAGACAAATTATATTTTCTAATCGAATATTCATACGAATACGTGGTGGATTGTTACAGGGCTCCTTCGTAATCACAAAAAACACGCACCTAGTGATTTTATAAGTTTTAATTATATTTTTTAATGAAATAACAAATTCTAACAAAAGATGATAAAATGTTTCATTAATAATGACATAATAAACATTATATATAAAATTAGCATGAATAAAACATGCTTGTACAATAGTTTCGAAAGAGATAGGATCCATGGAGGTTGAATTAGAGTTGTCACTTTTACTTGAAACCTGACACGAGAAAACCCGAGCCCGAACCAAAACTAACTTGACCCGAAAAACCCGAACCCGAGAAAATGCCAACCAAACCAGAACCTAAGTAATCCGGGTTGGTTCTTGGGTTTGATGTCTAGGTTTTGGGTCAACATGAAAAATCCGAATAAACTATTTGTTTAAAAACATAATATTATTATTAGGTATGTACACGTACAGGGAACACTCTACGCATTCTACTTGTTCTTATTCCATCTATTATAGTTAATCGACTATTTATTGTTTAAAAACATAATGTTTATTTTACCGGGTTATGTTTATTCATTATTTGGTTATTTACATAAGGAATAAAAAAGTGTGCGTTGCTTTAGTTTTCACGTTGTGACTTTTATTTACTTTATTATTTACATTTTGTTTTGTTAGACACCCGAAACTCAAGTAACCCAACTTGAAAAACACAAACTCATACAACCCTAACCAGAAAAACTGTGACAGACTTGGGTTGGGTTCCGGTTCTAAATTTACAACTTTGAAACCCGAATAACCCGACCCAAGAAACCATAAACCCAAAAGGCAAACTCGGAGCACCTCTAGGTTGAATAAATATGTGAGAATAAATTTTTTATTTATTCAAAATTTATTTCTTATCATTTTAGACCCATATTTGATTTCATTAAAGATATAAATAATTTAATTATTGTAATTTCTATAATTTAGGTAATTAGTTATTTAATTAAAAGATGAACTGATATGTTTTAATTACACTGACATATATATGATTTTATTAAAAATATAAATTAATTTGAGCAGGAAATTATGGTTAGGAATGAATCTCTAAGTGACACGTGTCATAATTATTTTACTTTATTAAAATAGATAGATTTGGATCTCTTTGAGAATCTTATGAATCAAACTACAATTTTCAAAAAATACAAAAAAGAAATGGCTCGGCTAAACACGTTGCCACTTGCCATTGATATTTTTACATGTGGTGGAAAAGAAAACCCTTTAAAATTCGAAGATACACACTTTTCAAATAATCCATCTCTCATTTCTTTTACTCAAATATTTTAAGAGACACAGTTTCATTACAACAACAAATTCTATTTTATCCTTGATTTTCTTAAAATACTATGTTATTTAATATATTATTATTATTATTTTTATCACTATCGAAGTTTGAACAAAAACGTAGAAGAAACGTTAATTTTATTATCTGTTACACATATGAAAACAAATAAGTAAATGAAATATTGAAAATTAGGTTATGACCACGTGTATAACACATGTGAAAATATTCAAATTTTCCACAAACACATGTCATTTGAAAGGACAACATAAGTTGTTATATGTTATTCGGGACGACAACATACTATAAGTTGTAACTAATACTGGTACGAAAACCAATGATTGTGAAATACAAAGATAAACCCAAACAACATTCAAATTACAATATTTGAAAACATAATCAAAAGTTAAAAATGTAAAATTCATAAGCTATTAAAAAGACTTCCTTATAAATCATATTTATTTGTAACATTGTCTTCCTTGTTTAATATAAGAATTTTAACACTACTCTTCGCTCTTGATAAAACTACATAGAGTTGTCTATGTATAAATACCGGGTCTCTGAGATATATGTCAACTTTTACTAGAGATTGACCTTGACTTTTGTTAATGGTCATTGCAAAACAGAATACAACTGGAAAAACTACTCACTCTTCAATTTAAACGAAAGTTTCTTATCTGAAGGTGTTAGATCACAACGAATTACATAAGTGCGATAACCAGTATTAGTACCTGAAATAACTTTTACTACAACAAAACGCCTACCCAAATTAATTACTCGCAATCTAGTTCCATCACACAAACCGTTCTTCTAATACATATTCCTTAGTAACATTATTGGCACACCGACTTTTAGAACCAATCTATGAGTCAAAATAATTTTGGTCTTTTTGATTTTATTTAGCATAATGTGTCTATGAAAATTTTAGTTCAAATTAAAATATAAAAAAATAATTTGTATGATCTTACTTAAAACCCAAAAAATGGATTTTTTATATGAACCACAACTAAACTTGTGAATTTTGTTGTAAAGTATGAAAACAATATAAATTCAGTTAACCAAATATAAGTAAAAAATAATGGAGAAATATCTTTGCGCCTCTAATTAACATAAATTGATTCGTATACACATCTATTTAAGAAAATAAAATAGTATTTGATAACTGAAAATTAAAACATGAATTAAAACATATATTTTAATTGGTTTTAAGAAAATAAAATAGTATTTGATAACTGAAAATTATGTTTCGTATCATTTCTAAAAAAGAAAATAGAAACAAAAATATGTAAACATACATTCAATGTTATTAAAAATTTGTTTATAAAAAATGTATAATGTAGTTAATAATAAATATATTAAAAATCATTTATAATTTTCTGTTACAAGTGCCTAATTTTTAGTTAATAACATATTAATTTTTATTTACTATATTTTAGTTAATAAAAAAAATTATATTTTAATACAATATAGCGTATTAACGCGTTTAAAATAAAATGTTACCGTTCAAAAAGCAAGTAAGTAGTTTCTTTGGCATTGAAGATGCACGTTTACAAAAAAAAGAAAAATTAGTTTTAAATACACCCAACTATGCTCAATTGGCAAATAACGGTCCCAACTAAGCATATGGCTGGTGGCGGTCCAAACTAAAGATGTATTTGTTTGTAACAGTCCGCGACTAACGGATCGTTAGCTCCGTTAGTTCGGTACTTACATGGCACGTCTAGGTGTCCAGATATTGCTTATGTGGCGGCTAGCGTGATAACTAAGCATAATAATAATAATATCATAATCTAATTTCTTTTTCATTTTTTTATAATAATAGATTATCTTCATCTTTGGGGGCCTGGGGCTTCTCTAAACCATAACCACCACAACCAATCATCTTTGCTGGCTGCCACCCACTTCCACCATAGTTACCATTGTCAGCCACCAACCACCTCACCATAACCCACCATCTCTTGCAACCCAACTCCCTCCCATCTCCCCTTTACTTTCGGTCAAATCATGCCACCGCCAGCATTTCCTTCCACACCGAGACACCATCACCTTCTCCAACGAGCCATCACCAAAAGCCCTAATCTGCATCCGACCCAACGACGATGGTTGGAACTTTTCAAACCTTAACGCTAACTTTTATTACCCACTCCATTGAACCCACTATGGCTCAACATCATATGGGTGTCGTACTGTCGCGTATCTACAGATAACCAGATTTATAGTCAATTTCAATTCAACTCATCGCCATTGTGTCGCCGTTCTTCTTAGGTTTCAACTTCAAGTTCGAGAGATTACCAACATAATGCTCGTCGTTCAATCTTAAGAGAATCAGTTTATGAGATATATCGAAAATCAGATCCTCAAGATCTGAAGATTTATTACCGACGTGTTCCGGGTTGAACGGAACAGATGACTCGTTTTAGAGACGATTCTGGTGTGCTCGATTGGGGATAACTTTAGTGTGGATAATTAGAAGGCCATGGAAGATGATTTTGATAAAGAAGTTGCAGGTTTGAGAAAAAATTGGTGGCGGTGACTGTTTTACGGGAGAGAGAGAGAGAGATAGAGAGAGAGAGAGAGAGAGTAATAAAATCAGAACTGTGCCACGTAAGCTGCCACATAAGCAATATCTGGACACCTAGACGTGCCATGTAAGCACCGAACTAACGGAGTTAACGATCCGTTAGTCGCGGACTGTTACAAACAAATACATCTTTAGTTTGGACCGCCACCAGCCAGATGCTTAGTTGGGACCGTTATTGGCCAATTGAGCATAGTTGGGAGTATTTAAAACCAATTTTTCAAAAAAAAATCATTCTTAAAAAACATTTAAAGGGTAACTAAAAAATATAAAAATGACTAACCATTTGAATTACCCCTTTTATTGGAAGACGTTGATTGACCAAAAATTATGTTTTCTTTCATTTTGAAGACATCTATAATAGAATATAATATGGTTAGTATATGAAAAAGATGAACAAGATATATATAAAAACATAATTTATAGAGCATGATGTTTCAATTTTGCTGACTTAATGAAAGATTTTAATACACAAAACAGAAAAATTAGAAAACCGGAAACGATGTACTATTAACTTTAGTGACAATTGCAGGTTATTTATATTTGGTGTTCATATTGATATTAATGACATGAAAATTAGAAATATTACGCATGAAACAACAATAACACAACTTACTCAACTGGATATGAAGACTATCGGCTAACTTGAATCGACATAGATGATTAGAAATTCATTTATGTAAAAATATCCAACCCACCAAATTATTTCTATAATAGTAGCTCATGTTACACTGGGTTGAAAACATAGAAACAACCATATAAATATAGACAATCATAAAATTTCATAACTAACATATTAAACCAACACAAATATTTAACATAAATTTGTAACCAAAATATTAAACATTTATATTGTAACCAGATAAATTATATCTCACATTACTTGAATACTAATATCAGATCATATTAAACATTAAAGAAATAATATTAAACATTAAACATAATTCATAATGCATGATTAAATGTGACTTTTATTACACCATAGTTCAAATAACATGGGTGTTATAGAAAACATTAATACTCAATCATTTAAATTTAAAATTGTTTGAAAAACATTAATATAGTCAAATCAATTAATTTTTTATAATTGTTGGAAAACATTAATATTGCCAAATGAATTAATTTAATAACTGATTTGGAAAACATTAAATAGTCAAATCAATTAATTCCATAACTGTTTTGGAAATCATAAATAAACAATATAAGATTGAGTGAAATCAGTCACAAACCATTATAAATAGACAATATAAATAGAAATGAGAATAAATTAATAAAATTATAACAATGTCCAAAATTTGAGTGAAATTATATTAATACAAATAGTCTAATTGAGTCAAATGATTCATTAATTCAAATTCGATTTTTAAAAATATAGTCAAAGTCCAACTGTATATCATATTTTTGTAAACTTCATATAAATGTTGAGAATTCGAATTTGAAAATCGTTTAAATACATATAAGTTTACATCAATATATAAATTGATGAGAACAATGAGAACAAATGTATTGATTATATATTATAAATTATTTTAACCTTTTTTTTTGTAAAAATTCATATAAATAGAAATGAGAATAAATCATTATTATTAAAATTATAATAATGTCCAAATTTACCAAAATTAGAGTCAAATCATATTAATAAAAATAGTCAAATTCAGTGTAACATCTTACTTTTGAAAAGAATAAATAAAATAATGTGTCGTTATTCAGTTTAGTTAAATAAACTATTAGAGTGTGGGGTTGGACATTTAAAGGATGGAATATGTCACACCCCCATCTTAGGCCTAGGAGTGTGATCAATAGTTGGTACCACATTTGTAAATAAATCAGAGTAGCGGGTTAATGCGGAAGTCTTATAAAAACATGTGGATTTAGATTATGAATATTTACAACACAAAAGACGAGACAAAAGTCTCGTTTAGGTTTACTTGTTTTTAAGTTTACAAAAACATTTAATATTTAAACAAAATATCCGAGCCATCGGATTCTTGAGCCCTTTGTCCTTCAAGCTCTAATCTTGATTACCTGCAAAATATTAGAAAATACGTCAGCAACGAATGCTGGTGAATATGCTGATGCTAAAATATTTTCTTTACTTAATTACCCCTCGAGACCACGTAAGTCTCGGCCCATCTTGGCTTAGGAATAATCAAGTTAAAACAACATCATTATAAACTCGAGTCTCTACTCTAGGTCACCTCAGCAAAACACCGCAGCGTTTCGACATTACTTAGGTACCATAAATATTCACATGGTCAGTCTCACTTGAACGTACTTAGGTCCGGCCCATCGTGGCTGGAGGTCGTGACCAAGCGTGGTGCTATGTGCCCACCGCATTTTACCACATATGTAAGGATCCAGACAAACGTATACTACAGCCTGAGGGCTAGGCTTATACTCTTACTTACAATGTTTTTAGAGACACTTAGTTGAAAACAAGTTTTGTAAAAGTTGGGGCGTATTCACCTTTTCAATTGGGATCGGCTTCAAACACCGTCCGTGGGTCTTTCTCTCGCTATCTCGCACCTATAGTACGAGTATAACTTTTGTTAGTCGGATATACAATCCGGCTTAAGACCTTTAGTCTTATTTACCTCGATGAACCTTTAGTTCAAAATCTCTTTTACTTTAAAACCTTTAGTTAAAAAGTGATGTTATAAACCTTTTAGTTTATTTATAAAACCCTACGTTTCTTTTTCTTTAAGAAACGTATTATTTTCTTAATTATTTAAGAATACTCATTATTACTTAAATAATACTTATAACAAAGAATAGTTATACACACACATATATATATATTTATATTTCTTTTCCTTTTCTTTTTCTTTCATTGTTATATTTTCTTTTGTTTATCGAGGTATCGAGTATAACCTCGACTTAGGGTATTAAGCCTTTATAATATTTTATAATTTATTTAATTCGGGCATTATGCCTATCTTTGTCGGCTAAACAAAACCCTATACTCTTAAGCAGCACTTCATCGCCGCTTGAACACCACTCTTTCCTTCGTCGTGTTTTCTTGGCAAATCCTTCTCCTCACTTTGGCACGCTTTACGAGGCACCAACACTTTTTAAAAGGGATTCTTGGTATGTCGGGACGATATCACCTTCTTGAACGTCGTGGGGTAATGGCACGAATATCGAGGAGACGAGGGCACGCTTATCGAGGAATCTGGGTACGTTTATCGAGATGGATTGAAGGCACGATTATCGAGGTGTAGAGAGATGTTAGAGAGAGAGAGAGAGTTAAGTGTGTGAAATTTGGTGTTCAAATGGGAGAACCCGGACCTATCTATTTATAGACAAACTTTTGGAGCCCGTTGCGGTACGCGACGGCCTCTTTAGCACCCGTCGCGTATCGTGACGTAGGTCACCTGAGTCACCACGTAGACCTGTCACGTGGCGACACGTGGCAGGCGTTGTGCCGCGTGGCGGCCGTGTTGCCACGTGGTGACATGTGGCGACACATTGTGCCATCGTCTGCCACGTGGCACACGTGTCGAAACGTGTCAGAAAACCCATCGCGGTACGCGATGGGTCTCTATTATGATCCATCGCGTATCGTGATGGGTCCGGAAAACAGAATTTATACTTTTAACCTCCGAGTTTGGAATTTTACATATTTGGTCCCTTGACTTTGGATTTTGGCATTTTTGGCTCAAATTTTTCCGTGATGTTACAGAATAAGGGGTGGTGATGGGCCTTAGGTCCATGGGCTTAAGGGTATATAAACCCCTTAAACCTCATTAAACTCTAAAACCCTCATTCTTATCCTTAGCCTCCATACACACTCAAAAACACACACAAACATCCTCCTATATCCCGAACCGAGATCTGAAGAAAAAGACCCGAGCTCGTTGGTGCTAGAACGTCGTGACGAACAAAACCTACATCAAGACTTGATCGTGTTCGTAAACCGATTCGTTTAAAGGTACGTTCTTTAACGAAAACTCATTCGGCTCGTTTAGTATTCCTAGATCTATATGTTAAAGGTAAAAATGAATCAACTGCAACGATTCTCGTTGAAATTCGTTGATGTTTGATAGGTTAATTGTTAACTTAAGAACCCGTAATATAGATCAATCAGCGCACCATTTAAAATGTGATGTTTAGAGGTTTGGACGATCGGGGTTTGTAGGCGAGGTGATTACGAGCATATTGATGCCAATTTGGTGTTGTTTCATCGTGATTTGAGGCTTAATTGAAAATTGGTGTCTGTTGACTGATATTGTTCTTGACGATTTTGACTTTGACCATTAACTCAATGAATGGATAATTCCAGATATACATTCATTATAATAAACGAATGGCTGATCATTCATTAGCGGTTATAGAGAATAAGATACATTCGCGTATCTTTATAATGAATGAACCTCTCATTCGTCTCGCAGAATTAACGAATGGCATTTGTCATTCGTTATCCATACATTCGCCATGAGGAGACAGCGAATGAAACCATTCGTTATAGATGCATTCGTGTGCTCTTGTAACGAATGAGTCTCTCATTCGTCTTATAGGAAGCAAGAATGGCCTTAGTCATTCGTTATGTACTCATTCGTCTCAGAACAAGCCATTCGTTATAACGAATGGAACTATTCGTCATAACGAATGGGATAGCGGATGGTGCTTATCCAGAACGAATTATTACTTAGGTATTTAATAAAAAATTGAATTTTTGATGAGATTTTAGTAAAGGAACTTTAATGGAAATAAAATTTTTCCAAGCTAACCTGGCAGCTCGACCCCAGCTAGGGGCTCTACCCCTTGGACCCTGCAAGTGGCTGCCGCCCCTAGACCCCGCTTCCAGGAGTGCTGCCCCCGGACCCCCGTTCGTTGAGGGTTATATTAAACTAGAAATACGATATGGAAAGTGATTGTTGATTGATACGTGTAATTTTTATACAGTTAGCCGCGCCCAGTTAAAGAAAGGAGCTACCATTAACTCTGAGAGAAACCGAGTTTAGATGAGTTTTCTAGCCCCATTTTCTTGTTATGTTTTCGGGGATGTGTGCATACTCAATGTGAATAGTTAATACACGTACCCTAAGTGGTAAGTGTATGATATGTGATTGTGTATGAACGATATATGTAAGAGGTTAAGAGTATGTATGAAAGTATATAATGAAATGTGTATGTAAAGAAACGTATGTATGGGTGTACTTAAAGAATGGACCAGACCCTAATAATATCTGAGATAAAAGGGACCAGAACCTAATAATATCTGAGACAAGGGGGACCAAACCCTAATAATATCTGAGATATAAAAGAAAGGGACCAAACCCTACTAATATCTGAGATGGTAAAGATAGTTATGTATATAGTATGAAAGTATTAAAGTGTGATGGTATGAAAGAATGTATGAATGAATGTATGAACGTACGAAAGAAAGGTAACAGGTAAAAGATATAATATGTATCTTCGGATGCGTATATGAAGTAAGTGTATGAATGTATGTTGCGTGATTAACTAGAACTCACTCAGCATTGCTTGAATAGGGACACATGACAGACAAATAAAGAAGCTGGCATCTGAAGGCTTAGTTAATAATGTTTGAACTAAAAGACACGTTTTATGTTGTTTTAATTTAAGACTTATGTAATGAATGGTTGACATTTATCTATTCAGCAAAAAGTTTTAATTAACTCTGATATTTAGAACTGTGCTTATGAGTAATATTAACGTCCAAGTAGGGCACCGGGATCGGGGCCTTACATTCAGTTAAATGGTTAACCTCTTAAAATTCGGTTTGTGAAAATATGGTCAAAGTCCAACTGTATAACCTATTTTTGTAAACTTCATATAAATGGTCAAGAATTTGAATTTCAAAATGGTTTAAATAAATATTTTTTATTATTCACTTAAGGGATTTACTGATTTAGTTGAAATTGACATTAAATTCATAATAGCTTGAAATATTTTAAAGAAGCTAATAGTATTTTTTTTATTTAAGGCATGAATATTGAATAATTATGAAATGAGTTTATAACTATGGATGGTATTCAAACAATTAAAAAGGGTTTAAAAAATTAGTCAAATTAGGAATGAGAATTATGTTTGAATATGTAAATGTTATTTAAACATATTCAATAAAAATGGTCAAATTGAGTCAAATCATTAATTTATTCAAATTCGGTTTTTTAACAAATGTTGAAATTAAAACTCTATAGCATATTTTTGTAAATTTCATATAAATGGTGAGAATTGAATTTTGATATTTCGTTATATATATATAGGGGTGGGATCTAGAGAGAACTCCTCTTAAAGAGAGAACTATAGAACTAGTAAAGAATTATTTTTAACTATTTTTAAAAAATTATTTTGTGATTTTTTTTCTTTCCTCCTTCTAATAAGATGATATTGTTCTTAAAAAAAACCGTCATGTAATGCGTATGTGCATTAATGTGTATTGTATATATAAAATAGTGTTTTATTGCATATAATACAACACAAATACATTATCTAAATACACACTATTGAATACATGCAAATACGACACTAATAATTGTACGCAAAACACATTATCGCATATATGTAATACAACACTAATGCACATATGCACTATATCGATTTTTTTTTAATTTTTGTATATAATATAACACTATTGCAAATATACAATACAAACAACTATATATATGCTATTCAACATTATTTCAAATATCAAAATGCACACTATTTCACATATGCATTATAAAAAAAGTCGGTGTATTGCATATATGCATTACTCATTAATTTTTTTATATATTTTTTGTGGTAAAGAATAACAACATATAAGAAGGATGAAAGAAAAAAAATTTTAAAAATATTTTTTTAATTAAATTAAAAACACTTCATTATTAGTTCTCTAGTTCTCTCCATAAAATGGAGTCCTCTCATGATCCTCTCCCTATATATATATATATATATATATGTTGGGCCTAGTTTTGTGGTTTGAGCTTGTTTGTACTAAGTTCTAGATATTGGGCTTGGTTTTATTTTGGGTGCATATGTAAACCGAGAACACTCATGTGTTCTCGGTGGGCTTTTGGTGTTTGGGCCGGCCTATTGGTTGTTATTCCTATATATATAGATGTAATGTATAGGGTTATTGGGTTGCTAATTCCGAGTAGTATTGTAAGTGCTTAAGCACCTGACGTATTCAATAATATACGTGTGTTTTGAAGCAATTCCGTGTTACTTTTACTGTGTTATTCGTGTTCTTGAATCACCGAGTGTTGTTTTTCCGCACCAATACTCGTTTAGTTGATATCATATTGTAGTGATCCAGATTCGGGACTTACAATTGGTATAAGAGCCTTTGACGAATTCAGGCTTGTTATTGTGATATCAACGGATTCAAGATATCAAGGTTGAGTAGTTCATTTGTTTTCTGGCGAGGGTGTGATCGGAGAAGAAGAATAGGCGATATTTTGGCCAAAGATTGTCTTATCTTTGGAAACAATTTGAATCCCACGAAATTAGGAATTAAGTTGTTACCAAAACTCACTGGTCAAGCTTCTTCTCGGTGTTCTCGACTGGAAAACAGAGTTCTCGGCAAAGAAACTGAGATCTCGGTTGTGTTTAATATCGGGAACACGTGTTTTCGGCCACTGGTTGTTTTCGGTCAATCGCAGTTCTCGGCCAAGACTGATTCCCGGTCTTTCATTGATAAATTCTTAGGTTCTCGGTCAAAGATTGGTGGTTCTCGGTCAACAATTGGTCAATCTTAGCGTTCTCGGTCAACTGTTCAGTCTGTTGTTCTTGGGCTTATTACTCTTGAACTTGGACCAATTTACTAGGCTCAAACTTAACTGGACCAAAGTACAATTTTCAATCAGTAACAAATTTGAAATGACACAATTAACTAATGACAGCAATTCAACCAACTCGTCACTTCTCCAAGAACTTGACTCCATCATGGGCACTGCTACTCGTATACCACGTTTGTTATCCCACGAGGGTTTCAGTGAGTGGAAATTCCGTTTCGAACATTATGCCAAAATGAAAGATTCAAAGATTTGGAAAAGTATCGTGAGGGGACCTCAATGGATTACCTATCAAAGGGATGGTTCAACTGAGGTTCTTGTGAAACCTGTTGCTCAATACGATGATGATGACTTTGCAAAAGTTAAAGAAGATGAGAAAGCTTTGTCAACTCTAACAATGGCACTCTCACCTGAGATTGCTCTCCAGTTTAGAGAGCTCCATTCAGCCAAGGAGTTGTGGGCTGCACTGATAGAAGTTCATGAGGGTAATGAGGGTATGAAGAGAAGTCGCCAAGATTTGTTGCGACAGAAGTTTAATATGTTCAATCATGTTCTGGGAGAGACATTGGAATCTCAACTTCAGAGGTTTATATCCCTCGTAACTGAAATGAGAACTGCTGGGATCTTTCTGCAAACCTCAGAAATTAACAACAAGTTAGTAAAATCGTTGCCGAAAAATTGGGACATGAATGTTGCAGTTATCAAAAAGACCAAAGATCTTAATAGAAAGAGCATAACTGAAATAATTGCCACAATTAAAGCATGCGATATGGATGATAAACAACGGGCAATAAATCATGCGAGTTCTTATAGTGCTGCTGGTTATAATGTTGCTTCTAACAGTACCCTCATGTCTCAAGATAGCTTCTCATTCTTCAAACCTACTCAACAACCACCACAGGGAAACTTTCAGATGTTTTCGTCCACCCTCGGTCATCCATCATCATCAAATGCACCTAATCCAGCTCCAGCATTTTTCACCAAATCTGCTTAGTCTACAAATGATTATGCTAAAACCACTTCTAGTCCAAACCCCAGTCAGATTCCCTCCATACCTAAGGAAACTCAAGAGAATATCGCTTTAATGGTGGGTTTTATGAACCGCTATCACGCTTTTCTGGCCGGAGACTTGGTTTAACCGGTGGTTACTGCTGAACTAGATCAAATTCATCCCGATGATGTTGAAGAAATGGACATCTCGTGGCAAATTGCCAGGCAGTCTTTCGTGCAAAGAAATTTACCAAGAGGACGGGTAGAAATAACTGGAACATGCCAAATAATCAAAAGGTGGGTTTTAACAAAGAAACTCTCAGGTGCTGCAACTGTCACGAGCCTGGTCATTTTGCTGGTGAATGCACTAATCCAGCTAAGGATGGGAATACGGAAAGGGCCTTGGTTCCATTTGGGAATGCTCGGGGAGAAGTTGGAGGTAGTTCTGGAAATGGTGAAAGAGGTATGGTTGCTCAATCGTTCTCATGGGAAGGTCAGATGGCTGCGCTGAACATTGGAAACCAAACTGCTAATTTCGCAACAGTTGATGAATCTGAAGAGGAGAACATTGCTGAGGAGAAGATCAAGAAGCTCCAGTTTGCATACATGGCGTTCACTTCTCCGGATTCATCTGAGGTACGTTTTCAACCATGTTCTTTAAATTGTGGTGAAAAGATAGAAATGTATAAACTTCATAATGATAGTCTAATCAGAGATATGGAAAGAATAAAATCAGAAAATTTCAAACTTAAGAAAAATGAAAAGGGTTTTCTAGACAAAATAGAATCTCTTAACAAAGACATTAAAAAACTTAAGTCTGATTTTAGCATAAAGAGTTGTCACCATCTAGATGCCAAACAAGAAATTGTTGAGTTGACTGCTAAATTAGAGGCCTCTAAGTCTGAAATTATAAATTTAACTAGCAAGTTTGAAAAGGCTGAACTTGATTTTAAGAAATTCGATGGTTCCAGTAAAGTTGTCAACTCAATGATTGAAAATCAACTGTGGTGGAAATAAAATGAAGGTGAGGGGATAGGATTCAGTCAAGTTCCCCCACATACAACCACAATTATGTCCCCACTCCTGTTACTAAAGAACAGGAAGAAAAGATAAAGGACATGAAATATGGTAAACAAGATAAGGGTGATGGGACCGGCTCTGCGAATACTGGTCCATCCACCTCAAGTATGAACGATTCTAATGTGTTTACTTCATGTGCAGAAAAAGTAATTGTGAAGGAGTGGACTGATGAGGATGACGACCCTAGCCTTGATTTTGATAATAATTTTATTTCTAATGTTTCTTTAGAACTTCCTGTTTTGAATTTTGTTATTCCGACTGTTTGTGCGGGCTCTGTTTTAAAGAGCAAGGATACTTGTGTGATTGATTCGGTTGAAACCTCAAACTTTAATAATGTGATTTCTAATAAAAACAAATTTTCAAAAAATTCAAAAACATCTGAAAAATATGTTGCACCTAAGTTTGTTAAGGAGGGATGCTCTAATAACAAACTAGGTGATAAATTCAAAAAGAAAAATGCGACTTCTCGCAAATCTAAACAGACTGGTCCACACAACCAGTCCAGACAAGGAACTGCCCAGAATGAATTCTTCATAAAACGACATACATGTTTTAACTGTGGCACTCCTGGTCATATTGCCAGAAACTGTCCACATCGTCCGTACATTCCATACTATGGATTCTATCAAAGGAATATGCCATATGTGCCACATAATGCGTATAGACAAGGGTTTAGACATTATTCGGCTAGTTCCTTTGACGATGATTGGAATCGAAACAAACCTGGCAGGTTTAGTCCTCATCAGACCAAACCTAACATGTTCAAAAGAAGGGTCAACAAGGGAGTTTCAAGTTCAAAATCTCATGTAAACACTAACACTAGACCAAAACGTGAAAAGAAGACGGTTCCATCTAATCATTCTACTTCTAAAACACTGGAGATCATGACAACCATTCGTACTTATAATTCCAAATCATACAGACATAAATGGTTGCCTAAGTCTTCGGTGAAAGCATCAATTCATTCTATTTTTAATGATCAAAAGGATATGTCATGGCAGTTTGTGACGACCATAGATGAGTCAGGGTCACCCAGTGTAAACATGGACTGGGTACCAAAATCTAATTAATCCCGCTCTTCGTGCAGGGACAACTATGGAGGAATATCATCAGACCATGGTATGTGGATAGTGGCTGTTCCAGGCACATGATAGGGGACATAACCCAGCTACACGACATTCGTACTTTTAATGGTGGGTATGTGTCCTTTGCAGGAGGAGAGAAAGGAAAGATCACTCAAAAGGGTACTGTAAGTAACGGTGTGTTGAAGTTTGAAAATGTTATTTTTGTTCCAGAATTGAAGCACAGTCTTTTAAGCGTGTCGCAAATTTGTGACAAAGATTTTTCAACTCATTTTACTAAAAAGGAGTGCTTGATTCTGAAACCTGGTATAATCATACCGGAAGAATGGATTCTTGTTCGATCACAACGAAAAGATAATGCGTATGTGATCGACATGAATAAGAATGTTCCTGACGAAATTACCTGTTTATTCTCAAAAGTGTCAGAACATAATGCGATTCTTTGGCATCGTAGGCTTGGTCATGCTAATACAAAAAATCTAAATCATCTTGCTAAAAACAATTTAGTGCGTGGATTACCAATCAAGGATTTTGTGACTGTTGAAAAATGTGTTGCTTGTGCTTTGGGTAAACATCATCGAAAATCTCACAAGCCTAAGTTAATTAATACCATCTCATCAGTTTTCCAGTTACTTCATATGGACCTCTTTGGGCCCGTCCTTGTTCTAAGTTTGTCTCGTAGTTCTTACTGTCTTGTAATTACTGATGACTACTCACGTTTACCTGGGTATTTTTCTTGTCAAATAAGAGTGAAACTGCAGATCTGATCAAGAAGTTTGTGGTATTAATGGAGAATCAACTGAACTTAAAGCTGAAAGGTATCCGGTGTGATAATAGTACGGAATTCAAGAATGCAGTTCTGAATCATTTCTGCTCAGAAAAGGGGGTGCTTCGTCTGTATAGCGCTCCAAGGACACCGCAACAAAATGGTGTCTCCGAAAGAAGAAACAGAACTCTAATTGAGGCGGCACGAACGATGTTATGTGACTTCAAACTGCCACTGTTTTTCTGGATAGAAGCCATCAATACGGCATGTTATGTTCAGAACCGGGTGATAATCAATAAGTCTAAGATGAAGACTCCGTATGAGATTGTTTATGGTCATCAACCCACTGACACACATTTCAGAGCTTTCGGGTGTCCGTGTACGTTGCTAAATCTAGAAACTACACCAAAGTTTGGAGCAGCAGCAGATGAGTGTTACTTCGTTGGATATGCGGGAAATACAGCTTACAGAGTTTACAACAAATCCACTAAACAGATTTTAGAAACTTTTGAAGTTCATTGGTTAGAGGAAAATGAGACTGACGCCCGTGTTGGTCCTGATTGGTTATTCGACTACAATGAGTTCTTTAAGCCTTTTAATGTATTTCCAGTCATCAACACAGACTCACAAGGTGGTTCCACAGTGAAGGTTACATAAGACAGCTCTCAATCATTGTCTCATATTTCTCCGTTACTGGATGATGAGATTATTTAGCTGACTAGTGCCTCGACCACTTCAGGTAATCAGCCTATACAAGCTTCAGAGACCGATTGTACACCTATCTCGTCTGAGAATATTGCAAATGTTGAGGGGGAGAGTTCCGTTCGTCAGATATTCGGGAGCACTCTGTTTCCCGACGCCATTCCAGATGAATATGTTGCCGGCACCTCGTACTCTCACAATACAGCTACGTCTGGATGGAAAAACCCCTTCACTGATTCTGGGGAGAACGTAACCAATCTTCAACCTAACAGTGATGTTTCTGATCAGCTAATTCCATCAAGAATCCAAAAGAATCATCCAATTGAAAACATCATAGGTCCTATTGAAGCAGGTGTGTCCACCAGAAGTCAGACCGGACACATAAACAGTTGTATGTTTTCCTGTTTCATATCTCAAATTGAGCCAAAGAATGTTGAAATGGCACTTCAAGAACCTAGTTGGGTTGACGCCATGCATGAAATAAGTTGAAGGTATGAAGATTGGTTAAACTGCCGGAAGGAAAGAAAGCTCTTGATACAAGATGGGTATTAAGAAACAAGCGAGATGACACCGGGGTTATTGTTCGCAATAAGGCTCGACTGGTAGTTCATGGGTTTTGCCAGGTAGAAGGGTTAGATTACACAGAAGTCTTTGCTCCAGTGGCTAGACTCGAGGCAATTAGAATAATCTGGCATATGCGTCGTATATGGGTTTCACAATGTATCAGATGGATGTTAAAACAACGTTTTTTTATGGTGAGGTCAAAGAAGAAATTTATGTTGATCAGCCACCGGGTTTCGTTGACTCTAAGAAACCAAATCATGTTTAGAAGTTAGACAAGGCTCTACACGGGTTACATCAGGCTCCACGGGCGTGGTATGCTACACTGACTGCGCACCTACTTGACCACGGCTACAAGCAAGGAACGATTGATCAAACCTTGTTCCGGAAAACAGTCGGAAAGGATTTGATTCTGGTCCAGATTTATGTTGATGACATCATCTTCGGTTCCACCAGTGCTGACTTGTGCAAAGAATTTGAAGGCGCTATGAAGAAAATATTTGAAATGAGCTCGTTGGGTGAAATGACAACATTTCTGGGGTTACAGGTTCGGCAAAGTCCAATGGGAATTCTGTTACATCAAGGAAAGTATGTTGAAGATATGCTGACTAAGTTTGAGCTTCAAGATTCCAATAGTGCTAATACTCCAATGGCAGAAAGACCGCTATTGTCATCTGATCCTGAAGGGAGTCCCGTCGATCAAATATACTATCGATCGATGATCGGGTCTTTGATGTATCTCATAGCCAGCCGTCCTGACATAATGTTCGCAGTCTGCCAATGTGCTCGCTTGCAGGCTAATCCTAAACTCTCTCATTTAATTGCTGTTAAACGTATTTTTAGATATCTGAAGGGATAACCAAAGTTAGGTCTTTGGTATCCCAAACAATCAGAATTTGATATTTATGCTTTTACTGATAGCAATTATGGTGGAGATGACATTGACAGAAAATCCACGTCAGCTGGCTGCCAGTTTCTCGGAGATCGGCTCATCTCATGGCAGTGTAAGAAACAACAAACAGTGTCCACCTCAACAGCCGAAGCAGAATATGTTTCCACATCCGCTTGCTGCTCTCAGGTTATCTGGATGCAAAACCAGTTGCTGGATTACGGTTTGGAATTTCTTGACACTCCTATTTTCTGTGATAATGATGCGGCCATTGCTATTGTGAAAAACCCAGTCCAACATTCTAAAACCAAGCACATCGATATTAAAATTCATTTTATTCGTGACTGTTTCGATCGGAAATTGATTCATCTTGAACAAGTCCACACCGACAACAACGTGGCGGACTTATTTACAAAACCGGTCGGAACAGCAAAATTTAATGTGCTTGTGAGTTTTTTTAAAATGCTTCGTTTCGAGGATTGAGTATTATAAAAAAAAATTTGAAGTTATTTATGTTTATTAAAGCTATCTCTTTATCAAGGCTTAAAGGGTCAAACTAGAACTACAGAGATGGGGGCACACAAGTAAGTCTTGTCATGTCTCGAATGAAAGGCCTATCAGTCTACTTGCACTAAGTCATGCTTTGTGTAAAATTATTTTGATCAAGCACTAGGGGGTTGGAGTCAAATTGGGGTGATATGGGGAAAGCCAAATACGCTTTGAGAAGAGATAGGAGGCATCACAGGTCCATGAGTGATGTACATCTAACCTTTATGCCTAACTGAACCTTAATCATATCACTGATGCGATGAAAGATCATGCTAAGTATGGGATACACGCTATCAATCTGTTTCTTATATGTCATAATAATGCTGAACATGAATCCTTGTGACAACCTCTTAAACAATATGAGTCCATGTTCGGATATTTTCATAAAAGGGCGGCAGCTTTACGAAGAACTGAAATTTGATCCCGACGTTAAAATTGAGGGAGTTGTCTTACTTGTGTGTGAAAATTTATTTATGTTTTGTTTGATTTTATCTTATTTTATTTTATCTTGTCTTGGGTAATTTTATCTTTCTTCGAAATTACTCTCCTCGAAACGTTTATGTAAATGGTGCTTTTCTTAAACTTGTTTTTTCTGAAAGATCTGGTAATGGGTCATGAGTCCAGTTGGGCTGGTTTTTGGTGTTCGGCTTACTTTTAGCCCACAAAGAGTTTTCGGCCTGTTGAGTTTGTAAATATCTTAAGGGTTTCTCTTTCTCACTTTTATTATTTTACCAATCAAAAACCCCTCTCAGCCGAGATCCTCTTCTATAATCCTCCTTGCCGAGACCAAAACCTTTTCACTAATCAAAGCTTCAAGTTTAATTTGTGATTCGCAGGTACTGGATATAGTTATATGAGGTTTACATGTCACTAAGACCTATTGTTGTGGTCTCACAAACTGTTCTTACGGATGATTTGTTGAACTGACCATTGGTGTTATGAGTAATTGGGCTGTTGATGGATATATTAGCTTTGATTTGGGGTTTTCGGTTGATCTTAACCAGTATGTTGCAGGCCTGATGATGGTTTTTGGGGATCTAGGTGGGTTGAAGATGACTTCACATATTCCAAGGTGGAATTCAAGGGGTTCCCTGCCGAGCTGACAAAGAGTTCTCGGTTTGACTTTCGTTGACCGAGAACCCCCCTTGAATCTCGTTCTCGGTCATTTTCTGACCCAGAACTCCTTTGTTCTCGGTTAATTGTACTGACCGAGAACCCCTCTGTTCTCGGTTGGTTTTCATCAATCTCTGTTGACCGAGAACTCCATTACTTTGACCGAGATCCCCGCTGCCAGGCCCAAAATTCTCACAGCCTTGGCCCAGACCTTTACTGTGGTGTTTCTTTTGGCCCACTCCAATGCAGCATGAATTGTCACATAATTTCATTTGAGCCCACCCATGCTTAATAATCCAAGTGTTTCTTAATTTATGGTTCAAGTGTCCATTACTACTATCTAACATGTTAAGTTTGGTGCAGATATGGCTGATCAAAATCCGTTAAAGTTTGTAGATACTCATAATATAGCGGGTCACCTGTATGATCTGCCACTGGCTCACAAGGAGTTCAAGTCGATGATTGTTGGACTCAATACTTGCAGGATCTCTCATGCTCTTCGTGAGAATCCTGTCATTTGCAAGAAGATGGTTACTGATTTATGGAAGAATGCAAATATCAACTCTCAAGGGAAAATGGAGTGATTTCAATCGATTCCAAAATACAGATGAAGCCTGAACTGTTACTGAAGCCATTATCAGAGAGGTACTTCTGTTTGGGGATCAACTCGATTACCCAACAGAGTATTCTACAGCCGAGGTTACTGAAGTAATTACAAGAATGGGGTATGTAGGCACTTATCCACCAGAAATCAAGAAACTGTTTCACCCTTACTGGAGATGCCTATTGCACACGTTCTTCACATGCATCTCGGGAAGAGGGGGCTCAGATGAGATCAGTCACACCCAAATGTCTGCCGTTGCTGCTCTGATCATGGGTGGAATTACAACTACTCCAAGTTCGTTTTCAATGAAATGATGAGCAATCTAAGGGCAAAGAAGAAGGAAATGTTTTTGATGTACCCAAGGTTTTTACAGCTGATTTTTGATTCTCAATACACCGATTTGGTTAAAACTGTTGAGACTTTGGATATGAAGACAATGGGACCTAATTCCTTTGGGTTAATGAAGCAGTCAAGAAAAGGAGCCAAAGTGGTTTATAAGGGATTAAGACCCCTTGAAAAATTTGGTCATTTTGCTGAGACCGAAGCTTAGCCTGTCATAGCTCAGGTTGCTGACGAACACGTGGTATCCGCTCAACCACGTGCCGCTACATTTTAGATCTCTGATGATGAAGATGATGAAGAAGAGCTCCGTCAGCCAAGTACTCTTACAGATTATGAAAGATTAAAAGCCCTCAAAGCTGCTAAAGTCCTATTTCAGTCAACTACTCGGAAGCCTCCTCTGACAGTTACTGAAGATGCTGAGGAAGACTATGTTGAAGAGCCAACTGCTGATCTCATTCATCGTAAACGAAAAAGGGATGATTTGAGATCAAGCGAGTTGGCCAGTGAAGTCGATACAACCAAAGCTACACCAACACCAACAATCGCACCAGCACCAGAATCAACCACCAGTCCTCAACAAATCACCGATCAACCAGAATCACATGCCCCAGAATCACAAACTGAACCAGTTGCATCTCCTACTAAGCCAACATTTATGGAGCTGTTGTCCAGTGATTTCGGTGATGATTTTGATTTTGAAGCAGAGATTCCACACACTGATTGTAACATCCTACTTTTGGTTATAATAATAAAATAAATTTCGTCTATTTTATAGTGGGTTGTTATCGGTTTAGATAATAGAATATGAGTTGGGCTAGCGTTGGGTAAATGGGTATGGGTTATGAAAGTAAGAAGGAAAAGACCATGGGCTTAAGCCATTAATACCCATTTAATCATTCATTTCACACATACTCCATACACCACCAAAACACACACTTAAGATCTCTCTAGTTCTTCTTCTCTCTCTAGCCGAAATCAGCAAGAAACCCGAGCATCAACCCGAGGTTTGTTAGTTTGATGTTGTATGGACCCAAACCCGCTATATTTAGTTACGAAACAACGATCCGACACCGTTACATCGTTAAAGTCATGAGGTTCGGGTGGAATCGGGTATAAACCAAACCTAAGATGAGCTTAGGGGTCACCCTAGCTCAGATCTAGATCGAACGGGACAAAAACGATGAAAAACGGTGTAAAACGGTGAAAATACGTTTTTCCAGTGAGATTTGCGATTTTCCGGCAATGGCGGCGCCGGAAAAGTAGGTACGAGGTTAAGGGGGTGTCAGTGAATATTCTGACATTCCTTGACCTAACCCTAGTTCGCTATCGGAAATATGACGAATTAGCCTTCATTCGTTAAGGAAAAGAGCGACGAACTAGCTCAATTCGCTAAGGTCTAGTTCGTATAAAGATCAGTTCGTTAAGGCCCAATTCGCTATATGGAACAATTCGTGAAAGGGTCCACTTCGTCATAAGGACCAGTTCGTTATAATGCTTGATTCGTTACAAAGCCAGATTCGTTATAATAGTTAATTCGCTATGAACTCCCATTCGTTAAGGACTGAATAACGAATCAGAACTTTGAAAGAATGTCAGAACAGTCCCTTGACTTCTAAAAGAATGAATTAATTATAAATAAGCCCTTGAACTTTGAGTTAGCGAATTAAATAATAATTTAAAATCCGAATGGAAAATGTGTTACGACAGTTAATAGAAATAAAATTTTTCCAAGCTGACCTGGCAGCTCGACCCCAGCCAGGGGCTCTGCCCCTTAGACCCTGCTAGGGGCTGCCGCCCCTAGACCCCGCTGCCAAGGGCGTTGCTCCCGGACCCCCGTTCGTTGTGGGTTATAAGTAGACTAGAAAGACGTTATAGATAGTGATAGTTAATTGATACGTGTAATTGTTATACAGTTAGTCGTGCACAGCTCAAGAAAGGAATAACTATAAATGGTGAACGTAACCGCATTCAGGTGAGTTTCTAGCCCCATTCCTTGTTATGTTTTCGTGGCTGTGTGCATACTAGATGTGATTAGTTAATACACTTATCCTAAGTGATAAGTGTATGCCCTACATGTATTATGTGAAATGTATGAATGGTTTCTTGCCGGTACATGAACGATCTTCGGAATTGCATGTACTTCCAGGAAATGGTTGATGTTATATGTATGCTGTAAGATGAAGAATGAATGATGTATGTATGTGTGAAACTTATGATTATGTATATAGAAATTATGTTATGGAGGTATGGAAGAAAGGGTACCGGACCCTAATAATATCCGAGGATGAAGGGTGACCGGACCATAATAATGTCCAAGGATGAAGGGTGACCTGACCCTAATAATGTCTGAGGATGAAGGGTGACCGGACCCTTATAATATCTGAGGATGGAAGGTACCGGACCCTAATAATATCCAAGGTATGTAGGGGGAATGCTCTTTATAATGTAAGGTTAGTTATGAATGTTTATAAAGGACAGATGGACAGGTTAAGTATGTAATGCGTACCTTTGGGCACGTATATGTGTATGTAAATTAAGTTATGTGATTAACTAGAACTCACTCAGCGTAGCTGACTTTTAGTATGCACGCAGGTTAACAGGTTGAGACAATTGGTTTGAGCAGGACACATGGCAAGATCGAAGAGGCTGGCATCTGAAGATTTGTCATGATGTTTTGATATTATCATTTATGTTATGTTTTTAAAGACAAGTTAAGAATGTTTGTAATGTATGGTTGACTATTATTATTATTCCACGAAAGTTTTAACTAACTCTGATTTAGAACTGTGTTTATAAGTAAATCCAACACCAAAGTAGGGCTACCGGTAACGGGGCCTTACACTGATACTAAAGATATTCTCTCTGGTTCAGCCGACCAATTTGATCAAGGTCAGTCAAGTTATGGTGCTTCTGAAAAGGTTGCTTAAATTCTTGCTATGCAGGAAAACTATCTTTAGAACAAGGGAAAAGGAGTGATTCTCGAGAATGCTCCTGTGGATGTCCAGGTGCTACAACGTCGAGTCTTTGAACTATAACAGGATTCAGTGATTAAAGATGTTCGTATCCAGGAACTTGAGGCTAGCAACTCAGATAAAGACTCCAAGATTAAAGAGTTGCAGTCTGGCATGGGAGGTTTGACAGCTATGTATCTCGATCTCCAACAAAAAAGCTGGTTCAGAAATTTGGAGATGAGTTCAAATGTAATGAAGATATGACATATCAAACTCCAACTGCTGATCAAAACAAGGATTCTGATATTCATCCAGATGATAGTCGACAAGAAGAATCAGAGTCTCTAAACCAGTATTTGAATACACCATCAGTCACAAAAGAAAAATCTGACATAATTAAGAAGAAACTGCTTGAAAAGGGAAAGAAGAAACTGCTGGTAATGAAGAATTCCGATCAGAATGTTGTGTCTTTGGATCATCCAGAGAGATATGTCGTTACGCTTCAAAAGGGTTTTTCTGATAAATATGGTGATCGATCTGGAGTTTTATCCTGGGGTTTTGATGCAGATAAGAACATGTGGTGGGTTAAGAGAAATTCAGGGACAATGGAGTATTATAAAAATATGAAGGACTTTGGTACTTGGACCAAGGTTGATTTGAGTGACTTAATTAATGCTCCATTCACCAATCCGATAAATGACAAAAGAGGAACAAATTTTTTCAATTTTCTGAAACGTCAGGTTGATAGAGGCTTTCCTCACATGACTACTGCCGATTCCTTCCTGAAGAAAGCCAAAGGAGTCTTGGATCCAAGAACTGGGAAAACTATGGTAAACGTGATGTGGCCTCCCACAAAGAAAGCTACATACATTCCAGTACCAGGTGCCATTCCCGATGGTACATTGGATAACATGAGATTCTGGTTCTACGACTCCTTTACTGCCACAGCTGTTGTCAAACTACAGAAGGGGAAAGGTCAATATCGCTTTGTTGACCCTAAAGATTTGTTGAAATTTCATGAGAGAGATATCAAGACACTCAGCATGCATCAGATTGTTGCTGATGGTATTTTCGAAACAGCCGCCAAAGAATACACAAGCATGGTGGCATCTATCATCAATAACAAGTTTTAGGCTGGAGGATTGAAAGATGCGGATATTGATTACATGGAAGAAGAGTAAAGCTTCAAACCAAGGGGGAGATTGTTGGGCCTAGTTTTGTGGTTTGAGCTTGTTTGTACTAAGTTCTAGATATTGGGCTTGGTTTTATTTTGGGTGCATATGTAAACCGAGAACACTCATGTGTTCTCGGTGGGCTTTTGGTGTTTGGGCCGGCCTATTGGTTGTTATTCCTATATATATAGATGTAATGTATAGGGTTATCAGGTTGTTAATTCCGAGTAGTATTGTAAGTGCTTAAGCACCTGACGTATTCAATAATATACGTGTGTTTCGAAGCAATTCCGTGTTACTTTTACTATGTTATTCGTATTCTTGAATCACCGAGTGTTGGTTTTCCGCACCAATACTCGTTTAGTTGATATCATAATGTAGTGATCCAGATTCGGGACTTACAATATATATATATATATATGTGTGTGTGTGTGTGTGTGTGAAATTTGAATGGGGAAATCGGTTTCTAAATTGTCATATTAAATGTGTATAAATCTAAAAATGTAAAGTAAGATAATATTGGAAAGTATAATAATGTTTTAAATTGCGTTGACATTTGTGATTTAATTGGACTTTAACCAACAACAATATAAGATTGATTATCTTACTATAGATAATTTAATGTTTTATAAAATAATCAACTAAATTTCATTTCCGGATTATATAATAATCAATTGAATTACATAAATTGTGAAAAATAAATAAATACATGAATACTAACAGAAATATACATCAATATTAAACAAAAATAAAAGACATCTTATCAAACAATCCTCAATCCATGAAATTAGCTATATCAAGTTGGGGACAATAACCTAAAATGATAAAATTAAATATTAATATTAATATCACATAATAAATAAATTACAAGTTATGAAAGATTTGAATCATGTGAAAAAATATAAAACTGATGTTATAATTTACAGCCGAAAATTTGAATCGCGATACCGGAAAAACGAAATATTTAAGATCTCCATTGAATATTCGATTTTGTTATATAAACTAAATAAATTATAAGAAAAAATCATATAATTATTAACATAAATACAAACAAAAACGGAAAACAAAAATAATTGTAACAGATAAAAAACCTTACCGGAATAATATGATAAGAGTATCAAATAGAGTATGAAATATAATTACCGGAATAACATTATGAATAATATGATAGAGTATCAAATAAAACCTTACCGAAAAACCGTAATAACTTTAACATATAAATTAAATCTTGGATTTTGATATACAACCTAAAGAGATTATAACAAAATCATATAACAATTAAAATAAAAATAAATCCCTACCGGAAAACCGTAATATCTTCACAATATCAATTCAATCTTGAATTTTGATATAGAATCTAAAGATATTATAACAAAGTAAGATAAAAATTAAAATAAATATAAAACCTTACCGGAAAGTGTTACCAGAAACCGTAAGAACTTCAACATATCAATTCAATCTTGGATTTTGATTTACAACCTAAAGAGATTATAAAAAATCATATAACAAATATAAAACATTACCGGAAAACAATATAACATTACCGGAAAAACATATAACAATATCGACCATTATCGGAATATAGGAGACGGTGGATGAATAAGCCGAGAGAGAGAGAGATAAAGAGATATTAAAATGGTTAGAGTTTTCAATTTTGAGATTTATATAATGTAAATGAGATAATTTAGTAAGTTTTTGAATTCTTATAATAATTATAATAATTAATATCATAATTACATTAATAGGTGAATTATGATGTTTGACCAGATTTTAAAAATATTTAATAATTATTAATAATCATTGATTGTCTAGTATTTAAATTTATTTTAGAATTTTTTTTATTCACATGAAAAATAGATATGTGGTAGATAAAAATGGAAAGTTTAAGAATACACCAATAGGAAGAGGCACGTTGAGTTAAAGTCTATTGGTTTAATAGTATAGTTAGATATGCCTAAATTTATGGGAGGGGGTCTAGGGGTGTCGAGGGTGCGGAACATCGCCGGGGGCGGCAATGGCAGGGGGCGTGGTGGAGAAAGGGTTGTCAGAACCATGGCCACCTTTGGTAATATTTGTGGGCCCCTTCTCTCTTCATCTCCCACACACATATACATATATATATATATATATATATATATATATATATATATATATATATATATATATATATATATATATATATATATATAGGGGATGATTCAAGAGAGAAATGATATTACTGCAAGAAATGCGAGAAATGAATATGGGTCACTAGTTTTGTTTTAAGTTTTAAATGCTTAAAGTTAAATAAAGAAAGTATTAATCAATATCTTTCTTAAATTAATATAACTAATAAACCATAATACTTATCTACTTAATTAATATAACTAATTAAATTATTATAATTGAAAAATATTAAGAACTAATTTATTTTTATAACTTATTTTTTGTGTCTTAAATTTTTATCATACACAAGTATAATTTATTCATACATTAAAAATTCTTTCTATCCAAAATTAATTTCTTCCAACTCAACATATTAATATCCATCAACACATACTTACATTATAATGAGTAATACCAAAAACTATTTTACATGTGTTTGCATTAGATATCAACAAAAAAACATACAACCTACACTAAAACGTATAATCTACACTTGTTCTAAGAATAAGACAGCATATAACCTACACACAAAATTCATCATCAATAAAATGCACACGCAAACGAAAACATATAACCTACACATGAAAAACATATAAGCTACATACGAAAATTTTATCTTACACAAATACAATTTATTCATACATTAATTTCTTTTTATTCAAAACCAATTTCTTCAAACTCAATATATCAATATCCATCAACACGTAATTACATTGGGATGAATAATACAAAAAACTATCTTACACATGTTTGCATTAAATGTCAATAAAAATATACAACTTACACAAAAACATATAACTTACACTTGTTCTAAAAATAAGAAAACATATAACCTACATACGAAAAACATATAACCTGCGCATGTGTAGGATATGTGTATCTTTGTTTAGTTTATATAATTGTTGATGTCGAATTACATACGTAAGTTGTATGATTTTTGTATGTTGCACGTTTTTATTGGTCAAAACAAGTGTAGGCTATATAACTTTGTGTAGGTTGTATATTTATTGTTTACATTTAATGAACACATTTGTACGATATTTTTTATCATTATTTATGAAAATAATTTTTATAGGCATACCAATTGACAAATAAATATATTATGTTTTGATATATAGTGTTAAAAAACACATTGATATATGCTAATAAAATGATTGGAAATTATTTTTTAATATAAAGAAATAGTATTATATGAATAAATTGTATTTATGTTGAATAAAATGAAGAATGTGTAAATAAAAAATAAAACTAAAGTAGTGTTTTTATTTTTTTATTTATTATAATTAAATTAGTTTGATATATTAATTAAAAAGAGATTTATTATGGTTATATTAGTTGTATTAATTAGAGAGAGAAAATGCATTTATTGTTGCATTTACATCTTTTTTATTTATATTTAAATATTTAAAACCTAAAATAAACTAGTGGCTCATATTCATTTCTCGCATTTCTCGCAGTAATATCATTTATCTCTTGAACTTAAACATATATATATATATATATATATATATATATATGTTTAAGTTAATGGGAGAAGTGATTTTATTGCAAGAAATACGAGAAGTGATTTTAACCAATCATGTGTTTTTCTTTTTCTTTTCTAATTATTTATTTACAACGGTAGATTTGTAAAGTGTTTTGAAAGTTATTTTTGTAAACTAATACCAGTTATAGAAACTTTAGAAAGTATGATTATTTTTTCCTTTCAAATATTTTTTATTCATTATTATGTATCTAATATTCATGATCATGACATTATGGTCAACAAATAAGAAATCATTAAAAATAACAAATCGATCATTTTATGCCATACAAAAAGTAAAATAATAAGAAATTGTACCTTAATAGTCCACAACCTATATTAACTACTATTTCTTCTCACTAAAAAAATAAAAGTTCCTACACAAAATAACATAACACATATAAATAAACAGATAAAAAATCATTCTTGTATGTATAACTGTCATGTTACCTACATAGCAAAACCCATAATACGCATACATAGTTGGTTCATATACTACACATAAAAAAACTCATAATTGTTTTATAATATATACCTTCCAAGTAGTATATAATACATCCTACACAAATAATTATATATTTATTAGTAAATAAATATGTATAGTTATTGTTATCTCAAAAAGATTGAAATTAAAAGTGTCAAAAACTCAAAATAAATAACTCATAAATGGTTTATTATTAGCACGTTACACCCTACACAACAAACATTATACATACGAAACTTCTTGATTAATAGCTACATAAGTGATAGGCATCCTACACAATAAACAACTCCTACATGATTTCTTATTAATAATTGCATAAGTGGTATGTGTCATACACCAAATAACAACTCCTACATGGTTTTTAATTTTCGTGTATGTGTTTCTTGAGTTGGTGTAGGAAGTGTTATTAATAACATTATTAATAACACTTCCTACACCAACTCAAGGAACATTGTTAATAACACATCCTACACCAACTCAAGAGACACGTACACGAAAAATTAAAAAAACACACAGTTTCTTAAAGGAATTCATATAATATTAATTAACACCTACATAAGTAATATACATACCACACAAAACCCTTAGGGCGTGTTCATTTCACGGAATTCAATGGAATTGGGTGGAATGGGATTTTAAATCCCATAGATTCCTGTTTTCGTTTTACTATTAACTGGAACCGGAATGGAAAGAGAATCCCATCAATTCCCGTTTTCATGGGATTTTAAAATCCCACCAAAACTGAAAGGAATGTCAAGGAATTTTTATAAACCCTAACCCTGCTCTTTCATGTTATCATCTTCAGACTCTGCTCCACCGTCTCTTTCCACCACCATGCTCCACCGCCGTTCTCTACCACCGTGAACCACCGTCTTGCTCGTCTACCTCCACCATCGTTCTCACCGTCTTGCTCGTCAACCTCCACCATTGTTCTGCATCATCATCATTCTCCTCCACTACAGGTTAGACTTTTGTGTGTGTGTTTTAGTTACAGTGAAGTTAAGAATTATTGAAAAGGTTATTCCTTGTTGTTGTCTAGTTACAGTGTTCGTCAGTAACATTTGTTCAATTGTTGTTATTATTTAGTTATTCCTTGGAGTATTGATACTTTGATATTATTATTATTATTTAATTTCTGTTTGTGTTTATGTTTTTATTTAATCTTAGATATTTTTCAAAGGGTTATCAAAAGTTTTTAAATTTTAAACTATTTTTAAACAAATATCAATTGCACAACAACTGTTTGATGAAAAGCTTCAACCTACTTTGATATAATTTCTTAGATATAAGTTATCATAATATAGTTGATTCAACAATTTTAACTCGTTGCGTGTCGGTAACGTGTAAATAAAAAATGGCTCGACTTAGTTTACAAACTCTCAAACGTAACCAAAGGAACACGACATTGATTTTGGCATGGTGGAACCAACTTATTACAACTGTTTCTTTGCTTATGCTTTCAATTTACATGTTGGTACTCAAATACAAAATAGATAAACCACAGATTCGACACTCTTCAGCAAAGCTAGATCGATATACAATATTGTATAGGTATGTTTATGAGAGTGACATCCTGTCTTAAGGAAACGTCAGCCGAATTGAGTGAAGGGATAAAGTATGAACTTGAGAAAGAAAAGAAAACAACAATGATCACTTTTGAGATTAAAAAAATAACATCTTTGTCTCAATTGGAAAAGTTTAGAGCTATTGAAGAAATCAAAAGTGACTATAATAGGGTGTCGACCTTTTGGGATTTGGGTGAAGAAGAAAGAGAGTATTGGGTGAGGTATTTGTTGTCTAAGTAAAAGTTTGGCTATGTCATATGTTCGTATTTTGGTACTTTTATTAGTGGTGTTTACAACCTGTCGTCATATGTTGGATCGACTTTTATTCGCGTTTTGAATACTTTCTAATCGTATGTTTGAACATTGGTTTTAGTATGCTATGTTCTAATTAGTATATGCAACAATATGTTAAATTTATTATTGGTCTAGTGTAACATCCTACTTTTGATCATAATAATAAAATAAAGTTTGTCTATTTTATTGTGGGTCGTTATCGGTTTAGATAAATAGAATATGAGTTGGGCTAGTGTTGGGTTAAATAGATATGGGTTATAGACTTGGGTTATAAAAGAAAGAAGGAAAGACCATGGGCTTAAGCCCATGATCCATAATTATATAAACCTTAAATCACCCATTTAATTCATTTCACACATATTCCATACACCACCAAAACACACACTTAAGCTCTCTCTCTAGTTCTCTCCGTATCTAAACCGAAACCAAGAAGGAAACTGAGCACCGACCCGAGGTAATGATAATATGATGTTGTATGAGCTTAAACCCGTTAGATATGGTCACGAAACAACGAGCCGACACCGTTAAACCATTTAAGTCACGAGATCCGGGTGGAATCGGGTGTAAACTGAACCTAAGATGAGCTTAGGGGTCACCCTAGCTCAGATATGGATCAAACGGGGTGAAAACGAGTCAAAACTCGTTTTTCTAGCGAAACCGCGTTTTTCCGGCGACGGCGCCGGAAAAGTTAATACGAGGTAAAAGGTGTCAGGGAATGTTCTGACATTCCCTGACCTAACCCTAATTCGCTAACAGGAAGTTAACGAATTAGAGGTAATTCACTAACGAATTAGAGGTAATTCGTTAACGGGGAGTTAACGAATTAGAAGCAATTCGTCATGCGATTCGTTGAGGATAAAATAACGAACTAGCTTCTAATTCGCCATGACCATTCGTTAAAGGAGATAACGAATTAGAATATCCAATTCGCTACAGGAACTGATTCATCAAAGGACCAGTTCGCGTAATAACCAGTTCGTTAAAGGGTTCAGTTCGCTACATGGACCAGTTCGCTAAGATAAGTCAATTCGCTAAACAAACTAGAAGTTTAACAAAAGGACAGCATGGTCCCTAAACTTAGAAAAAGGAATGATTTAATTACAAGGAAGTCCTTGAACTTTTATGTAGCAAATTAATCAATGATTCAAAATGCTAATGGAAAATGTGATGAGACAGTTAATGGAAAATGTGGCTCGACCCCAGCCAGGGGCTCTGCCCCTTGGACCCTGCTAGGGGCTGTCGCCCCTGGAACCCCGCTGCCAGGGGCTCTGCCCCCGGAACCCCCCCCCCCCGTTCGTTGTAGGTTTTATAAAGATAGAAATACGATATGAGTAGCAATAGTTAATTAATACATGTAATCATTATACAGTTAGCCGTGCACAACTCAAGAAAGGAATAACTATTAACGGTGAACGTAACCGCATTCAGGTGAGTTCTAGCCCCATTCCTTGTTATGTTTTCGGGGCTGTGTGCTTACTCGATGTGATTAGTTAATACCCTTATCCTAAGAGATAAGTGTATGCCATATATGTATTATGTGAAAGATGCGAATGATTGCTTGTCGGTGCGTGAACGATCTTCGGATATTGTACGTATTGGCAAGTTATGATTATGGATATAATGTTGTGCATAATGTATGAATGATATGTACGTATGTTATGAATGAATATAAGAGATAGCCAGGTACAGAAGAAAGGGACTGAGCCCTAATAACACTCAAGGCAGAAAGGGACTGAGCCGTAATAATACTCAAGGCAGAAAGGGACCGAGCCCTAATAATACTCAAGGCAGAAAGGGACTAGGCCCTAATAATACTCAAGGGAGAAAAAGGGACCGAGCCCTAATAATACTCGAGGCAGTAGGGCGTAATGCTCTTTAAAACGTATAAGTATGTAAAGTATTGATAGATGCAAAGTATGTAAAGAAAGAATAAAAGGAAGAATGAAAGAAAGAATGTATATATTTATATATGTACGAAAGAAAGATGTACATGTTAAGAATATAATATGTATCTTCGGATGCGTATGTATAAGTAGGTGAAAGTATTGTATATTACCTGATTAACTAGAACCCACTCAGCGTAGCTGACTTTTAGTACGCATGCAGGTGAGTAGAATGAGACAGCTGGCTTGAGCGAGGGCACATGGCAGAAGAATAAGAGTCTGGCATCTGAAGACTTAAGACGTTTATGTTTAATGTTATGATATTTTGAAAGACAAGAATGTTTATTTTAAGACAAGTCATGGATTTATATGTAATGTTTTATGAATGTTTAATGTTCCGCGAATGTTTTAATTAACTCTGATGTTCAGAACTGTGTTTATGAGTAAATCCAACGTCCAAAGTAGGGCACCGGTAACGGGGCCTTACATCTAGACATGTATGATGAAGATGGGTGATGAGGGTTTTTGAACTTAACCGAATCAAATGTTTGTTTATGGTGGTGTTATGACGTGTTATTATGTGACAAGCATAAAAACATATATACATATATATATATATATATATATACTTGTTTTTTCATTATTCTCTCAAATTGTTTTAGTAATTCTAGATTTTTTATATTAGTTTCACTTTTTTTAAATTATTTTTACTTTTTTTATATATGTTTAATATATTTTTTACTTTTTTTTTAATTATTTTTTACTTGTTTTTTAAATAAATTTTTGATTTTTTAATTAATTTTCTTATATTTATATTTTTAGATTTTTAAAAATTATCAGTTTTTTGTTATTTTATTATTTATATGTTATTAGATTGAAGGGAGATGAATAGAATGGAGAAGATTCCAATTCCAATAACATATTAACCAACCAAACACATGATAAGAATTTTGATGTAACACAAAGTGTACACCTTTTAGCATCAAATTATCCTCTTATTTTGGTAAAACTCCATGAAAATTCATTGTATTTAGTACTTAACTGAGGTATATATGAATTTGCAGGTCTGGGCGCCCGCCCGACAAAGAAACGATGAAAAGATGGCTTTTTTCGGACAAAAATCAAGAATTTGCCAAAAGTGCATGACCATGCTAAGAAAGTGCATGACCATGCTGAGCCGGTGCATGACCATGCTGACCAAACTGCACCATCATGTGCTTTTAGTGCACCACTATGCACCTTTATTGGAACCCGTGCACATCTGATACCGTGCCAAAGTGCATGACCATGCTAGGAATATGCATGACCATGCTGTGAAACTGCACCATCATGCACTTTATGTGTATGATGGTGCACCTTTATTGGAACCCGTGCACATATGCTATCGTGCCAAAAGTGAAACTGCACCATCATGCATCTTTTGTGCACCATCATGCACCTCCTATAGCACGAGCCCGTGCACTATCCGATGCCGAGAACAAGACACATCAACTTTGAAAGTGCACTAGCTAGTGCCGGAAATGCACGACCATGCACTTTTTGTGCATGACTGTGCACTATTTTGGAACCTGCAACTCTGAGCCGCCGAAAGTGAAAGTTTGACTTACCCAATATTAGAGGTGCACAAATCGGATAACCGAACCGGTTTTTTATGGTCCGGAAAAAAACCGGTTCGGTTAATAACCGGACCGGTTAATAACCGGTTTTTGTATGTCAAAACCCTAACCGGTCTAACCGGTTAGGACCGGTTTAGAAACCGGTTAGAACCGGTTAATAAACCGGTTTTTTTATTAACCGGTTTTTTAATAACCGGTTTTTAGGTTAACCGGTTTTTTTTTTTTTTTTTTTTTTTTTTTTTTTGGGTTTAGGGTTTAGGGTTTAGTTTGCAAGACCGAAGCCATTCTTTGCTTTCGTTGTTAGGGTTCTTTGCTTGGAAGATTAAAAACACATAACTTTCATTTATAGTTTTTATATTAAAAATACAAACATTAAATCGTTATCGCATATTCGTAACTCAAAAATACAAACATTAAAGAATGCTTAGACACGATTACATGAACAACTTGCTGTTTCTTACTCATTATTTGCATCCATGTTTGCTGTTTCTTTAACTAATTTTCTTCGCTACCCGATCCCGAGCTATTCCTTAGGTAATCGTCGTACGCGGCTTCTTCATCGGTCATTGGTTGAGTGTGTCCTTGATTGACCTCGTCTTCATACAAGCCCGCCTCATACTCCATTTCCCCCTCGAGTGAGCGTTGATGTTGTGCCCTATCTAAAGAGTCCAAGTAATCCTTGTAGCAAATCGACATCTCTACAGCTGGTGGAGTGAGTCGAGTCCTCCTAATCGATATAACCCTGCCAGAAACAGAAAAAGCAGACTCCGAAGCTACCGTGGAAGCTTGGACCGTTAGTAAATCTTTGGCCATGGCGGCGAGGATCGGAAACTCATCCTCCTTACCTCTCCACCAAGCCAGCAAATCAAGACTTCTAAATTCATCCGGAGTCATGTGTTTCACAAAGTTGGTACCACCATACCTTCCAAGTTCACTGCTTGGGGTGTTTACCTTTTGACGTTTACCGGCGTCTTCCCAAATCATGTAGTACATCCCCATTTCAAGGTCGGTTTGGGATTGGGATTGGGCAACAGCTCTTAACGAGTCATGAATTTGGGAAGACGACCCGTATTTTGTAAGGTAAACATCATACATGTTTGACAAGGTGGTGTTGAAAGCATTCTTTAAAGTTTGGCTATAATAGGGGGTTTGATCGTCGTTTAACTCTAGCTCATCACAAATTTTTTCTATTAAAGCTTCAACACCACCAACATTGATGCAAGGGTTTAACGCAGCAGCACATGTCAAAACAGCGGGTAGTTCTTGAAAATATTTTCTAAATTTTTCTTTCATTTTTACACCCATATCAAAATAAGGTGCACCGTTTCAAGGTCGTACGTAAACACCGTTCCTTGATTCGTCATCTCCGGCTGCGAACTACTTCCCGATTCGTCCTTTAAGGCCTTGCAAAAGGGCCTTTGTACATGCGCTTTTAAAGTGGAGTTTGCATCTTTGCCATAAAACTTCAAACAATGTTTGCATCGAGCTTTTTGGCTACCGTTAGACATTTCGCAAAGGTCGAAATGTTGCCAAACATCTTGGTTTCGTTTCGTGGGGATGACCCGAACGACCGTTTCTCCCGTGTTCGAGGCACCCATGTTGACGGATGAAGCAGCACTTTGGGAGGCCATGATAATCGACTACGAAATAAGAGCGTATGGAGTGGTAATGTGGTATAATTGAGCGTGAGATAACAAAATAATCGCGTATGAAATAAACGTTTAGAGCGTTTGGAGTTGTATAATCGAGTGTGACCTAACCAATACCCAACCTAAACTATATATAGATGTTTGTGGGGGAAAAATGGTAAAAAAAAAAAAACGGTCAAAAAAAAAAACGACTATATAGCCGTTATACAACGGTCTAAACCGGTTTTAGCCCGGTTAACCGGTTATAAAGAAACCAGTTAACCGGTTTTTTTCCAACGGTAAAAAACCGGTTTTTTTATAAACCGGTTAACCGGTTTATAAAAACCGGTTATTAAAAAAAAACCGGTTTTTTCATTAACCGGTTTGAAAACCGGTTTTGGATCTAAAAGTTGTAACTGAAGTACAAACCGCCGGTTTGTAAACCGGTCAAACCGGTTTTTAAAAAACCGGTTTTTGTAAAAACCGGTTTCCGGTTTAAACCGGCAAACCGGTTCCCGAACCGGTTTTTTTGACCACCTCTACCCAATATAGTGCACAGCCATGCACTTTTTGTGCATGACCATGCACTTTGACCAGAAGCTTATAAACACTTATTTTCACTTCATTTTGGTGTGTGGAGTCTTGGGATTCTCTCTCAACCAAGTGCAGCATTTTTAGGGGATTCTTGGAGGCTTCCACCAACACAAGATTCATCATTCCATCCTTCAATCCTTGCTTGATCTTAGTTTGCATTCCTTTGTTCTTGAACATGTTTTGTAAGTTTATTTATAGTTTTATTGTAGTTGTATTAAGCCTTATGGGCTAATTACTTTTGCTATCTAGACAATGTTGAAACTCTTGTTAATGTGATATATTATCTATGCATGATTTTGGTAAAGTGGTTTTCTTTCAAGAATATTGCTGAATTTATAAGTTGATATTGATGGTGTTCATGCTTGTTATGTTACATAACCTTGTTAGTTTTACAAATGTTTAGGCATTCATGTTGGAAAACTATGTTCTAGATGTTTGTTTGTAAACTTTGAATGTTCATGAAATCTTTGTTTACATTGCTAAGTTAGGAATGACTAGTAAAAATTAACTTGGTTATATAATTATTGATGAGTATGAAACCCTACACTTAATATTGGAAAATTGATGAGTGTTGTTATGATTCTTGACTTGGTGATGACTTGCTAGTTAAAGTTTCATAAGTTTATATTAATTTCATGAATTTAGCTACTTTAGTGTAATCTTAGGTGGTTAGAATATTGTTCATGCTAGCTTTCTTTTGATTATGAGACTTTGTTGTTTTGACAAACAACTTAGTCTATGTTTATCTCTTGATTGAAAACCCATCATGATGATTATTTACTAGTATTAGGTTGCTTTATTGAAATCTAGTATTTATGTTTAGATTTATGATGTTTTTCCATATCATTGCTATTTTGTCATGTTAGTAGAGTGGATTCTTGTCTAGGTAGTTTGTTGGATTGATTGTTTTTCTTGTATTTTTACTTGCGTTGTTTTCATTGTATGCTAGTTTAATTAGTTATATATTCAAATCAAGATTTATTTGTTTGGTTGGTCATTTACAAAGATTTAGTACTAGAAAGTTTCTGTGTCCATGGATTGATACTCGGTTCTTACCGACACTTTATTACAAACGATAGGTACACTTGCCTTTCGTGTGTGGTTTAGTTGTAGGTGAAAACCTATTTTAAAACCCGATTTGTGTGGAACTTTTACTTAAATATTTATATATATATTCACACATGTCAGATTTTCAAACACTCATTTCATTCCAATTCCAATTCAAATTCCAATTTCAATTTCGATTCCTTCAAAGAAATCCCGTGAAGCGAACGCGCCCTAATTTTATCCTCAAATCATTAACTTTTAGAATAAAGAATATGAAAAAAAACAAAACAAAACAAAATCGATAACAAGCCGTATAGATTAAAGATAAGGCCAGGATTGAGCTTTTTCAATTTATTTGATTACAATTAACTTCTAACTATATAAAAAAAAATCATTTCTTTGTTATTAGCAAATATTGGTAACTAGAAAAAAAAAACATAACAAACAAAAAAAACTCATACCGGAATATATGTGAATGTCAAAGATTTAATTATGTATGTTTATCTCGAAACAATTAATACATAAGGAGAAAAATTAGGAGAAAAGGTGCAAATGAATTTAATGATACACGTTTAAAGTTAAGAAGGCTAAATAAAATACCAAACTACCCTTTTTACTTACAAACCATGCACATTTACTATAAATAATTACAAGATTGCCACTATTACTTTAAACCATTGATTACATATAGGGCTGTCACTTTTACCCGAAAAACCAGTACCCGAACCCGAACTAACTCGACCCGAAAAAACCAAACTCGAGAAAAGACTAACCCGAACCCGAACCGAAGTAATTTGGGTTGGTTCTAGGGTTTGATTTTTATATTTGGGTCAACCCGAAAAACCCGAATAAATTTTTATTTTTTAAATTAAATATATTTTTAGGTATAAAAGACTTAGTCTTTGCATAAAGTTGTCAGAATCTGGTCATAATCGACTATTGTCATTCTTACTATTATGGATCGGCTGTTTATTGCTAATTTATGTTTTTCATTTAATACTAATAGCAACCGTAATAGAACAATCATTCCCAATTAAAGAGGCTTTTGGTTCGAGTTAGTTTTACTCTTCTTTTGAAATATGTTATCAGATTATGTTGATTTATTATTTGATTATTTGCATTACGAGCAAAGAATAATATGTTGTTTTAATTTTAACGTTGTAGTTTTAATTTTTTTTATGTTTTTTGATTTGTTTTCTATGATACTCGAAACCCGATTAACCGAACCCGAAAACACTCGAACCTGAAAAACCGTGAGAGATTCGGGTTGGGTTTCGGGTCAAGATTTAAAATTTTGAAACCCGAAGAACCTGAAAAACGAACCCGAAGAACACCCCTAATTACATACAATCAATGGTCCAAATCTATTTCTCGCACTAAAATAATTTCTCTCCTGAACCATCCCCTATATATATATATATATACAAATATATATGGTGAGAATCCTAAAATGATTCTTTGGAAATTGAGAACTTTAAGAACCATTTTAAGACACAAAAAAAACTCATTTAAAATATTATAAAAATAATTCTAAAACAAAAAAAAAATTTTAAAGAAGTAAAAAAACAAAAAAAAATATTTTTCATCCTGGTTTCCTATTAAAAAAACCTAATTATACACATATGTATACTTTTATTTAATATCGATTTACATAATGTACACATAAGTACATTATCATGTATCTTAACTGTACATATGTGTAGAAAGAATAACTTGTATAAAAATATAAAATACATATTATGCATATATATGTATAATTTTGCTAAACAAATATTTTTTTTATTTTTTTATGAAACCAGGATGAAAAATAAAAAATTTTGGTTTTATTTACTCTTTTTATTTTCGTGTTTTTTTATACATTTTTTTATTTTTAATAAAAAGAATTTTTTTTTTGGTCCAAAATGGTTCTCAAAGTTCTCAGTTTCAAAATAGTTCTCACATGATTTAACATCATAAATTTTACAATAATAAATAAAGGAATTTATGATTGTTAAATGTGTGTTAATATTAATTAAAATTAAATATAATAAAGAGCATGGACTTGGGTGAGGAAAGATGGAATAAGGGATGGGATGGACATTAGGTCAATGGGCTTGAAAGGGTATAAATACCCCCTTAAACCTCCCTAAAACCCTAAAAACCCTCATTTCTATCTCCTTATTCCCTACACACTCTAAAACACACACACACACCAACACAATATCACGGCCGTGAGCCAAGAGAGAATATCCGAGACCAACCGAACCTAGATCTTGAGTATACAAGCAAGATACAAGATTATTGTTCATAACCGAAGCTAGTCGTGGCCTAACAAACGTTTAAAGGTATGTTTTTTATCTTTAAAGGTTATATTTTTATGAACAGATTGCCCTAAAACTAAGCCCTAGAGTAGATCGGGTCTATACGAACCATAAAAATGTAAACTTGATAGTTATAATGGACTTAACGAACTCGTGTAAGTATACGGCTCATGAATAAACCCTAGATCTAACCCAAGAACGTTTCAAACCCATAAAGGTCCAAGCTTTATGGATAAACGGGTTAAGTCTTGGCCGAAAATGGAAACTGGAACGTTTATGAGTTGATACCAAACCATAATATGGTGTTAAGGTCATGAATGTGACGATAACGCTGATAAAAGAGCCAAACTGTAATAGCTCGTTCGATTACACTACAAGGATTCAATTACATGGTATAAATCCGAATACAATAGATAAACTCGCATACAATATAATATTCGATTACATTGAGCAAACTTGAATACATGTGTACATTTGGTTACAATACACCTGTTCGAATACATGTGTATAACTCGATTACATTGAGACTCGAATACAATGGTGACCTTTGAATACTATAGCATGACTCGCATACACTATACTTAATCGATTACATCAAAAGACTCGAATACATATACACGTTCGAATACAATGGCATGACTCGCGTACATGCTCATTCGAATACATATATGACTCGAATACACTAAAGGAATTCGAATACATGCATGCCTTCAATTACATTATACATACTCGATTGCTTGGACACATTCGAATACAATGGAGGTTTGGACAGATACATACATTCGAATACATGCTTAATTCGATTACAGTGCATGGTTTGAATACATGTATGCACTTGAATACAATATAGATTTCGAATACGAGTGTATACTCAATTACACCATGGTTCGAATACAAGGTATGGACTCGATTACACTATATATAATCGAATACATTGTATTACTCGAATACAATGTACCTATTCGAATGCCTTGTATGACCCGATTACAATAAAGAAAAGAAAGGAAAGGAATGCACAAGTATGTTATAATCAAATATCAAGGGTATTCATATTGCATCCGAGTACATGCATAATGACTATGTGTCATGTTCATATACACATCCATGCAAGTGCATGTGTATTCTAACATCAAGTCAGTTGAATACCTTAATGAGGAAATTATATTCTAAGTAGATTGTATTCTAATACAAGACCATGCTTATGAATACGATACTTTATAAGGCCATTAGAATAGACCAGACTTAGTCATTTTGGCTAAAACTTGAATAATGTGAATAGGAAAATTATTGATACATGTGATTAATGTACAGTTAGCCGAGCACAGTTAAAGAAAGGGATAACGATTAACGGAGAGCGTAACAGGATCAAGGTGAGTTTCTAGCCCCATTTCCTTGTTATGTTTTCGGGGTTGTGTGCATACTCAATATGACTATTAATACACTTACCTTAAATGGTAAGTGCATGTCTTAATGATGAATGTGATAGTTATGTTTATGTTGTGAATGAATGCTTGACAGTACGTGAACGATCTTCGGATATTGCACGTTTTGTTAAAGAATGTACAATGTAGTAAGTATGAAATGAGTATGTGAAAGAATGTATGTATGAATATTGTATGTATGATATTATGAAGAGTATGTATGAATGTTATATTGTTAATGACAAAAGGAATGGTGTGGTTACACGGAAGAAAATGGACCAGACCTTGATAATATCTGTGAGGATAGGGACCAGACCTTGATAATATATGTGAGGATAGGGACCAGACCCTGATAATATCTGTGATGTTAGAGACCCGACCATTACAATATCTGTGAGGTTATAGGGCGGAAGGCTCTTTAAGTTGTATGCATAGTTGTGTATGTACTATGAAGGTAAAGAAAGTATGAAGAATGAATGTATGAGCGTATGTAAGAAAGTAATGTGAATACATTAATTATGAATGGTGTACACACCTTCGGGCATGTGTGCAAGTATGTGAACTAATTGTATGTTGCTTGATTAACTAGAACTCACTCAGCGTAGCTGACTTTTAGTATGCACGCAGGTGAGTAGAATGACGCAGCTCGTTTGATGTGGACACATGGCATGGAATTGAAGACATTGGCATCTCAAGGAAAAGCTATGATGTTTTAAAGTCTATGTTTTATTTTTAAAAGACTATGAATGTTTGTTAAAGACAAGAATTGGATGTTATGTAATATATTATGGTTGAAGTTTTTATATTCCACGAAAGTTTAAATTAACTCTGATATTTAGAACTGTGTTTATGAGTAAATCCAACGTCCAATGTAGGGCATCAGTGACGGGGCCTTACAAGTTGGTATCAGAGCAAAGTTCAAGAGATTTAAGCATCCTACATGCTTAGACTTGAACAGAGAATGTGATTTAAGTAAGAAAGGAAAGAAGATGCCAGTTCAAGAAAGTCATGTGTCACTCAAGCAAGCTCAGTAAAGGTAAAGTGTATGGTTAAATAACGTATGTTAAGTTTAGCTTGATTGCTAAAGAAAGGATATGAGAATGTTAAGGATATGATTAATTGATTATCTGATTGATTAACTGTTTAAAAGTAGAACTTAGCACAAATAGACTCATAAGGGGAAATGTATAGGACACGGAAGTAACGTGATCAGCTGGCCACTGTTATTACCTGTTAGCCTTGCTATCCTTGTACTAAATAGTTCCTTGAGTGATGATGTTTGTGTTTCCTTATAGAATACGAATGGCTGGAGCTAGGAAAGTTGCTAGACAAGGAGGTCGTACGGGACGCCGTGGTAGGCCACGTAGGATCCAAGAACTTTCTGGGGGACCAGTTGTCAACTCTGTGGAAGGACCCAGTGAGACTCTGCGAGGGCCAAGCCACAATGAAGGGTAACAGCTTGACCCTGCTGTTCAAGCCGCTATGGCTCAAGCTATAGCTGCGGCAATGAAGAACCTACAACCCGAAAAGTCTGTTGAAAGCCATGCAAAAACTGCTGAGAGGTCAGGAGAGAATGGTAAGAGAAATGATGAGAGAGAGAAGGGTGACTCAAGTGAAGTTCGATCCGTGAAAGTTGACGACAGAAAGAAAGGTCGAGGTGGGTGCAACTATAAGTCGTTCAAAGGTTGCGACCCGCCGAAACTGACTGGTTTAGGAGACGCAATCGCTACTCTCCAGTGGATAACCGCGATGGATAAGGTTATCCGAATTAGCGAGTGTCGTCCCGACCAAGCAGTGGGTTATGCCACTCAGTCATTTGGTGATGAAGCTATGTATTGGTGGGAGCCGGTTGAACAGAGGAAGAGTCGGGATGAGATTAAGGCTTTAAGGTGGGATGATCTGAAGGAGTTAGTGATGAAGAGGTTATGTGCTGATGCCGAAGTTGAAAGGGCTGAGATGAAGTTTCTGAACTTGAAAGCGGGAAAAATGACACACTGTAAGTACACCACCGAATTCAACCGAATGTCTAGGTTGGTGCCTGATATGGTTAACACTGAAGCCAAGAGGATCAAGTGCTATGTGAGAGGACTGTCGCAGAACGTCCGCACGCTAGTCAGGGCGAATAAACCTGCTACGTTTGACTCTGCTGTGGAATTTGCAGAGATGGTTTATGACGACCTGGTAGTGGAGGATTTTGTGGTGGTGGAAGAGAGAAAGGATAATAAATGGGTCAATCATGCTAAATGACCCGGTACTCATTTGTGGAACTCTAGGGGACAAGAAACAGAAGGTATGGGAGAAGAAGTCGTGCAAGACTTGTGGTAAAATGCATGGTGAGGAATGCAAGTGGTGTAGGAGTTCAGATGTTTGTCATAAATGTGGGAAAGCTCATGGTGGGGAATGCAGGCTTAGGTCTAATGTGTGTTATAAGTGCGGGAAGGCAGGGCACTATGCCAATGAGTGTAGTGCAAAGCCCGCGTGCTACAAATGTGGCAAGAAAGACCATATGGTAAGGGAGTGCACCAATGGTTAAGCTGTAGGAAGTGGAAAGAAGGATGATGATCAGACTAGGCCATGAACCAGAGCTTACATGTTGACTCATGAGCAAGCTAAGCAAATTCCAGATGTTGCCACAGGTACGTTTCTAGTAAACGGTATTTCTGCTTCCGTATTGTTTGATTCAAGTGCGAATAAGAGTTTGTAGCTACGATATTTAGTAAATTAGCTAAAATGAAATGTTGGCGAGTGCCTGAAACCTTTATAGTAGAAACCGCTAGTGACACTTTGGTTAAAATAATGAAAATGGTTAAGGGTGGCAAGATAGAGTTAGAGGGACATGAGTTCCCTGTTACCCTACATGTGATGACCTTGGGAGGATTCGATGTAGTTTCCGGAATGGATTGGTTGTCTGAGTTTGAAGCTCAGATAGTGTGTAAGAGTATGATAATAAGGTTAAAGTCCTTAGATGGTAGTGCGGTGACGGTTTTTGGTGATAAGGAAAGTTCTGGGCTTAATGTCATCTCGATGATAAAAGCCGAGGGATTGCTAAGACGAGCAGGGTGCGATGCTTACTTGGCGTATGTTGTCAACGCTACGGCCAAGACGAAATAAATGAAAGATGTTCCTATTGTGTGCGAGTACCCATAAGTATACCCTGAGGATCTTCTGGGGTTGCAACCGGAGCGAGAGTTAGAATTCCAGATAGATTTAATACTAAGAGCATTCTTAGTCTGTCTCTCATCTTCGTCTTTATAATTACACTAAAAAACTTTATATTTTTCACTCATTTCAGTTACATAATACTTTTTTTTTTAAATATTTTTATCATTACGATTACTCTCTACTCTATGCACAACCAAGTTCAACAAGTATTAAAAAAATAAATGTAGAGCAAACAATAACTTTTCTTTATCCTCGACTCACAACCACTCATAGCCAAATTATATAATCTACAAAATCCTTTCACAAAATTTTAGGGGATGAGTTGAAAATATTTTAATTACATTAACAATCACTACCTTTCCTATATCATTTTGAGTTAAATGGTACATTTTTATATCTTTATTATTATCTTTTATCTCTCCACTCACAATCATTTTCAGAAAATTAAAAAAGTTATACGGATGTAAATTTTAGAAACTTAAATTTAACTTTCTCACTTAACATTTTCTCTCTCATCTACTCCCAACCGCTCAAAATTGTTTTAGTCAAACATTACCGAAACAATTAGTGATCAAACTTAAAATGTGAGGTAGCGTGTTCTTCACAAGTGGTAACAAGTAACTGCAATAAAGTAAATAATTGACACTATCTATAATGAGGAAAACCCTTGATCCTGGTGAGGATCTCCGGCACCAAACCTCGGGAGTGGAAACTATCTACCTGCCTCAAAAGTTTTATTAATATAAAAGGCTATTACAGGTCAAGAACTGATTGCAACGGGTGCTAGAATGTAATTTGAGTGCGAGTGAGTGATCAAATATCCTTTACCGTATGCATCATCCTCTATTTATAATAAAGAAAAATATCAAAGAAAGAGAGAAATTCGTAGCCTCTTCCCTTGTGACCGTTATGAGACTCCGTCTCTATTCTTCATGTGTGTTTTGATTATTCTTCCGATAAGTTGAAGGTTCTTATGAAGCTTTTGATTACAAAGAATTCTTGAGCCATTTGATAGTTTCCATTTCTGCATCATTAACTAAACTTGACAATAAAATGATAATTATCAATTTCATTAATTTCATTCACTATTCATTCCATTATCTTTGTCTATTCCACTATCTTATAACAAACGACTATAAGTCTATATGGTTTCTGATTGTATTTAATAAAACTAATTATTAATTAAATAGTAACCAGAAAAAAAAAGATTGTATATTTAAATAGAAAAATGTTAACAAATTAATCGTGTATGCTTGTCTGAAAAATAAAAGGAGAAGAAAATTATAAAGGGAAACTGTAAACACGAAGTATAGACGTATAGTGTTGTAAACACAAAACAAAAGCCCAATAGACTTCTCTAAAATAGTAAACTCACAACTCACAACTCACAACATAAACATAAGATATAAAGTGAAAATAGTCAAATGCTTATTTTATAAAGAGTGCTAACTAATTAAATTACTAGTTACTCAAAAGATGTAATAGTCATAAAGTAATAATTTTATATTGTTAACATGTGAAATCCAATAAGAAATTTGTGTAAGAAAAAAAACAAATTTGTTAAAATGGAACATGATATATAATCTGTTCGGTTGGCATGGATTGATCTGACATTGAGGTTGAACCGGTTTTGAGGTTTATTTTTTTTGTGTGGCAAGTTTGTGGTATTTTCACACACACTTTCTATAAAATCCAAAAGTTTTAAGAACTTCTAAAAACTAATCATTTTAACTATTTTTTCTATATTTTAATATAATTTTAGGATAGTTATATAATTTATTATATACAATCATAAGGTTACATATATGTAATAACCACACTACACATATATGCAATAAAAAGTTTATATATGTGTAAAAACCAATATGAGAATATATATTATATAGTCATAAATTACATATAATAAATGATAATAAAATCTCTTAAATAATATTATATATACAAGTGTGTTTGTCAATATGTAGTTAAGAAAAATGTATAGCTGTATTTATAGATGTCTAAACTAAATGCAATCTCATTTATAATCACGTGTAAGGATTATATTATCAATACCGTTATACCGACACATTGCCATGCCTTGTCTAATGTAATTTTGAAAAGGATCGGAAGAATCCAATAATTAAACATCAAAATCGCAAATTTAAACACAGTTAAAACTTAAGAGGCTCCTGTTAACTAGTTAAAAGTTAAAATATACTGTTTAAGCAACAAAACTTTAACCAAAGCTATGCCTTATGAACCGACAAGTAAAGAGAAAAATCACAATTAAAGGAAAAGTCTTCGTTTTCCTTTTTCTTCGTCAACATTTTATTATTATTATTATTATTATTATTAGGGTTTCTTCTGGATCTGCACATTCCATTCATCAATGGCGTCGAAATCTCGATTGTTACCACGCAGATCCTCATCCTCAACGCTTATCTTCTCAATCATGATCATCTGCTCCTTCTTCGTCTTAATCCTTCTCGCTCTCGGAATCCTTTCCATTCCGTCCGATTCTCCCAAGGCTCACGATCTCACCAACATCGTTCACCACACAGTTGACCGGTAATTCAGTTATTAATTGTTGTGGATTTGATGTTGAATTAAAGTGACATTGTTTGATTTGGTTATAGAATTGAGAGTAAAGATAATACTAATTATGAGGAGAGAGCAGATCAGTGGGTTGAAGTCATCTCATGGGAGCCTAGAGCTGTTATTTATCACAATTTCCTCGTTAGTTAGTTTCTTCATTACTCAATACTCACGCTTCTTTAACCATTCTTTTTTTATTTTATACTTTTATTAATTGTTTAGATAGATCATCTGATCAATTCTTTTAGATATCGGTTATCGTGGTGGGATATCAGTCATTTTAGTATCATGCATAATTCATATATATATATAAGAAGAAACATTAAGAAGAAAGACGGATGGAAGAACTAAGAAGAAACGTATTGATATCGGGATAATCTGTGATATACTGGTCAATCTCGCTGATATTGTCGGTAATGATATTTTGACCGATATTTCACATTGGGACCGATAACCGATATTCCACCGATATTGACTGCATAGTTGTCAACTGTAGTTTCTTTTTGTTCAACAGACTAATGAATCTTGACATCTCCTACAGCTCAGCCAACCATATAGGGTTTTGTGTCTACTCCTCTATGTGAACCATAAACAATAACATAATTTTTGTTTGGGAGAAATTGTTATACACTTTCTTTATTATTCCAGACATAAGATTGTAGTAGTGTTTTCCCACAATGTTAACTGATGCACTTGGTTTTCAAGGCATGTTTTGGATACAGAGTGCAGCCTTAACCTTCTCTTTCAAATCTATTTGATGTCTCTGCCAGTTTTTTCACCTCCTGAAACAGAGTTTTTGATCAAAATCTGCTGTGTAACAAACTAACATAACAATAACCATTATACTAATTGCTAATCTTCCATAGGCTGAAACTATCTCTTGCTTGAACTTATCTGTCACAAGTTTTGTTCACAGACTCGGCCTTTGTTACAGCCTAGAAAAACTTAGGGAACGAAACAACAGCTTTGACATCAGTTGTTGTGAATGATTGCACTGAAGATTCAAAGCATGAGACAAACACAATATTTATATACAATGTCTTTTTAAGAACACGCCAATGCTGGAGCATAAATTAATATATTATTGGAGATTGCGATATATGTGATGGATAGAAACTCTCAAGTTATTCTTTAACAATAAACAGATCACTCTCTCAAGAAAGCTGTGCATTTTAGTATTCTCTAAGTCCATAAATTAAGATATAAATTCAATAAAAAAACAAAGAAAGACAACTGCTGAAAACCATGTAAGGCCCTATGCTATGTCTCATGGGCCTTGGATTTAAGGCTACACTGCATAAAAAAAAGATTATTTTCTTGTTCAAGGGTTAATATTATCTACAAAATGCTGACCCAGTAAATATACTCCCTCTGAACTCTATTAGTTGATTACATTAGTTTGGTTGTCTTTTAAAATCTAAACTACTATGAGTCCAAAGTGATATGATGCATATAACTTTTTTACGAAAATTTGATAACTACATAAAAGAAGTATATTAGTAGGGAGAATTTTGGTTTTAAAAGTTGTAGGAGAATATGTAATAGTTACATTTGAGAGTTGAAGTCAAGGAATGATACTTGTGGAGAAATGTGGGAGTACAATTCACTATTTGGAAAGAACTAGGTAGGGTGTATTTTGTTGCTGCTAAAGTACCATTTGTTACTTGAAAACTTTTAGTTTTAGTTGCAGCTCAGTAACGCTGCATCCTTGCACAGAGAAAGATACTTTTATACAAAAGAAGTGCTCTCTCAGCTAAAATAAACTATATTCAGGAAGTACAAATTCTGGTTGCTTCTGTATCTATATTGCTTTCCATGGTTATATTTGCTTGTTTGAAAGCAAGCAAGCTTATTATAACACCTGACAGTTTACAGAAAACTTAACCAAATATTGTGCATTTTGATGGCAGTCTAAGGAGGAGTGTGAGTATCTAATTAATATGGCTAAACCTCATATGGTGAAATCAACTGTTGTTGATAGCGATACTGGCAAGAGCAAAGATAGTCGGTATGATACTTCTATCTATGTAACATCTATTTACTTGCTTCTTTTGCTTGTTCTTATAACAACAATTGTTAATTTTCATTTAGGGTTCGTACAAGTTCTGGCACGTTCTTGGCTCGTGGACGTGACAAAACAATCCGGACCATTGAAAAAAGGATTGCAGATTTTACCTTTTTACCTGTAGGTATGCTTTTTTACATAACGTTATCTATCTAGTTATTATGCTTTAAATTTACTACATGAATAAATCACTTTTAAATTATAATAAGCGCAGAACATGGTGAAGGCCTGCAAGTTCTCCACTACGAAGTTGGACAAAAATATGAGCCTCACTATGACTACTTCCAGGATGAATTTAACACCAGGAACGGTGGTCAACGAATGGCTACTGTTTTAATGTACCTGTAAGTGAACCTTTTGTTTAGCATGCATTCATCATCTCTAATCATTTTACTTATTTATTATTTACTTTTCTATAAGTGACAGGTCAGATGTTGAAGAAGGTGGTGAGACGGTTTTCCCTTCTGCAAAGGGGAATATCAGTGCAGTACCTTGGTGGGATGAACTCTCGGATTGTGGGAAAGAAGGGTTATCGGTTAAACCAAAAATGGGTGACGCGCTGCTTTTTTGGAGTATGAAACCGGATGCATCACTCGATTCTTCAAGTTTACATGGTTAGTATTTAGGCTTGTAAACGAACCTAGCGAACATGTACAGACTACAGAGCATCTTCATATGCGTTTGTTTGATTTAAAGTGAACAAACGATAGAACACGAACAATTAAACGAATGAGGCTTTCTTGTCCGTGTTCTTCGTTACCAGTATAAAAAACATTCACGAACGTAATTGAACATAGATGAACGCACGTAGCTTAGTTGAAACCAATTAAAGTAAATGTGAGCAACAATGCGTTGGGCTTTAAAAGTTATCAATAGACTATATTGCAATAAGCCGGAAAATTTAAATGAATATATTAACGAACGTGAACTAACGAACATAAATGAGTGCTCACAAACATAAATGAGCGAACATGACATGCGTTCATGTTCATTTGTTTAACTAAATGAGCAACCAAACTTATTCGTGTTCGTTCGTTTACTAAAATAAACAAACTTTCTGCCAAACAGTTCATGAACAATTTACCTAGTGTTCAGTTCGTTTACAAGCCTTCTGTAGTCATTATATCAGCACGTCTATGTTTTGGGAGACGGGCCAAAACTGTAGTTGTGGTATGGGCCGGGGTTTAGTTGACCTGGATCACATATCTTTTACTTTTTGATAGGTGGTTGCCCGGTTATCAAGGGGAACAAGTGGTCGTCTACAAAATGGATCCGTGTGAATGACTATAAAGCTTAATTTTGGTTTTGTAGTTGTTTTGATAAAATTTTAGGACTTGTGCTGTTACTAACTTAACTACAGAATGTTGTGTGTGTCGATGAATTTCATGTTCATATGAGTATTTGTATCAGCATGTGTGCAAAAATATACTTATTAATTTATTATATTGATATACTGGTTTTATAAAGACATGGGATCTTGGATTATTAAAGTATTAAACCATGTTTTTGTGTACGCATTCTTGTCACTGATTACAGTTTTTGGTTGTGAAATGGCATATATATAAAAGTTGCTGTAGGTCAATATGCTTATTGCATATGAGATTGCAGAAAATGAGAAAAATGGTTTATGTATATATGAAAAGTCAGAACATCATCAACTTTGATGAATGGCTGGTCCATCTTTCACAATTACGTTAAGTTAATGATGTGTGCAATATAGACTAGAAAACAAAACATGTCACAAATTGGTTTATATTTTAGCTTTAGTTTTTGAAACGTGTTTGTTTTATTTGAGGCGCTGCTAAGAAACTATAAAATTGTATTACACTATCCAATAATTTATGCGCGTTGTGGATAGTCAAATAAATCACAAGCAATTTTACGCTTTGAAGAACAATTTAGGCAAAGCTATCACGAACCATCCCCAAGTCTCCCTCTGTTGACATTTGTAATAAACCGGTTATTGAAATTAACCGATTTTGATTAACATGCTCCTAATTTGTTCCTCACCCAAATAAAACCCGCCCCCCCTAACCTACGGTGTGCATATATTGCAAACTGGTTTTTCCAATACTGGTTTTGTTTTGGGTATGTTTTGGTTAAGTGATCAGAATTTGCACCTCTAACTGTTGGGGTGTTCGGTTATATATCAATTTTAAAAAATCAGAAATTTTCAAATGAACGAAAGATTGAATATGGAATTAAAATTTATCAAACAGATTTAAAAATATGTCAAATGAATCTAAGTTAGTAATGCATCTGAGCAACAACAATCATAATAGCATTAGAATATATCCCGTCACTACCCCATTTGCAATTTGCCATTGTCACTTGCACCAATCCGCTGGTGGGTAGGGGTTGTATGTAGCAGATGTTATGACTGTGACAATGATGACATGGTGAAAGCGACAACGATAGTGATGGTAGGGTGGGGTGAGTGTGGTGGCAAATGTGATGACATTAATAATCATTTCAATTCATTTATCAACCAGATGCATTAGAAATGAAATACACATTTAAGTTCTAAGGGTATCCAAATTGTTATCGGGTAGTGGTATCAGCTTCATCAGGTACCCCTGCACAAAGGGTTTGGGTAGGGTAATTGGCGTAGGGTTTTGACTTGTTATACCTTATGGCATGCGGACGTTGGAGAACGGTCTTATGACCATTGATGCTTGCCGTTTCACACATACCAGCATATGCATACGTGTATTATGTTGTTTTTACAGTTCTCGTTGTATTTTAAGTTTCGGAAAAAATCCATGTAAGACAAAAACTTAAGCATATAAACATCCTTTAAAACTTAGCGGTTAAGGGATATGTGGGCGAATGATAAGACACTCTCAAACCCATATCATTAATGTCGACTTGGCCTTGGTTGCTAATATATTCTTTGCTTACAAGTACTGTATTAGCTGGTCCCACCCAAGTCCTAACCAACAACAGATCATTCATAATTTGTAAGCTTATTAAGAAAATTGTTTTAAGTTATATTTGACTTTTAGAGGATACTTGTCAAATTTGTATATAACAATTTGTCAATTTACATTTGATGTGTGATGAATACTAAAAACAAATATACAATACATGTTACTTTAAGGTTTTTTTTTTCAACTTCAAGTATTAAATTTATTTTATTATTGAGCGCTTACTTCAGTTTTTTTTTCAACTTCAAGTATTAAATTTAATTCATTACGTGTCTATTTATATCTACATCTCGATATGATTTCTTTTTTTAACCGGATTATGAGTTGCAATATACAGATAATTGAAGTACAAACATACATATTGTCAAAGCTACCTTATTTTATATTTCTATAAATCATCATTGTTTACCTTTTTCAGTTTTTTGTTATTCTAATAATATAATGTAAAGGGTTAGGCTAAGCGTACTCCCCGTATGTACTTGTCATATCCTCTCTCCAAGACTTTTATCTCATTCAACAATTTTATTTGACATATTACAACCCTCTAATACTTTTAGTAATTTCAAGTCTCCTTTTAAAATATCAAATCAAATATTATAAAGTTTATTTTTTTTATTTTCTCCCTTTGTGTTTATTGTTCTTTATAATAATAATAATATTTATTATCATTATAAAATGTATTTAAAGAATTATGACATAATGCCTTTATAAACAAGATAAAACGTTTTGTATATATTTATCTTATCATATGTCTCACACCCGACAAAAAGATCATTTAAATATTTGTTGATCAAGTCATATGTTGTTTAATCTGGTTTGTTGATGAAAACAAAATGTGTTTATTTTTTAAAGTAAGTTATCTTTAAAAGTAATTTAAAAAGAAAAACACATCCTAAAAGTATAAAAACACTTGTAGAACAAAATATGTTTTTATTCTTTTTATTTTTAATTTTAACAAACGTTTTTTTGCATAAAAATTTTTTTTGTTATTTAAAAACGATTTTTTTTATAATATACAACAATAAATAAAAAAGAAGGAAAAGAAAAACTCTTTAAATAATAAAAAAAACTTTTTTTTAATTAATAATGATAATAAAAGATGACACGTGATAAAAAATAAACATAAAGGTTTAAATTGTATTAATGTAAAACTTAGAGGAATGGGAGGGGGTACGTTTAGCAACACCCGTAATGCTTTATAAAATTTTGAACATAATTTTTGTTGAAAACGAAGTTGTTTTCACAAATAGAGTATCTCTTTGTATTGTAAGATATATCTAGTGTCGGTATGGTACCGGCACTATGACGAATTGAACCAGGGCCGGCCCTGAGGGTGTGCGAGCCGCACTTCCGGCCGGGGCACGTAATTTTCGGGGGCCAAAACATTTATATATATACATATATTTTTTCGGTAAAAGATCCCGAGTTAAACGACATCATCATGTGGTCGATTCGATCATGAATTTTGTTGCTTTAAACCTCGTCGGAAAATACTTCACCGGAAAGCATAAGCCGGAAAATACTTCCGTCATTCATTTCAATTTGGAAGTGATGACTCTAGTTTTAGAAAATTGCAAAACTAGTCCCTGATCTTTATATCATAATTAAATCTAATTACATACTCACCCCTATACTCACCCCTTTTAGTTTTGCTTTAGTTATATTTCGCCCTTAATAACTTTTATTTCAACATACAAAATCTTTTAAACAAATTTTAAAAAAATAAGTTTGCATTAACATAAGTATATTAATTCTCATAAATTTTGTATTAATAAATCGTATAAGCATTAAATTATTGGGTTTCGGGGTATTACATTAATACTATATATTTTCAACATTAATCGTCATTTATAAACATTAGCTTATATATTTCATTAGTGGTTAAGGATGCGGGCCTTTTTATTTCGACTCGGCCGAGCCATTTAAATCCTCGGAGACACACCTGAATTGAACGGATACCGTCCCAACAATCTGGTACCATGACAATTATGACTGAACATTGTAACTGATATCGGTATCGTTACTGTTATCAGTCTTATCGGAATCTTTGCCGACATTCATTTTTTTATTTCGTGTGACATAAAATGTGTATAACTTGGCTCTAGTTTTTCTTGGCTTTCATCATTAGCTTTTCTGGTGCAACATTCGAGTATTTAATGGTTTAGAAAAAAATAAATGTACTGTAGAGCTGCAACATTTCGATTAGTTTTTCTTTTTTGTTTATTTTCTAGAATTTAATACACCACCCTTTTCTTATCTGATCAACCTATGACAACAAAATGTTCACAATCTGTTCATTATACATCTGCATTCACATTGTTTTAGTTTGCTATTCTTTATTTTGCATAAAACTTATTTTGTCTGTGTGAATCAAATGGTGGTCTTACGATGCCTGTATGCCCATCTTTGTAAATAACTAAATAGTTGGTTAACAAGCCCTACAGTCCTACACTTATTTATTCATGTTAAACATTATGTAGTGTATACTTGCAAAGTTGCAATGTCTTTCACTAAATGTTATATCAATGTATAGAAAATTGACTCAAAAACTCATTACAATATGTTAATATGTCTCTATTGATCACACATCTAAAGCTTCTAACTAATCCTTACATTTAAGGTTCTAACCATAACTTGGTAATCAAGACACTACCATGCCAATCTTGTTACAATTAGGAAACTAAACCAACTTAGGACATTTCATATGAATATTTTTCGAACTTACCAACAAAGTATAAATCCAAATTTTATATTTTCAAATCTAGATAATACAAAATGATTAATTTACAATATGAAATGCATTTCTTATTTGATAAAAAATGCATTTTGATCACCAGACTTGTGGAAAAATAAACTATAGTGGATGACTAATAATACTTTAATGTGATACAATGGTCGTTTAGTACCCATAGTTTTGAAACCTATACCGGATTGGCTAACAGGTTAAACGTGAATTAGAGTGTTTATTTATGTATATTAAACTAGTAATCGTTGAGTTTGTCAAAACCCTACGGTTTGGTTAAAACTTTACCAATCATGCATTTCTTCTAAGAAAAAGAAACAACATTTTCAAAAGGCGAGATATATGAAGGATAGGACTTCGGTGTATGTGAGAATGGAGCGTCAGTAGGGTTAACCGGTTGAATTGTCTAACTCGCTCTATGCTTATCTTCGTCTAATACCTACTTAACGCCATGTTATGCTTCAACTTACGCGTTTAATGTTCATTTACAAATTTGAGTTATACCTACTTAACAATTTAAATAATACTTTGGCTTAGATGATCAAACCTTTTTGTAGGTAGTGTCCTTTAACTATTTTTGTTTTTTTATCTCATTTCTAATTAACAAAATTGGTTTCTATACTTTTAATTTGATACTAACGGAAATTGTTAGAAAGGATCAGAGAATATATAGTTGGAGCAATGGTCCTGACACCCGAATCACCCTCGCAATAAACCACCATTCCGTCTAAAGAACACTAAATACAAGAACCTATACCAAATAAGCTAGCCCTTCATTAAAATTGTTGGGGCCGGCTGCCGCGTATAAACAAGGACGAGGGCTGAGGTGTCATAAAGACTTAATTTCAATATGATTTTTCTTGATTTTATTTTATTTATATTACCTTCATATTTGTCAGAAATAGAAGTTTCTATGATAACTATTTTGTTCGTTTTTTAAAAGTATACTCATTTTCAAACATTAAGTAGCAATGGTAGTTAGAAAATAGAATGTTTATAATGTCATGTCGTATGATATTGGATGTTATATTCTATGTATCTACACTAGAATTAAAATATCAATTTATTAAAGTATCTCATAGTACAGGATACAAATATACTTATAAACCAATTTATATTATGGGAATGACCCTTTATGTTATAAATGAGTCAAAGATATTGATATGTGATTCTCAAGTTGCTAATGCGGTCACGTGGCTCCTAAATTTGCTAATGTGGTATTGAAGACTTGAACTATGCATTCTAAATTATTGTGTATTGATTTGCAACTGTTGTTATGTATGTTGAAGGCTAGGAAGTCAACGGGTTAGTGGAACAATTCAAGTTTCTTATAGGAAATCCACGGGCTAGGATAAGTGAATATCACACTCCATGTATATATGAAGTTGTACAATGGTATTTTAAAATGTTGTTAAATGTCTTAAAAGAGTATATAGTAAATCAAAAGGGGTCATAGAGTTGAAACGCAACTCAAGATAGAATATAGATAGTTAGATACCATAACTGAACTTGAAACTCTTCCTATTAGGCATGTTCTTAATGCTATAATGTAGGGTAATGTTTATATACAAAAGCATGAACGAGAATCATTAGTTGATAAAAGGCTTATTAGTCAATGATTGTTGAATGGTTAGCTCTCTATCTGGCGTTTAAGAAGTGTAATGCCTTGACTCGTTTGTACTAATACAATTCTCAATTTTGTTTTGTAAGTAATCGTTTGGATTAGTGATGGGGTTGAAAATGCAATTTGAATTATGAGTTTAACTCCATTACTAACGATTATGATTATTAGGCATGGTGAGTTATAGTTGAAAAAATGAGAGTTTTGCACAAGTTGGGTGCATTTTATCCCCATAGACACATTTTATTTATTAAATTTATATCGAACCATAGAGAAACAATATTTTCGGAACGCCCCTTTTAACGAAACTAATTGTTATTCTTATTAAATTTAACCAAATTGTTAAACTTGAAAGTGTAATTCAAATTGTTAAACTTAGGGGCTAAGAATGCCAACTTTGTAAACTTCAAAATATAGAAAACTTAACTTTCGCCACCAACAAGTTTTAAGTCTGGGTAACCCTTGTAGTCATTCAACAAGCAACTTAACCATTATACCATCACCTTTTGTTGTTTAACATTCAAACCAATAAGTATATTTATTAAAACCCTATGTGAAACAATGTCGGCACGGAATTCAAAACAATCATTATAGGCGTTTCCAAACCCATTCTCGGTTAGTAAAGCCTATCTCAAACACATAGTAATTACCATCGGGAATATTTCGGGTATACCCAGGGGCGGTCCTATCTTTGAGCCAAACCGGGCCGCGACCCCACCATCTTTTTCGTTCGGTAGTGTATTTTTACCGAAAGTATCCAAATTTTTTTATATGTATGAAGTCCGGCCTAGCCATGATATTTGAGTCCGGCACATCCACATTATTTGAGTCCGGGCTAGCCACGAAATGTTAAAAAATAAAGCCCGGTTACCTAAATGAATTATTTTTTTGAACAACCTACTTAGCCAATCCCAAGCTAAGTGATGCATCGTCTATTGTTTATCTGTTCAAAAGTCTTGCGGGCACTAAATTACGTGACAAATATTATTTGCTTGATAGAGTGATTCGGCTTATTTTGGCACTTCTGGTTTTTAGTGCAACGATGGAGGGGATTTTTTGCAATGAAAATATTCAAGAATCATCTTTGCAATAAAATGTCTGATGATTATCTCAGAAATAACTTATGATTTCAAAGAGCTTAAAAGTCGTCTAGCTGAGTTGTGATTCTTTTTCAGGTACTCATCCTTTTCATCTTATTTTTGTTTGTTTAAAAAATTGATTATTTTTTTTGTAAGAATGGTAATTTGAATGATTGAATTTAAATTTAAATTATTGAATTGATATTTTTGTTGAATGATTGAATATAGTTTTATTGTTTGACCCGACCTGAATTAGATTGCCAACCCGAAACATAGAAGTATGGGAAAAAAATTGGCTCTTGCGAATTTCATGAATTTTGGCTCATCCATACTAGATGTTCAAGATCCGCTGCTAGGTATACCCGATTGAAAACCCGTTAAGTACCTATCGGGTTTTGACAATTTATAACTAGTCAATTACATTGGGTAAGTAACTGTTAGTCAATTACAGAAAGTGATTACCATAAATGTTGTCGGTAGCTAATTATTATGCCTAGTAATTGTTATAAACAAATTTTGACTATCCAAAAAAAAAAAAAACAATTCAACCAGAAAATAAAGCTCGGGCATATAATTGGGTTAACGAAGCTATGTTATCAACTAATCACACATATTAGAAATCTCATATCCATCTCAAATGTTTTGAGTTTTGTCATTGGGTTCGGACTGATTCCCTTTTCTAAACATTAACTGAGACGAAGGAGTCTTGAAAAACGAGTGAAGGATTGTAGTGGCATAAAGAGAATTTAAGCCTTTTCGTTTTTCACTTATAGTCATCGAATATAGTAATCAGTTAATCACAATCCTCTTTGTCGATAATATCAACGTGTTTTGTCCTTATCGAGTCCAACTATATTACTATAGAAGTTTATGTGAAAATCATATCTGTAGTCTGGTTAAATTAATTATATATAATTCATTTTCGTGAGAGATGCACTCGAATAAATAAACAAAAGCGTGTAGAAACAAACAAGGCATAATTCTTCTAGTACTTTTGACCAAAAGTTAAAATTGTCTTGTTTTTTTCAAATAGAAAGTTCCATGGTTGGTTGGAATCGTGTTATATATATATTTTGATGGGTCATTGGCTTATCAGTCATCTTTAGAGTACGGAACCTTAGAGCACTAGGCGGACACGTCCTTGAAAGGACGTTTCTACATCACCTTGAAAGGACGTTTCTACATCAGTCTAGGGGTGTGTATTTTAACAATACTCAAATACCGAACCTGAATTAGAGAATACCAAAAAACCCAACCAACCCGAACCTTAAATGGTTCGGTTATCGGATCATTTTTTCTCAAGAAAAACCCCGAACAACCAACCTGAAAAACTCGAAAACAACCTGAACATTTATTGTTTTTCAGTATAGACGCGTTTTGAATTAAAAGTTTTTTTCTATTTGAAATATTATGTTTTATAGTTTGTTTTGTGACTTTTAAACATTATCACATCATTTAATGTTCGATGCTAGATTTTTTTTGAATTTATAATATTTACTTAGTAGCATTATGATATATATACTATTTAATAAATAAAGTTTTTTAAATGACACATGTTATTATGTTGATCCTTACAAAATTATATTAATTACATTTCTATTTTTAATATTTCATTTTCAATTTTTAATAATTTCATCCTAATTTAAAAGAATTAATACCATCATAAATATGTTATTATGTTTAATATAAAATAGATTGGATTACTTATTAATATTAGATTTTTATAAGTAACCAATACGAAACGGGTGGGTTTCTTTAACCGGTTAAAATATCAAACATTGTTCAGGTCAAAACAGTTTAATATTAGAAAGAATTTTGGTCTACAAGTTGGTTTAAAAAAGTAGTAATTTACAACTAAGTTTTGATATTGAAAATAACAAAGAAATAATTTATGATTTATGAATTTTCTAACAACTTTTTATTTCTAAATTGCGTAATGTGTAATTTTTTACCGTATAATATATCTTTATATATGTGATACATTTTTTTGTATTTCACATTATATTATTATTTAAAAAAAAGTTACTTATTCGAACCCGTGTAGCACACGGGTAACTAACCTAGTTTGTGAATAAAACACACACACACACACACACACACACACACACACACACACATATATATATATATATTGCAATTTACATTTAAACTTGAAAACTAAACAACCCGCTTGAACCTGAACAAATGCGAACAATCTGAATTTAAGTGGTTTGGTTATTTTGTCACTCTCTCCTGGCCAAAACTCGAACAACCAAAACCAAAAAACAAAACCCAAAAAATGAACTCGAATGACACCCCTACATCAGTCCTGACTCAAAGATCACCTTCAAGGCTAGACAAACCCTAACTCAAAGTCTCAAACACACACACAATGCGGCGATGGATTGAAAACAAACGCTGGTAATCACGTAACAATTTTGTGTGTTCATGGTTTAGTTTAAAACTTTAAAATCATTTAAACTGCCCAATGGTTAGGTTTCATAGTTGTTATTTTTTTAACTTTTGTTTTTATTTATATAACAATTTAGTTTTGATATTTATTTTCGTTAAAAATATATATCGTTACTAACTGTTTGTCTCACATGTTAACTTAAAAATCGTCAAAATCGAGTCATGAACATCCGTATATAACATGTTATTTTTTTAATTCAAAATGTCACACCCCCATCTTAGGGCTAGGCGTGTGACCAACAGTTAGTACCACTTTTGTAAATAAATCAGAGTTACGGATTTGTGTGGAAATATTTGCGTGGATTAAAATATTAATATTTACATAAAACACGAGATTATAAAATAACCGTTTAATGTTACAAAAGATTACTTGTTTATCAAACCACTATTTACAAATTTAATGCTTTAAAAAAATAATCTGAGCCATCAGATCGCCTAGTGGTCACTTCGTCTTTCCCAAGCGTCTAATCTTCATTACCTGTAAATCAGTTTGAAAATACGTCAGCAACACATGCTGGTGAATAAGCTGACGCAAAAATATTTTATTTACTTAATTACCCCTCAACACATAACTTAGGTCTCGGCCCATCGTGGCTTAGGAATAATCAAATTAAAACTTAAATACAATTATAAACTTAAGCTCAAATCGAACCGCTTAGCAAACACCGCAACGTTCGAGATTACTTAGCTACCATCAGTATACACATGATTACCCTCTCTCGGACGTAACTAAGGTCCGACCCATCGTGGCGGAGGCATATAACCAGGTGTGGCGCGGTGTGCCCACCGTCTAACAACATATGTAAGGATCTAAACAAACGTACACGACAGCTTAAGGGCCATCGATTACTTTTGTTCATAATGTTTTAGAGATACGTAATCTCATGTATTTTTTTTACTTTGACTCGATTAAACAAGTTATAAAAGTTTGGGGCGTATTCACCTCAGCTTCACTTCACTAATTGGTTAGTCTTTCTTTAGCTATCTCGGACTTATAGTACGGGTATAAAATTTTGTTATTACTAGATCAATAATCTAGCTTTAGACCTTTAGTCTATTTTGTATAATCTTTACCTCGGTTCTATTTTCTATTCGAACATTTAGTTCAATATATCTTTTTTTTATTTAACAAGTTTTTAAACCTTTAGTTTTACTTATTTACTTTTCTAAACACTATGTTTCTTCTCCTCGAAGAAGTGTATACTTCATTTCTTTACTTATTATTTAAGAAAGTTAAATAATTTTTTTTAATACTTAACAAAGAATTATTATATATTCATATCTCTTATTTATATTTTCTTTGTTTTTTATTCTCGAGGTATCGAGTATACCCTCAATTAGGGTCTAAGCCTTTTAATATTATATTAATATTTTATTCAGGCATTACCCCATACCTTGGTTGGCTTATAATTTCTAGACTCTCGGGCAACACCTCAATGCTTGCACACTTATCGAGGATCTTAATCAACACTTCTTGTACACGAAACGAGGCTCGTCGATCGTCGGAATTCGTTGGCACACATTTTAATGTGGGGTGTCGACTCGTCTTTTGGTGGCACGTACTTTGAGACAACGTCATCGGTTTATGGCAGATAATTCAAGAAAACTTCGTTTTCAGCACGAATTTTGAGGAGGGTCGGGCACGCTTTACGAGGTAGAGAGTGTGGGTTTTCTAGAGTGAGAATGAGTTACAACTTGAGTGTGGTGAAGGAATGGGTTGATGGCCCTATTTATAAAGCTGACCCATCGTGATACGCGATGGGTCTTCCAAGGATCCATCACGTTTAGCAATGGATTAACGGATCCTTATTATATTTTATTGGATAGCGATACGCAATGGACCTATTCGGAGGTCATCACGTATCGCGACAAGGCTTGTCGCGTAATCTAGTAGGCTTGCCACGTGTGCCACGTGGCTGGATACGTAGCGCCGCGTGGAGACACGTGGAGGGGCACATGACATCGTATGCCAGACCACGTCATCGCGATACGCGATGACGTTGTGTCTTTGGGTATCGCGTATCGCGATAGATTAAGAAAGCAGATTTTTCAAAATTGGTCCTTGTATTTTGATAAATTGGCATTTTTGATCCGATATTTTCGTGATGTCATATCCTCCCCACCTTGAAATAAATCTCGTCCACGAGATTCGTTTTCTAGAATAAGTGGGGGGGGGGGGTACTTTTTCTTCATTTCGGATTCTAACTACTAAGTGTACTCAGGGCCTCTTCGTGAGTCCCATTTGTGATATTCATCATTTTCGGTTTAATTGTATTTGTATTTGTATTTGTATGGAAAACCTGACCCGTTTTGGTTTTTAGGATCCTTTGTTATTAATAAAATGTTGGGTTTTATGTTCATTTATGTTACACAAATGTCAGATCAAGAAAACATTCTTTACGGTACCTTAAAACACCCTTTTATGGCTAAAAACGATTTAAAAACGAACTTCAGAGACCCAAATCGCCAAACAACCAAAGTTGAAGACCAACCCGCTCCCCATTGAGCGCCGCACGACCATGGTGGTCGCGCAACACCTCCAACCCAATGCAGACCCACCAGCTCATTTTTGTTTGCATTATGCCTTGTTTGACCTTCTAAACCAATGAAAATGCATGAAATCTCTTAAAAGTAACATTATGGTTAAACCCTTACTCTTTCCTTATACAAACAAGACCAATGCATCCATTTTTGGTTGCTCATTCACCTGAAAACTCTCCCAATCTAAGTTCTAAGTATTCATCATTCAAACTCTTGATAGTTTGACTTCTCAATGTCAAAGTAATGCTAATATTTGATTCTAACTAATTCTTATTTATTAAAGCTTGTTATTATAGTTTGTATAAAATATATTCCCCTTGTTTCCTTAGCATTCCCTTCTCCGGCCGTGGTCGGTTTAGGTGTATTGCTATTATAAGGCAAAGCTACATGGAGGACTATTTTAGTCCTTGTTAAACACTTTAATTTATGTAAGCTTATTAATGTTGTTTAGTTTCTAATTATTTTAGTTTTCATATCATTTTAATGAGTTCTATGGTATTGGGTATGTGGAAACCATCCTCGGTTTCATTCCGAGTCAAGTACCGAACCAAAACCGAACTCTTGTTTAAATGCTTTATTATTAACATGTTGTATGTAAGACTTGAGTATTATTATTTTTAAGTTTATTTTAATAAGTTATATGGTATTGGGTATGTGAAACCATCCTCGCTCTTATTCCGAGTCAAGGATCGAACCAAGACCAAACTAAACCGAGTTCACTCGCTTAAGACACACTAGTTGTGTTTTGGGCCACCGAATCTCATATTTTTATTTAAAACTATATTATAACTAATTTTAATTGTTTTCTCAAAATACTTGATATGTCGGATCCAACTTGATCTTATAACAAGTTTGAACCGACAAGGCCAAACACTCGCTTAACGTACGTTAAGGTTCTTCTTAATAGAACTACACACTTGGTTAAGTTTCTTTTGATTTCATTGAGTTATCTTATAACATTTATCACTTTGGAATCTCGTCTTCGGGCTTGACCAATTATCAAGATTCAAACCGACAAATCCGAACACTCGTAAAATCTCGTCTTAGTATCTTTTTAACAAGAGGTCTTGCAATATCGCAATTATACCCATATATTTACTTAACAAAGGTTAAGTAAAACTAATGAATAGAATACCGAGACCCGATTTCTAGTAAACTTACTCTTTCTAAAACCATTACTTTAATTCTTATGTATTTACACTTTAACCCTCAAACTTTAATTATTTATCTTAGTTGTCATGTTATTTTTCTTTAAAGCTTTTAAGACCATTTACTAACTCAAGACCCATTTTTAATCTAGGTCTTGCTCGTTGAACTTACTTTTTCGTTTGATCGCAAACTAATCCTTCAAGTTACTTATTTAACGTGAGTACATTTCATCCCCTGTTTTCACTTTTATACTATGGGGGTAACATGCATACCTATTCAAAACCAGAATGATTTAAGATACTAGATCCTCAAACCACAAAATCTAGGGTGTATGATACCTTGAATATTTGCCCTATTGTGTGTTATATATTTCATATGCTTTGTGTGCACGAGTGTTTATTTTGATGTTTTTGTTGAGCCTCAATAAGTATTATCATACGCACCCCTAACTACTTTTGCCTTGTGCTAGTAGAATAGGGCCTCATTATCCGAGTATGTTGGTTGTTACCGATTAGAAAGGATCCTCATTTATTTATGATTTATATCCCGGGAATTGTTGTTTTTATTTATAGTCTCATATACGAGTTGTGGATTTTGCCTCATATTATATATGCTTAAAACTATGAAATTGCCCAACAACATACGTGTTGGCAAATTATATTTTATGCATTATTACAAGTTTTATTATTGGTTGATTGAAGTTTGAAGATGCTATCTTATTTTGAGACCGTTTAGGTTATTAGAAGAATGAACAATTAAATTTTATATTTGGTGTTATTTTGTGTGAACGAGTTGTGTTACTTTTGATTATTAAATAAGATGAATGAGTTATTTAAATATTGTCACTTTAATAATGTCTTATGTTCTTGAGCAATCCGTTGCACCCTGGCATGTTCTGCCGCCTTTGGTCGGGGTGTGACCCTTGTTGGAGGATGAGGATGATATGCATGTTCTTTCTCTTTGCCCATCGGTTTGAGGATGATAGGCAGTGCTAAGATTTAGTTGGGTTCCTAACGCTTGTAGGAAACTTTTCCTAAAGTGAGACGTGAATCGACTGTCTCGATCAGAAATGATAGACAGAGGCACTCCATGCAATGCAACGATGTTATTTACATAGATTCGTGCTAATGTATCCATCGAATAGATATCTTTGATGGGTATAAAATGAGCGGATTTAGTTAACCTATCGACGATAACCCAAATTGCATTATGTTGACGAGTGGTTTTTGTGAGTTTCGTGATGAAGTCCATGGTTTTCCCACTTCCAAACGGGAAGTTCGGGTTGCTGAAGCAATCTCGAGGGGTTTTGATGCTCGGCCTTGACTTCCAAACACGCCAAACATTTTGCAACATGCAAAGCGATGTCATTTTTCATTCCGTTCCACCGGTAGTTTGGTTTACGGTTTTGATTCATCTTGTTACTACCGGGGTGCATCATGTATGTGGACTCGTGAGCTTCGCTCATGATCTTTTCTCGTAAGTCTCCAACGATCGATACCCAAATCCTATTTCCAAGTCTAAGTATACCATCATCACCTTTGACTAACGAGTCAATGGTGTCGTTACGTTTTTCATCAGAAATCTTGTTTTCTTTGATTGCTTGGAGTTGGGCTAATCAGATTTTCCCGACTAGATCTACTTAAAGCTCTAATTGTAACGCTCAAACTCTTTTTGGTTTCTTATGTTCCTTACGACTCAAGGCATCGGCCACAACGTTGGATTTACCTTCGTGAGAAATGATTTCACAGTCGTAGTCATTTAATGTTTCCATCCATCTTCGTTGATGCATATTAAGTTCTTTTTGTTTGAAGATGTGTTTCAAACTTTTGTGATATGTGTACACAATGAATTTAACTTCATAGAGATAGGTCTCCATAACTTTAAGGCAAAGATTATGGCGCCTAACTCTAGATCGTGAGTCGTGTAATTATTTTCGTGTACTTTGAGTTGTCAAGAAGCATAAGCGATTACTTTATTTCGTTGCATTAGTACGCATCCCAAACTGGAATGATACGCGTCACTAAAGATAACAAAATCCTCAGTGCCTTCTGGCGAGGCCAATATAGGTGCATTGGTGAGTTTTTGTTTAAGTAAATCGACCGCTTCTTGTTGTTTGGTTCCCCATTCATATTTGATATTCTTTCGAGTTAATGATGTTAGAGGAAGGGCTATTCGAAAGAAATTTTCAATGAATCTTCGATAGTTGTCGGCCAAACCTAAGAAACTTCGAATCTCAGTTAGCGATTTTGGAATTTCCCATTTTGAGATGGCCTCTATCTTTGCAGGATCAACTTGAATTCCATTGACATTTATGACGTGACTAAGAAATTGTACTTCGTGAAGAAAATATTCGCACTTAGAGAATTTGGCGTACTACTTCTCGTTTCTAAGAAATTCAAGCAAGATTCTGAGATGCATATTATGATCTTCGTTTGACTTAGAATAAATAAGTATGTCCTCGATGAATACGATAACTAATTATCTAAGTAAGTTTTACAAATTCGGTTCATCATATCCATGAACGCGGCTGGGGCATTAGTGAGACCAAACGGCATGACCGTGAACTCATAATGTCCATACCTTGTTCGGAATGTGGTTTTCGGGATGTCTTCAGGTTGAACTTTTAGTTGATGATAGCCGGAACACATATCTATCTTATAGAAGTAGCTTGCTCCTTGTAGTTGGTCGAACAGATCATCAATTCGGGGAAGTGGGTATCGGTTCTTGATAGTTACTTTGTTTAGGGCTAGATAGTCGATGCACATTCGCATTGATCCATCCTTCTTCTTGACAAAGAGAATCGGTGCTCCCCACGGTGATGAAATTGGAAGGATGAATCCTTTCTTGAGCAAATCGTCTAATTGTTTCTTTAGTTCTTTCATTTCGGTTGGTGCTAAAAGATATGGAGCTTTGGCGATTGGTTCAGTCCAGACATGAGGTCTATTCTGAATTCGACTTCTCGATAGGGTGGAGTACCTGACAGCTCGTTGGGAAAGACGTTGGAAAATTCAGAGACAATAGGCATGTCCTTTATCTCCTTTGATTTAGATTCTTAGGTGACGTAGGCCATGAATGCTAAGCATCCTTGGTTCAAATATTTGTTAGCTCTAATCATGGAGAATATACTAACTTGGCCAGCGTCTTTGTCCCGTTCAATTCGAATGGTTCGATTATCAGGGCCTCAAAGCTCTATGGTCTTGTTATTGCAAATGATAAGGGCATGATTGTTGGATAACCAATCCATTCCAACTACTATATCAAAACCAGCAAGAGTCACGGGAAACAATTGGATGGGTAAAACGTAACCAGCTAACAAGATTTTTCCGTTTTCTAAGGCTTCAGAGATTTTAACGATTTTGCCACTAGCGGTCTCGACGCTTAAAGTTTTATTTAATTTCTTTAGAGGTTCGTTTAATAGACTACAAAAGCTATAATCTATAAAACTTAAATTGGCACCTGAATCGAATAAAACTCTAGCATATGTGTCGTTAACTAAGAGCGTACCGGTGATGGTTTCTGGCATGTCGATCGCTTTCTTTGTATCTAGGACGAAAACTCAGGCGTTTCCTTTTCTTGGCTCATTCTTGTGACCACTTCCACCCGCACCTCCAGCAGCGGGTTTGTTCTTTGGACACTCGAAGCTGAGATGTCCCATCTCCTTGCAGTTATAACATGTCATCGTCTTTTTCCAAAAGTAGGCCATTGCGTGACCGGGTTTGTGACGCGAGTCACAGACAGTTGCAGGCTGAGCAAAGTGGCATCGGCCTTTGTGTTAATTTTTGCAGATCTTGCATTGAGTGTAGTTGGAATTGGATCCAAATTTTTATTGCTCTACACTCTTGCCCTTGAATCGGGCACTTCCTAGCTTCTTGTGGTCGTTTGATGGCACCACTTTCTTGTCTTCCTCTTTATTGAGGATTAAACCGTTCATCAGATAACCAACTAATTCCATGGCGGAATCAACAGTTTGGGGTAAGTGAGACCTTACCATATTACGAATTTCTCGCGGAATACCCTATCTGTATCGGGTTACTTTGCTGGATTCAGGCGTCACCAGATGGGGCACACATCTACAATACTCGTGAAATTTGGTATTGTACTAACGAAGATTAGTTCCAACCACTTTGTGGGTAAGGAACTTGGATTGGATTTGGTCGGTTTCGTGCATTGGGCGAAACTTTGCCAGCACCATATCTTTGAATTCTTCCCATCGGAGTTGGTACAATAGTTCTCTACCCTTTCTCATGATTAGAGTGTTCCACCATTCCAGAGCTCTCCCTTGAACATGTGGGCCGTATATTGTATCTTTACTTGCTCGACGCACTTGTTGATTCTTATTATTTATTCCATTTTTTCTAGCCACCTTATTGTCGCAATGGCGCCCTTGTCGCCATAGAATTCTTTAGGGCCAAAGTTTTTAAAATCTTTGAACGAACAACTTTCAATTATAAGTTTCTTGAATTTTCAATTAAATTCACCTCGAGCATTTGAATCGTGCACGCTTTCTTCGTGATGAGACGGGTTAGGGCGTGACTTTGATTTTATGGATTTTCGAGATTGATCGGTGTGATGAGTTTGCCTAGATTTAGTTCTAAGGTGTGATTCGGATCTTACGGCTATATTTATCATGTCTTGTATTTGTTTCATGTATTGCTCTGGTATTTGTTGAGCTTGTTCATTTTGAGTGCGGTTGTCTTCCTCTTTTCGAGAAGCTTCCACATTGTTAGGTCCTTGGTTCTACTTTATGAAATAATTACATTATTTTCTTAAAACACACTTTTATTCATTTATATATATATATATATATTCTTATCCTTACTTAGAACGATTATCGTTCTTATTTTTTTTACACAACATAATGATTACATAACACACTTGACCACATTATTATAGTTCCTAATCCTTCATAAACTTCTTAACCATCTTCTTCATCTTATTACACTTGTGAAGAAGTTTGTCTCTCATCTTTTTCTTCTTACTTCCTTCTTTAGCAACCTTCTTCCTCAATTCGTCAGTGTGGTGCAGTGCTCGATCGATATGTTCCTCTTGGGATTGTGGCATGACGGTTGGGTATCCATATTGTGGCAGTGGGTCACGGTAACCCATCATCACGATGTCATAGTGATTTTTAGGATACGACGACGAGGTTGCTTCTTCTTGTTGTCGGATTTCATTTGCTTGTTTGGAGATTGTTTCTTGAAAGGGTGGAAAGTCAGGTGGAAATATGATCTTTCTCCCTTGAATGGATTGTACAAAAGGATCTTCAGGGTCATAGCATGGGCTCCTGTGATAGAAAGGATGTGTACAACCTTCATCTGGCGGACAATCACATTTTGAGTCGATTGAAGGTTCTTCTCTTGGTGTACTTACTTCTTCACATATTTCCTCATTGGGATCTTCTTCTTTTTCTGGGTCTTCCTCTTCTTCCATGGCCTTTGCTGTATCCATCACTAAAGGGTCCAGGTGATAACTTTCGTACGGTTGAATGACTCTCATCTTTGGTTTTTGAGAAGGTCCGTTATAGGTATTGGGGTGAGAATCGATGGAGTTGTAAACATATGTTCCAGTTTGCTATCGCCTTTGATCGGAATGACATTGCATCCAACCGGAAGAGTCGGAATCCGGTTCAATTTTGATTTGTTTATTGGTTAGCAATTTGTGGGACGGGGGTGGTACGTCGGGACATTGGATGGGTAATGCATCGGAATGTCGGATGGATGATACATCAGAACGTCAGATGGATGATACTCCTGGATGTTTGACGGGTGGTAACTTGGGATTTTTTGTGGGATGGTATTCTTGTATCGGTTGATCGCTTGGTAGATTGATCGGTATTTGTTTAGTGCCGGGAAAATAAACCGGTGTGTGTCGGTCAATAGGATGATCTTGGTTAAAGAAGTCTTCATAATAGTCTTCACTCATGTTGTCTTTTGGAATTGGTTCGTGGCATCCAGCTCTTCTTGCGTCGCGCATAAAACCTTCTATTACCTTCTTGAACGACATCTATGGGTGGTTTAGATTGAGGAGGGATAGAAAGGGTTACCAGCATATGTTATCCATATTTAAATTAAACAAGTAATAATAGAAATTATTATTCACTTGGATCGAATTTTAGGTATTATTAATTAATACTTAATTCGCTAAGATCGATGAATCTGATACCAACCTGTCACACCTCCATCTTAGGCCTAGCGTGTGACCAAAAGTTGGTACCATTTTTGTAAATAAATCAGAGTTACGGATTTGTGCGTAAATATTTGCGTGGATTAAAATATTAATATTTACATAAAACACGGGATTATAAAATACCAGTTTAATGTTACAAAAGATTACTTGTTTATCAAACCACTATTTACATATTTAATGTTTTAACAAAATAATATGAGCCATCAAATCGCCTAGTGGTCACTTCGTCTTTCCCAAGCGTCTAATCTTCATTACCTGTAAAACAGTTTGAAAATACGTCAGCAACACATGCTGGTGAATAAGCTAATGCAAAAATAATTTATTTACTTAATTATCCCTCAAGACATAACTTAGGTCTCGGCCCATCGTGGCTTAGGAATAATCAAGTTAAAATTTAAATACAATTATAAACTTAAGCTCAACTCGAACCGCTCAGCAAACACCGCAGTGTTTGAGATTACTTAGTTACCATCAGTATACACATGATTACCCTCTATCGGACGTAACTAAGGCCCGTTCCATCGCGGCGGAGGCATATAACCAGGTGTAGGGTGGTGTGCACACCATCTAACCACATATGTAAGGATCCAAACAAACGTACACAACAGCCTGAGGGCCATCGATTACTTTTGTTCATAATGTTTTAGAGATACGTAATCTCATGTAATTTTTTTACTTTGAATCGCTTAAACAAGTTATAAAAGTTTGGGGCGTATTCACCTCAGCTTCACATCACTAATCGGTTAGTCTTTCTTTAGCTATATCGGACCTATAGTACGAGCATAACATTTTGTTATTACTGGATCAATAATCTAGCTTTAGACCTTTAGTCTATTTTATATAATCTTTACCTCGGTTATATTTTCTATTCGAACCTTTAGTTCAAAATATCTTTTCTTTATTTAACAAGTTTTAAACCTTTAGTTTTATTTATTTACTTTTCTAAACACCACGTTTTGTCTTCTCGAAGAATCGTATACTTTATTTCTTTACTTATTATTTAAGAAACTATATTAATATTTTTATTACTTAACAAAGAATTTTTATATATTCATATCTCTTATTTATATTTTCTTTGTTTATATTTTCTTTTTCTTTTTGTTTTATTCTTCAAGTATCGAGTATACCCTCGACTAGGGTCTAATTCTTTTAATATTATATTAATATTTTATTCAAGCATTACCCCTACCTTGGTTTGCTTATATTTTATAGACTCTCGGGCAGCACCTCAACGCTGGCACACTTATTAAGGATCTTGATCAACACTTCTTGCACGTTAAACGAGGCTTGTCGATTGTTGGACTTCGTTGGCATGCACTTCGAGGCGGGGTGTCGGCTTGTTTTTTGGTGGCACGTACTTTGAGACAACGTCGTCGGATTATGGCACGTATTTCGTGGAAACTTCATTTTCGGCACGGATTTCGAGGAGGGACGGGCACGCTTTACGAGCTAGAGAGAGTGGAATTTCTAGAGTGAGTTATAACATGAGTGTGATGAAGGAATGGGCTGATGGCCCTATTTATAGGGCTGATCGAGCTGACCCATCGCGATACGCGATGTGTCTTTCCAAAGATCCATCACGTATAGCGATGGGATAACGGATCCTCTAATTATATTTTATTGGATAGCGATACACAATGAACCTATTCGGAGGTCATCGTGTATCGCGACTAGGCTTGTCGCGTAACCTAGTAGGCTTGCCACGTGTGCCACGTGGAGACACGTGGAGGGGCACGTGTCATCGTCTGTCAGACCATGTCATCGCGATACACGATGACGTTTTGTCTTTGGGTATCACGTATCGCGATAGGTTAAGAAAGCAGATTTTTCAATATTGATCCTTGTATTTTGATAAATTGGCATTTTTGATACAATATTTTCGTGATGTTACACCAAAAAAACCTATAACAATATCATATTTAAATGAAAGAGAATAAAATGTCCTTTTTTATGTTGTAACTTAAAAAAATACTAACGTTAAAAAAAGTTATGGTAATTGTAGGGGGAGGTTGGTTTAAACTAATATAAAAAATAATATATGATGAATGAGGCACCAAACTTGTAAGTACTCTTTAATTTTCAAAAGTCTATAAAGTGGCAGGTGAGTAATTATAAATATTTTTAAAAAACGTGAGATTTTTTGCTTGATAAACCATCTTGTCATTCTTCAACATGCTTTATTTACATGTTGTACTATGTGTTATATAATTTGTAAATTTCATAAGATCATAGTGTTTTAATTTTCCCTCTTCTCATATATTATTATATATATTATATATAGTGCGTGTGTATGTCACACCCCGAAAATCTTAACTTAAACGGCGGAACACTTTGACCAAGTCTTTCGGGTGGTGATAGACGCCGTTTCAGCCAATCACATTTATATTCATTTATAATGAAAGTTGAACTTTATTTAACCATCAGAATTATTACACGTGTCATATTACACGATTTTTATTCAAATTACAAGTTCAACATAAAGTCAACATTTTTCATTCAAGCACACGTCACTATTTTCCCGAGCTCTTCGCGAAGCTTCCATACTATATTAATTACCTGAAAAACATATTAAAATAATGATCAACACAATGTATTGGTGAGTTTCCCTTTATAACAAAATAGTCCATATATATATATATGTATATATATGTATGAATCGAAAACAACATCCATATAATGATCTTCTGTCATTATATCCGATATCAATTCGTGTGTAATCGTCACTACACCCCGAATTATATCCATGAATATCCCGTGTATAATGGCTTACCACCATTATAACACCAATCCGTGTGTAATGATCTACTATCATTACATCACCAAAACCATAGGCATTTTATTTCTTAAAACAAATTGTGCTGTTGTAGACGAGCAAAAAATACAACATTACGTATGACTATCATAGTTGATAACTCGATACATACCATACTCAAAATACACCCACTTTTAACCCAACGCGACTGGAAGTGAGGGGCGTCACCCTGATAGATCTACCCATATTTCTGTGCCCTTACTAATTCGGTTAACAATTATTAGCCAACTAAACTCATCCCTCATTAGACACAGTTTGTAAAATAAAATGCCTTTACAATAACAATAGGTTCCATATGAAATGAAGAATATGTTTTTCCCCCAAACACAATTAAATATCAATTTAAAACAATTCCAGTTAAAAACGAGGGAGTTCGATAGAGAAACTCACGGTTTGATTTTCGTTCCAGAATTTGTGTGTCCTATATTAGTACACGTTTTGTTAATAAAAACTTGGTTTTAGTTTTGTAACATCCTTTTAGTTTATTAATCTTAATCTAGTGTCCACACAAGCACATAAGCAATTAAGTTATTATAATGTTAACGAGTACACGTAGTTCGGTTTCCCGTTAACTATTTAAATAACTAAGTCAATTAATAAACAACTAAAATATATAATATATTTTATGTTTCAGTTGCTGGAAAGTTTTAAGAAAATATTAATCTTTTATTTTTCAGAAATCTTGTTAGTTTCGTCGGTTTTGTTGGTTTTATGTTTTAAAATGAACTGTTTCGGTTTTTCGTTTAAAATGTAACTTATAAATCATGGAAAATACTTGTTACATATATATTAATCAAGTTTATAAGTTAATTTGTGAAAATATATTATTTTTCATTTTTATTAATATTTTCTTAAAATAGCAACTTTTAACGTTTTCATGTCGGTTATCGCGACACGAACCTTTTAGGACTAAGTATTATCATCTTGTCATTTTCCCATATATTAACTTATGTTATATATGAGTATTTTATAACTTTAGGAGATGTTCTAAAACAGTCCCTAAGAGTTGTGTCGATTTCGTTTAAAAAGCTGATTTTTTAACCGTTAACGTTACCGACAAGTCAAATAAGTTGAACAAGTTTACACTAATCATCTTATAAACTAATCACACATATAATAACACATAATTCACCATAAATTCCAGTTTTGATCAAATCATTTCACAAGACACATTTAACCCAACTTTCAAGTTTCTAGTTCATATTCTAAGTTTATTAATAATGTTACTAATCAAGTTTTGTTATTTTTATATGATCAAATATCATATTAATACCTAAATGTCCAGGTTCAAATCATCATATCATTTATGTATAAGTTCAAGTAGTTCATTAACCAATCAAATTATGAATTTTCTAAGTGTTTAACTAACAAAGTTTCCTATTATAGTAACTTTTAGTTTTTGATAATTCTATCTATTTCAATCTTCCCACTTTGATTAAGTACAATTCTAAGTTTAATTTATTCAATTAGTTTGATAGAGTTTCATGCATCCTAAGTGTTCTATCCAATTTTGTTCTTTCAATTTAGAGTTAAGTATCATTTTGGTACCTGTGGTTTGGCCAAGTACGCAACTTTAGTACATAATCTCAATTTTGTGCAAATGGCTACCTGAATTTTGAAAAACTTGCACTTTTAGTATTATTTTTTAACTCCGTCTAATTTTCTCGTTAAGTCAGGGGTACTTTGGTAATTTCATTATTATTAGGTACTAAAGTTGCGTACTTGACCAAACCACAGGTACCAAAATGGTACTTAACTTTTATTATTATTATTATTATTATTATTAGTATTTCCTTTTCTCTTTTCTGTTTTGTCTCCAGTCCCAGGCCCCCCGTTTCCTGGCGTTGCTCTCCGGCTGCTAGAATCAGTAGCTACGTGTCCACCCTATTATCTCCTCCTTCACAAAATGCTTCCAAACTCCAATTTTATTCATCCCCAAACACCCCTCACCATATGGCCGTCGCCGCTGCAGCTGCTGTCACCGTCGCTTCTGCCACCACCACTCTTCAAAAATATCCGGTCACATTTCAATCTCGATACCCACAAATCCATTCCGTCAATTCACCAACTCTCTCATTCTCCGGCGGCCTCAGGCTCCGTGACCTAACCATCAAAACCAAACCCAGATCTCACCGCCTTCCACAGTCAACGCCATCGCCGCCTTCCATGGCCGACTCCACCATCGCCCTCGACAGCTGATGGATTCGAGTTCAGTTGAGGCGACGGAGAGGGTGTCTCGGTCGGAGAGTTTGGTGAGGCAGGTGGTGACACGGTGTTTGAGGTCTTGGGGTGGTGATGGTTGTAGTCGCATTGTGTTCCGATTGGAAGTTGGGGATGAAGTTGAAGTTGAATTTGATGTGGGTTTTGAAAAGGAAGCATCTTTGACTTGATTTTGACGAATCGGAGAGTCTTTGATTAGGGGTTGCTTCTTGCCGGATCTGATTGGAGAATTGGAATTGGAATTGGAGTTTGAGCCGATGGATCTTGGGCTGTCAGATGAATCAGGGCTTGAAGTGCCTGATGATTTCTTTGAAGAGAAGAATCTGCCTTTGAAGACCATGGTGTCATAATAATCTAGGGTTTTGTTTGAAGATCTGGTAATTAGTTCATTTGCTGATGCTGCTGCTGTTGCACTTCATCTTATGGATTTTATATAATAATAATAATAATAATAATAATAATAATAATAATAATAATAATAATAATAATAATAATAATAATAATAATAATAATGAAATTACCTAAATACCCCTGACTTAACGAACAAAATAGACGGAGTCAAACAAAAGTACTAAAAATGCAAGTTTTTCAAAATTTAGGTAGCCATTTGCACAAAACTGAAATTAGGTACTAAAGTTGCGTACTTGGCCAAACCACAGGTACCAAAATGGCACTTAACTCTTCAATTTATCATTCAACAAAGTTTCCTTATTTAGTAAGTTGTTTGCTAGTTCCATCAATGTGTTAACTAGTCCATCTTTTTAATCATGCATTCTATCTTAATTCAAGTATGCAATTCATCACATATCAAACACATTCATGCCAAGTATCTATATCAAAATAAAAAATTCAACTTTTCTTAAATTAAAGTTTCCTTATTTAGTAACTTTACCAATCTTGGTTAATTTTCAAGTTTCAACTATTAATTCTAGCATACAACCTATCTTACTTTCAATTAAATTATCCCATAACACTTTTTGATTTAACGATCCATTCAAAACCTCTTAATTAATCCAAAACCAAAAATCCCCAAATTTACAATTATGAACATATCCTTGTTTTGTTCATCTCTAACAATTTTCCATTAATCTAAGTCATTACTACCAAGCTAATAATCAATCAATCAATATATCAATCAATCATGCCCAGTAAAATCCCACCGACAGCAAAGCTATAAGTAGGGTCTGGGGAGGGTGGGATGTAGGCACACCGTACCTCTATCCAAAGGAATAGAGAGGTGGCTTCCAGAGAGACCCTCGGCTCTAAGTACATGTGAATGAAGCAAAATAAAGGAAATCAAGCTAATAATCAATAATCAATTTACATTTCGTTCCAACAACAAACCCTAACATCAAGTCCTTTCAAGTTCATCTCAAATATTCAAGAGATTAAAAACACCCAATATCAAACTTAACAATCAATGTAGGATCTTTATGATGTATGTATGCATGTGTAAATGAGCTAAATCTTCCTTCTTACACATACATACATACATACATACATACATATATACCTACGGTCCATATATATACACACACATTATCCATATTTTCATATTTCAAGCTTTAAACAACCTCAAGAACAACAAACCTTATGCATCCATATCTAAAAATCAATCAATCATATCTTTAAAACTTACTTGTTCTTTGAGGGTTTGAAAGATGAATATATTGATGAGTGAGAGTGATGTGCCTCCTAGCTTCCTAATAGCTTAATATTCTATCACTTGATCTAAACCTCCATGTTTCTTGATCTTGATTAATGTGTGTGTGTGTGTTTGTGTGTGTGTTTTGAATGTGAGTATGTGATGGTGTGTTTGTGATGTGTGTGTGGGTATGTATATATAGGAAGATGAGCACATGGTTTTTCAAGTAAAACCAAGGGTTGGAGACATGGTTTAAGTAAAACAATGGGTGGTGGCACATGGGTTTGGGTTAGTGAGTAGGTGTTTAAACAATAATCTTAAGTTTCCGTTTTAACGTATTACACACTTTAGCTAATCAATCGAACTCTGTTTTGATTAATTTTTATCAGGTTTGATCCGATATTAAATTCCTGATAATACAAGCCTAAGAAACTAATTTTTTGAAATAATTGACGTTGGGTCCTTACGTCGTTCACCGACACTTGGCTACTTATTTTGCAATTTTTGCGATTCGAGCCTTCTAAAATTAAGTTTATACATTGTCTCGATTACTTTAATAGGTATTTTAATTTTACAAGGTCATTTAGCCCCTTTAAGGATTTATTTGCTTTTTTGACTCGTTACCCAAGGTTATTCCATGTCAGGCTCGTTATGTGGCGATTTTTGCACTTTTTTTGACTTTGAAACGTCTAGATCACTAATAAAGAAGATTTTTCTCATAATGATGACATTGTATTGCTAATCGAGATTATATTAGTGAAATTATTGGGAGATGTCACAGTATATATATAATAAAAAGAAATATCTAAAATAATATTATGTCTAATAAATGTATGTCTAGTGGGGCGACAAGTTATGCCTTTTGGGTCGAAAAGAGGCTGCAACACCCCCCCACCCCCCGGGCGCGATATGTTGGGGGTGGGGGGGGGGGGGAATACATTTGTCGCTGGTGTATGTTTAAAAATAATTAATAAAAAAATAAAAGAGGGACAACACCCTAAAATAAGAATTGTCTCTCTGTTGATGTGACACTACGTTTCGAAAATCCCCCATTATATAGCCTTTCACTACAAAAGCTTCAAAATATTTTTGACAAAGCTCATTCAAAAGCTTTAGGCCATGTTTGAGATTCCTTATATACACTTCCTTTTGACTTATTTAAGAAGTTTTTGATAAGTTACAATATCTTAACTTATCAAAACTCTTTTTTCTTTCTTTGAAAGCTTAAAAAGGTCATATTATCCAAGCATTCTTTTAACTTATAAAAGTCAATAAGTTATAAGGAGATAAAAAATAAAGAATCCTAAACACCCCATTAATATAAAGCTTTTAAAAAATAACTTTTTAAAAGATAAATAAGCAAATCTAAAAGCCTCAAATATCACTTAGGCTAAACGTAGTGGGCGAGAAAAGGGGCTATTTTGGGGTGATTTTTTGGAGGAACACCGCCCCCCCCCCCCCCGGCGATAATTGGGCGAAAAGGGGCGGGGGCGGCATATATTTGTCGCTGCGAAGATGGAAAGAAAATTATATTATAATAATAATAATGCCGTTGGGTAACGGCTATATATATAAAAAAAATTAATTTAAAAACTTAATATATATATCAAACTTTATCTAACCATTTTCACCTTATCATACACAAACACAAACATAAAAATACCAATCATTTTTATTATTTTCATATTTCTTCAAACTCAATGAGTTCCCCGGATTCCACGAACTCTATCGAGATTTTGGATTAATTAATAAACGAGAGTCGAAGAATTCATCAGATTCACCGACAAGTGGCGGAAGAGCATTTAGAGGTCACGAACGCGGTTCGGGCCGTCGTCAATAACATGGTGTCCGACTTTGCTCCATCTATGGCACCACGTAGACGGTCATATATCCTTCGGGATCGTACGCAAGCGAACGCTCGTTTGATGAAGGACTACTTCGACGACTCACCTACATTTAACGACGCCATGTTTCGACGTCGTTTTCGGATGTCTAAGCGTTTATTTTTGCGCATCGTTGGAGATATGGAGCGGGAGTATGAGTATTTTCAACAGAAACCCGATGCAAGAGGATATTTAGGATTCTCCGCCATCCAAAAGTGTACTTCGGCTATACGCATCCTCGCATACGGCAACACGACCGATATCAATGACGAGTATTTAAAGATGGCTGAGAAAACAACGAGAGATGCGTTGGAGAATTTTTGCATCGGTAATATTTAAATTGTTTGTATTAACTATTGTTTTTAATATAAATATTGTTTAATAATTTATTTGTATAGGGATAATACAATTATACTCTCGTCGTTATCTGAGGATTCCTACTTCAAACGACCTGACTCGCATATATGATGTACACGAAAGCAAACATTCTTTTCCAGGCATGATCGGGAGTATAGACTGCATGCAATGGGAGTGGGCCAACTGTCCAACCGCATGGCGAGGTCAATACACTCGTGGTGACCATGGAGTGCCAACGGTTAGTCTTCAAGCCATTTGTTCACACGACCTCTGGATTTGGTCAGCCTTCTTCGGCTCAGTCGGGTCCAACAACGACATAAACGTTCTCAACGCGTCACCCGTGTTAGAGTTACATCAGCCGTAGCATACCAGTCTTACCGTTTTATGCCAACGATACCTTCTATCGTCACAGATACTATTTGGGAGATGAGATATATCCAGAAATACTCGATCATCGTCAAGACGTTTCAAGACCCTATCGAAGAAAAAAGAGATTATTTTAAGAAGAAGCAAGAGTCCGCGAGAAAGGATATCGAGAGGTGTTTCGGGGTTCTAAAAAACGTTGGCATTATGTGAAAAACTCTTGTCGTGTATGGACGTTGGCAAAAATGAGCGATGCCATATATACGTGTATCATATTGCATAATATGATTTTAAAAGACGAGGGAAAAGCAATATGTCAACACTATATACCAGGAAGCGTTCCAGAACAGTTCCCTGAACCAACCCAAGACCAACGAACGTATAACATTCACCAGCTCACATCAAGTGATATACATAACCAACTGAAAGCGGATTTGGTTCAACACGTGTGGGATAATCGCCCCGTTGAGGAGGACGAAGACGAGTACGAGGACGAAGACGAAGACGAGGAGGAGGACAATAACGACGACGGGGACGAAGACGAAGATGAAGACGAATAGATTAGTTTTTTTATGTATATTTATATTTCGGTGTGTTTTTTTTATTTTAATTTATTTTTATTATTCGTGTATTTTTTTTAGTTTATGTATTTTTTTGTATTTATTTTTTAATTTTAATACATTTTTATTTAATTATTTAAATAAATTGGTTTTTATTTAATTAGTTTAGTTATAAAAAGAAAATAATAAAAAAACACATTGTGGGCCCAACTTGTAGCCCTACACCATTGCACTCTAAAAACAAATTTCCACTCCATGCTGACCGGGCGCCACGTTTCACAATTCACCCCTAATTGTAACCCCTCCAGTACAGTAAACATAAGAAAAGAATTGAATTGGAGAATAATAATAATAGTAAATTTTCTCGTGGTTGGTGATCCACATTAAAGTCGGAAAGCTATAAATGCTGGTTGATGCCTGTTTCTTCCATCCCTTAACCACGAAGTATTATTATTATTAATAATTTCAAGAAACCCTGCCTGCCTGCAGCAAATCATTCTTCTCATTCTTATTCTCAATCAATGGCGTTTTACTCTTACCCATCTCCTTTTACTTTTACACCCACCAACATTCTTCACATTTCATCCCGCAATTTCAAACATTTCTTCACCCCTGCACTTGCTCTCATCGTTGGCAATCTCTTCTCTGCAATCTTCACCTTCTTCTTCGCCTTAGGTATGTATATATGTATGCATTTTATATTCTAATTTTGGGGTTTTTTTTTACAATTCCCAAATATGATCATCATTTGTGTAATTAGGTTCAGGGTTTTGGGATTTCATCTTTTCTTTAATTCGCAAGATTTTTCTTTATATATTCTTTTGCTCATTTGATCTTCATTATGACTTCAAATTTCTTTATTTCAGTTATTCATAGATGAATCTTTATTTTCTAAATATGACTCGTGAACATACAACCTTAGCATTCCAGGATGAATCTTTGTTTCCTGAATAAAATAAAAATATTTAGAGGAAACCATGTTCACACACCCTTAAGCATTTCATCATGAATTATCTTTATATCCCTAGCATGTAGTTGAAAAGAAAGTGTCTTCCCTATTAAATTTGTAATCTGATATGAATTTGATATGTTGCAGTTGGAATATTATTAGGAGCGATGACAGGGGCCTTAATCGGTCAAGAAACCGAGAGTGGGTTCGTTAGGGGGGCTGCAGTTGGAGCAATTTCAGGTGCTGTGTTTTCAATAGAAGTCTTTGAATCTTCACTTGTTTTGTGGAAATCAGATGAATCGGGAATCAGTTGTCTTTTATACTTGGTCAGCAATTTCGCTTTCTCAACACAATTCAAGAAATAAATCATAAGAAATGTTTCAAATATTTAATCTTTTGTTCGTTCTAACTAACTTTCGTTACATGTATCACAGATTGATGTCATTGTAAGCTTGTTAAACGGTAGGCTTGTTCGCGAACGTTTTGGTCCCGCCATGTTAAGTGCAGTTCAAAGTCAGGTAAATTCTTAAAATGTAATTACCTGCGTTCGTTTTCCACTAAAAAATCTCTATTTAAAAAAAGTGTGTACTTTTTTTAATCTTTTTTCATGACCCATTTTGACTTTATTTAGATGGGAGCTGTTGAACCCGGCTTTGACGAACTTCATAGCATATTTGATGTTGGCGGATCTAAAGGCTTGCCCGAATATTCGGTTGAAAAAATACCCAAAATTAAAATTACTTGCAGCAATAATGTGGATAATTCCAGGGACAGGATCTCCTGCTCTGTGTGCCTTCAGGTACTAAAAAGGGTATTTTAGTCATTTTATCAAACGTCAAACAGTTTTATCTTGTTGGACCGAATGACTTGGTATATATTTGCTCTAAAAGAATGCTTAAGCGTCTAGATTTAGACCGTTCACATGTGAATCATGCTTGTTTCATGAACATTCACTTCAAAATATGGTATCGTTGAAGGGTATTTTGGTCAATTCATTGAACGTCAAAGCTTTCAAAGTCAACTTCTTCATGAAAATATTGATCTAATTTTGATATTGACTCAGGATTTTCAACTTGGAGAGACTGTGAGAAGTTTGCCACAATGTCATCACATGTTCCATCTACCATGTATCGATAAATGGCTAGTGAGACATGGGTCATGTCCACTATGTAGAAGGGATCTGTAAATTTGGGTCTTTTGTAGTTTCGGTGAATCCCCAAATCGAAGTTTTTTTATTTGTCACAACTTGACGCTATGGTTTCTTTATTTGTAGAATTAAACCTTGCGTTTTAGCATGTTTTGTTTTGTATATGTGTAATGATACCAACGAGGGGATTATTTGCGTATATGTACATATCGTATAGTTTTGAACGATGCACTTTGTTCGTTGTTTTTACTGTGTATGTGCATCGTCTAATTAGCAAAGTCAAAACTTTATTCAAATTCCAAAATATCAAAATGAATAACTAAAAAGTTAATAGTTAAAACAATTGTATAAGAATCTGGATCTGTTGTTGAGAACCTATTTGTTAGCAAAGTTTCAACATGAAATATAAAATGATTTACTCTTGAGCTAGCCGGACATGAAGCTGGATAATTAATCTTCTTTTGTTACGTAAAAGTTATTTAAGTTGTATGGTTAATTCAACTTTTACATATAAAAGAGCTTTTGTTACCTTTATTATGAGTATATATATCAAGATCCAAAATTCCAAATCATCTTCAAATCTTAATTTATTAAAATTAAGATACAACCACCTCTGCCAGTATGATCCTAACTTAATATTTTTTACTGGTGAATACTCACCAACTCAGCTCTAAGTTGTGTATCTATATTTATGTCTTTTAAGAGATCTTTTATTGTGTATATAATATTAATTTGAAATTTAAGAAATTGTACAAGTTCTCAACAATAGGGGAAAAAAACCAGAAACGTTGTACTGAAAACTATAATGCAAACTAACTTCAAATAATAAGTAATGGTTGCGTCACATGTCACAATTTTGTGAGCCAAAAGTTATTTTTAATGCATATCTATACCTAATAATAAGTAATGGATGCGTCATATGTCATAATTTTGTGAGCCCAAAGTTATTTTTAATGCATATCTATACCTAATAATAAGTAATGGTTGCGTCACATGTCATAATTTTATGAGCCCAAAGTTATTTTTAAAATTTACGCAAAAGATATAACTAAATAAATCTGGTTTCTCTAATTCTCTTTTAGCTGTAACAAACCATCACAAATTTCAGGATTTCTAGCTAAAATCTTCATTACCAGCATTTAGAAAGGCAAAACAGATATTATATCATATATGGAATAACTTTTGGAACTATGTCAGATATTCAAAATGGGCTATATTTAATGAAAATATAATATGATTTGTTACTTATAAACCACTTCTGTTATTTTTTTCTTAATAGAACTCAATTTTTTTTGCAATAAAAAACAGTCATGTTACTTTCTTTAATTCAAACGAAGATATTATATAACCTGTATCACTATTTTAGACATCTGATCAATAGTCAAACGACTTTATTAAACGTATCAAATGTTTTACTTTTTTATGGAATTGTATATGATATGTTGTTTGTTAGCTTACGAAAGTTACAATGACTTGAAAATTTGGCAACTTGATCGGTAGTTGAGTTTATTAGTCGATTCTTCCATCCGATAGCTATATATGGGTATTTAACAAGCTTTCAGGTTGAAACTATCTAGTTGCCAATCGTCAATGTAGTTGCTTGTTCTAGATGATATTAACATCGTATGGTGGATAAGCTATGACATATATTTATATTATAGACTATAACTAAAACTAGAGACAAAGTTAACAACTAAAGTAAGAAACAATACATATATTATGGTAGTTCAAATAATCAATCTAGATCCTTACAGATTTATCATGATGTAGTATTGTCTTAACACTTTGTCAAAAGCTAAGGACGGAGTTACTTTAGCTTGAACCATATATTGGTACGTGGTTGATTGCTGTTTAGCTAGATTGCTCTTTATTTAACGACTTGGTTGTCTACGACAGCTTATGACACACATATATACCACAAACACGTATATAAATGAACTCAAAAGAAAATGAAGTCTAAAATTTAATTTTTCGTTATGGTTTGCTTCCAAAGAAATCAGTAATAGTGCAATGTTTTGGTGTGGGTTCGTCCCTAAGGAGACATTAACATTATGGTGGTTAAATGGTGTGCCTGAGTGCCTCATAACCAAAATATGAAAGTTCAAATTTTATAGGGCTGTCATAAATAGTCTATTCAACCATGATATATTTTCACGTTATTTATCGAAATAAATAGAAACTAGAAATTGAGAAGTGAATACGCACGTTACATTTCGATATTCTCGTGACCTTTGCAAATTGTGTACCTACAACAGAAATCCGGATGCGATTGAGCGAGACTGCAACAAACTTCAACGATTGAGCGAAGATAACCTGAAATGAAACCAAAAAGATAAACAAAAACTACAATAAAGCTTCGATAGGCGAGAGGTGTAAGCCCCGCAACACGTCATCAAACGCAATTAGGAAACAAAACTTAAATCAAGAATGCCTACATAGAGCAGTAACAAAGAATCGGCGATGATGAGAGACTGCAGAAGAAGAAAGGCGGATGCGAAGTTATTGAATACAACAAGCACGAACCTGAAAAGGGAGTACCCACGTGTAAAGCTAACCCACAAAACAAATGTTGTTTAAAAGATGCATAAAAAAAAGACTTTGATGAACAGGAAAAAAAAAGACACCAATAATATATAATAGGAAAAAATATGGTTGTTAATAATATATCATCACTTTGATGGGGGTGGCGATGGAGGTTATGAGTTTGAGTCTTGAAATACCCTTTACATGATTAGAAAGAAGTATTGTTGTTAAAGAAAATCTAAAACATGACAAAAGTAGCTATGGTGAGCCATGAATAAAAGATTTAAGTCCAATGAACCAACAATTGATCCAAACCACGGTTTTTATTGGTTTGAACATCTTCGTAGCTCAAACCAATACTAAAACGTAGTTTATAAATATTTTTATCATTCATTGATAGACTGTTTATGTAACACAATTTTAAACCTGAAACCCAAAATAAAAATACAAGCCAGATCACTAACGTTTGTGTCAAGTTCAAATAACTAAAGATGACATATTATTGCTTATCAAATTGAGACAACCAAAATTGTAATTAGAATTCTGCATGTTATTTTTATCCAAAGATACATTCTAACAACAATCAACATCTTCTACAAACAACAACCTCAACTCCCAAAAATCCGATGCGGTCCCAGTGTTGCGTTTTGTGCAACATCATTGTACTTCCTCAAACAAACCTTGGAAAACTCGGTTAGCGAATCAAAAACCGAAGAAAATCCCGTTTGAAATCCTACCAACACGATCCGACGTGTCTCTTCGACATAATCTTTATGTTTAGCCTTCTCGGTTTCAACCATATCTGTAAAAACATCCAACCGGGCCTTTTTATCGGCCAACACATCGACTTTGCTTTTAACATTCATTGACTTATAGTTGACCACATTCCTCTCTTCCCTCTCGAACCCAATTGCTCGTTTCGCTGAGTCAGCAACAAGCTTGTCAACCTTCCGCTTTTGTTGGTTCTCAATCTCTTGCTGGGCCCAAAGGGTTCTTAGGCCTTTTGCGAAGCGTTTCATGGCAAATGTGACCGCTTGGTCGGGTAAACTTTTTGTAACAGTTGACCATTCACGACAAATGTTGAAAATGAGTGGCGGGGCTTTAACGTCACGCTCGGCGGCGGTTGTTTTGTATGCCCAATGAGTTAAAGCTTCAACATAGGCTTCCATAGATGCAATGTAGCTCGAAAAACACACGCACCAGTTTTGGATTTCGGCCTCGAGTTGAAGAGTTGCAAGATGACGGGACTTATCGTTAGTGGGATCCGCACACGTGAACGATTTGACTTCAAACATTATTCGGCTTTGTGTTTTGTGTGATTCCAACATAGATTTCCAAGTTTTTGTTAGCCTGGAATAATCAAACAGCTGATTTTAACATGTTTGACTATTCAAAGTCAAACTAGTTATTTCACACGCAAAATCAATATCAATTGTGCTTCAGTTTAAAATAATTCTTACCCGCGAAGCAACTCAACAATCTGTGGTAGAAGCTCGTTGTCTCGCACCTTCTCGATTCGTTTAGAGATGGAATCACAAATCTTCATGTTGACCAGTATTCTTGAGTATAAATCATTGACTTGATCTTCAATTCCTTGCTTGTTGCTAGCTTTCTCCGAGCTTAATTGCGAAGATTTCCGTTCATACAACTTCTTCATTTCATTCCCAGCCTATAATTCATCAAACATAGTCAATAATAACTCAAATATTTAAAACTTAATTATTGCTATAGATAAACCAGTGATACTGTATAGCCACCATGTCTCATCTTATCATATGAGTCGTATATAAATGCAAAAATTGCCAATACGGACAATATGACTTAATCAGCGGTTACATCAATAACAATAACAATAACGAAAAGGATTTTTAGGTTTTTGACCTTGACTTCATCATAGAGCTTCTTCTCCCAAGCGTATAATCGTCCCAACGTCGATAAATGGCTACCGGATTCCATTCCACCGGCATCATCAAACAGATCACCATTAATATTAATCCCCGAAAACGAACTCCGGGAGCTGCTAGACAGTAGACTTCTACACGACGGCGATCTCGTTATCGGCGACTTATGCCACGCAATCGCCGGAATATACTTCTCCGAACTCTCTACTAACCAATCAAATTCACAATAATTACAAAATCATTAAAAAACAATAATTTACAAAAAAAAATATTATAATAATATTAATAATAATAATAATCTAAAACACACAGACACCTTTAGAATCAAGATGATCTAGTGGGCCCACATGGTTGAACTCAAGCATCTTAGAGAATTCAACACCACACTCATACGCCTTTAGAAAATAATCCTCCACATCTTTCAGTGCCTCCAACAGTTCCCGCCCTTTATTCTCCGGTGAATCAATCACTTTCACCTTCACCTTCCGACCACCGTCCGCCGTCACCGGTGCCGGCGGAGCCTCATACCCGCCATTGACTGTAAAACTGTCAAACGGGTTAAAAAAATCCCACCCAGTTAAACCATCATTATTATTCTGACCATTCGCTGACGTCATCGTCACAGGTGGCGTGGGGTCCACCCTGTTGTTACTATCATCATCGTCGTAAAAATGCTCGCAAACAGGTCCGTCGCTGTCACTATCATCGTCGGTGTCGGTGTCGTCTGTTTTAACGGCGTGTGTGGGTTTGGATTGTGTGTGGTGAAGGTCCACGGTAGGCTTCGGTGAGGGCGCAGGGAAAGTGATTAAGTATTTAGAAGAAGATGAAGCTGAATGGCGGGAAACGAAGAGACGGAGGGCTAATGCGACGGCGTAGAGAGACTGGTTGTACTTGCAGTGTGCTCCGGCGAGGGCGTAGCGGCGGTCGACGGCGGACTTGATGAGTTGCTTACGGTCTCTGCAGACGGACCGCGTAAGGTCGTCGGCGGCGGTGGATTTACGGAGTGAGACTGCACAGCCCATGAGTGAAATGGAATGGTTGGTGGATACTGGATAGTGGTAGAAGTGGATTGGTGATAATATGTTTGTGGGATACAGACAAATATTTACAAATGAAAAGCTAAATGCACCCACCAGAGTCGTTTTACTGACAAGCTCACAAATCCATATACTTACTTTTTACAAAATAAAATAAAAATGACTTTTAAAAGTTACTACCTTTAACTTTGTTGTAATGTTCAGACAATCGCACTCACACGAATATAAATAATAATCTCATATGATTTTTATTCTCAACTATGATTTCGTAAATTGTTTTGAAACTACGTTGTTGGAATTTAAGGATTACTGGAGTTACTTCTCAGTAAATATGAAATTGTTTTGAGAAACGATATTAGAAGTTAGGGTTGTCATTGCTTAATTACAAGCATATTTTTCACTTTACCGTCCGACTAGTGACTAACTAGTGATTACTGGAACGCTGTTTATGGGTATGAATTATTGTACCTGAATGGGTTATTGCTTGTATTATTGACATCCAAATTTGACTAGCTTTTCTTATGAAAGTTGTTTGAAAGAATTAATATTTATAAAGATAAGACTATATGTCGGTGCAAAGCACTATGTGAAAAGAAGGTAAATCTGAATTGCTTTGAAGAATAAAGAAAACCAATAGTTTGGGGGGCCGTTTTCAAAAAATCTTGAAAAGGAAAACGTTTTAATTTTTTCACATAATATCGTTATTTATTGTTTATTAATTACTTAGATTTCAATATTTGCGGATTTGGAATAAAATTATTATGATTCATATTAAGTAGGATATTAAGTATATGAAAACTGAGGGAAATATTTTGTTGTTTATCGTCCAACATTCAATATGATAGGGACATAAAGCTACCATGACAAGCTGTCTTCACGAAAACAAGAACATACAGTTATCAAGAGTTTCTCTAAAATTTGATATTTCAACTAGAAAGCAATATAAGAGTTTGGTTGACATTGGGTAATGGAATAAATGATAGAGTAAACAAAAGAAGAAAATAGATCATAACAATTTATTTGTCATATTTGATTAATCTATGTAAATAAAATGAATTATTGGTTATTGCTTTATGTAGTTTGGTAGACATAAAAATATGCATGAATAAAAACAAATGACAAAAACACCCATGTCTTAGAATAAAGAAAATTTACCAAATCAAAAAAATGGAAACGGCGACGTCACGTTGGTGGTGGGGTGTTAGTGATCACGTGATGGCTGTGGTGGTGGTGCGATGGTTGAAGGACTTTAAAACGTACTTTTAAAACCGGAACCATTCTTTAAATAAGTGATTTTGAATCAAAATCAATCAAAACGAATAGGAGTGTATGTTTTTAATAGGAAGTGCATTTAGCCAACCCCATATTTAAACAAGGTGACATTAGAAAAAAGCATCCTGTAGGATTCCTTATGACATTACCTCTGTTGCATCCACAGTTACTTTGAAACGTGGAGGAGTCAGGGTTGCATCAATAGGTTAAGGAACAGGATAGCGTCAACATTTTTGTATCAGGTTTATGCCATGTCATAAATTTTTATAAGTGAGAATCGTACGTGAATGTGCTCAAATAGTCAAATGTATTCTTAGCTAACTACATGGGGAACAAGTTGAGTTACTCATAAACTACGCTACATCACCTAGCTAAAACCTATCGAGTCAAGTTTAGTGTAGCTTGAGTTCAGCCCATCTTATTTGCGCCCCTAGCCACATGACACCTCTCTCAGAGGGTCCATACTTTTTCCTCCTTGGCTGATCACCTATCCTCCCATGTTTGTTGATCCACGTAAGCAGGTTTATAAGATGAAATGTTATGTTAATTTTTATAGAAAGCAAATCAACATCTCATTTTTTGAACTGGTTTCATAACATTTCTCAACCGATTCCAAATCTTTATATACAAGGGTGTTGACGAACCAAAAAGATTCAGAACACTATTCGTTATTCTTACTTACATGGATGAAATAAGCAAATACAATAATCTCAATCTGAATTCATAAAAATAACACAACAAGTTTCCGGAAGTTAACCATTCAATCTATCCACCCAATTAACTCAGGTGGTAGCGGCTGCTAGCGGGAAAAATGTTTTTGCCGACAAACTAATGTCGTCGCCTCTCATTGACGCTGTGTGTGTGGGGGAGGGGGGTTGCTTTGCTTACAAGATTCGCATCAAGAAACATGACTACACTTGTAATGTCATCGTGGAAATGCCGCCTTACTCCCCTCTCGATTTTCTTTAATGGAATTAGAATATATCATTGTTGCCACCAAAGTCAGCGGTTGCACCAGTGTCGATGATACCGCTGAAGTTGTCAGCACATCCTAAAACTGATCTTTAACCATATCAAAAAGCTAAAATAAAAAAGATTTTTATAATTGCCAAAAATATTTTAATTTATTAACTTTTTGAAAACCCCAATAAAACAATAAACTTTTTCAAAGTCAATCCTAAACATGCCCCGTCACAACCAATTATTGGTTGACACCACTAGGACTTCCTTGCCACCCCCATCCTACACAAGGTCACCGTCAATCAGTTGGATATTTTCTATACTCTGGTTGAATTTCTTGGTATTTTGACAAAAAAAATTGTTATATTTCTTTACCCCGAGGAATTTAATAGAATAACTTTTAATTTCATTTAGTTCCGCAAAAAAATATATTAATAATAATGTAATTAAGATATTAGTTTTAACAAATTATGTGAATCAAACACATTAAAATTGGAATTCAAATTTCATTTTCATTCAATTTTTTTATACACATATGTATAATATAAGGTAAATGATCATGTACATATGTGTACATTACGTAACTAAAGATTAAATAAAATTATACACATGTGTATAATACGAAGTTTTTTTTATGAAACTGGAATGAAATATAAGAATTTTGGTTTTTTTACTTTTTAAAAAAATTTGTTTTATGATTTTTTAATAATATTTTTAGAGGTTTTTTTAGTGGTCCAAAATGGTTCTCAAAATTCTCAATTTTCAAATTGTTCTCTTAGGATCCTTACCCCCCCCCCCACACACACACACACACACATATATATATATATATATATATATATATGTTTAAGTTTAGGAAAGAAATCAAATTATTGCAAGAAATTAGAGAAATGAATATGAGCCACTAGTTTTATTTTAGGTTTTAAATATTTAAAAATAAATAAAAAAGATGTAAATGCAACAATAAATACACTCTCTCTCTCCAATTAATACAACTAATACAACCATAAAAAATCTATCTCAAATTAATATATTTAACTAATTTAACTATAATTATTAAAAAGATAAAAACACTACTTTAGTTCTATTTTTTATTTACACATTCTTCATTTTTGATCAACATAAATACAATTTATTCATATAATAATATTCTTTATATTAAAAAAATAATTTCCACTCAATTTATTAGCATGTTTTGTAACACTAAATATCAAAACATAATATATTAATATATATATATATATATATATATATATATATATATATATATATATATTCAATTGGTATGTCTATAAAAATTATTGTCATAAATAATAATAAAAATATCATACAAATGTGTCCATTAAATGTAAACAATAAATATATGACCTACACAAAGTTATATAACCTACACTTGTTTTGAGCGATAAAAACGTACAACATACAAAAAGTATACAACTTACATATGTAATTCGACATAAATAATTATATAAACTACATAAAGTACACATATCCTACACATGCGTAGGTTATATGTTTTTCGTATGTAGGTTATATGTTTTTTTTATTCTTAGAACAAGTGTAAGTTATATGTTTTTGTATATGTTATATATTTTTTATTGACATTTAATGATACGTGCACCCATATAATGCAAACAAGTGTAAGATAGTTATTTGTATTATTCATCACAATGTAACTACGTGTTAATGGATATTGATATGTTGAGTTTGAATAAATTGGTTTTGAATAAAAAGAAATTAATGTATGAATAAATTGTATTTGTGTAAGATAAAAGCTTCTTGTGTAGGTTATATGTTTTTCGTGTGTAGGTTATATGTTTTCGTGTGCGTGTGTATTTCATTGATGATAAATTTTGTGTGTAGGTTATATGTTTTTCGTGTGTAGGTTATATGTTTTATTATTATTCTTAGAATAAGTGTAGATTATACGTTTTTGTGTAGGTTGTATGTTTTTTGTTGATTTTTAATGCAAACGCACGAAAAATAGTTTTTGGCATTATTCATTATAATGTAAGTATGTTTTGATGGATATTAATATATTGAGTTGGAAGAAATTAGTTCTGGATAGAAAGAAATTTTAATGTATGAATAAATTATACTTGATTAGGATAAAAATTCAAGACACAAAAAATAAGTTATAAAAATAAATGAGTTCTTAATATTTTTCAATTATAATAATTTAATTAATTATTAATTAAGTAGATAAGTATTATGGTTTATTAGTTATATTAATTGAAGAAAGATAATGATTAATACTTTCTTTATTTAGCTTTAAGCATTTAAAACTTAAAACAAAACTAGTGACTTATATTCATTTCTTGCATTTCTTGCAGTAATATCATTTCTCTCTTGAACCATACTATATATATATATATAAACAAGAGAGAGAGAGAGAGAAGGAGAGAGGGAGAGAGAGAGAAAATATGCAATACGTTAATGCATTATCGTATAAAACGTACGCGACAATTAGGAGCGTCGATTTCTATCTTCGATTCAGTTGCGTTCAGTTGAGAAGATTCCGTATATTTTCAGCGAGAAGGGTACGATTGTCTTTTGATACGTAATCCAAATTTAGTAATTTGCGTATAAACGGTTACGATCCTGATATATAGCTTAATCAAAATCAATTTCTTTTTTACGAACCAATTTTTGTACCGAAATCAAATCAATTGAGTTTACGAACCAGCTTTCAACCTATTTTTGATCTAGGGTTTTGAAATGGAAGATGATTGTGAATGTATGTTTTTGATCTGTTTGAACTAATTGACATTAGTTGTATAGTGTGTTTTAATCGGACATGCTTCTGCATGTTAGTGTTCTATGACAATCACATGATAATAAATTAGTTTAGTTTATGAGCGTATTACGAGCGTCTGCACATGATAGCTTTTGAAGTTTAGAATATGATCGTATTTACTAGCGTGTTAACATGATTGCTTTTGATGTTTATAATATGAGCGTATTATGAGCGTGTTAACATGATAGTTTTTCGGTTCCAACATGAGCGTTTTACGAGCATAACATGCTAGTGTTGAGGTTCATATTCATTTTTAGTCATGATATTAAGTGAAATTTAGTTATTGAGCGTTTTTCGAGCGTAACATGATAATTTATTTTAGATTAGTTGTGAGCTTTTTACGAGCGTAGTTAACATGATAGTAATTTAAGTTTGGTAGAGTGTGTTACGCACGTATTTAACATGTTACTATTTGTATGAGCGATTCACGAGTGTATAATATAGGTTTTTTTTTGCAGATGATGCAAGTGTTTAGCTGAAGATCAAGGGAATGATATTATTCCTGAAGTTGCTTCTTCTTACAAACCTGTTAAATGAATGATGTTTTCGTCAACATATCAAGCATATGTTTTTATAGTGAATATGCTAAGAAGGCTGGATTTGGGGTTTGCAAAGGTGGATCATACATGCATGATGGGGTACTAAAGACCAAGTATTTTACATGTTGTAAAGAAGGTCTCAAGCCAGCCAAAATTTATGATTCGAAAGGTGATTATAATGAATCAAACAAGCCATATTATAAAAGGAGGAAAAAGCCCACAATTAGATGTGGTTGTAAAGCACATCTACAGTTAAAATCTGTGGACGGTGTAATTTTCGAAGCACATGATTTTGTTGAAGGCCATAATCATAATATGGTAGCAGAATGTGATATGCAGTTTGTTCGATCAGCGATGAAGTTAACACATGTCCAAGAGGAAACTATTTATGAGTTGTCTAATTTGAACTTGGGACCTGTTAAAGCGTTCAATCTTATGAGAACACAGTATGGTGGTTTTGAAAAAGTGGGTGCAACTAAAGATGATTGTTAGAATTTTAAACAAGGTTTGAATTGTTTTATTAGAGAGTATGATGTTGAGATGATTGTTCAGAGATTGTGTGCGAAGAAAACATTTTCATCTGATTATTCATTGAATATGATGTAAATGACAATGGTGAGTTAATTCGTGTTTTTTGGGCCGATGAGATTTCAAAGAGTAATTATCTTGCATTTGGGGATATTATATCTTTTAATGCTACATTTAAGACTAATAAGTAAGTTATTGATCCATACAGTTGCAATATAAAATTGTTGTATTACTTTATGTGTTTTGTATGTATAAATATGTTTTTTATGTACAGGTACAAGATGGTTTTTGTACCATTCATGGCAATTGATAACCATTTTCACTGTGTGACCGTCAGTGTTGGATTATTAGCTTCTGAAACTATTGAATCGTACACATGTTATTGCAAAAGTTACTTTAAGTCGTTTGGCAGTGCACCGAATGTTATTGTTACTGATTAAGACCCGTCTATGAAGCAAGTTATTGCATTTGTGCTTCCAAATACAAGGCATAGGTTATGTATGTGGTGCATTATGAAAAAGGTTGCTAACAAGGTAAATTATGAGCGTGTTACGAGCGTTTTAAATGTTTTGATTTAATTGTTTCATTAGTTTAATTTATGAGCGTGTTACGAGCGTTTTAAATTTTTTGATTTAACTATTTCATTAGTTTATTTTATGAGCGTGTTACGAGCGTTTTAAATGTTTTGATTTAACTGTTTCATACGAGCGTTAATTTATGAGCGTGTTATGAGCGTTTTAACGTGATATATATTGGAGTTTATTGTGTGAGCGATTTACGAGCGTAACGTGATAGTATATTTAGTTCATGAGCAGTTTACAAGAGTTTAACATTTGTTATCAGGTGGGAGCCGATTTATGTAATAACGAAGACTTTAAGCGTAAGATATATGATATTGTGTGGACGGATTCAATTAGTCATTCTGAATTTGAGGATAATTGGCAGAAGATAATGGTTGAGTTTGAGCTTGACAAGAATAAATGGCTTACTAATATGTATAAAATTAGATTTGATTGGATACCTGCTTTTTATAATGGCGAACCTTTGTCTGGATTGATGCGTACAACATCAAGATCAGAGAGCGAAAACCATTTTTTCGGTTAAGCTACAAATTCTTAGTTAACACTAGTTGAGTTTTTCAACCATTTTGATTTTTGTATGGAGATAAAGAGACACAATAGCAGACGGTGTGATCATGAGAGTAGGTATACGTATCTTGAGTTAGAAACTAGAAGTTATCTTGAAAGGGAAGCAGTTAGGATATATACACAATCTATTTTTAATGATGTTCAAGATGAAATGAATGAAACCGTTGGTGATGTTTCACAATTCAGTGCTTCTGAAGAAGAAGGAGGTTTTTTGAGGTGTAAAATATGGGATTTTAATGTGTATGTTCCAGGATTCTTGGAGGTACTTATAAGCGTTTAATAAGCATTTTTAGTTTTTAAATTGCTTAACATTAAACTAATTAACCTTAGCTATTCATTTGTTTTTTAGGTTGTGTTTAAGTACGGAGAATTTGGTGAAGAGTCTACTGCAACATGATCTTGCAAAAGATTTGAACAATATGGTTTATTGTGTCGGAATATTTTCTACGTTATGAATTTGTCAAGTTAAGAAATTCCCAAAAAGATATATAAATGATCGATAGAGAAAAGAGGCTGCGGTGAATATCAGAACAGTTCCAATATCAAAGTTTGGTAATGATAAGAACATGAAGATCAAAGAGATTTCAAGAGAAATAAAATATGCCGGTGAATACCTTATCAACGGTTTTGTTGCAGATATCGATGAATTGGTAAAAGTGAGAGATGAGATGAATTTGATGACTGAAAAAGCAGAATTAACTCGGTATGAAAGAGTATGTCCATCTAAAAGAGATAGATTTGGTGTTGTTTTAGGATTTGAACAACCATCAGAAGTTACTGTTCGTGTGCCTACTGGAATAAGGAACAATGGTCGTGGCTCACACAAAAGAGTCAAATCAAAGAAAGAGATAGCCATTAGTCAGCAAGAATGATTGTTTAGTGAAGCGTTTAGTTTGAATGAATGTTTAGATAGAATCAAGCGTATTTATAGCGTTTAGATAGAAAGAGATAGCTATTGGTTTTGGTTATTTGTTTGAAGAATGCGGGTTTTATAATAACTTTTTTTACATAAGCGTATCACAAGCATTTTAGATATGCACGTAATTTCAACCACTGTTTATTTATAAGACATCAGATAACACAACATCAGACCATAGCAAAGTACAATTACAAGATCAGATATAACAAAAGAAGACAAAAAACTAACATTATGAGACCCCATCATTCCTTGTTCTTGATAATCTCACGCCCAACTTCATTGAACCCCATGTTGTTTGACACCGTAGAAACCGTGTCAACCAACGTATCATACATTGAATCGTAGCATGAAGTCTGTTGTTTCAGGTAATCAACAACTTTTGCCTTAAACTCAGTGTCTGGTTGCAACAGGAGTTCGTTATATGCATCAAGAGTTTTGGATTTCTCTTGAAGCACATAGTTTTGTGATTCTTGAATAGGGGTGAGAAACTTATCATCTTTCGGCTTCTTTAGATCCAACCTTACTTTGACTATGCTCTTCACGGTTCTATCACATGAATACATTTTGGTGTGTTTTTTAAGTTTTTGATTGTTTTGTGTGATTTGAGTAACAAAATAGATGTTAAATATATAGACATAAAATTTAATTTTTGGTAGTTGAGATAGAGTTATTCAATGCAATTAATTTGGATGTAGACTATCATCATCACAAAAATATTTTTCCAAATAAGTTGAGTAGCCATAAATGTAACTCATGAATTCTTAAGCATTTTTAAGCGTAGGATATATATTTTTTTAATTTTTGGCAGTTGACACCGAGTAATTTAATGTAATTAATTTGATGTAGGCTATCATCACAAAAATCTTTTCCCAATTTTTGGCAGGTGAGTAGTAATAAATGTAATTAAGGGGGTGTTTGGCCTCGCTTTTTTAACAAAGCTTATAGCTTTTTTAGCTTTTTTTACAAAATAAGCTTAACTTAGTGTTTGGCTTAGCTTTTTAAGCTTATGCTTATTAGCTTATATAAGCTCATTTGAATAAGCTTATTTAAAAATGGTTTTTTAGCTTATTTGATAAAGCTTATTTGTTTAAAGGTGTAAATTACTTATTGTCTTCAAATGGTGGTGGATTAGTAATTATTACTCTAACAAATTAAAGAATGTTGAATTTAACAACTTATTAAGACACATAATTAACTTGTAGAATATAAGCTAATCCAAACACTTAAAAAGAGCTATCAAATAATAGAAAATAAGCTATAAGCTAATTTTTTATATAAGCATAAGCTTAAAAATAAAAGCTAGGCCAAACACCCCCTAAGTCTTGAATAAAACTAGACTAAAAAAATAGTTTTTAACCAGCTACAGTTATGAGCGTGTTACAAACGTGTAAGTGATTTATAAATGTTTCTTTTTTGTCCTGCGCGTATTACAAGCGTGGGGAGACTTATGTTAAGAATAAATTTTTAGAATACAGTTGTGAGCGTATATCAAGCGTCTCATACTTATGTTTTCGTACATTTTTTATATTTTACCCATGCGTATACAGTTGTTAGCGTTGTTCAAGCGTTTTGTCTTTTTTACTTCCGTTTTGGTCCGTGAACCTACATGTGTTTTTGTCTTTTTATTCTGTTTTTTACTATTTGGTCCGTGAACCTTTTGTTATATATACATTATATTTTGTTACACTTATGTTCACACATTTTCAAATTTTGTTTTTCAGTTTACAATGGATGGCTCATCATCATAATCATCATCGTCTTCATCATCCTATAAGGAAGTTTTGAAGACGCAGATTGAGGACCAGATCGCAGCAGATAAAGCTTGTCATGAAAGGATAACACATGAACTAGTGATGCTTAATAATAATTGGGATTCAAGGGATGTTATTGCAAAAGTTCTTTTCCGAATGCCTACTAGTACTATCCAAGATTTTGTTCTTTTGTTTATGGTTGATTTAGGGAAGAATTAGTTTGAACAATATAAAGTATTAGGCAAGGCAATTCTTGAACTAAACTGCTCAATGAAATTGAAGTTGGAATTTCTTATGTCATTATTAGACTAGTGTGTGCTAGTGGTTTTATGTGGTGAGCGTTTTATGAGTGTTTGTTATGTTTTTTTTATCATGTAGTGATGTGTGTTTTGGTTATAATAATATTCCAACGTTGTGTTAAAGACATCAATTTTGTTATTTGCAAAATATACATAACAAAGTGCTAACATAAGACCATGTATTAAAATTCATAACAAAGTTTTGAAATCAATCTGTTAGTGCATGTTTTGTGACTGGTGATTTGCAGTTAAAGTATTCAAGATTAAAGTATTCGATAGCTACGGAAAATGGGGTGTCTGTTAGTGCACGAAATTGGTGTCCGTAGCATTCGAATAATTTATACATAGTCTAGATTGAATATTTATTGTAAATGGAACATTCGCTATGGTTTGTATAGCGAATGAGGTCCATTCATTAGTGATCTGGGCTAGTTCGTTAAGGTATAAACCCATTTGTTATGTAATCATAACGAATGAGGGCTAGTTCGTTAAGCTTATACCATTCGTCATGGAATGTTGACGAATGGAGTCTAATTCGTTACGGAGGCATAATGAATTAAGTTAACTTAACGAATGGAGCATGTGGCCTATAAATAGGTGGTTCCATGCTCATAATTAAGAGAGTTCACACATATGAGAGGTGTGAGGTCCTAGATCTAAGTTAATATCCTCTCCATAACTTATTATGTAATTATTCATTATTTATCAATAAAACCGTATTTAAAGTATTCATGTTCGTATTGTATAATCGATGTATCGATGCGGCTAGATCCTCGGTAGGTCTTCTTAATTGGTATTAAAGCAGACGGCTGCTCTCGATGCTTTGATTAAGGTATGAATTTGAGTTTTTCGTGTTCTTCCTGTTTTGGTCAGATCTGGAGTAAATTAGTGTGTTATTGGTGGATTTGAGGGTAAATTCGTGTTTATTGATGGAAGATGCAGCTTCCTGTGTAATTTGGTGTTAAGTTATGGTGTATTGAGTGATTCACCATGGAAGAGCATGTTATTTTTTGATTTGGTTTATGATGATTCAGTGATTGTTAAGTTAATTGGGTGATGGATTCATGTTTAAAATTGAAATCCTCATGTTCCTGTGGATTTTGGTGGTTAATTATGGTGAATTGAAGATTTTACCATTGAAAAGCATGATATGGGTTAAATTATTTGGTGATGAATAAGTAATTGTTAAGGTAAATTGATGTTGGATTTGGAATCACGGTGAAATTGTGAGTTTTCGGTGTGATTTTCATGGTTATTTATGGTGTTTTGATGATTTCACCATGGATGAAGTTCAAAAAATCCAGATTCCGGCCAGATCTGCTTTTTCCGGCCACTGTAACAGATTTTTCCGGCGAATCACGTTTTTCTGGCTAGCTGTTCAGATCCAACCACCTGATTCGTTAGTTACTGTAGCTAATTAGTTATGGAAATTATAACGAATCAAGTTAATTCGTTAAGGAGATTTGTTAAGTTAAAAGTGACGAATTAAGGCAATTCGTTAAGTTACTTCGTTAAGTTAATTCGTTAAGGTAATGTAACGAATTAAGGTGATTCGTGAAGTTGATTCGTTAAGATATGGGTAACGAATTAAGGCTAATTCGTTATGTATGATGAACTGTGGACATCTTAACGAATTGGAAGCCATTCGTGTAACTGTTATAACGAATTAGAGTTGGTAAGTTATAACGAACTGATTGGTTGACGAATGGAGAGGACGAACTAAGTTAACGAATGGGGTGGATATTTATAACGAATTGGAGAGATGATTCGCTAATTTAAAAAAAAATTTTCTTGAACGAATTTTTTCCTGGATACTCCTTATCAGTGAAAATTCATTTTTGAATATTTTGGCGATAATGTTCATTTTTCGAAAATTTTTGGTGAATTTTTGGCGGGAAAATCGAGAAAAATTTCTTGAACGAATTTTTTTCTGGGATGTTCCTAATGTATTGGGTACTCTTCTCTCAAATTTTGGTATTATTTTCCGACTGACTGTTTACGCGTTTCGGCTGGCCGAGGGGGAGATCTCGTGTAATTTAAGGAGGAGTGTATTTGTTTGTGAACCTTGAAGATTATTTAAGACTTTGCCGAATTTTGTCAAGGAAAGGGGAAAATAAAACTTTCTTTGAGTTTATTTAGCCTACATCTTCCTACGTTTGCAAGGTTTCTTGAAAAATTACTGTAATTCGGGTGGTATTTCGTGTTTGAAAAGCTACGCTTGACTGAGTTCAAGACTACAAGTGTTCTTCGATTGGTGATTGATTTGGTTGAGATTGAAACCTGACTATGTGGGATACGAGTGTCTGTCCGTTTACTTCTTTCTGAGGGACTTTGATCCTGACTATGTTCGCTACGAGTAAATGGCGGATTACTTCTGTTGAGGGGGACGATTCTCGAACGGGTTGATCTTATTGAAGAATATACGAGTCTTGTTATTGGATTGAATAAATTGATCATTTGGGGTTTATTAATAGAGGTTGGAACTCTGAGTCATATGTCCAAACATTAGTGCATCTTTGCGAATGAGATGTGGAAGAGCTTCAAGAGTATATTTGGGATACACGTTATCAAGAGAGGGAAAACCGAAGTGAAAGATGTTGAATGATCGGGTTTTTTTCATGAAGATGTGTGACGAGGTTAAACGTAAAGATATGTTTTTCTTTTACCGTTGCTGACAGATAGCTGATGACTTGCTGTTGATTGTTGAAAGATTGAACCATATCATACGCCAATGGACGATCGGGATAATCTCCAAGAGTTGCTCACTTTGAGGGGGTGATCTGATATGAGAAGCTACAAGTCGTTGGTTTGCTGAAAAGATTTAAAGATTGTCCGTCTACACAAGCCCGAAAATCATCAGTCAAGGGGGTGTCTGTTAGTGCACGTTTTGTGACTGGTGATTTGCAGTTAAAGTATTCAAGATTAAAGTATTCGATAGCTACGGAAAAGGGGGTGTCTGTTATTGCACGAAATTGGTGTCCGTAGCATTCGAATAATTTATACATAGTCTAGATTGAATATTTATTGTAAATGGCCCATTCTCTATGGTTTGTATAGCGAATGGGGTCCATTCGTTAGTGATCTAGGCTAGTTCGTTAAGGTATAAGCCCATTCGTTATGGAAGCATAACGAATGAGGGCTAGTTCGTTAAGCTTATACCATTCGTCATGGAATGTTGACGAATGGAGTCTAATTCTTTGTAGAGGCATAACGAATTAGAGTTAACTTAACAAATGGAGCATGTGGCCTATAAATAGGTGGTTCCATGCTCATAATTAAGTGAGTTCACACATATGAGAGGTGTGAGGTCCTAGATCTAAATTAATATCCTCTCTATAACTTATTATGTAATTATTCATTATTTATCAATAAAATCGTATTTAAAGTATTCATGTTCGTATTGTATAATCGATGTATCGATGCGGCTAGATCCTCGGTAGGTCTTCTCACAATCAAATTAGTTGTTGCCTGATTTACTTGGTTGGGACATTCATTGTAAAATTTGCACCCCCACGGTTTCTTTCCGTCATATGTATCCATGTGTCTCATAGCAAAAACACCACATTCTATTCCATTTTTGGTTGTTCTCCATTGCATCTTTAATCTAATGATTGTAGCTTTTTGTATTCGATCAGCAATGAGGCGATTGAGTTTCTTAAGATATACGCAAAAGACGCTTCACTAAAAAAATTAAAAGCATTTAAGTATATCACAAATTTATAATAAATGTTGTATATTTGTTGAGAGTTTGTTGAGCGTTTACCAGGATTTCCGGATTCTTATTGTATCTTTCTTCAAAAAGTCTTTTGATCGCTTTTTCTTTATCTTCTGACCTTTTAAACTTTTTATCGGCTGGAATTTCCTAATTTGCATTATTGTCAAGTAACTTTATCACTCCTGTTTGAAGATTGAAAGCAACCACATAAAAGTGATCCTTTTGTAGAATTGGCCAGAGGAATATAGCAACTTCCTTAAATGATTTGATTCCAGACTTTATCATCGATTTCTCAATGTTGTCTGTAAACACATCGAGTCTTTGTTTGTCTGTGTAACCACTTGCCTGATCATAATGGGCACTTGTCTGCATAAGAATTTAATGTAGATTTTCAAGCGTTTAATGATCGTTTTATAAGAGTTTAAAGTCAGTAGGTAGGTTAACTCATACCAGCACAATGCTTGTAGCGAAGAACCTGAATGGTGATTCTGCAGATGTTTTTTTCTTCATAATTCATCAGTTCACAGAATGCATCCATTGCCTTTATTATTAAATACAAACCGGGACAAAAACTCTCAAAAATCACCTTAAATGATTATGTGTAACCAGATTTGAAAACCTCCTCCCATATGTCTTCAAGACAAAAAAATATATACTCTGAAATTATTTTTTCATCTTCTGTCACACTTGTGGATATGCCAACCTCTCTTAAAAGATGTGGTGATTTCAACGCAGGATCTAACCTTCTCTTTATTTCTTCTTTCACCAAACCTTTGTTTTCATATTCTTGTAATGATGAAACAAAAGATGTAATTTTGGGTATCATCTTTGAGGTTGTTGTCGGTGTTACGAAATTTTCACTTGGAGACAAACCGGTGTCAACTTTTAATTCTTGGTTTTTCTCTTCAAGTTTACTAACTGTAAAACAAAAAGGACAAGTCATAGTATCATTTTGCTAATTCTTTATACATGATTTCTTCGATTTGTGTTTTACCTCATATATCTTCAATAGTTGCATCAGTATTCATTTGATCAACATCATCTTTGTTTTCACATCCTTTTTGTTCACTAATAATTGCACTACGCGCCTGAGCATTTGTATGAACATGCACCGTATCATCTCCTAGTGATGTAACTGCAGAAATTGTAAAACAATGTATATAAGCGTTTAATAAGCGTTTATACATGAAAATGTAGACAACATTTGATACCTTCAGGTTCTTTAGTAATTTCACTAAACACTAGAGCATTTGCAACAATATGTTCTTTTGATCCAATTTGTGTATCCTTCATTAAAAATATAAAAATATTAAAATGAGCGTTTGATGAGCGTTCAATGTGTATGAAAAGAAATTTAACTATAATTATATACCTTCCTTAGCCCACTTAAGTATTGTAGTAACAACAACATCAAGTTTATTATTCCCTTCAACTTCTGTTACTATAATTTCATCATCATTAGTTGCACCGGATTCTTTGTTTACTTCAGCTGCATTACCAACGACAGCCACCTCTGTTGTATATAATTTTAAATAATAATACGAGTGTTTGTTGAGCTTTTAAGCAGTATAAAAAGAAGTTTTATATACCTTCATGAGCCCCCTCAACCCCTGTAGTAACAACTTTATCTTCAACTACTGCATCACCAACCACTGTTATCATCAACAGTTGCACAAGATTCTTTCTTTTCTTCAGCTAGGTTATAAATTGCAGGCACCTATGTGATTAAAAATTTAAATATGAGTGTTGTTGAGCGTTTTTAGTGTAAGTATAGCTATAATAGTACCAATACCTTCTTCACCAATCACAACATCTGAACCAACCACTGCATTACCAATGGCAACATCTGAATGGACTGAATCAATTGCGGCAGCTGTATAAGAAGTGGGAACTTTCAACGATATATATTTTTTTAAGAAGTGCATATGGTTGAAAATTGAAAGAGAATTAGTTTGTTTTCTCACCTAAATTAAAGAGTGAGTTGTTTTTCATAGTCTCACTTTCTTGTGTTTTGGGAACCATATTATTATTGAATATGTTTTCCCATTCACAGCACCTAGCAAAAATATTGTGATTTGATGGATGATTGTCCTTTCGTTCACGGATAAATTCATTGATTTCTGAGCAAAGTTTATCAAATTTCTTTAACTTTTTATCCATTGCCTTATTCCAAGACTGTAAAATAAAAATATAGTTATTAATTAATTTAAGATATTTAATTAGTCATATGTCTCACCTTCTCTTCCTTTGTTTCTTTCGGTGGTAGGTAAGCAGATATCCCAGATAACTGTAGTGGAGTTATATAAAAGTTGTCTAGCTCTTGGGTGTGTATTCCCAATGGAATTTGCAAACTCAAATGTGAATACGTATTAACATCATTATCAAATTCTCCTTCGGCAGTGTGATCAGCATCATTTGTTTCTGTTTCACTTTGCCCATCTGTTTGATTATATATTAATGTTTGTTATAAATGTAGCATTAGATGAAATACATATGAGAGAGATTTATATGAAAATAACAAGTTTCTGACCATGTTTTTGGTTCTCACCATCTGCATCAGCCTGATGCATCGCTTTCTCACGAGCAGCTGCCTCACTCATTACTTTGTTTGCAGATTTCTCTTTATCTGCAGGTTTATTAGCAACTGCAACACCAACTGTACTAGCAGCAACAACAACCTCATGAATCATCTTGTCTACACAGTTTTCATCATCTGCAGTCTCACCAGCAGTTGCAACACCAACTTTACCAGCAGCAGTTCCAACATCAACAACATTAGTTGCAGTCTCATGCATTCCTTTGTTTGCAGTTGTATTGATCGTTGATATTCTTCCAGTCTTCCTTTGTTATCTTCAGGTTTTCAATCACATAGCTACATCGGTCCATATTTGTAATATCTGAGAGTGTCTCGATTGCGGTGATGAATCGTGATAAATCCAATATATGTGTTGAACAACACAAGGAAATTAATCTTAAACAAGTCACCAACTCCTTAATCTTCAGCCAGTTTCTCTCTCACATGTTTTATACTTATTCTTGCAGTCAGGAATTGATTTTTGAACAGATCTGTAGTTGCATCATCCTTCAATCTTGGTCTATTGTTGTCTAAAACTGGTATTTTACCCATTGATATCCCCAACACTTCATGCACTATTTTTGGTGTTATCTTAATAACACGGCTCCCAATGTTCATAACATTAAAACGTTGATCATATTTCATCAACAACCAATGTCCCAACATTGATGGAGTTTGGTCTACTTGTAGTCTTAACGTTGACCCAAAACCCATTGCTTCCAAACAAGCTTTTTGTTCAGAGTTCATTGCACTCACTGCATCAACAATATTAAATGGTGCACATCTCACTCGCAAATTTTTGTTTATAAATTCAACAAAAAGTTTTCTTTGTATCCTCTCAGCTGGTTTCTTTTCTTTAACAACTTTCTTCTTTGGTCGTTGAAAGTTAGATTCAGAGGTGCTTTCTTCTACATATTTCTGCTTTGTTAACAACTTGTTGATTGGAGCTTCAAAATCTGAATCAGAGTTTTCTTCAACATGTTTTGTTGTAACCTTTTTCACTCCGGCATCAACTTTTTTAGTATTCTTATCAACAACATTTCGTTTAACATCATTCTTTTTACCCCTGCCTTCTTACCTTTAACTGAATCACACACAAAACGCTTAAGACTATATTTAGATTAATTGCAGAGACGCAGATGTTACAATCATTATAAAACGCTTAAGACTATATCCAGATTAATTGCATAGATGCAAATGTTACAATCATTACAAAACGCTTTGTAAACGCTTAAGACTATATCCAGATTAATTGCATAGATGCAGATGTTACAATCATTACAAAACGCTTTATAAACGCTTAAGACTATATCCAGAATCCATATTAATTGCATAGATGCAGATGTTACAATCATCATAAAATGCTTTGTAAACGCTTAAGACTATATCCAGATTAAGACAATCACAAAATGATTATACAACGCTTAAGACCAAAATTAAAGCATAATGTCAACAGAAAAATATAGAATGATACAAAGAACCACAAGCGCTTACAAAATCAACGGTTATATTTTTACAATAATTAAAACCTAAAACGATTACAAAAATCATAAAAAACACCTGATTTCTTAGTAATCTGAGGTCTATCTTGGTTTCCTTTTGATCTTCGTTCCTTGCGAGAAGTAGATGATTTAGGGTTCTTCGATTTCTCCATCTTCGTTCAGCGTATATTACTTCTGATTACGCTTGAATGTAGTGTGGTTCAGTTGATTTAGCGTAGTTTCCGAGTACGCTTAATCGTCGTCGGGTGCAATTTGATTATTGGGAGTGATTTTAGGGATGTTTAGAGAAATTATTTGACGATCTTATCCCTTTCAGAAGAATTCAGGCGCACGTTTTAAATTTTAGATCTGACGCTTGAAGTTGTCGCGTATCTATCGTATGATAAGTCATTAGCGTACATTAACCGCCCTGTATACACACACACACACACACCTATTCTAATAAAGTAAAATAATTGTAGACACGTCTCTGTTTGTGGTTAGTTCTCACAATTTTTCCCTCCAAAACTAATATATGTTATAAATCAATAATAATTCACTTTCTTTTTACACTTTATTTATATTATATCTATAACATGATTAAATTATTCACTTTTCTTTAAATGCTATTTATATTTATATATACACTTTTATAAAAATAAATATTTACATATTATACTACTATACATTGTTAGAATATATTTCACAACATAGTTGGTGAAATTTAAAAATAAAAAACAAACCGTGTTTGTTAAATATTGAAAAAAATATAATTTTAAATGTTATCACATATTATATTATGTATATTATTGAAGATTGTAAATAAAAAAAACAAAAAAAACTCTAATATCCTTTCAATTTATGAAAAAAAATTTTAATCATTAAATTATAACTATATGTTTAAAAGCTGATCCATTTTTTAAAAATAAATCCATTTAGCTATTGTTTTTTTTTTTGTACATTGTCATATTCATATAAATTTATTAATTATAAATATTTGATTTACATCTATCTGTTTATTTTTTTGGTTAATTTAATAAACTATACATATATGTGTTAAATTGTAAGGATAATATACACCAATCACTTTCTTATATAATAAAGTTTATCATATTTAGTATCTTAGATTTTTTTATCAAGGATTGTTTCGGGTTTTTGATGAACCTAAATTTTAATTTTACATGTTAAAAGTTGGTAAATAGATCGTTTAGTAGAAATTAACTACGTTTTGCTCAAATTTGTTACGAGTAAAAAGGGGTAATATGAATATTTTTTTAAAAAAAATTTAGAATACATATAGATTTATCGTCAATCTTGTTACGTGTTCAAAGTTTTGACTTGAAAATGTAAAACAAATGAAAGTTAAAATTTTAAATGTGATTTGGTTTCGAATTTATTTTTAAAGACATTTTTGGAAATACCAAAAGATTTAGGATTTTGCGTGAGTATTTTTTCCATGAGTATTAAAATTTAAGAAAAAATAACAAACACTTCCGACATGTCACCTCCAGGCCTATCAATGCTTCTAACTATTATCAAATTATAAACATTTGTGTCAGCATTGACTTTTCTTTGAATAGTAATCAAAATGTTGTATGTGAAGCATGCCGTACAAAATTATGCTCAAGTGAAGCAAAACATTAACAAAGTTGAACGGGTTAATGTGTTATTTATTTATTTAGTGTCAATGGAAAAGTCGAGAAGCCCCCCAACTTATCAAAATCTTTTTCATTGTGTAGCTCAAAACTATTATTATAAGAGAATTATCTTTAAAATTGGTTAATAACCAAATTTCTTTCTATTATACATATATGATACTGAGAATTAGTTTTCAATAAATGGAGTATCCTTGTGTTTGTTTTTGCATGTGCATTATTTTTTTATTAAGTTAATTTTTTGGAAAAAATCATTTTGTGTTATAAATATATATGTATAATGATACAAGCATAAATGCAATACATTTTTCTATATACATCATGTATTGCTTTATTTATAACTTAATTAATTAGATCATTCTGTGTGTTACACGGACTCTAAGCTAATATATATATATATATATATATATATATATACCACACACAAAAGAACATAATAATTATATTCTTCAAACCATTGGCCGGCGACAAAAACACATCGCCTCCCACTTGTCGCCATTTTTAACGCCGGGGGGGGGGGGGGTGTTCCTCATTCTTATCGCCAAAACTACCTCATCTTCGCACCCACTACGCATAGCTTTAGTGAGAGAGAACATGAATGGGTGAGAGTATTGAATGAGCTTATTAGTAAAATATTTTTAGTTATAGTCTTGGTTGAAGCATTTACGACAAGTATCATAGCAAGTGTTTTTTAATGATGTAGTTACAATACTTTTAAATCTCCTATATAGATACATTCATTGCCTAGGTTAGATCGCAAGACCTCCCACTAGCCCCACATTGACAACAAGTAAGGGCACTCTCACTCTATCTCCCAAAACTATGTGTGAGAAATTTGCAAATTATAGGGTGGGGTTTTGAGTGTAAATTAAGGGTGAGGAGAGAAAACGTAGTGATTTTTTTTTGTAAATTTGGGGAAACAACAAAGTTTGCCCATATTTATTTTTTTAATATTTGTTGAATTGATTATGAGTAGATGAGAGAAAAATTTGTAATAATAAAAGCATAAAAAATATTATTTAATTAAATATGAGAGAGAAATGTAATAATTTTAGTGTAATTATAGAGATGTGGGTAGGGAATAGGTTGAGAATGCTCTAAGAGTGTTGATAAATGTAACAACTAGAAATTTTCGAAAACTATATCTTTATTAAAACCCGACCATTTCGATGTTCGGGAAATTTTACCGCATTTATCGAGAAAATTAACTATTATTATTTATGATTTAAGTAATTATATATTATAAAATATAGCTTTCTTATCTTGGCATTTTCCACCCAAATTATATGCTTTAACCTCCTTTGTACCCATCCTCAAACATCAGGGGCTAAAAGGAAAATTTTGATATAACCCATATTATCAAACTGGTAACCCATGATACAAACCCGAATCCATATTCATTTCTTGCACCCGATTGTATAATTGGTTAGCTTAGACCATAATATTTTCATTATTATTGTTAATTGATCTCGTAAATATATTGTTATTGTTATATCGGCCTAACCGACGACCCAAACCGAAATCTATTAATCTTGTTGAACACGAAATATGACAAGATAATTCAATTAAATGAAAAGATACGATCCTTAAACCCTAATCGTTCATAGCCCTATAAATAGTTGTATTTGTTTGGCCGTTTACTTGCTCTTCATACTCATTATTGGTCAGCGACTGTTTGAACCAATACACCTATCTTCGTTCATCCTCTGAGGTAATTAATTAGTACAACACGATCGCAATACTGTCAGAAGCAAAAGCCCCATCTTTAATTACAACGACATCAATCGGATTAACCGATTGATGTTGTTAAGGTTATAATCAAATCCTGTCAGGTCTGCGTTTGTTTATATTTGATTGTTCCTGATCAATGTTGCACGTCACTCGTAGCCCAGCTAGTTAAGACCTTTGGTTACGGAATGACAGGTCGCGGGTTCGAACCCCTGCCATCCCGTTTTTCTTATATTTTTGGTAATTTATTCTTTATTTTATTAAGTATAATAATAATAATTATTATTAAATAAATTATTTTATTAAAAACTGACTATAGTACTTGTGTTTCTCGCATCTTTCGTCCGTTTATGTATGTATATGTGTACTTAGATATACATATATGTATATATACGTATATATAATATCACGTAAAATAATATTATTGATTTAATATATATATATATATATACTTTAACAAACTAATAATTTTTAAAGATTTATTTTATTCATATAATAATTTTATATATAATAAAATATTGTATTAATTATGATTTAAAAAGGATTTATAAACTAAATAAAAATTATAACTATCGACTCTCATATCCGATCTAGTTCATTAACTTAGTATCTTCGTATTCTATCTTCCTTATTAGGCTTTATTGTCAACGCGTGATCAATCATCATTACTACTATAAATAAATAACAAATTTGGTGCCGCAAGTGGTCTATTGGGCGACTTGGCGGAACCGTATTGGCCGGTAAATTTGTGAAAGAAATCAACCAAGTTCGTGCAAACTTGCGGCCTTATTTAAAGCCCATGACCGACAACGCTACCGACCCCCCTCCCCCCAATTGTTCGTTGGTCCACCTCAAGTTTTATATTTTTTTCGTTTTTTTAGTTATGGTACCGTAAGATACATAATCATAACCGACCTAATTCGTGTCAAGTTATCGCCTCAATGCACAGGACCTACAACGCTTGAGTTTTACCATTGATCGGGTTTGCCAACCAAATAAACATTGGCTTAAATATTTTGTTTTCATATATGTTAATGTTTTTATATATTAATTTTTGAAGTTTTAACCCTAAATTTTACCAATGGTGTCTATATCTTAACGAACGCAACCGGTACTGACCGAATTCGTGTCGACTCATCGTCGCAACGCTCAGGTTTTACCGACGCCCAGGTTTTCAACACAGGGGTTTTGCCGGCCTCAGCGCAACGCGCTAGGTAGAAAAACTAGTTCTTAATATTCTCTTCTCACATTTGCTCGTCTATTTAGGTGAGTACCACATTCCCCTATTTTACTTATTTTTATCGTTTTGGGGACGTATACGTTTTATATTTATTTACCTACTATTTAATACACAAACTACAACTATTGTCACTCGTGTTTAACAATTTGTACTTTACTTTTTATGTCCTTATTTGCTTTATGTGAACCGCATTCGGAGAAGTCCAGCATAATCTCATAATAGTATAATCATACGACAGTCGTAATAGCCATCGTCCAGTTTATCTGACATCGTGCTTAGCGACAGCTCATTTATTTACTCATTGGTTGAATTGCTTAGCTCATTTGACTTTGTTACGTATTTATTTATCTATTATATATATACACCAAAACTGGTGTGCTACTCACTCAACCTTGTGTTGACAAATCTACTTTATTTTTAACGCATATGCAGGTCATCGTGCGATGTGAAGTTAAGTCATGATTTGAAAGAGAACTTAGGATTCAAGATAGAGAAATAAACAAGACTTTTATATTTTGATATATGTTTGTTTGGTGAATTATTGGATTTTGAATATTTGGTTTTAATTGAATAAACTTAATATATATTAAAATGTCCAATATTGTATGATAGTACCTTGAGAGCTGTGAGCAATCAACTCACGCCCCGGCATTTACGTCGTAGATTGGGGTGTGACAATAAAGAGTCTTCATTGCAACGTTCATGACAAATACCACATGAAGAGTGCCTTCTGGCATAGATGTAGATCCAAATGAGAGAGTTCCCTAAACCAACAGTAGAACGGTTATGTTGAGTAGAGTGGTTATGTCGAGGCCATCGTTTATCTAGATGGTAAATCAAGTTGTGTTCCGACTATTGCTCCTAAGATACGTTATCAACCTACTTTGCATACGTTTATATGTTGTGAGAGTATTGCCTTCTAGTTTATTGATAACAAATGTATTTACTTGAGACAAAAGTTGCTTGATATGTTGTAAACAAGGTTGAAAGCAAAAGATGAAAAATCCAGCCATATGCAACAATCAAGTTTTGGTGTTAATACCTCCTTTCTGTATAAAAACACACACGTATCATTTTCTAGAATCAAAGAGCTCACGATAAAGAGAGAAGATACCGCAGAAAATGATGTTCCGTAATATGGAAAAGCCGTTGGTATAAATCTCTCGTATTCGTTGTGCCTGAAAGGCCGAACTGGAAAGATGATTGCCTGTGAATATGCTGGAACATATGTTCAAGATGCTAAAAACGAAATCAGAAATTAGCTTCTAGATCTTAAACAAGGCGTGAAATAATGTTAACCCGAGAAGAAAGTAATGTCAAGATCAGGTGACGAGTGTGTCGTTGCGTTAACTAACCAATGGGATCTTAATTATGGTGAACCTAGCTAGCTAGAATTGGCAAATGAGTGCCTAGACAACATGAATATGTACTCGGACGAGACCCGACATGGTTTCGTTAAAACGCTGAGCTGGCTGAAGCAATGGGCTTGTTCAAGAAGTTTTGGTCTTGGGACCCGTATACCATGGGATGAGGAGTTTTTAGTTGAATCTTTATCCGATTCCACTATATACATGGCTTACTATACAGTCTGTCTGTCAGTTGTTACATAATGGGGATATGTTTGGTGCATACACATCTACTGTAAAACCCAAATAGCTTATTGATGACGTTTGGGAGTATTTATTTCTTTCCGGCCCGGAGCCTAAATCTTCAGATATTTCAATCACTTTTATTGAAAATATGTGGCAGGAGTTTCAATATTGGTATCCCGTTGACCTTCGTGTTTATGATAAGGATATGATATAGAACTACCTTAGTTTTGTATATACAACCACACCGCAATCTTTCCCAAAAAACACTGGGCTTGTGGGTTTAGGTGTAATGGTCAGATTATGTTGAATTCCGAGAAAATGTCAATGTCAACGGGGAATTTTAGGACTTTGAAACAAGCAATTGAGGAATTAATAACAGATGCCACTAGATTCACTCTTGCGGATTCAACGGGCCGAATGGACGACACAAACTTTGTGTTTGAAACAGCTAACGCTGCAATTTTACGTCTCACTAATAAAATAGTATGGATGGAGAAGGTTCTTGCTGCTGAGTTAGATTTAAGAACGGGCTCACCTTGCACATTTGCTGATCGTGTATATGCTAATGAAATGAACTTTTCTACAAAAATGACAAAGAAAAACTACAGTGATTACATGTTCCATGAGTCTCTTAAAATAGGGTTCTATGATCTACAAGCTGCTAGAGACGAGTATACTGTTTATTGTGGCCCGAATGGAGGCATGATTTGTGATCTTTTGTGGCGGTTTATGGACATTCAAACATGGCTTATTGCTCCTATTTTCCCCCATTATTCTGAGTCTGTTTGTAGGAAACTCTTAAAGAAACAAGGGTTTGTGATCAAAGCTGGATGGCCTGAAGCTGAAAACCCTGATCTCACCCTTCGAAAGGCTAACAGATACTTGCAGGAGTCCATAGCTACTTTCAGGTTTGCTCTAAGTAACTAATTAAATATATGCTCTATTGCATATGGTTTTTTTATGATAATGCTTAAAAAAGAAGGATTTTTGGTTTTCAGGAAGGTTCTTAGAAGCAGAGAGGCAACAAAGGGCTTATATTTGTGAATGAAGATTATGATGGATGTTAAAGAGTGAATTTTAATGTAGATATCGTGCTCTAATAAAAAACAAGTATTTATGATGTTTAAATACCTATAACTAGTACGGGTAAGTAAGGTCGTCTTCACAGGGAATCAGTGGAAAGTGCAAGTAAAGTTCATAATTATTAATTAATTACCTAAGGTGGACAAACGATGTCAAGCGATTTATAAAAGATGATTTAATAAAAACACACGGTTACTTGAAAAAGTTTGTAATAAATAATGAGAAAATAACCAAACTCCAGGGTTCGGGTTTTGCAACAAGTTAAGGAATTGATAAACTTCTTTGGACGGTTTCTTGTTAAAATATGTAAATCAAAAGACTTAACTATTGGCTATGTTGACCGCCAGAACTGAATCCGAACAATTGACACAGCTTAATGAAAATCTAATTGATAATCGATTTTACTTATTGAAACACAAAATCAATAATATGGTTAATGATAAACGGGTCAATGACGAAAGAACTTAATCCTAATTGTTGATGACCACAAATCAATACCGGACAAAAGATTAAGCAATCAATATATAAAAACCGTTTAAGCACAAAAGCAAACACAAAGAATTGATCAACCGAATGATTAACCAAATCCAAATCCAAAGTTAAAGTTTAGAATATCAAAACATAATCATACAACTCAACCCTACACCCGGAGATGGTTATGAAGCCTTTAGCTTTGCATCTTGATCTTCATGCTCTTGATGGTTGTGTGGAGGAATGATTTCATGGATCAATTGGATGATTAAAGTGTGTTATGATGGTGGAATCTCGCCTCCTAAAAGTCCCTCCACTGATAATTATTGAATGGGGTCGACCTTAGGGTTTTAGGGCTTTAAATATAGAAGAAAATCACCAAAATCCCTTTTTTCGTCAGACCAGACCGTAAGCTACGGCCTGGCCACTGTAGCTTACGGTCAGACCGTAAGCTACGGTCTGATCTCTCTGCCTTACGGTCCTGCTAGGCCAAAACTGTTTTCTTCATAAAATCTTCGTTTCAACTCCGTTTTCCTCCCCGTTTGCGGCCACGTCTTCGTATTTCAATTCTCTATCATCTCATAGGTCACCACTTTCATTTCCACTCCATCATGAATGCTCCAAATTAGCTTCTTTAAGCTCTGTTAAGCTCCACACACTTGTAAACATAAAACCTATCAAAGTATTTGTGTTCGATACATATAAACAAGTAAAGCACACAATATAGAACACTTAAATCACATTCTTTTACCCACACATTAAGTTTGAACATCTTACGAGACAATTTCAACAGTCAAAACCATACATTTCTAACAGATGAGGAGATGATAAAAGCATTCCAGCAGAGCGAGTGTTTGAACATTTTACGAGACAAATTCGACAGTCAAAACCGTACATTTTTACCAGACAAGGAGATAGTAGAAGCATTGCAACAGATTAAGCGTTTGAACATGATGTGATGACACTTGGCATTCAAGCATTGAATCTAAAGCTGCCATTTGGTGAAGTTGAGGTCCTTGAAAACAACTTAAAGTTGATTTAGAGACGATAAGACTTGAACATGTTGAAATATTGTCGGCTAATGATTCAGATGCGGTTGCTAAGGCTGACCAACATTTGTTAGAGCTCCACCATCACCGGGATCTCCCACTCTCATCACCCTAGCAGCCATGGATGATATGTGACTATTATTATCTCTAAAGATCAGATGACAAGATCATGAATTAATTGGATTGGGTTGAACTACTACATACACACACAAACATACATACTTTTTTTAAGGTTACCTTGTGTTTTGTTTTCATTTACATATGCCAGTAAAAAAGTTATATCGATATGCAATTGAAAACATGCAAAAGTTCAATGATGTTTCTATCTAGATTAAGCCTAAACATATAGGATCAAGAGAATCACCCAACATTTTTAATGTTTTCAAAGTTTCGTCTAGTTGGATAATCAATGTTTAGCTATTTAAGGTCACAACTTTACGCAGTTAGCTCATTTCATCAAACACCTTACCTTGTAGATATAGCAATGATTCAGGGGCCATAATATTAGTTATCATCTATTTCCATATTCCCCCACTAAATACATTGGTCACATGGTGCACGTCATTTAGATAAAAACTGTAATTGCTGACGGAACATACGGTTTGCCCACTTCTTTTAGATGTAGTAAATAGAATTCATCTTCTATTCATGCAAAACATAATTATTAAAAAAAACAAAAAAGAGCCAAGATTTGACAAATTGCACGTAGTATACAAAAGCTTATTTTTATTTTTAAAAATAGTTAAAAACACATAACATAAAAGCCACATACATCATATATATTTCTACTAGTTATTGCCCCCCCCCCCCCCCCCCCGGTGTTATGGGGTTTATTTACGTCTTTATTTCTCGTTTTGTTATTTTATTCCTTGTAGTGACTTGTTTTATTTCATTTTGATTTTATACAATTAGTTTGTAATGTTCATTATATTTTAATGTTTGAGCTATTTCAAATGTGATGCGTAGTTTTTTTAGATTTTTAACAAACAGACAAACATAAACGAACACGAGCACATCCATTTTTAAATGAACAAACATGAACCTAATGTCTTATGATTGTATCGTTTTTGTCCTTAATCACATGCTTTATCATTCGTTTATTAACATAAACGATTTTGGTGTCACGTAATGAGTTGGAAGTGGTGGCGATCATTCCTAAGGTCTTCCACGAGGTTAAAACTTGGAATAAGCCCCATTCGTGCACTGCACGAAAGCTCCGTGACCACCAACCCCTTAAAACTTGGAATAAGCCAAGTTAAAACACGTTTCAGCACTTAATAAGATTGTTTATCAGCCGCTCAACACATTTCAGCGTGTTAAACAACACGTTTTCAACAACTTAGGCACGTTAAACAGCTCGGTCATGTTGTACACTAGTTTCATCACTAAAAGATGAGATTTTAGCATGTTTACATCAGTTCAACACTTAAACAACGCGTTTAAGTATGTTTAATAGCATATTTAAGTTTGTTTTAGCAAATTCAGCACGTTGGCTTATTATAGAATATATGTTTGTCCAATGTGCTAAAGGAACATAAATGACACACAAATAAATGAACATAAACAAATAAACGTAAACACACAAAATATGGTTGCAAATGTGTGAGGAAACTGAATATAACAACCATTACTTAGTGTACACTTATTTTAAGTTTATCAGTTTTGAAATCGCAATAAGGTGTATATTACCAAGAGCATTTTTTTATATATAGTATTGGGGAAGAATCAATACTAATCGCACGAAAACTACAAACTACAGTATAACAACAATAAGAAAAGAAAACCATTAGATATCATAAGTGTCCTAAAACTCGAAATGTAATACATGGTTCGAACTTGCATACGAAATGTAAAGCAAAAAAACTAAAATTATTCATTTTATATTTGGTCCTTCCAACTCCTAAAATAATATTAATGTGCCTTTAGTGGTGTCTATTAATCCCTTATCATACATCTATGATTTTGTATTACATAAAATGTCAGGCTTTTCTTCGTTTAGGCTCGTTTGTGTTTCCTATTCAACCATCAAACGTTAAAAAACTTCAGAACTCGAATGCTTGCAAACAGCAGCTTATTAACAGCAAATTCAGCAGACTCAATGCAAAAAACAGCACATTTCATCACATTTATCAGTTCATTTCAACAATTTGGTACGTTTCAACACGTTAAACAACTTGTTTCAGCAACTTTCAACAGAAAAATAGTGTATTTCAGCACATTTAAACACGTTTACACACAGTTTATCACATTTATCAGCAAAAACAACAGTTTTGGCGCATTTTCATGTAATATCACGTAAATATCGGGCTAAAAATGTCAAGTTTCTAAAGTTGAGGGACTAATTCTACCAATAACCAAACTTCAGGGACTAAATTGTAAATTCTGATTTCCTGGCCCATCGAGCTACGCGATGGATCAGAAGGGAGCCCCATCGCGTACCACGATGGGGTATCTGACACATGGTGACACGTGTGCCACATGGCACACGGTGGCCACGCCTGCCGCCACGTGTCACCACGTGGCAACACGTCCGCCACGTGTCGCCATGTGTTGACACGTGGCAGCTCTATACACTGACTCAGCAGACCTATATCGCGGTACGCGATAGGTCTGCCAAGTGACCCATCGCGTACCGCGATGGGGTCCAATTTTGAGTCTATAAATAGCAGCCTCCGGCTCTTCCCATTTGCACATCAAATTACACACAGTTACTCTCTCACTACCCTCTCTCTAAACCTCGAAGTTCGTGCCCTCGATCCGTCTCGAAAACCGTGTACAGAAATCTCGTTTTTCGCGCCCGTTACCCCGATTTCCGTGCCACTCCCCGACATCCCGAACAAGAAGGAAGTACTGCCCCGACGAACCGGTTATTTCCTCGAAGTGCGTGCCAAAAGTGTTGGTGTCTCGAAAAGCGTGCCAAGTGAGGAGAAGGAGTTGAAAAGAAAAGAGTATCGATTGAACGGCGTCGAAGTGCTGCCCAAGTGACTAGGTGTTGCCAAGCCAAGCAAGGTAGGCATAATGCCCGACCAAAATAATATTAAAATATTATAAAGGCTTAATGCCTAAGTCGGAATTATACTCGATGAATATAAAAAGAGAAAATAAATAACAAAGAAAAGAAAGAAAAGAAAATAAATATATATAAGTATATATATATATATAAGTATATAATTATTCTTTGTTATGGAATATATTATTTAAGTATTATGAATATGCTTAAATAATAAAAGAAATATGTTTCTTAAAGAATAAGAAACGTCGGGTTTTTAAATATAAACTAAAGGTTTATAAAGAATACTTTATAACTAAAGGTTTTAAAGTAAAAGAAATAATGAACTAAAGGTTCATCGAGATGATAAGACTAAAGGTCTTAAGCCGGATCGTGTATCCGACTAATGAATGTTATAATCGTACTATAGGTGTGAGATAGCGAAGGAAAGACATACGTACGGTGTTGGAAGCCGATCCCATTGAAATGTGAATACGCCCCACTTTTACAAACTTGTTTTCAAACAAACAAACGTGTTATGTGTAAAACTTTACATGAGGCTACGTGTCTCTAAAAACATTATAAATAAGAGTATAAGCCAGCCCTCAGGCTATGGTATACGTTTGTCTGGATCCTTACATATGTGGAATGCGGTGGGCACATCGCACCACGCTTGGTCACGACCTCCAGCCACAATGGGCCGGACCTAAGTTACGTCCGAGTGAGGAATGGTCATGTGTATATTTATGGTACCTAAGTTATGTCATAAACGTTGTGGTGTTTCGCTGAGGTGACCTAGTGCAGAGACTCGAATTTATGATGATTGATTTAACTTGATTATTCCTAAGCCAAGATGGGCCGAGACTTACGTTGTCTCGAGGGGTGATTAATTAAAGAAAATATTTTTAGCGTCAGAATATTCACCAGCATTCGTTGCTGACATATTTTATTAACATTTTGCAGGTAATCAGGAATAGAGCTTAAAAAGACGAAGAAGCTCAAGAATCCAATGGCTCGGATAATTTTGTGTAAATATAAAACATGGTGGTTTTGTAAAACTTATAAAACTAAACGAGACTTTCGTCTCGTCTTTTGTTATGTAAATATTTATAAATATGATCCTTATGTTTTTATAAAGACTTCCGCATTAACCCGCTACTCTGTTTTAATTACAAATATGGTACCAACTATGGTTCACACGCCTAGGCCTAGAATGGGGGTGTGACAGGTTGGTATCAGAGCCATCGATCTTAGCGAATTGGGTATCATAAAACAATACCCAAGCTTCGATCCAAGCGTAGGAAATAATTATTTGTTTATTTGAATAGGGATAAGATTGGTTGGTAACCCTTTCTTTCCCTCTCCTCAATCTTAACTACCTATCAAGATGTCTTACGAGAAGTTAATGGAATATTATGATAAGGAGGTAAGAAGAGCAAGGAAATATTACAAATTCCCACAAGGCATCATGAGCAAGGATTACTTTGAATCATTCTTCAACGAAGAACATAAACAAAAATCCAATCCAAGTCCAATTTACCATCTAGATAACACACCACATGAAGTGTACCAACCCCCTCGACATTCAAATTATCACCAACAAGTTTACAAATGTACCAACCATCCGAAATACCGACATATCATCCTACTGAGATTCCCACTTATCATCCATCCGGAGGTCCAACACATTTACCACCAAATCCTTATCCTTCGTATGCTTTCCTCTCCAATATACCGATCAAGGAGGAACCCAAGTCTCCTTCATTCGACTGGATGCAATGCCACTCTGATCAACGAAGGTGGCATACCGGCACTTCAACTATGGATACTGCTAATTCTCGTTTTAACAAGAAAGGACCCTCTCACAAACCCAAGATGAGAGTAACGATGCCTTATGAGAAGATACACATGCCGACAATGACCGAAGAAGAACTAGAAGAGGAACCAGAAGAAGAACCAGAAGAGGAATTAGAAGAGGAACCGGAAGAGGAAACCAACCCCGAGGAAGAATATCCGGACAATCCAAATGAAGTAACCACACCGAAGGAAGAACAACACTCCACTCCAAGCTATGGCTCTGTGGATCCATATATGAAATTTCTCCACGAACTCAAGGGAAAGGCGTCATCAAGTTTCCCACCATACCAAGGCGAAATTCCATCCATCGAAGAACAGGCCAATGAAATTCATGAACAGAATGAAGCAGCCGATGCATTATTCAATTATCCCTCTGATGAGACTGCAACTCCATACCCTGATCCCAAGAACCACTACGACATTGTGATGATGGGTTACCGCGACCCACCTCCAAGATACGGGTATCCGACTGACATGCCTCAGTCCCAGGAGGAGCATTTGGACCGAGCCTTGCATGAAACTGACGACCTTAGGAAAAAAATTGCCGTGGAGGAGAAGAAAAAGAAGAAGATAGGAGACAAGCTTCTTCGCAAGTGCAACAAACTAACGAAAGTGGTGAAGAAATTTATGAAAGACTAAGTAGATGAAGATGGTGTGTTCAAGAAAATGAAGTTTACGTGTGTAAAATAGTTGTATATTATGTGTAATATACGATGTAATAAGGATAGGAGTTTGTTGTAAACTAATATACATATCGTTTATGATATGTATATAAATGTGAAATAAATAAATTTGTATATTTAAGAAAAGAAGTATGTTAAAATTTTAGATAAAAGAATAAAGGATAAAGAATATCTAGACAAAGTGACAATCGAGAGGTTTCCCGAAAGGAAGCCGAGAGACGCGAAGTGAAAGGGAAAGGTCCTGAAAAAGAACGAGAGGAACCAATTCCCGATAAGTACATGAATCAAATACAACAAATGATCAGAAAAGCTGTTCAGGAAGAATCTGAAAATAGATCACGATCTAGGCAAACAAAACATACTCAATCTGAAAATCCTTCCCGTAAATCTGTTTCTAAACCCCGTACTCGACCTTCACGTGAGGAAGAGAGTGTGCATAAATCAAACGCTGATGTAGGGGTTCGTAAAGAATTTAAGAAACTCAAGATAGGAGGATGTTCATTTAAAGACTTTAAGTATTACGGACCGAAATAATTTCACGGTGACAAGGGAGCCATCAATAGCGTAAGGTGGCTTGAAGAGATGGAGACTATTGTTATCACCAGCAAGTGTACGGAGGAGGAGAAGATTCAATACTCCGCCCTAATGTTCAAAGGCGAAGCACTAGAATGGTGGAACACGCTGATGATGAGTAGAGGAAGGGAAGTTATGTATAGTTTGACTTGGAACGAGTTAAAAGAGTTGTTATTGTCAAAGTTCTGTCCGATGCACGAGACGGACCAGATCCAAACCAAGTTCTTGGCTCACAAGGTTGTTGGAACAAACCTTCGTGAGTACAATACGAAATTTCACGAATACTGTCGATTGGTTCCCCAGCTGGTTACCCCTGAGTCCAGCAAAGTGACACGTTACATTTGGGGACTGCCACGAGAGATTCGTGACATGGTGAGATCGCACTTGCCACAAACCGCCGACTCTGCGATGGAGTTGGTTGGATACTTTATGGGCGGAATGATCTGCAACAAAGAAGAAGATAGGAAGGTTGTACCAGCACATGACTCGAAGAAAGGTGGAGATACCCGCTTCAAGGGTAAAGGAATTGATCAACGAAGGTCTAATTCCAATCTTGGCGTCCCTCAATGCAAAATTTGCAAAAAGTATCATAGAGTTAGATACCCGGCCACGCCGCGGCCGATTGCTGGAAAAAGAAGATGATCTGCTACAACTGTAAGGAGATAGGGCATCTTAGCTTCGAGTGCCCTATGAATAAGCCCGCGACAGGTGGTGCGGGTGGTAGCGGTCAGAAGAATGAGCCCAAGAATGGCAATGCAAGAGTCTTCGTTCTTGATACGAAGAAGGCGGCCGAGACACCGGAAACTATCACCGGTACGTTTCTCGTTAATAACACTTATGCTAGAGTCTTATTTGATTCAGGTGCCAACTTAAGTTTTATAGATTATAAGTTTTGTAGTCTATTAAACGAACCTTTGATCAAACTTAATAAAACTCTAAGCGTCGAGACCGCTAATGGCGAAACCATCAAAATCACCGAAGCCTTAGAAAATGGAATAATCTTATTAGCCGGTTATGTTTTGCCTATACAATTGCTACAAATGACTCTTGCTGGTTTTGATGTTGTATTGGGTATGGATTGGTTATCCGACAATCATGCTCGTATCCTTTGCAATAGCAAGACCGTTGAACTTCGGGCCCCTGATAAACGTACTATACGACTTGAAGGGGATAAAGATGCTGGCCAAGTTACCCTAATCTCCATGATAAGGGCTAACAAATGTTTGAATCAAGGATGCTTAGCATTCATGGCCTACGTCACCGAAGAATCAAAACCCAAAGAAATCAAAAATGTTCCTGTTGTTTCTGATTATGCCGATGTCTTTCCCGACGAACTTCCCGGCATTCCTCCCGATCGCGAAGTAGAGTTTAGAATCGATCTTATTCCTGGTACTGCCCCGATCGCTAAAGCTCCTTACTGCCTCGCGCCAACTGAGATGAAAGAACTGAAGAAACAATTGGACGAACTCCTCAAAAAAAGCCTTTATCCGACCAAGTTCATCACCGTGGGGAGCGCCGATACTATTCGTCAAGAAGAAAGATGGATCAATGCGTATGTGTATCAACTACCGAGCCCTCAACAAAGTCACAATCAAGAATCGTTATCAACTCCTGCGTATCGATGATTTGTCGATGATTTGTTCGATCAACTCCAAGGTGCTAGCTTCTTTTCTAAAATTGATCTTCGTTCCGGCTATCACCAACTTAAGGTTCAATCCAAAGACATTCCGAAAACCACCTTCCGAACAAGGTATGGCCATTATGAGTTCACTGTTATGCCATTCGGACTTACTAATGCGCCAGCCGCGTTCATGGATATGATGAACCGAATCTGTAAGCCTTACTTGGATAAGTTTGTTATCGTCTTCATTGACGACATACTTATTTACTCTAAGTCTAAGGATGATCATGACATTCACCTTCGAACCTTACTTGAAATCCTTAGAACCGAGAAATTGTACGCCAAGTTCTCGAAATGCGAGTTCTGGTTACACGAGGTGCAATTTCTTGGTCACGTCATCAATGTTAATGGTATTCAAGTGGACCCCGCTAAGATTGAAGCTATCTCTAAGTGGGAGGTCCCAAAGTCGCCAACCGAAATTCGAAGTTTCTTGGGATTGGCCGGCTCTTATCGAAGGTTTATTGAAAACTTCTCTCGAATCGCTGTTCCCTTAACTTCTTTAACTCGCAAAAACGTCAAGTATGAATGGGGAACAAAGCAACAAGAGGCATTCAATGTACCGAAACAAAAGCTTACCCAAGCTCCTATATTGGCTTTGCCAGAAGGTACCGAAGACTTCGTTGTTTTTAGTGATGCGTCCCATTCTGGTTTAGGATGCGTACTAATGCAACGCAAGAAAGTTATCGCCTACGCCTCTCGTCAACTCAAGGTGCATGAAAAGAATTACACAACTCATGATATAGAGTTAGGCGCCATAATCTTTGCACTTAAGATATGGAGGCACTATCTCTATGGAGTAAGATTTATCGTGTATACCGATCATAAAAGCTTGAAACATATCTTCGATCAAAAAGAACTAAATATCCGCCAACGACGCTGGATGGAAACTCTAAACGACTATGACTGCAAAATTGTCTACCGCGAAGGTAAGGCCAACGTTGTGGCTGATGCCTTGAGTCGTAAAGAGCACGAAAAGCCAAAACGAGTCCGAGCGTTAAGGCTAGAACTTCAAATCGATCTTATTGATCAAATCAAACCCGCTCAAACTCAAGCAATTAATGGAAATAAAATCTCCGATGAAAAATGTAACGGCACCATTGACTCGCTTGTCAAAGGTGATGATGGTATCCTTATAATGGGAAATCGAATTTGGGTACCGATCGTCGGAGACTTGCGTGAAAATAATTTGAACGAAGCCCATAAATCTAAATACATGATGCACCCCGGTAGTGACAAAATGTATCAAAATCTTAAATCGAACTACTGGTGAAATGGGATGAAAAAGGACATCGCTTCGCATGTTGCGAAATGTCTAACTTGTTTAAAAGTCAAGGTTGAACATCAAAAGCCTTCGGGATTGCTTCAGCAACCCGAACTTCCTGTATGGAAGTGGGAGTTGATAACCATGGATTTTATAGCCAAACTCCCAAAGACGACTCAACAACATAAAGCGATATGGGTAATTGTGGATTGTTTAACAAAGTCCGCACATTTCATACCTATCAATGAGTCGTACTCAATGGATAGATTAGCGCGTATTTATGTGAACAACATTGTTTCTTTGCATGGAGTACCGCTATTTATAATTTCAGATCGAGACAGCCGTTTCACGTCGCACTTTTGGAAAAGCTTCCAACAAGCTCTCGGCACAAAGCTAAACCTTAGCACTGCCTATCATTCACAAACCGATGGGCAAAGCGAAAGGACAATCCAAACGTTGGAAGATATGTTTCGCGCTTGTGTGATAGACTTGTGTGGAAGTTGGGACGACCACTTACCCCTAATGGAATTTTCGTATAACAATAGCTATCACTCGAGCATTCAAACCGCACCATTCGAGGCGTTATATGGTCGAAAATGTAGAACGCCCGTGTGCTGGTCTGAAACTGGAGATAATCAATTGTCTTGACCCGAAATAGTCCAAGAAACCACTGACAAAGTTTTTCAAATCCGCGAAAGACTTAAGATGGCATGTGATCGCCAAAAGAGTTACGCCGATGTTCGTCGTAAGCCGTTAGAGTTTAATGTCGGTGACAAAGTTCTTTTGAAAGTCTCGCCATGGAAAGGCGTAGTCCGCTTTGGCAAGAAAGGCAAGCTAAGTCCTCGATTCGTTGGACCCTTCGAGGTACTCGAACGAATTGGTACCATCGCATACCGTTTGCGACTACCCGAGGAAATGCAAGGGATACACGATGTATTCCACGTCTCGAATCTACGGAAATATCTAGCCGATAAATCTCTTTCAATGCCCTTAAAAGACGTAGAAATCAACGAAAACTTAAAATTTGTAGAACGTCCCATCCAAATCGAAGATTCAAAATTAATGAAACTTAAAAGACGAACATTAAAAATCGTGAAGGTAAGATGGGATTCCCGAAGAGGACTTGAGTACACATGGGAACTTGAGTCTGAAATGAAAAAAGAAATACCCCCACTTGTTCTTATAAGTAATCTCGAGTACGAGATTTATTTCAAGGTGGGGAGGATGTAACATCACGTAAATATCGGGCTAAAAATGTCAAGTTTCTAAAGTTGAGGGACCAATTCTACCAATAACCAAACTTCAGGGACTAACTTGTAAATTCTGATTTCCTGACCCATCGCGCTACGCGATGGATCAAAATGGAGCCCCATTGCGTACCGCGATGGGGTATCTGACACATGGTGACACGTGTGCCACGTGGCACACGGTGGCAACGCCTGCCGCCACGTGTCACCACGTGGCAACACGTCCGCCTCGTGTCGCCACGTGGCTCGGCGCCTGCCACGTGTTGACACGTGGCAGGTCTATACACTGACTCAGCAGACCTATATCGCGGTACGCGATAAGTCTACCAAGTGACCCATCGCGCACCGCGATGGGGTCCAATTTTGAGTCTATAAATAGCAGCCTCCGGCTCTTCCCATTTGCACATCAAATTACACACAGTTACTCTCTCACTACTCTCTCTCTAAACCTCGAAGTTCGTGCCCTCGATCCGTCTCGAAAACCGTGTACCAAAATCTCGTTTTCCGTGCCCGTTACCTCGATTTCCTTGCCACTCTCCGACATCCCGAACAAGAAGGAAGTACTGCCCCGACGACCCGGTTATTTCCTCGAAGTGCGTGCCAAAATTGTTGGTGTCTCGAAAAGCGTGCCAAGTGAGGAGAAGGAGTTGAAAAGAAAAGAGTATCGATTGAAATTTTCTTGCCTGTTTCGAAGCTGTAGTTAGCAGTTTAGTTTAAAATTTTATAATAACCAGTTCAATCAGCCCGTTGAAATTTTCTGAAAAATCATCTTCCTTCTATTTATAGAAAGGACACAATCTAAATTTTGCCCATCATATTCCAAAAGCATAAAAACTAAATAAATAGATTTAGGTTAACTATTATTAATCATTTAACACCAATATAGATCTCACTAATTGACATTTAACCAACCTAACACTTAATTATTTATAATAGATATTAACATGTTATAAGATTAATCAATTAACACCCAAATTGAAGAACCTAATCAAATCATGAAGAAGATTAAACAAAACGTGTAAAAAAAGCCCCAATTGAGAGGATCTGAATACATGCATGCAAATCAATTGCAGATGTTAATTAATCGAATGCATTCAATTAACATACAATTGTTGGAGGAACACAAAAGAAGTTTCGATGGTAACTCCAAACAATCTCCATTAAACTTCAAATACTGAATCCTCTGTTCTTTTGAATCAACTGCTCTATGCTCTTAACTATGGCGGTTAGGGTTTTAATTATTCGACAGTAGTGACGAAGGATGGAGATGGTTGATATGATCTGAAGCAAAGCATAGGAGAGAATATGTGGAGAAAGAGGCTGCATGGAGAGAGAGAGAGAGAGAGAGAGAGAGAGAGAGAAGATGTAGATGAGAGGTTTTGACCCGATTTTTAACACGTTTTTCTATTTTTAGTACCGAGACCCGTGGATAGTACCCATGACCCGCAAATTTTAAAGGGGAATGAATGAGAAACCAGTATCCGTGATGATGCAATCTGATGGCACGATAGAAGGGGGCAACGTGAGGGCATTAAATGTAGACAACTATATATATATATATATATATATATAGGCAGGGGCGGACCTATTATGGTGTTAAGGGGGGGCGGCCGTCCACCTTAAAATTTTATCTTCTTTAACTGGAAATTTTGACACTACCCCCATCATTGTACCTACTATAGGATCTATGTGAAAAGAGAAGAAAAACTTGTGAATTTTAGAGTTTTTTCTAGTAATATTTACAGCAAAGCTCTATAAGAGCATATGAACAAGAAAGAGAAAGACATAGTTGGCTGACATTGCTTTTATTAACTTTTCATTTAATTAATAATAGTTGTACTTTACTAGTTTAGTATGCTATTCTTTTCTTTCATACGCTAAAGATTTAAAAAGTATCATATGGTTTTTATAGTTTGCGTTTTACACCCACTAGAATTGTAACATTTAAAACTTATTATTATTGACTTTTGATTTTACATGTTTACAGTATGTTAATTTAATTCAAAATCCATAGTTTGATTTTAGTTTATATCTTACTTAATTTAATATAATTCTTATAGTTTATATAATTAGATGTTATAAATTTCCAATTCATTTTCATTATGTCATATGACAAAAATTTCTTGAAAAAGCTATAACCAATCACTAGCTATAAGTTACTTCAACTATTTTCATTGATAAATTAAGCTCAATAATTAAACCATTTACACAAATATATATTTAATCTACGTTTGTATTTATTAATTAATAGCTTATTGAATAATTTATTTGTTATATTATAATGAACGGTTGAGTATAAACTTGTAGAAAGTAATGTATTGATATTATATTGTTGTTATTTATATGTAATGATAACTGATATGGTTTTATTATGTACTTGTAATTTAATTTAGTATTATTACTTTTATTATGTTACCCGCTCTGTCTTGACTCGACCTGACCTGAGATTTGCTTACCATTTAATGAAACAATCGACTATTAAAAATTTCCGTCCCCCATTAAAAAAATTTCTAGGTCTGTCATTGTATATAGGTACTATTGGATTAGGAGCCTTGTGTAATTTTAATGTCTTTTAAGTTTTAATTTGTGTTTTTTATTTTTATTTATTTCTAGCTCCTTCCTCTTTAAATCCGCCACTACCGGGAATATATGACTAATATTGATTGAATTAGCATTTTAAATATATACATTAGACCACTTGATTTAACATCTTTTCAAGCACATAATATTTCATTACAAATATATTTCAAAGTCGGCCTTGTTTTTCTTTCCCTCTATGTCCACGAATTTATAAATATAATTCATGATTAAAGTTGTTTGTTAGAAATAACATCTTGATTAACTTTCATTTAACTAATGTTGAGTGATGATAGGTAAGTTTGACCTAAAATGTGTTTTTTTGGGAAATATACTACTTTAAATTTCATTAACTAATGAAAACTAACCAAAAGTACTATGAGAATCAACTGATCAATGAAGATTTTGAAACAAATATCTTATGCTTTGACCCTAAGGGAATGTGATTAAAGTTAGCTTTGAAACGTAACGTGTTTCCAAATCAAAGTATTACAAGTACAATCTATGCCTTCATTTTTTAGGGCTCCCAAAATTTGTAATTTCTTCTTACATATATCGTCTAATCCATGTTTTTGTTGGAAAGTAAAATTGTCCAACATGTTATTGTTGGTAAAAAAATGTCCAGCCTGAATCCAATATTCTACCCAGTGACGAACCTAGAAAAAGAATTTCACAGGGATCGAAAGAGAGTTAGTGTCAAAATTTTACAGACGTCGATCGGGATTTTAACATATATATATCTTTAAAAAAATTCCGCAAGGGTCGACCAACATCTATACCTTTGGTGTAGGTCCGTTACCGATTTTACCAACAAATACTAATCCTATTTTAGCAATCTACTTTTTAGTCTCAATTACAAAAGTTTCCAAATCTACAATTGTTTATACATATAGTAGAAACTCGATAAATTAATACTCGATTATTTAATAAACTCTCTAAGATAATATTTTTTGCCGGTCCCGACTCGGGGATAGGGTGCTAAATTAATAATTCGCTAAAGTTATAAGATAATACATTTTTGATAATTTCTTTAGACCTCATATAAAATATAAACTAATAATTCCTTATATATAGCATATTACATGAATGATTTATGAAGGTTTCTTGAAAAATGACTCAATTGTCTTTTGTTTTTTGTTGAAATCAATTTCCCCTTGAATCTCGTCTCTAATTTTCCTTAGCATGGTAAGAACTTCTGGTGTTGTTTTCTCATAGCTCAACAAGAAATTGTTCATTTGATATACATGCATTGTATACAATAATTAAGTGGGAGCTTGAAAGGTGTTTGTAAACTAAGTATTCTACTATAAATTAATAAAATATGAATTAATATATAAATTAATAATTATTAATTTATCGATTAATTAATAAATTTTGGTGGTCCTAAGTGTATTATTTTATAGAATTTCTACTGTATTATACATGAAAAAAGGCCCGAGCCTTTGTTTCGCCTTAGGCCCCGCCCCAACATGGTTGAGCAGCCCCTTAGTACAACTGAATGTGATTACACATATATAAAATTATAGAAGTGTTTTTAATTAGAGTATGTTAACGGGATGAAATAGAAACCTAAGATTAGTATTTGAACTCAAGTGTCCAATTAAAAATAAAATAACTACTAACTTTTAACTTTTTGATCGTCATGAAAACTTTTATCAGGTCAACAATGAAAAAGTTACAAATTGACATCAAAATAACGACAAAAAGTAAATACAATTATTAGGAGCCGCGTTAACACGCCCGAACCAAACATGGAAAAAAAGAAGCAGGTTTGTGTGTCAACCTGGCCTGATTGACACCCCTAACAATAATCCTTAAATGCATATGTTCTTAGTAGGGATGAGATTGGTAACATAACGGCATTGGTATCAAAAAAATACCGATACCGAATCTTAACAATATTGGGTACCGAATAGTGTATTTACGGTACCATCATCGATATTTCGGTATGGTAACCGCTTTAACACTGCTTTAGTTTTTCTTTTTTTCTAATCTTCATTGATCTTGATACCAGTATTGGTATCAGTACGGCTGTCATGAAATGTACTAAAATACTTGAAAAGGTATTGCAATTTGCAAGGTATCACTGATTAACTTTTGTTTTTCTAATTGGACATATCCTTAAAAGAAAATAGTGGTAAAATGCAATTGAATAAGTACAAGAAAAGCTTTAACTTTGACATCAGGCATATTGCTAGCCAAAATCCTCAACTAGCACTTCCTACAAATAAGCATGAAAATTAGATCTTTCAAAGGGAAATCAGATGGACTCACGATAAAATGGAGTCATCTATTACCATAGAGTAAGAAAACTAGAATTTGTTTCCATTTGACGGCATTTTCCTCTTCAATGAGCCGGCCTTTTTTTAATGTTTCAGCCGGAAGCATATCTCTCATTCATAAATATATCATTATGCTTAATTTTTTATTGTTTTTTCTAAGTAGTGGATTAGTGCTTAGTACGTGATGTATTTTACGTCGACATCTTTCAATTTATTTAGTAGTGGATTAGGCAGCCGTGTTCCCGAAGCGGGTACCACAGCCGATCTCAACTCACCAAATACGCCCCTCAGACCTTAACGGGGTTAGTTTTAACGGCGATTTGACATTAAGTATAAGAATCTTATACCCGTGTAAAAACAAACCAAGAGCCAGCATAAAACTTGAAAAAATAATTAAAAAAAGAGAGGGAAAAAAGATTTCCGTTATTAATATAAAATCCCTAATTGCAGGAAATCGATAGCCACCTTCCGATCATTTATCTCATCTCCCAGTCCGTCCGTTGTGAAATTGCAGGTCCGAATAATAATAATAATAATTAAGAATAATATATGTGATGATGTACATATAGTTTTGTAATCGTTGTTAATAGATACGATTCCAACCCAACTCAACCCATGCCCTGCGATTGTTATTACTATCCATTTGTTTGTTTGTTCATCATACATGCATACCTCTGTTTGTATTTCTATTTGTATTTGTATGTATATTGTGTGTGTGTATTTGATAACATGGGATGCTCAGTTTGAAGAATCTGTTTGTTTGTGTTAAAAGATATAGATAGATTTATATATACACATATATGATATATATCATCATCATATCATGTTGTGAGTGGGCGGGTGGTTTAATGCTTATTTCGTATGAATTAACATACATACATACATACATACATACATACATACATAATCTTTGATTTGTTTGTTGAACATACCTACATACATATATGTGTGTTATTGATAAAATGTAGTCTGTAATCGCTAATTGTAATGCTTATTTCTTATGAACTAGCCTGAATTTTTTAATATTAATAGAATGGCTTGCTGATTCTGATTCATCTCTCTGCTTTGTTTTGCACCAGTAGGAAATCCAACCTAAAATGGCTACTCAAGACCTGCCTCTGCCCATCGATGATGATGATGGTATGCTCTCAGCTTTCTTGATTTACAGGGATCATATGATGAATGCATGCTATTTCACCAAACGATATAATAATTATAATAATTTTCTTTACCAGCAGCAGCAGCAAGGTTTGTGGATGGAGGAAATAAGCTGCGGGATCTTAGAAGCAGGAGGAAAGCATTAAACGACATGCCCGGACTACCAAAGAAACAGAAGAAGAACAAGAAGGTGAAGGCGCCTCCATCTAATTCTCAGCCAGAGGATGAGATAAAGAAGGCTCCATCTAATTCTCAGCAGGAGCATGAGTTAAAGGCGGCTCCATCTAATTCTCAGCAGGAGCATGATGGTATCACTCTACAAGAAATTATTGAAATGCATCGCCTCGAGTACTTACATGAGCAGAGCCTGCTTAAACAACCCCCTCCTTTTCTCTCTAAGTTGACCAGGACTCTGAAGATGTTCGAGCTATGAAGATGTTCGCCTCGAGTACTCACCACCAAAGGTTGCTGAGCCAGAGCCATTACCTTCTATGAAGATGTTCGAGCTATGCCCTTTTTCGCCAATGAGCTCTGAGCCAGATTCGCCTCGTGATCCCCCAAATACGTACTGGATCCCGTCACCGTCACCACCGAAAGCAGGTTTGATTCTTATAATCTTATAGTTACTACTTAACAATATTATATAAAATTACTAATCATAGTTATATGCAAAAGTAGATATTTTACAAACAAACAAACTACTTTAATTGAATATTCTATTATAAAAATGACAAGTATTGTTTCTTACTTATGCACGCACCCGTCTTCTAAATCGCAGGCTGAGGAAACCTCTGATGCTGTGGATGGCAATAGTAAGTCCTTTCAACCGCTTCTATTGAAGCTGCTGGCGGCAACAACAGTCTAAAACGGGCCAGGGTTTGGGTTGGATTCTAGCATCCCATGCTTTTCTAATCTCTTAAATAAATATGACTACAAAACTATTAAATGTTTTAAGCTTTTCAAACGAGTTTAACCATCTCAACCATTTTGACTGTTTTTGTTAAATCTTTAACATCATTAACCCATTGGACCCGTTACAAATTAACATAGCCTACATTGACCCATTTGTATAAACGGGTCAGCATGTAGTTTACATAATCTTGCTCTATTTTCTTTTCTCACAAAAGTTCAAATGTATTTATGAAGAACCCTCATGTTGTCAAGTCTTTATATAATAATACTTTAGGATGCCTTTTTACAGCCATCCACTGAATGAATTGAAGGCATTGGACTGTTGAGGAGACAAAAGGACTCTTGCCACCACCTTTTAATAAATATGTTAAAGGACTAAGTTTATGTGCTTGATGTTGGTATTGGTGATGTAATAGGCTCGGTTTTTGTAGCAACTTAATACTTGATTAGTATTGTCTTTGTCTTTTGTATGATGACCCTGATTATTTTAGTTAAGATTCATACTGCATGTAGCCCTTTCTGGAGGTTCAAGAAAGACGAGGTGATGGCACTTGCATTCAAACATTGGATCTAAAGCTGTCATTCAAACATTGGATCTAAATGGGCTTACTTGATTATGATTTGAGTTGTGTAAAATTTTTTTGTATAAAAATAAGCTTAAAATTGTCTCGGATAAAATTAGAATTCACAACCTTTTGTTTATATGTCATACTCATTTACCACTAAACTAAGCTAGTGGTTATATAATTGTGTTGAAATATTGCATTCAAACATTGGATCTAAATGGGCTTACTTGATTATGATTTGAGTTGTGTAAAAAAATTTTGTATAAAAATAAGCTTAAAATTGTCTCAGATAAAATTAGAATTCACAACCTTTTGTTTATATGTCATACCCATTTACCACTAAACCAAGTTAGTGGTTATATAATTGTGTTGAAATATTGATAATACATATTTTTTTTATAAAAATACATATAATTATTTTTAAAAAAAAAATATTTCGGGCCTAGAGGGGTGTCGGGCCTGTGGCCGTCGACTACCCCGCCATGCCTTAAAGACGGCCCTGACATCAAGCAATTTACTACCAATTCGGTCTTGACTCGGGTGATTATTAGAGATTGGTGAGGGCGCGAGCACACCAAATTGGGGATTACCCGCCGGAGTCGCAAATCTGATGGAACCGGAAATGAGAGTATTAGTAGGTGCCCACAATAGATTGTACATATCCACACCATAATCAGGAGGTGAACCTGATCCTTTTAGAATGTCACGTAACTCAAATTTTGAGGAATTAATAACCTCATCTAAATGCTCATCAGAACTATTAATTTCCAAAACACCACTATCATCATGATTTGTACCCATTATCTTTTCATTTGCTTTGATATCAAACTCTGTAGAAGTTATTGGAGATGTACCGTCAACATATATTATTGTAGCTGAATCAGAAATCAGAGGTCCAGCTTTGTCTAAGCGACCGACCAGAAATTGATGTTCCTTACCATACCATCGTTCTTCAATTATCTCCTCCAATTTAGCGATTACACATTGAAGCGATGAATCAGAAGACGAAGCTAGATGATCTGAAGTCGATCTGGAATTAAACCTCAAATCCTGATGGTGCATCCAATTGAAACGAACTTCTGGAATCTTCTAGAATCAAACCGATCATCATGCAGCACTTTAAGAGAATTCTTTATCGCTATAACATCATATTGCAATTGTTTAATATGATGTTCATGAGCATCCAATCGAGAATTCTGATCCTGAGCATCAAATTGTGAGGTTTGATTCACCATGATTGAATCGGAATTTGGAGGAACACCAGTTGTTGAAATCGGATCTAGAAATTGAATCGATTGATAGCAGAAATCAGAAATTGAATCGATAATGAATCGATTGCAGATGGTATATGAGATAGATTGATTGGCGATTGAATCTGAGATCGATTGAAATCCGATATAAATTGATATCAGAAATTGAAATTGAAGATAGATCTGAAATAGAGATGTAATCGATTGAAACCCTAGATAAATCTGATTGAATTGGTGAATTAAGTGAAATGATAGATCTAGTTGAATTGGTGATCGAGCGGAGAGGTGGTAGAGTAGAAGTAGCAGGTCGGACCAATGATAAGGTTGGATATGTTATAGATTGAATTTAGAGAAGATAATAAGGATAAAAAGGAAGAACGATTATATTATTGAAAACGTAAAGGTTATAAGTTCCGGGCCTAGCCCTATCTCACCGCATAAGCAGGAGCCATGGCAATGCCATCTTAAACATAAACATACTCCACTCTCCCTATTGGCTATTGATACCTATTTATAGAATATAAGTTGCACTTAACCCCTTCTTAAAATAGACAAATAACATTTAGACTAGAAACTATAACATGATTCCTATCATAGGACTTGAGCTATGATATTGACACTATTATTATATTTAGTGTCTTTGAGCTATGATACAAATTATGTCGCGTTCCGGCATGTTCCACTGTAGGTTTGGGTGTGACACACACACACACACACATATATATATATAGGATTGGATTCATGTGAGAACTATTTTGAAATTGAAAACTTTGAGAACTATTTTGGATTGCAAAAACCCAAAAATAAAAAAATCGTCAAACAAAAAAAATTTAAAAATAATAAAAGTAAAAAAAACCCAAAACTCTTTACTAGTTCTCTAGTTCTTCTTTAAAATGAGTTATCTCTAGATCTCACCCCTATATATATATATATATATATATATATATATATATATATATATATATATATATATATATATATATATATATATATTTCGTATGAGTTAACATACATACCTTAGCCCTATGATTGGTGTCTTTGATTTGTTTGTTATGAACATACCTACATACATATGTGTGTGTGTTATTGATAACATGGAGTTTTTAATTGCCAATTGTAATTTGTAATGTTGTTGTTAAATGCTTATTTCTTATGAACTACCCTGAGTTTTTTTTAAATATTAATAGAATGGCTTGTTGATTATGATTCATCTTTCTAACATGAATAGTCTGCTTTGTTTGTTTATGTGAAGTCTTTTGTTTATTTCGTTTAAGTTTGGTTTGTTAAGGACCATTATGGCCTTTCTGTTTTGTTTTGGGAGACTTTTGTTAATTGTGATTCGATTATAAACGTAAATGCCGTCAAGGTCTGGACATCCAGAAAATTCAGCTTTCCTTCTCATCTCTTAGCTTTCTTATTCTCTGCCTTATCAAGGGTATCTGGGCCGTTTTGATCTCCGTTCGGAATTACTATCTTTATCATGATGAACACTCGTAACCAAGAAGTTGACAACACCCTCAAGAATCCTTACAAGTCAATCACAGAGATCCAAGCATCGTTATCGTCACAAGCAAAATAACAAGAAGAAATCTTGAAGACGCTTCAAGATGAATCGAGTCAGAGTAGCGGTGACGGGTTAAGCTCAGGTTCGTCATTTTCTCTCGAAGGTACAGAATCAAGGGGTAACAAGTCCTTACGGGTGGGAAAGGTCGAATTCCCCAAGTTATTTAGGTGAAGACGTGAAGGGTTGGGTTGATCGTTGCGAACACTTTTTCGGGATGGATGAGACTCATAAAGAGGTTAAACTTAGGTGTACTGTTGTTCACTTGGAATGGGATGCTCTCCAATGGCACATGGATTTCATGCGCATACGTGGTTCTATTGTGTCTAAAGTTATATGGGAAGATTATGTGAGATCTATTCCAACTCGTTTTTCTAACGTTATGTTTGAGGATCCCTTGGAAGAGATAGCTTCCCTTAAACAAACGGGTTCACTTCATGAAGTCAACACTGCTTTTGATTCATTATTGAATAAGGTCACACTTAGTGAAACACAAGCTGTGAGACTCTATCTTAAGGATTTAAGTAAGACATTAGGGGACAGTTAAGATGTTTAAACCGCAAACATTGTACGAGGCATATTGGTTGGCTAAGACTCAACCACTAAATAATGAGAATTTGGATGAAAAACTTAACAAAGGGAAGTGGGATGTGGGGAACACAAGGGGCGGTACTAGTTCAAAGATTACTCCACCAACCAATGCTACCAAACTACCAATTTTACAATCACCCAACCGAACAACTACTACGAATACTAAACCCACAGTGGGTGCACGTCGCCTTACGAGTAGAGAGTTAGAACAAAAACGAGCAAAAGGGGAGTGTTTTTGGTGCATGGAAAAATTCATTTCTAGTTAAATGCCCTTGGAACCGAAATCAAGTGTACATCATTGAGGTGGAGGATGAGGATGAACCGGTTGTGGAAGAAACAATACTAGAAGATGAAGAGGAGGAGCACCAGATTTCGATTCATGCGTTAACTGGTGTTTTGGACAAAATCAGCTAAGGATCAAGTATCCAAATCTGTTATGTGAGGTAAGGTGCTAACTTGATAGTAACAAGTGTATAAGCGTGATATCGGTGAACACAAAGGTTTGATCACGAGGGAAAAACCCTTAATCACGATAATCTTACTACGGTCAAAACTTAACAAGGTAATCTTTGGAAGAATTGCTTCGGTCAAGGATTAACGAGGTAATCGTTGGTCGAATCTCTTCGGTCGAGGATCAACAAGGTAACCTTTGGTCGGCTAGTACGTGATTATCGTAATCTCCGGCACAAAAAACCCCCGGACGGTGAAAATTATCACCGTCTAGTATATTGATAATAAAAGGTAGTTACAACGTTTGTGGAGTTGATGATCGAAAATACAAGGTAAACTAGTGAGTAGAGAAAATGTTTGCTTCTGCTCTAATGTGTGTGTGATAGTACATGTGTTTCCTAACTGATCATCATCTCAATATAAATCAAAGATAATAACTCAATGTAGTTATTAATAATAAATACCATTAACCATTTTTCCTAAAAATCCGCCTTTATCTTGAATATACTTGTAACAGCCACTTTGACCACGTGCTCCATCACTCAGGCTACGAAATAGGTGGTAGACCAGGTCTTCTAGCCGTTACATCTGTTATATATAATGTTATACACAGGAAACAATCGTTAGTAAATAATAAGTACTGAGGATCATTGATCCCTAGGGATCTGACTAAGGATCACTGATCCAGAAACTTATGCCAGGATAACGTATCCACAGTGTCAAATTTCTGTGCACTAACAATTGCCCCCAAAATGGCGGTTGTGATAAGATCAAAGCTGTCATTTTGCCTTTGAATTCAAACTTCCTGCAAAAACATATGAGATTTGACAAGCTGGATATAATTGTCATATTTTAATGGAGTTTCCTTGGGAACTTCCCTTCCGGCTGTATATCCTTCTCCCGTAAGGTCTGGTTAGACCTAAGTTACCATAAGTATTGATCCTTTTGCAATCCTTATAAAACTGAATTTAAGGATTTTGAATCCATAAGTATTGATCCTCTGGTGATCCTCAGCATCTAATTTATGATACCTGATGCAAATAACTTATGATATTATCTGGGATTAGACCCAATAAACTGGGGACAGGCCCAACAAATATTCTGGGGACAAGCCCGTGCAACTGGGGACAAGCCCGTGTAATCTGGGGACAAGCCCGTGTAACTGGGGACAAGCCCAACAAACTGGGGACAAGCCCAAACTGGGGACTGGCCCAAAGATACGGATGTTAACTGGGGTCTCGCCCGAATCGGGATTTAGCCCAAACGTGAGATAACGTGAAAAAGTTATAAACCGGAGGTATGGTACGTCTACCATAATTCGTAGGATCCTCCATATAGCCGGAGACAACGAAATTGTCAGCCACTAAGCGTGTACTGGTCCCGCTGCCCCGAACTATATGTTGGATAGCGTGCGCAACTGGCGATCATGAGAAAGGTGAAAACCTTTAAACCTTAGGGAATATGACCATCGGGGGTCATATCCAAACGTGGGCTAGGCCAAGGGAAATAGTAAAGTACCTTAAATGCAAAGGAGAGGTGGCCAACCTCTTGAACATCAAATGAATCATTACAATCCTGCATGGTTACTCAAAACTTGGAAAAGATAAAGTGTTAAGAATATATTATCCTTAAATTAATAATAATTCAAAAGGAATAACATATCAGAAAGATGTTACCAATTTAAGAGTCCTAGATCCTTTTTTCCGGATAATGTATCCTCTCAGGAAAAAATATTTCTTGAGGTGAATGACATTCCATGCTCTTGGTAACCTGTTGCCTTCCATTGTGAGCAAATGATATGCCCCCTTTCCTGCTTCCGACTCAATTTTATAAGGTCCTTCCCATTTGGGCGCTAGCTTCCCATCAGCCGGATTTGTTGTGTTTTGGAAGGCTTTCCTCAATACTAGATCTCCTTCTTGAAATCTTCTGATTCTGATATTTTTGTTATATGTCCCAGCTACCCTTTGTTGATAAGCTGCCATTCTGATTTTTGCTAGATCTCTGAGTTCTTCTACAGTATCCAAGTCTTCAAGAAGGATTTCTTCATTGGCTTCAGGATCACGGATGCTAGTTCTCGCAGTAGGAACCACCATTTCTGTGTGAATTACTGCTTCTGATCCAAACACCACAGAGAAGGGTGTCTGGCCTATCGCATTTTTGGGTGTAGTTCTATCTGCCCAGAGAACATAAGGAAGTTCTTCAGCCCATTTTCCCTTCTTGGATCCTAGCTTGTTCTTTAGATTGTTGATGATGATCTTGTTGCTAGACTCTGCTTGACCATTGTCTTGAGGATGAACCGGAGTCGAAGTAATCATTTTGATGCCCCAACTGTCACAAAAGTTAGTGGTTCTCTTCCCGATAAACTGGGAACCATTGTCACAAACAATTTCAGCGGGAATACCAAATCTAGTTATAATATATCGTTTAATAAAAGATATTACTTCCCTTTCTCGGACTTGTACAAATGCTTCTGCCTTAATCCATTTGGAGAAGTAGTCAGTCATAGCAAGCATAAAGACTTTTCCACCTGGTGCTTTTGGCAGTTTGCCTACAATATCCATACCCCATTTCATGAAAGGCCATGAAGAGGATATAGGATATAGAGGCTCCGCTGGTTGATGAAGGATGTTCGCGTGTCTTTGGCAAGCATCACACTTCTTTGAATACTCCACTGCATCCTTCTTCATTGTTGGCCAGAAGTATCCAGTTCTGAGTATCCTGGAAAATAACGTTCTTCCACCTGTGTGATTGCCGCAATCTCCTTCGTGAAAATCCTTAAGTACTTCTTGGATCTCAGGATCCTCGATGCATCTCAGATATAGACCTGCATGAGATTTTCTATATACCATATTATCTAATAAAATATATTGGGATACCTTGAGCTTGAAGGACTTGGGATTTTCTATGGCTGGAATTTCTCCAGTCTGAATATTGTTCTTAATATAGTTCTTGATAGGATGGATCCATGATCCTTTGTTATTTGAGGATAAAGGATCCCATATTTCTTTATCTTTTGTTATCTCCCCAACTTCTTGTTCTCCTATTGCTGGCGCGAGAATGTGGATTATTGGGATTTTCAAATCCTCAGGAATCTTCAGAGATGAGGCTAAGTTTGCTAAGGCATCTGCCCCAGCGTTTTCTTCCCTCGGTACCTATGTAATACTAAATATTTCGAAGGATTTTGATAATTCCTTCACAACATCTAAATATTTCATTGGTTTCTCACCTTTAACAGCATACGAGCTGTTAAAGTGGTTAGTTATCAATAAAGAATCTACATAAACTTGAAGATACCTGATCCTCATGCTTTTGGCCAATTGCAAACCTGCGATTAAAGCCTCGTACTCTGCTTCATTGTTTGTTGCTTGGAACTCACAAACTATGGACTGGGGTAGGATCCCTAATCCTGTTCCTCTCACGTTGGATGCTCCATCTGTGAAGAGTATCCAAGGATCTTTGGTCTTTTCCAGTTGTTGGACTTCCAAGTCAGCTTCTTTTTGTAGATCACTAGTAAAATCAGCCACAAAGTCCGCTAGTGCTTGAGACTTGATTGCTGTTCTTGGCTCGTATTGGATATCATATGCACTTAACTTTACAGCCCACTTAGCCATTCTACCTGATAACTCTGGTTTTCTAAGAACATTCTTTACAGGATAGTTAGTTCTCAAAATAATAGGGTGAGTTTCAAAATAATGTCTCAGTTTAGTAGAAGCCATAATAAGTGCAAGAATTTGCTTTTCTAAATGAGAATACCTGGACTCCGCATCTAAAAGACTTTTACTTACATAGTATATAGGATGTTGTTCACCTTCATGATCTTTTACCAAGACTGCACTCACTGCACTTCCTGACACAGCAAGATATAGATACAAGGATTCTCCATCCACAGGCTTCATCAGAGCTGCAGCCGAGGATAAGTAATCCTTCAGGGCTGTAAGCGCAGCTTCATGTTTTTTAGTCCACTCAAACTTCTTGTTTTTTCTAAGGATATCATAGAAGTATTTGCACTTCTCAGAGGATCTTGAGATGAACCTATTCAAGGCTGCTATTCTTCCGGTGAGTCTCTGGACGTCTTTGGCATTCGCAGGAGACTTGAGATTGACAATGGATTCGATCTGCTATGGGCTTGCTTCAATTCCTCTTTTTGTGACCATATATCCCAGAAACTTTCCGGCCTTAACACCAAAGTGGAATTTGGACGGATTTAGTTTCATGTTATAATGGCCAAGGATATTGAATGCTTCCTCAAGGTCTCTAAGGTGATCCTCTGCCTTCTTCGACTTCACCACCATATCATCTATGTATACCTCCATAGTCTTGCCCAATTGGTCCTTGAACATCATGTTGACTAGTCTTTGGTACGTCGCTCCTGCATTTCTTAGTCCGAACGGCATAGCAGTATAACAATATATGCCGGTTGGAGTCATGAACGCTGTATCCTCTTGATCAGATGGTTCCATCTGAATTTGTTGGAATCCAGAGTAAGCATCCATAAAGGTGAGCATTTCATGTCCGACCGTTGCATCCACCATGACATCTATATGTGGTAAGGGGAAAGGATCCTTGGGGCATGCCTTGTTTAAATCCGTGAAATCGACACACACCCTCCACTTTCCATTCTTTTTTGAAACAACAACCACATTAGCCATCCATCAAGGATATTGAACCTTTCTGATCATACCGGCCTTAAGAAGTTTTTCAACTTCTTCTTGTATGATCTTGTTCCTTTCAGGAGCGAATTTCCTTCGCTTCTGATGGACGGGTTTTACAAATAAATCCAAGCCGAGCTTATGAGTGATTACCTCTTTTGAAATACCTGTCATGTCGGAGTGCTTGAAGGAAAAAGTAGATCTTCTTCGCCCTAAGAAGGATATTATATCCTTCTGGGGATACTGGATCCTAGGAACACTTTTATCTCTAGATCTTTAGGGTCCAATGATACTTCTTTGAGGTCTTTCTCCAGAGCTTCCAGCACGTTCCTAGGATGTTGCTGTAGTTGCTATGCTATAGTTTGCTTGGCTGCTGGTTTCATCGATGACGAATAATAGTTCCTAGCCTCCGCTTGGTCACCCACTATCTTCACAACTCCCCAAGGAGTAGGTAGCTTGATGCATTGGTGATAAGTTGAAGCTACGACCTTCATTCCATGGAGCCAAGGCCTACCTAAAATAACATTGCAACAGGAAAGGTTATCTATAACACAAAATTTTTTGTATGAATTTAACTCTTCGATATAAACTGGGAGGTTGATGTCCCCCAATGTCTTCTTGGTTTCGCCACTGAAACCGACTAGAACCGATGTTCTAGGGATGATTTCTGAATCTGGGATGTTCATCTTTTTGAGGACGTCATGCTGGATAATGTTGACTGAGCTGCCCCCGTCCACCAGGATCCTGCGTACATAATGGTTAGAGATAAATAAAGTAATAATCAAACTGTCATGATGAGGATCCTGAATGTTCAGCTTATCTTCTTGATCGAAGAAGATTCTCTTGTCTGTTGTTAATGTGGTTGACACTATTGGATGATCTCCGTTATCCATCTTGATCTCCTTGGCGAATCTTTTTGCTGTGGAGAAAGAAGTTCCACATATGTCTGAACCTCCCGAGATGAAATTAACTGCTGGCACATCTGGCTTGTTTTGTTGAGGATCCTGGATCCTTAAATTGAAAAAGACTCTCTGATCAGTCACCCGAGTAGTGGGGATGAGTGGTCTTCTCTCATTATCCAGCTCGAATTCCTCTTTGGGGCTTTCCTCTATGGCGCAAGAGTCTCTAAATAATTCATAGTCTCTGGAGACAAAGTTGATCACATGGGCATCTGACGGCGGTGGTGTTGCTTTCTGTGGAAGATCTTCAGGATCCTGGGTCTTGGATTTCTTTCTTCCCAAGAGTTCTTTAATGTGACCCTTGCTCAGGAGGTACCCAATTTCTTTCCTTAAGCCGATACACTCGTCTGTCGCGTGGCCAAAATCTTCGTGGAAGGCGCACCACTTAGACTTGTCCTTGAAGCCGACAACCCTCTCATTCTTTCTGGGCCACCTTGCTTTTTCTCCCAGATCCTTCATGGTACAAATCAAGCCATGAGTATCTATAGAGACACAATAGTCGGAGATGCAAGGATAGTCTTCATCGTCATCTCCTTCTTCAACTGCCCGTACGTTCTGATTGTTGAACTTGGCGTATGGCTTCGAATTGTTGTTCCTATTCCAGGATCCTTTATTCTTCTCAGGAGTTTCTTGTTTCGTTTGTCCCCCGAGACGATCTTGGATATTTTTATCTTCTTCCAAGCGGATGTACCTTAATGCCCTGCTTCTGACTTAATCTAATGTCCTGCACGGATTCATCACTAAATCATCATAAAAAGGGGAGCTCTTTTGAATTCCCATCTTGAATGCTTCAACAGCAGTAGTCATATCAAGGTTTGGGATTTCTAGAGCTTCCTTGCCGAACCTGGTAACGAAATCCCTAAGGGATTCATCACTAGGCTGGATAACACGATATAAATCACTGGTTAACCTCTCAAATTTCCGACTACAGGAAAATTGAGTGTTAAACAAATTAACCAAATGAGAGAAAGATGTAACCGAGAAAGGGGGGAGGCTTAGCAGCCATTTTAGTGCAGCTCCCGTCAGTGTGGCTCCAAATTCTTTACAAAGGCAAGCCTCTTTGAGTCTTTCAGGAATAGGATTAATCTCCATCATTTCCCTATATTGGGCAACATGTTCCTCAGGATCGGTGCTCCCATCATATGTCTTCATGTTGGGAGTTTGGAACTGCTTCGGAATTTCAGCATCACATATGGGCGGAGCGAATCTGGATAACTTGTGACTTCCCTCCGGTATCTCAGGAATTGGACGTATCACCCCTAGGACACTGGATAACATATCCTTTAGCTTCTGTAACTCCCTGGCCATGGCCTGGTTGATGCCTGAATCCTGCATGGGAACATGGTTAGTATCTAAAGATATAGGATCGTACCAGTTACCTCTCTGCTGGGTGGATTTTGGTATTCCAGACGAGTATCTGGGAAAAGAGGAGTCAGCAATCGGAGTAGGTCCTCCAGAAGCAATGGTCTACATGGGGATTATATCCCCATCATGGACTTCGGAAGATCGTAGGTGATGGACTCCTGAGGATATTTGATTCTGAAATAAGGACCCTTGAGGTTGAGAATTATAGGACCCTTGAAAATATAACCCAGAGGACCCTGGTGGAATGACCGACGACCCCTGCTGAAATGGCGAGGATCCTTGAGCGTATTGACCCACGGACCCTTGTTGAAGGATATGTGATCTTGGCTGAAAGGTTGAGGATCCTTGAGCCTGCTGACCCATGGACCCTTGATGCAGGATAGAGGATCCTGGCTAAAACACTGAGGATCCTTGAACCTGTTGACCCATGGACCCCGGTTGCAGGATAGAGGATCCTGGCTGAAACAGTGAAGATCCCTGCGAAGGCTGAGCCATGGATCCTGGACTGGTGAAATCCAGCATCCTGGGTACCAAGGGAGTGAGATCTTCTGTTGGCCTCTTATTCTTCCTGAGATCTTCTATCTCATGAAGGATCCTTTGGTTGGTCTTGTTCTGCTGCTCCATATATGCTTTAACCTGCGAAAACATAGATGAAACATCACTGTCAGAATTAACCACCGGGGCAGCAGCAACGTTTTCGAGCTCTGGAAGACTGGTAGTTGCATCCTGCTTCCAACAGCAGCAGTTCGTTGTGCTCCCGTGATTGGCGGAGGCATCGGTGGAAAAGTCCTTAATGAGAGAGAAACCGACGATGGCATGGTTGATGACGCAGAGGTTGATTGAGAGGCCATTGCGAGTGTTTAGGGTATGGAAAAATGAAGGTTGATGAGAATAATATAGATTATAGCACAAATTGCCCAAGGTGGGCGCCAAATTGTTTTGGACAAAAATCAGCTAAGGATCAAGTATCCAAATCTGTTATGTGAGGTAAGGTGCTAACTTGATAGTAAGAAGTGTATAAGCGTGATATCGGTGAAAACAAAGGTTTGATCACGAGGGAAAAAACCCTTAATCACGATAATCTTACTACGGTCAAAACTTAACAAGGTAATCTTTGGACGAATTGCTTCGGTGAAGGATTAACGAGGTAATCGTTGGTCGAATCTCTTCGGTCGAGGATCAACAAGGTAACCTTTGGTCGGCTAGTACGTGATTATCGTAATCTCCGGCACAAAAAACCCCCGGACGGTGAAAATTATCACCGTCTAGTATATTGATAATAAAAGGTAGTTACAACGTTTGTGGAGTTGATGATCGAAAATACAAGGTAAACTAGTGAGTAGAGAAAATGTTTGCTTCTGCTCTAATGTGTGTGTGATAGTACATGTGTTTCCTAACTGATCATCATCTCAATATAAATCAAAGATAATAACTCAATGTAGTTATTAATAATAAATACCATTAACCATTTTTCCTAAAAATCCGCCTTTATCTTGAATATACTTGTAACAGCCACTTTGACCACGTGCTCCATCACTCAGGCTACGAAATAGGTGGTAGACCAGGTCTTCTAGCCGTTACATCTGTTATATATAATGTTATACACAGGAAACAATCGTTAGTAAAGAATAAGTACTGAGGATCCTTGATCCTGACGGGATCTGACTAAGGATCACTAATCCAGAAACTTATGCCAGGATAACGTATCCACAGTGTCAAATTTCTGTGCACTAACAACTGGTATTCCCTCCTACTCAACTTTGCGGATTCAAGGTTCGATGGGTACTCGCCAACTTCACATATTTATTAACTTGGGATCGACTAATACTTTATGGTCATTAAATTGGCAAAAAGGTTACAATGCGAGGTAAGGGACATGCCTCCTATTAATGTTGGTGTAACGAATGGGAAGAAGAGTACTTGCAATCAAATTTGCTCTGACTTCCAGTGGACCATGCTAGGTCATTAGTTCACAACATAAGTTTTACTCATAGCTTTGGAGAATTATTACATGATACTAGGTGTATAGTGGCTTCTCCCATTAAGGATGACCATGCAATTTGTGGTTGATGGCAAAAAATATGAATTAAAGGGACTCCAAAATAATAAATTTATGGTGTGTTCGGTAGAAAAAATGGAGGGATTGATGAAAAAACATTCTAAGGATGGAGCAATTCAATTATTTAGCTCTAAATCGCCAATGGGGGGGTCCGAAGTTACCTACCAATCCAAGGTTTTATGCGACTAGACCCATTCGCACGAGAACCTGCCTTGGAGAGAGTCGACCCAAGTTTTCTACGAGGTATTTCAGACGCCGAAAGGGTTGCCACCCAGTCGGCCTTTTGATCATCGTATTGTCCTTAAGGACCGAACGGAGCTGATTAGCCAACGACCTGACCGGTACCCGTCAGTTCAGAAAGATGTGATAGAGAAGACCACATAATATAATGATAAATATATATATTTCTCTTGTATATTTTATGTAATATTTTATTAGTTTTTGTTTGTTTTTAGTTAAGATTTGTATACTACTAAAATAATTGTGTTTTGTAGGTTCCAGAAGTTAATCGTAGTTGAAAAGGGCGAAAAACGACTCAAAACAAGCCTAAACGAGAAGCCATAACGCATCAGGAAATGAACCGGAAGGAGAACTGATCGGACCAGCCGGTTAGACCTGCCCTCATATTGAGCACGCCGCGCCGCGCAACGAGTTTCCTACTTCTCGTCGTGTGGCGTGGCAGACCAGTTTTCTAGAAAGGTTTCAATTTTGGTTAGGTTTTGGGCTCTGTTTCACTATATAAATACCTTTAACCTTATCCTGAATAATACCCTACAGCAACCAGACGAATTTGGAGATTATTTAAGCTATTATTCGAGATTCTTGGCGGGTATGAAGGAAAGAGAGCATTCGGTGAAGAGCTATACATTCAAGAGTGAAGATTACGGGTTTTACCACATTTGATTTTCCGTTCTTCATTACTTTCACCATGTTTTCTTATTTTATTATTTTGTTTGATTTTGATTACATGATGCTAGGCTAAACTTATTAAACTACCTAGATCACGATGAACCTTTTTAGTTGAATTTTGATTGGGATTCTTTTCGTTATGAATTTTATGTTTTAAGTAAATTGTTGAGTTTGAATTAGTTGATGCATATGATTACTTGGTTTTATTTGCTTAGATTTATTGTTTCACATCACCCTTGTTGATTGTTTCATAGGGGTCTTGTTAGATCATTTACTATGTGTTTTTGACTAGTTTGTGATTGAATTCGAATAGATAATTGAAACCATAAAACTAATCAAATAAAAAAAATTGAGTTGCTAACCTAGAAAGCTGTAAGGTGATAGGTTATTGATAGATCTTTGTTGATTAGGATTGCTAGATTAAGTTCTACGTAAGGAGTCCGTCTATGTTTGAATTTTCAACTTAGTCTATTAAGTCAATTAAGTTTGCTTAGCTACCTTTAATTTTCGCGCTGTAAGGTAGGATTTCACTATAAAGGTACTTAAACATAAATAATTAAATAAATGTAAGGGAGTTTAATATATAAAACTGGTGTGTCTTAAAACTTGTTAGAAATTCATAGGTGTCTTCTTGAGAAGGGTCAGGGGTGCTGTTCGGGTTTTTTTTCAAGGGTTTATCTTACGATTCTAGTTTCATAACTTATTTTTCCTAATTAATTGATAGCCATACCTTCGGGGATTCTAACCTAGGTGGTTACATTATCATCTGAATTAATCCAAAGTAACTTGCTTGTTTTTTTGTCTTTTAATTAATTAGAGTTTTAAGTAATCATTAGATTTTAATATTATTTAATTAATTAGAGTTAAGTCTAGTTTAATATTCATTAGTTAAACAACCCCCCTTAAATAATATTAATAAATAGTCGTGTCATTAAGTCGAGTCTAATTAGCTAGTTGCATAATTTAAAGACTCTCATGGGTTGGATATCCGGACTTACTTAGCTATACTAGAGTCGATCGGTTCATTTGCCGATCAATAGTTTAGTCAAGTTATAAAGAGTCTAGAGTATTACTTAGTGTCTAGTTTAGCGTCATTTTAGTTGATAACTATTTGACTACTTTTAGCACATCACCACACGAGAATTATTGGATTTGGGGGTTATACATAATAGTCAAAGCTCATTTGCAGCCCCGGTTGTGTTAGTTAAGAAAAATGTAAGGCCCCGAACCCGGTAGCCCTACTTTAGCGTCGGATTTACTCATAAATACAGTTCTTACAAATCAGAGTTAATTAAAACTTTCGCGGAATATAAAAACTTTCATAAAACATTACAACAATCCAAAACTTGCCTTAATTAAACATTCTTGTCTTTCAAAATAAACGTCAATTACATTAAAACATCTTGAGTATTCAGATGCCAGTCTCCTATTCGCCCACCATGTGCCCGCTCAAGCTAGCTGTCTCATTCCACTCACCTGCGTGCATACAAAAAGTCTGAGTGAGTTCTAGTTAATCGGACGCCATACAATACATACACATACATGCATATCCGAAGATACATATCCATACTTATTCCGTTACCCTACTACCATACATACATACATATCTACAATCACTAACCTCAGTCTACCAAGAGTACGTTCATAGTCCGCCGTCTATACCTGTACCCAAGATCGTGAACACGTAAAAGGTCCGCAGTCCTTACCTCTGTTCACCAGTTATGGTACGTGCAAGGTCCGTAGTCCTTCCCTGTACCATCCTATATTGACAACACGTACAAGGTCCTCAGTCCTTCCCTATGTTGCAACCTAACCCATAGCACGTGCGAAGTCCGCAGTCCTCCCCTATGCTAACACAAATATAGCACGTATAAGGTCCACAGTCCTTTCCTGTGCTGACGCCTATCTACATTACGTATAAGGTCCGCAGTCCTTATCTACGTTGGCGTCTATCTCCTATAACACGTATAAGGCCCACCGTCCCTATCTACGTTTACATCTATCATATACATCACGTATAAGGCCCGCAGTCCTTAACTACGCCATCACCTGCCAAGTCTATGTCCAACAGAAGTTAGAGGGTTTCGCCATCCTAACTTACTATGTCGAACGTAGGACTCACATACCATTAGTGTACCTGTACACACATACTTCACAGATACAATAATTACATTATAGCATAAGAACACTCTAGGCGTTCTTTACATCATTCATTTAACAACCATACCCCTTATCGATACGTGCAATATCCGAAGATCGTTCACGCCCCGACAAGTGTTCATTTGTAATGTTCATGCATCTTCCATATATAATATCCGTACCTTTATTTATAACCTGACGGTACGCGCAATATCCGAAGATCGTTCGCGTACCGACAAGCAATCATTCATACCTATCACATATATCACATATGTCATACACTTATCACTTAGGATAAATGTATTAATAACACATCGAGTATGCACACAGCCCCGAAAACATAACAAGGAATGGGGCTAGAAACTCACCTGAACTGGTTACTTCTTCGGCTACTGATTATTCCTTCTCGAGCTGTGCGCGTCTAACTGTTTAATAATTGAATATCAAATACTACTCTAGCCATCCTCATTACTACTTAATTAGTCTTACGTGTCTAAGACGATTTTACTTCATTGAATCATTACCCGGTTAGTTAATCGTTACTCGTTAATCCTTTAAGGGCATCTTTCATAAATTATCAAAGTCCAAGGGCTACTATGTAATTATCTCATTCCTTTCTAAGTCCAGGGACCATTCTGTCTTTATATTAAACTCCTAGTTCTTTACTTTGCCCTTAACGAATTGGGTAAAGAATCATCCTCTGATTCGCTAAGCTCCCATAACGAACTAGCTAACGAATCACCCTCTGATTCGCTAAGCTCCCATAACGAACTAGCTAACGAATCACCCTCTGATTCGCTAAGCTCCCATAACGAACTAGCTAACGAATCACCCTCTGATTCGTTAAGCTCCCATAACGAACTAGCTAACGAATCACCCTCTAGTTCTCTAAGTTTCCTTAGCGAACTAGCTAAAGAATCACCCTCTAGTTCTCTAAGTTTCCTTAGCGAACTAGCTAACGAATCACCCTCTAGTTCTCTAAGTTTCCTTAGCAAACTAGGGTTAGGTCAGGGAACATTCTTTGACACCTTTATCTTTTCCGGCGCCGTCATCGCCGGAAAACCGCGTTTTCGCCGGAAAAACGAGATCTCGCTCGTTCTTCCACCGTTTTCATCGTTTTTCGTCCCGTTTGATCCAGATTTGAGCTAGGGTGATCCCTAAACTCATCTTAGGTCCGGTTTATACCCGATTCTACCCAGATCTTGTGATTTAAACGGTTTAACGGTGTTGGCTCGTCGTTACGCGACTATAACTAACGTTTTAGGCTCGTATAATATTAAACTATCTTTACCTCGGGTCGGAAATTGATTATCCTTCTTCTTCCTCTTGATTTCGGCTAGAGAGAGAGTAGGATGAGAGATAGCTAGGTGTGTGTTTTGGTGGTGTATGGATTATGTGTGAAATGAATGAAAAATGGGTATTAAGGTTTATATAATTATGGATCATGGGCTTAAGCCCATGGCCTCTTCCTTCCTTCCCAAGTCCGTAACCCATATCCATTACCCAACACTAGCCCGACCCATAATAGCTTCTACTCTATTAATTATTTTCCGACTAACCCGAGTAAACTTTCCCACTGATATTAATTTATTTAATTATAATATTCTTTGAAATTTTCGGGATGTTACAAGTCTCCCCCCCTTAAAGAGGTTTCGTCCCCGAAACCTAACTTATTCCTCGTGAAAGGAACACTTCTTATATTCGCACACTTTATTGATTCGCCCCCCGCTTTTTGGGTTATCCTTCTTATTCCAGACTTGCAGTCATCGAGCGGTGATCATGTGTTTTAGCTGTTAAGGTAGCTTGTCCATGAGACCCTCGATGTGCCAAGACTCATCTCATCCTTCCAAGGGCTTCATTTAGTACTTTTAACACTATTGTCTAAAACGACATTTTATCATAACATAATAATCATTCATAACCAAACTCAATATATTACACGTCACTGATAAACATAAGTTTTAAACCTTAACACAAAACAAGTTCTTAAGCAAATGTAATTTAAACAAATAAAACCATTGCATGAGCAATTATTCCTTCATCAAGTGTTCCTCTCTGCAGTTTCCCCAAGTCTTTATCCTTTCGCACCTCCCGCCCCTGCTTCCTTGCAATCCCTAGCCATGTGGTCAGTTTTTCCGCATTTTAAGCACTTTGGACGATCAGGGCATTCTCGAGAGTAATGCCCACTCTTTCCACATCGATAGCACCTGTCTGTCCCAGTCTTGCATTCTCCCTGGTGCACTTGCCCACACGTCTTACATGCATCCTTGTTCCCAACCTTGGCCTTCCTCTCATCAGTTGTTGTCACCATCTCGCCTGACCGCTTAGCAGAGGTAGCCCATTTCTTCTCCTTCTTTTCCTCCACCTCCACATCGTCCTCATCCAGGTCAGCATAAACCACTTCTGCAAGCTCAACAGCAGAGTCAAAAGTAGCAGGTTTATTTGCCCTGACTAACATGCGGACCTTTTGTGGCAATCCCCTCACATAACATTTGATTCTCTTGACCTTAGTGTTAACCATATCAGGCACCAACCTAGATAGTCGGTTGAATTCAGTAGTATACTCACGATGCGTCATCATACCGGCCTTTAAAATCAGGAACTTCATCTCCGTTCTTTCAACCTCGGCATCTGCACAAAACCTCTTCATCACCAACTCTTTCAGATCGTCCCATCTCAACGCCTTGATCTCATCCCTAGTCTTTCTCTGCTCCACACTTTCCCACCAATACATAGCTTCTTCTTCAAATGACTGAGTAGCATAACCCACGGCTTGGTCGGGACGGCATTCGCTAATGCGAATAATCTTGTCCATAGTGGTTATCCATTGGAGAGTAGCGATTGCGTCTCCCAAACCAGTCAGTTTCGGCGGGTCGCATCCCTTGAAGGACTTGTAGTTACACCCACCTCGACCTCTCCTTCCATCACCAACCTTGACAGATCCAGCTTCACTTGAGTCACCCTTCCCTCTCTCACCATCCTTCCTACCATTCTCTCCTGATCCTTCAGCAGTTCTTCCAGCAGATCCTTCGGGATTCCCAGTCTTCATGGCAGTTGCCACAGCTTGGGCAATGGCAGCTAGAACAGCAGGGTCAAGTTGATGTCCTTCGTTGTCGCTCGGGTTTCCTCCAGCTGCGCCTCCTTCGTCTCCGGTGTTGGAAGCTTCTTCTACCGAGGGTTGCCGGACAAGACGAGGCCTGCCACGATGTCCAGTGCGACCTCCAGTTCCAACAATTTCTCCAGCTCCAACCATTAGTATTCTAAAAGGGAAAACACAAACGTCATCACTCTAGGAATTATTTAGCACATGATTTGTAAGGTAAGTAGCTAATGACATTGATCAAGTGTAATTAACTATTTGCATTACTCCTCAGGTTCTACATACTTCCCTTTATGATTTCACTTGTGCTAGTTTCTACTTTTAAGCAGTTAATCCATCAAACAATCAATCAATTAATCCTATCCCTAACATTATCGTTCATTAACTATATACCTTACCATTACTGAGCTTGCTTGAGTGACACATGGCTATCTTGAACTGGCATCTTCTTTCTTGTCATACTAAAATCTCATTCTCTGTTCGAGTCTAAGCATGTAGGATGCTTAAATCTCTCGAACTTATGCTCTGATACCAACTTGTAAGGCCCCGAACCCGGTAGCCCTACTTTAGCATCGGATTTACTCATAAACACAGTTCTTACAAATCAGAGTTAATTAAAACTTTCACGGAATATAAAAACTTTCATAAAACATTACAACAATCCAAAACTTGCCTTAATTAAACATTCTTGTCTTTCAAAATAAACGTCAATTACATTAAAAACATCTTGAGTATTCAGATGCCAGTCTCCTATTCGCCCACCATGTGCCCGCTCAAGCTAGCTGTCTCATTCCACTCACCTGCGTGCATACTAAAAGTCAGCTACGCTGAGTGAGTTCTAGTTAATCGGACGCCATACAATACATACACATACATGCATATCCGAAGATACATATCCATACTTAATCCGTTACCCTACTACCATACATACATACATATCTACAATCACTAACCTCAGTCTACCAAGAGTACGTTCATAGTCCGCCGTCTATACCTGTACTCAAGATCGTGAACACGTAAAAGGTCCGCAGTCCTTACCTATGTTCACCAGTTATGGTACGTGGAAGGTTCGTAGTCCTTCCCTGTACCATCCTATATTGACAACACGTACAAGGTCCTCAGTCCTTCCCTATGTTGCAACCTAACCCATAGCACGTGCGAAGTCCGCAGTCCTCCCCTATGCTAACACAAATATAGCACGTATAAGGTCCACAGTCCTTTCCTGTGCTGACGCCTATCTACATTACGTATAAGGTCCGCAGTCCTTATCTACGTTGGCGTCTATCTCCTATAACACGTATAAGGCCCACCGTCCCTATCTACGTTTACATATATCATCTACATCACGAATAAGGCCCGCAGTCCTTAACTACGCCATCACCTGCCAAGTCTATGTCCAACAGAAGTTAGAGGGTTTCGCCATCCTAACTTACTATGTCGAACGTAGGACTCACATACCATTAGTGTACCTCTACACACATACTTCACAGATACAATAATTACATTATAGCATAAGAACACTCTAGGCGTTCTTTACATCACTCATTTAACAACCATACCCCTTATCGATACGTGCAATATACGAAGATCGTTCACGCCCCGACAAGTGTTCATTTGTAATGTTCATGCATCTTCCATATATAATATTCGTACTTTATTTATAACCTGACATTACGCGCAATATCCGAAGATCGTTCGTGTACCGACAAGCAATCATTCATACCTATCACATATATCACATATGGCATACACTTATCTTAGGATAAATGTATTAATAACACATCGAGTATGCACACAGCCCCGAAAACATAACAAGGAATGGGGCTAGAAACTCACCTGAACTGGTTACTTCTTCGGCTACGGATTATTCCTTCTCGAGCTGTGCGCGTCTAACTGTTTAATAATTGAATATCAAATACTACTCTAGCCATCCTCATTACTACTTAATTAGTCTTACGTATCTAAGACGATTTTACTTCATTGAATCATTACCCGGTTAGTTAATCGTTACTCGTTAATCTTTTAAGGGCATCTTTCATAAATTATCAAAGTCCAAGGGCTACTATGTAATTATCTCATTCCTTTCTAAGTCCAGGGACCATTCTGTCTTTATATTAAACTCCTAGTTCTTTACTTTGCCCTTAACGAATTGGGTAAAGAATCATCCTCTGATTCGCAAAGCAACCATAACGAACTAGCTAACGAATCACCCTCTGATTTGCTAAGCTCCCATAACGAACTAGCTAACGAATCACCCTCTGATTCGCTAAGCTCCCATAACGAACTAGCTAACGAATCACCCTCTGATTCTCTAAGCTCCCATAACGAACTAGCTAAAGAATCACCCTCTAGTTCTCTAAGTTTCCTTAGCGAACTAGCTAACGAATCACCCTCTAGTTCTCTAAGTTTCCTTAGCGAACTAGGGTTAGGTCAGGGAACATTCCCTGACACCTTTATCTTTTCCGGCGCCGTCATCGCCGGAAAACCGCGTTTTCGCCGGAAAAACGAGATCTCGCTCGTTCTTCCACCGTTTTCATCGTTTTTCGTCCCGTTTGATCCAGATTTGAGCTAGGGTGATCCCTAAACTCATCTTAGGTCCGGTTTATACCCGATTCTACCCGGATCTTGTGATTTAAACGGTTTAACAGTGTCGGCTCGTCGTTACGCGACTATAACTAACGTTTTAGGCTCGTACAATATTAAACTATCATTACCTCGGGTCGGAAATCGATTATCCTTCTTCTTCCTCTTGATTTCAGCTGGAGAGAGATAGGATGAGAGAGAGCTAAGTGTGTGTTTTGGTGGTGTATGGATTATGTGTGAAATGAATGGAAAATGGGGATTAAGGTTTATATAATTATGGATCATAGGCTTAAGCCCATGGCCTCTTCCTTCCTTCCCAAGTCCATAACCCATATCCATTACCCAACACTAGCCCGACCCATAATAGCTTCTACTCTATTAATTATTTTCCGACTAACCCGAGTAAACTTTCCCACTGATATTAATTTATTTAATTATAATATTCTTTGAAATTTCGGGATGTTACAAAAAAAGACGGACATCAGAGGATGTACATGGACTATCATAGCCTTAACGAGGCAACAATTAAAGATAAGGTTCCAATTCCACTAATTGAATATTTTTTAGATGAACTAGGTGGGGCCACATTTTTTTCAAAGTTATATTTACGCTCCGGGTATCATCAAGTTCGTATGGCACCTGAAGACATTCATAAAACAACGTTTCAAACCCACGAGGGCCATTATGAATTTCTTGTTATGCCATTTGGCCTTACGAACGCACTGGCAACGTTCCATGCTCTTATGAACCATGTTTTTCGACCTATGTTAAGAAAATGGTACTTGTATTTTTTGATGACATACTTGTGTAGACCAGAACATGCAACATTTTAAACAACTCATCTCTGTTTTGAAGGAAAATAAGTTGATTGCTAAAGAATCAAAATGTGTGTTCGGGGGACGTGCAGTGTAGTATTTGGGCCATATTATATTTGGGGAGGGGGTGAAAACAGACCCGACCAAATAGAGGCTATTCAACAATGGCCGGTATCAAAGAAACTCAAACAGCTTAGGGGTTTTTTAGGGTTAGCCAGGCATTACATGCGTTTCATCAGGCACTTTGGAATAATTGTTAAGCCACTTACCGAATTATTAAAGAAGGGTTCATTCCACTGGGAGAGGAAGCACATGAATCTTTTGACCGGCTCAAAGGAGCTTTATCCTCAGCACCAGTTTTGTCATTGCCCGATCCCACTAAACAATTCCATGTGGAAACGGATGCTTTGTGTGACACCCCAACCTACGACGGAAATGCCGGGGCGTGAGCTGATTGCCCACAGCTCTGAATGTACTATCATGCAAATTGATTAATGACAATATCTATTTAATTAATTTAAATAAAACAATTACAGTTAAGTACATCAAGTATAAAGAAATTACAACAATAATTAATTAAGTTTGTATCCTAAAAGGGCATCTCTACGTGATCTTCATCTTGGTAAACAACAAAGCTGATAACCTACAAATGCGTATAATATATATTTTTTTTCAATAATACATGTTGAGTGAGTAAAACACCAGTTGGTTTAAGATATAATGTAATATACAAAAGAAAGCGCAAACTGTTTCTGTGAGAATAAACAGTTAAACCATAGCATATAAACAATCAATCAAACCATAAAGAAAGGGCTAAACCTTTGCCATGCGAATGGGCATTGGTTACCAAAAATGAGATGTCGGTGAAACCATTGTCAATGCGTCGGATGCCGGCCACTACGACGGTTGTATGATCATACTAGACTGGGAATATGTTGGACCTCTCCGAAATGTATTCAAATAAGCAAGTAAGCATATAGCAAGTTAGACATAAACTGATATACACACAAAGATTTTACAGTTGCGGTTTTGAATACTAGATAATAGATAAATACGCATATGCCCCCAAATGATTTAAAAATAAGTAAAAGGGGGAGTCAGATGAACGAAATACAATTGAGGATGATGAGAAAAGTAACCCTTCATAATATACCGTCAAGGATTCCTAGTTAAAGAATACTAATATGAATTAATTATAAATGATATAACATACTTTCATAAATTAAAATTTCGATGTGATTTGTGCTATGATTGGGATTAAGATACTTATTGATTAATCTCTACGGTCATTGTTTTAATACTCTTATTAATTATAAATTCCCCGATAATAACCCATGATAATATATATATATATATATATATATATATATATATATATATATATATATATATATATATAATTAAATGCTTAAATAATTAAGATAAAAGTATTTTAAATCTTTTAAAGAAAATCTATTTATTTCGTTTACTAGATAGATAATATGTATATATATAATAAAAATAAGTAAGTTTATAACGACGTTCAATGATGACGAAACGTGAACCAAAGTGTCGGGTTTAAATAAAGAAAAAAATTAGGTTTACTATTATTATTAAAAAATACTTACATATATGTAAATATATAGACATTCATGTTTATATATATATATAGGATGAGTATCATTACAGAACTCATAAATTATTTAAGTGCTTGAAGGAACTCTTGAAAACTAGCGTTTTTTATATTTTTTTTTGTATGATAATGTTATTTGAGTGTAGTTTTATTATTTTTTTATATCTATATTTACGAATACAATTTTGAAAATTAGTTTTTATACATATCTATGTTTTTTTACACATATGTAAATTTGCTAGTACATATATTTTATACATATGCAAACTTGTGATTAATATATGTAATAAATCATTTTTATATAATATATGGTAAAACTACTCTTAGATAATGTTAATATATAAAAAAGATTAAAAAAATGCTTGCTTGTTAAGAGTTCTTAACTTTTTTAGAGTTCTTAAATGATACCGACCCTATATATATATATATACACACACACACACACACACAAATTTAACGAGAGGAATTAATAAAAACGTAACTTAGCAACGTTGGTTTAAAAAATTGTTTTTTTAATTTTACTAATAATTATACATCATTTAACAATTAAAAATAACCAATAAATAAAAAAATAATAAAAAAATAAAATGAGATAAAATAAGTTGGCCAAATCCGGCCACTGTCTGATTCGAACCCAGGCAGGTGGCTGGCACAGATTAATAACACACCAACACAACCATCTGATCTATGATGATAGCTGGTTAAAGTTTCAGAAAAGTTCATTAAGTACAACAGCCCAAAATACCCCCAAACGCTATGAACCCTAGATTGTTAATGGCTTGTTTAATTGATTTTAGGGTTACTGATTATAGATTAAAAACGAACATGTAACATTACTTAATTACCTGTTTAGAGGTCTAACTGATGATGAACAGTTTAATGAACTCGGCGGCAAGGATGGGATCAGAAATGATACTACAGGCTATGATAACACAATTCGTCTTAGGGCTTCTGGTCGCGATGATGAGGAGACAGTGTGGACCAAAATAATTGAATTATGGTTATGCCTATAACACATAATACGAATCTATTAAGCCGGCATGTATATTACGTATTGAAGATCTTTTTTTTATCAATTTCTTTTAATAAAACGTCTGTGTGATACGAATTTGGCATGTAAACAAGCCGGGCAAATCAATTCTAAAGTTATAACGAGGATTTAGGTTCAAAAAATCAAAACGGGTTACGAGTCATAATATGGGTATTCAAATTGGTTAACAGGTTCAGGGAGGAAAAATAATATAATGATGTTTTTCTACATATTTGCTATTTAGTCCCTGTAGTTTGAAAATGGATTAATTAACATGTTAAAGTTTGGTGTAGGGGGGTATTTTGAATATAATCCAATATATATATATATATATATTAAATAGATATAATAACCAATAATAACAAAATATTATACTCAATAAACGCGATCTATTATTGATTATATATTACCCGAAAACGAAAAACGGGTCGGGTATTAGGCTAATCGAGAAAAACCCGAGTTGTTACACTTCGACGGGTGGGCTAGGGGAGGTTCTAATGCAAGAGTACCACTCGGTTTCATTTTAAAACAAGGCTCTCTCCCCAAAACAAAAAACGTTATCAATGTACAAGAAGGAGTTGCTAGCGATCATGATGGCAGTGAAACAGTGGCACTATTATCTCAATACGGGCCCATTTATTTACGCACAGATCAGAGAAGTTTCAAACAACTTCTTATCCAATAGGTGACAACTCCAATTCAACATAAATGACTCGTGAAACTCATGGTCTATGATTATTGCATCGAGTGCAAATAAGGTTCGAGAGAATGTTGCGGCCGACGCCTTATCATGGGTTTAGGGTGCCACATTATTCACTACTGTCATCTTACATTCATAACCTTTATTAGTACAAAGAGTTATGGATAGTTAAGTCCATGATATTGAGGTTCAAAATATTATATAGAAGCTTAAAAGTGGTGAAATTTTGCCCAGATTTAAATGGAATGGAAGGTGTCTGAACAAAGGTAATCGCATGGTGGTTGGGGGAGACGCCCACTTGCGGGATGAGATTGTTAAGATCTATCATGAGTCACCGATGGGGGATCACTCAGGAGTTAGGGCCACAATTCAGCGGGTAAAGGGTCTTTTTTTGGAAGGGAGTTTCAAAGATGGTGTGACAGGTTGTCTGTAGGTGTGACGTGTGTATGCGGGCTAAGCATGAAAATGTTGCATCGCCAGGGCTGTTACAACCTTTACCGGTTATTAACACTATTTTCATGGATATTTCCATGGATTTTATAGGTGGGTTACCAAAGGTCATGGGTAAAGATACTATATTTGTGGTGGTTGATCGGCTCACGAAATACGGTCACTTCATGGTTCACGGCCACCCGTTCTCTGCCAAAGAAGCTACTCAGGTATTTCTCGACAATATCTATAAACTGCATGGTTACCCTAACTCAATTATCTCATATCGTGATCCGGTCTTTTCAAGTTCATTTTGGACGAAATTCTTAAAGCTTCAAGGGGTTTCCGCCAAATTGTCCACGAGTTACCACCCGAAAACCGACGGGCAAACAGAAGTTGTTAGCATGTGTTTGGAAGTGTATTTACAGGGCATGGTGATGGAACGACCCCACACGTGGGTTAAATGGGTGTCCTTAGCTGAGTGGTGGTATAACACTACATTCCACTCTTCACTGGGAAAGTCACCTTTCGAGGCTCTCTATGGGTATCGCCCTCCCCTGCATACCCCTTAAATTCCCAAGGACATGAACGATAAGGAGGTTGATGAAATGATGCAAAACCGAGAGGCCGCTGCGAGGGTCTTGAAACAATCGCTACTTAAGGCTCAAAACCGTATGAAACAGCAAGCCGATGGGCACCGCATTCGGTGGCGAATCTTGGACATACACGTCGAGGGGGCCAGACTCAATATTATAAAAAAGTTCATAGACTAGAGGGGTGTGGACTCAAAATTTTGGTCGGAAACGGGTGAATTTACACTATGTATAAAAATTTTTGGGCAGAAAAGGATAAATTTACACTGCCGAGCAAAAAACCGAGGGGGCCGAGCTCAAAATTTTAGTCGGTAACGGATAAATTTACACCATGTATACAAAATTTCGGCCGTAAAAGGATAACTTTACACTACCGAGCGAAAAAACGGAGGGGGCCGGGGCCACCCGTGGCCCCCAACTAAGTTACGCCCCTGATATACATCTATTTATACAGCTCGAATCCCTTGTAAAGTTATGTTTATTTAATGTTTTTAGTTCGTGTATTGTTCTTTTATATTAATTTAGGTTTTGGGTCAAGTATTATATAATTATCGTGCTTTAACTCTTTTGGTGTCTTGCATGTTAAGCTTAAATTCTTTATATCATTTCATGAGAAGTTTAAGTTCGTTTCTGCTCATCATTGGTTACATGATTAGTACACTTAGAGTTTTGATTTGTTTTCATGTAGATGGTGGTTTGAGAGTCAAGGAAAAGAAGTCCTAGAAGTTTCTAATCGTTACTTGGAGTTCAAGAAAGAGATTTAACAAGTTATAGCATAAAATAAATAAGAGAGTTTTGTGGCTCTCTTTTGTACACGCCGCGCCGCGTGACGGGGGAGGCCAAGCCCGGTCGCTTGGCGCCTAGAGCTCCTGATCAACATATTTTTGAAAGTCCAAGGCCCGGTTCTTACTATATAAACATATGTTGCAAACCTAGCCGATTCTAAGCTTTGTTGCAGCCGATTTCAAGAAGGAAAAGAGAGTTTTAGAGGAGTTTTGAAGCTAGGAATCAAAGAGGATCATAGAGCATTCATACGAGTGTTCAAGGGTCGATTAAGACGGGTTCTCTCATTCTTTTTTCATTGTTCTTGTTCATTATCTATCATGTCTTGCTTCTTTGTTTTTAATACTTGTTTGGATTCTCTTTTAATAATGATTTTAGGCTAGACTTCTTGTTTACCTAGGTTTGATAAATATGTTTTGACTTGATTCTTGCTTTGATTCTTGCTTTGGACGATTGTTTTGATTATGGCTTTGTTGATTTAATAGTAAAAGACTTGATTTTGCTTTCATGATGCATATGAGTATTTGTTATCTTGATTGATTATTAACTATTGATTCACATAGATCTTTTATCTCTTGATTGTGTTCTTTAGATATTAGGGTTCATGTTTAATCATTACTTGTTGTTTTGATTATTATGGTTGAATAGGCCTATTAGATCATAGAAGCTTGATAATCGTTGATTAGGATTTTAAATGTTTTGCTAAATTTCAAAAGCTGTAAGGTGAGGAGTTGTTCATGTATCTTGGTCAATCGCATTCTAGGATAGATTAGTGACAATATTCTTGCTTATTGTGTTGATCCTTGTTCATGATGTCGTGTTTAGTTTATCAAGTTGTCTAGGGTTTAGTGTTTCGTGAGATTGCTTGCTTTAGATACTATTAATTAACCCTACTTGATAACTGTAAGGAAATCAATCCAACTGATTACTTAATAATCTAATAATTGTTTTTGGGATTTCGTTTGATTTGGTCAAGGTTCCTTTAGGGTTTGTTAGATGAATATGTTTAGAAATCAATTTCCATATCATATTATTTATCCATTGCTTGATGATTGTTGATGCATGGGATTCTTACCTAGGTAGATTCCTTCTCTTATTGGTTTCAATCTTGTGTTTGATTGCTTGTTTCTAGTTTACTTGTTTATTTATTTTATTAGTTTAATATTAGTTTAAAACCCCCCTTAAAACATTATTTATAAATAGTCGTAAGTCGAGTCTAATTAGCTAATTTACGTAATTTAGAGAGTCCTGTGGGTTCGATATTCCAGACTTACTTAGCTTTAATACAATTGATCGGTTCACTTGCTGGTGTTTTGTGTAGTTGAGTCCAAGGCCTAGTTTTTATTACTTGTTTAACTTAGTTAATATTTAATTGACTGTTTTTAGCACATCAGCCCCTGACCGCACCGAGAGAGAATTTGAAGCAAAAAAGTTTGGTAATGTCGCCTATAGGTTGGATCTACCAGATGAAGCTCAAAATCACCCCATTTTTCATGTATCGTTGCTTAAAGATGCAGGCGAGCCGCCATCCAAAGTAGTTCCTCTTTCGATGGGACCGCGGTGTTGTTAGTTACCTGAAAGGGTGTTGGATCGGAAGTTGTTTAAAAGGGGTAACATGGCAGCGATGAAGCTACGCAGGGACATATCTTCTTAGCCTTGGCCCATCCAGCTTTTTCGCGTATTAGGTTAAATTTTTCCCAAAAAATAAAAAAAAAATTATATGCATTGAGTCCGGCCCATCCATATTATTTGTTTCCGGCCCATGAATTAGGAATACGCGCGTTTTGATTATGTGAATTCGAGGTATTCATGTTTCTCCTCGTATCTTGTTCTTTTCAGGTATTCGTCTTTCCACTCGCATCTTGTTTTTTTTTTTGTTTAAATTTTTTATGTGTAAGAACGGTAAGTTGAATTGAATGATTGAATTAGTGTTTTGGTAGAATGATTAAATATAGATTTTTAGTTGTTTGACCCGACCAAACCTAGAAGTAGGAAAAAACTTTGCTTCTCGTGACTTTCGGCCCATCCATAAAAAACGTTGAAGACCCGCCACTGAAGATACAGGTTCATTGGAAGGGGCAGGCGACACAAGACGCCACACGGGAATGCCTTGATGACTTACAGCTGCGTTTTCCCGACTTCAGCGAGCTCACTTCTTGAGGTCAAAAAGTGTGTTATGGAGGGAGTATTGACACGAACAGTCTCCTTTGTTTGTTTATTTGAAGTCTTTAATTTGTTTTGTTTAAGTTTGGTTTGTTAAGGACCATTATGGTCTTTCTGTTTTGTTTTGGGTGTCTTTTGGAACTTTTGTTAATTGTGATTTGATTGTAAACCTAAATGCCGTCAAGGTCTGGACTTCCTTCACATCTCTTAGCTTTCTTATTCTCTGCTCTATCACTTTCTGCTTTGTTTTGCCTGCCTGCCTGCACTAGTAGGAAATCCAACCAAAAATGGCTACTCAAGACTTGCCTCTGCCCATCGATGATGATGGTATGCTCTCAACTTTACAGGGATCATATGATGAATGCATGCTATTTCACCAAACGATATAATAATAAGAATAATAATTTTCTTTACCAGCGGCAGCAAGGCTTGTGTATGGAGAAAAGAAGCCGCGGGGTCCTAGAAGCTGGAGGAAAGCATTAAACGACACGCCCGGACAATCGAAGAAACAGAAGATTATGAAGAAGAACAAGAAGGTGAAGGCGCCTCCATCTAATTCTCAGCCAGAGGATGAGATAAAGAAGGCTCCATATTCTCAGCAGGAGCATGAGTTAAAGGTGCCTTCATCTAATTCTCAGCAGGAGCATGATGGTATCACTATAGAAGAACTTATGGAAATGCATCGCCTGGCTTACGAATATGAGGAGAGCATTCTTAAACAACACCTTCCTTGTATCCATGATATATTCATGGATTCGTTTATGGACTCCGAAGAGGTTACTTGCTCATATCATTTTCATTCTTCATTTTTTTTACAAATCCTATAAATTATTTTTATACAATCCAGGATGAATCTCCTATGATAATCAACTCTGAGCCAAATTCTCCCATGGAGATCCCTCCTCTCTACCGTTTCGAGAGTGATCTTCCAACTATGAGCCCGGTCCCCTCACCACCGAAAGTAGGTTTGATTCTTATAATCTTATAGTTACTACTTAACAATATTATATAAAATTACTAATCATAGTTATATGCAAAAGTAGAGATTTTACAAACAAACAAACTAATTTAATTGAATATTCTATTATAAAAATGACAAGTATTGTTTCTTACTTATGCACGCACCCGTCTTCTAAATCGCAGGCTGAGGAAACCTCTGATGCTGTGGATGGCAAATGGTAAGTCCTTTCAACCGCTTCTATTGAAGCTGCTGGCGGCAATAACAGTCTAAAACGGGCCAGGGTTTGGGTTGGATTCTAGCATCCCATGCTTTTCTAATCTCTTAAATAAATAAGACTACAAAACTTAATTTTGTTTAAGCTTTTCAAGCGGGTTTATCCATCTCAACCCATTTGACTGTTTTTGTTAAATCTTTAACATCATTAACCCGGACCCGTTACAAATTAACGTAGCCTACATTAACCCATTTGTATTAACGGGCCAGCACTTAGTTGACATAACTCTTCTCTATTTGCTTTTACAGTGGATATCCACTGCATGATCTGAAGGCATTGGACTGTTGATGAGACAAAAGGATACACTTGCCGCCACCTTTTGATAAATATGTTAAGGACTAAGTTTCTGTGCTTGATGTTGGTACTGGTGATGTAGCAGACTCGGTGTTTGTAGCAACTTAATACTTGATAAGTATTGTCTTTGTCTTTGTCTGATGGCCCTGATTATCTTAATTAAGCTTCATACTCTATGAATGAACGAACAACTAACAGTGTAGGATGTATTGCTAAATGAAATACTAGTGTTGGCTAAAAGATCATATCAAAATACCTGTAAATAACATGCATGTCAATATATTGATTCGTGATAAAAAGAGTGACATTTATGCCATATATAACATACTGCAGTGAAAGATATGTTGAAACTTTTTTTGTTACATCAACAATTAGTTTTAGCAATTATAAGTTAACTTTGAAAGGATTAAAGGAAATGACACGCATTTCTTTTTCTTTGTTTTATGACTTGTTTATTCTGCATTTTAACAAGCAGCTTGTATTTTGTCCAATTAAGGTATTCAGTTACTTGAGATCATTGATTATGAGGTAACCATAATGCAAAACAACTTTCCTAATATGTTGGCATATAATATAAAGTTCTTCACATGTTTTGAGTAATAATTTGAATGCCATAACTATGAGTTCACTGTTTCAGAAAGTTTACTTTTAATATAGTATATGAAACTTAAATAAACGTCTTATTACACATACAAATGGTCACACACAGACATACATGCGGTTATTATTATTATTTTATAAAAGGTGTAGCATATTGGTTAAGGTGTATGAGGTGGAATAAATATTACCTGGACTAATTAGAACCAGCAGATATGCCATATCATCTGTGATGAATGAGGTTGCTCTCTCGACAGCACCAATATATGCACTGGCTCAGAGCGTTTTCTGGTTTGGATAGTCCAAGTCAACTGCTGTGTGTGTGTTTGTAAGGAATCCAACCTGGCGGTTTCCTGTTAGGCTTTTTACAAAGGCACTCATGGTAACCAACATACATGCAAGGGAATTAGAAGCATAATCATTTTTCTTATTTAAATCTAATTATTTTAACTCTAAATAAGTAGCAAACTAGAATCATATATAATTGCATCAATTTTAAAGCATATTCATACCAGATTTTCCAAAACCTAATTATTTTAGCCCTAAATGTAACCAAAAGCATAATAAACTTCAAAACTAGAAAATAATAATCCACCCTAATTAGCAGAAAATCAAAACTATAGTCAGCTTTTATACCTCAAAATTCTAAAACCTATACAAGCATAAAACGAGAATAACAATGACATTTAGCCAAATATGCAAACCTAATTGTTGCAAAATGACATCCAAACACCCCTAAACTAGTGAACGCCCAATTACAAGCATGAAATCAGAAAAAAAAAAATAATTTGATTCCTAATTAACAGAAACTAAAACATGAAACCGCCATCATAATACATTAAGCACTTGCAAGATAGATCAAAACAAGGAATGCGTCAAAATCCCCAAATCTATACTTCAAACATTGCAGAATGGTAACAAACGAACAACAAATCAACAACATGATCAGAGAATTAGCAGCAAATGGAAGTGAAATCAAGTAGGAATCAAGGATCACTTACACTGGAGTTATCAACTATAGTAACATATGCAGACAACATAACACATAAATACATATTTCAAAATGTTTACAAGTGAAATAGGTCAGCAATTAGCAACCGGAGCAAGTGAAGTGGCTTCGCCCCGTGCCGGCTAGAGTCTCATTAAAGGAAATCTAAACTATAATGGATAAATAGGCCATGATCTATGGACTATAGTGCCATATGCTAGTGACATTGTGCTAAGACATACATATATGATAAAGTGCATTGATACTCTAACCAAATTTGGAAACAAAGCAGCATATAGCCTATGTCGTGAGGGAGACAAGCTAGCCGATAATAAATATGAATTTTATGACAATCCAACACGCAGTAGTTCAAGAATACATTTTAACCATAAGCAACAAGTTTGCCGCCAATAAACTAAACTAGATTGAACGTCCCAGTAGATTCGTTCCCTAAAGATATTTGATAAGGTTAGATTTGGGATTCATAAAAGGCAAATTTGATTTTAATAATCCCAACTTAATGCAGTTGGCCGATAATAATCTCAACTTTGAAAATAGCTTTCACTGGTCCCAACTTTCACACTATTTGTTTTTATTAGACCTCTGTTAAAAAAAACTTAACGACGTTAAGTTTTTTCCAAATTTCAAAATGATATTTTATGGCTTTTGATTGGAATGATGATACGAGTCGATTGATGTAAAACTTAGCTCCAAATGACGGTCCAAACGACTAAAGGATGCTTCTATTCCGGTGTTTGAACTATTCATTAACAAAAATCAAGCTGTCTGAAGCGCCGTTTCGAGTTAAGTTTTACATCAATTGATTCATATTCTTATTTCGATCAAAAACCCTAAAATATCAGTTTGAAATTTGAAAAAAAAAACATAACGTCGTTAAGTTTTTTTTTAACGGATGTCCAATGAAAACAAATAGTGTGAAAGTTGGGGCCAGTGACAGCTATTTTCAAAGTTGGGATTATTATCGGCCAACTGCATTAAGTTGGGATTATTAAAATCCAATTTTCCTTCATAAAAATGATTTTAATTGTCCTATATGTTTCAAATAATATGATATTTTTATTAAAAGACACTAAGAGGTTTGTTTATTAATATTTGCAACTTAAGGGGTATAAAGTGTAGTTTTTCATAATTATATAAAATATATATACCTTACACAGCTATAGGTTTATTGATAGACCAACAATGCAGTTAGATATTGAGTTAGGCTAAGACCGTTCACTGTGGGTGAGGCTTTAAAACCCTTTCATAATGTCACATCAGCATTGGGGTCTTTAAAGCCCCTAAGACATGTTTCTCCCACTACGGTTCAAGCATTGGGGCTTAGCCCCTATGCCATGTTGCTCCCACTAAGGTTCAATCTTCGAGGCTCCGAGGGATTTTACAATTTTATGTTTTTTTTAACCAACACAATAAGATAAATAATAAATAATAAAATAACAATAGTTAAATTAACACTAAAATAAAAAACATAATAAATCAACAAACGTAAAACAACTTAAATTAACTAAAATAAAACTACTCATCGTCCTCACGTACTTGGCTAGGATTTTTGCCTTTTTTGTCTCCAAAAAAGTACGTGTGACCAGATCTAGGTGCGATAGATCATTTGTGAGGAACTTGAAATCCTTGTGTCGTTTCTTCTCTCGCTTTCGTTTCAATTGCATTTTTTTCCTTTCGCCGTGCATCATTTTATATTTCTCATGCATTCTTTTTCTTTCTTCGTGTATCCTTGTATTTTCTTCTTTTGTTTCTTTTTTAATTGTGACAATATCGGAAAGTTTAAAGTCCAAATTGTCAAAGCACGATCTCACTTTGGAACTCATCGAGGATGTCGTTCTACATGAAGATCCTCCACCTCTCGCAGTTGCCTTGGGCTTTTCTCTTCTGACCGGGCGATGTAAATCCTCCGGTTCATAAAAAATAAATCCAGGATGATAGTTGTTTAAGTTTAATTGACAACGACTATCACGACTTGGCCTGAGACGGTGTTTAATCGACCGAAGTAGGCGTTGTTTTTACCATTTGGATGGTCGCGAAAGAGATGGCAGGACGGGCGTCCTCTTTGGTGAGCTCATGCATTGCCTCCAAGCGTCCAACATATTGAAATCTCACCTATGTTCGGCTTTATAATGTTTTAAAGCAAACTCTATCACGTTGGCATCGCTCATGCCAATTTTTCTGTCGTTTTTTTCAATGCGGTTGTACGCGTTGACAAAGTTGGCTAGTTTTGTTTGCATTGACTTTCCATTTGTTGTAGACGAAATCATTGTTGCGGTATTCAGCAAAACCCGTTTGCATAGAACTTTGAACGTACACTCGCCCAAAATGTCGAGGAAGGTTTACCGTCACATTCAATAATAAAAAAACCCTAATATTAGTCCCCGAAAAATAAAATGCGATACATATATAAACAATTTTTTATATAAATTATCTTGAATCGAGTCTTCGGACGAGTCAAACCACACTCGTGCCAACACCATCTCCTCACCTGTTTCCCACATTATTCTTTCCGCCTTTTCTTTTTTCTTTTTTCGTTTTTTATTTTGAGGTTTTTTTATGATTTCATTTGGGTTTCGTGGTAGTATGAGCTAATCGTGGTTCGGGTACTTGGGTTTTCGGGTATTTGCGAAGGCATATCGGGCATTACCGGTCGATATAACATATCAGTGAACGTTTACGACGTTTGAGGGGGTGGCATTACGGGTCGATAAAGACCTTGTTGGCTGGCAAAGAAAAGGTTGGTAGGGTCGTTACTGTTTGCAAGCAGTAAAGAATTGTATTTGTTGCTAATATTTACGTCGGATCCCGTGCGTTTGTTTTCGGGTTTTAGTTCGAGTTCGAGTTTGAGTTTGGGTTCATGGTTTGTGAAAGGTTAAAAATTAGATTTTTTTTTTTTGAGTTTGGGTTCATGGTTTGTCGTTGCTGCTGGAGACCGTGAAAGGACTGCTGAAAGGGAGGAAGGAGATGGTAGGAGAGACGATGAAGGAGAGTGGGACGCTTCGAGTGTGGTTAAGTCTATGAAGGCCGATGACAGGAAAAGAGGCCGAGGTGGGTGCAACTATAAGTCCTTTAAAGGTTTTGACCCGCCAAAGCTGGTTTGGGAGACGCAATCGCTACCCTTTAATGGATAACCGCCATGAATAAAATTATCCGCATTAGCGGGTGTCGTCCCGATCAAGCTGTCGGTTATGCCACCCAATCATTTGAAGAGGAGGCGATGTACTGGTGGGAAAGCGTGGAGCAGAGGAAGACTCGGGAAGAGATCAAAGCGATGAAGTGGGAGGATCTGAAAGAGCTGGTGATGAAGAGGTTATGTGCTGACGCAGAAGTGGAGAGGGCGGAGATGAAGATACTGAACCTGAAGGCCGGAATGATGACGCATCGTGAGTATACCACTGAGTTCAATCGAATGTCTAGGTTGGTACCCGATATGGTTAACACCGAGGCTAAGAGGATCAAGTGTTATGTGAGGGGACTGCCACAGAAAGTCCGAACGCTAGTCAGGACGAGTAAACCTACTACCTTTGACTCTGCTGTCGAACTCGCAGAGATGGTTTATGCAGACCTAGCTGCGGATGATGTTGTGGTGGAAGAAGAGAAGAAAGATAAAAGGTGGGTCAACCCTGCTAAACGACCTGGTACTCAGTTGTGGAACTCCAAGGATAAGAAATAGAAGGTGTGGGAAAGGAAGTCGTGTAAGACTTGTGGTAAGATGCATGGTGGAGAGTGCAAGTGGGGTACGGGTTCCGATGCATGCCATAAGTGAGGGAAGCCTCATAGTGGAGAGTGCAGGCTAGGGACAAACGCCTGCTACAAATGTGGGAAGGTGGGGCATTACGCTCATGAATGCAACTCCGAACCCACATGTTATAAATGCGGGAAGAAGGGTCATATGGCCAGAGAATGTACTGAAGCTGGTGGTGGTGGAAAGAAAGATGCTGAACTGTCAAGGCCAAAGACCAGAGCCTACATGCTAACCCAAGAACAAGCCAAGCAGATTCCCGATGTCGTCACAGGTACGTTTCTAGTAAACGGTGTTTCCGCTTCTGTATTGTTTGATTCGGGCGCAAACAAAAGTTTCGTAGCCACGCCCTTTAGTAAATTAGCTAAAATGAGCTATTGCCGAGTGTCTGAAACTTTCATAGTAGAAACCGCTAGTGACACCTCGGTTAAAATAATGAAAATGGTTAAGGACTGTAAGATAGAGTTAGAGGGACATGAGTTCCCTGTTACTTTGTATGTTATGACCTTAGGAGGGTTCGATGTGGTTTTGGTAATGGATTGGTTATCTGAGTTTGAAGCTCAGATAGTATGTAAGAGTAGGATAATAAGGTTAAAGTCTTTAGATGGTAGTGAGGTGACGGTTTATGGTGATAAGGAAAGTTTCGGGCTTAATGTCATCTCGATGATAAAAGCCGAAGGTTTATTACGACGTGGATGTGGTGCCTACCTGGCATATGTTGTCAACGCTACGGCTGAGGCAAAAGAATTGAAAGATGTTCCTATTGTGCGCGACTACCCAGAAGTATTCCCAGAGGATCTTCAATGGTTGCCACCGGAGCGAGAGATAGAATTCCAGATAGACTTAGTACCAGGAGCCCAACCCGTCGCGAAAGCACCTTACCGTCTAGCGCCATCCGAAATGAAAAAATTGATGTCTCAACTGCAAGAACTCCTCGATAAAGGTTTTATTAGACCAAGTGTTTCCCCGTGGGGTGCACCAGTGTTATTCGTAAAGAAAAAGGATGGAAGTATGAGAATGTGCATAGATTATTGTGAGTTGAATAAGCTTATGGTAAAGAATATATATCCTTTGACAAGGATTGATGATCCGTTTGACCAACTGCAAGGTTCAAGTTGGTTCTCACGAATAGATCTCAGATCCGGCTATCATCAGCTGAAGGTGAAGGAGGCAAACATCCCTAAGACAGCGTTCAGAACGCGTTATGGACGCTACGAGTTCCTCGTGATGTCATTCGGTCTAACAAATGCTCCTGCAGCATTTATGGACATGATGAATAGGGTGTGTCGGCCAATGTTGGATAAGTCAATTATTGTCTTCATCGAAGATATATTGATTTATTCAAAGAGCGAGTCTGATCATGCTGAGCATCTGAAGGAAGTATCGGAAGTCCTGAAGGAAAAGAAGTTGTATGCTAAGTTTTCGAAATGCGCATTCTGGTTGCGAGAAATGCAATTTTTAGGTCACGTGATCAATCCTGAAGGGATTACCGTGGACCCAGCTAAGATTGAGGCTATAACGAATTGGAAAACTCCACAGAATCCGACTGATATACGAAGCTTCCTAGGGTTAGCTGACTACTATAGGAGATTCATCGAAGGTTTCTCCAAGATTGCCGCACCGTTGGCCGGTATGACCCGAAATTCGATAGTATTTAGTTGGGGAAAGTTTCAAGAAGAGGCTTTTCAGGAGTTAAAGAAGAGACTCACGCAAGCTCCAATCCTTTCTTTACCCGATGGTGACGAGGACTTGGTTGTTTATACTGATGCTTCGCATCGTGGGTTAGGTTGCGTGTTGATGCAACGAGGAAAGGTGATAGCTTATGCTTCTAGACAGTTGAAAGTCCATGAGAGTACTTATCCATGATTTAGAGCTAGCAGCAGTAGTGCATGCTTTATAGATATGGAGGCATTATCTGTATGGTACTAAGTGTACCATCTACACAGATCATAAGAGTTTAAAGTACTTCTTTGAGCAGAAAGAATTGAACATGAGGCAGAGAAGGTGGTTAGAATTGATAAAAGATTACGACTGCTACATTAAGTACTACCCCGGAAAAGCTAATGTGGTCGCCGACGCTCTAAGTCGTAAGAATGAGGAAGTCATTGCGACAATAAAGTCATACCAGCTGATTATGAATTCAAGCCTTTTCGAAGAAATCATCAAAGTGCAGTCAGAGGTGTTGGTAGATGAAGGGTTAGTCAAGAAGGAAAGAATTTACGGCCAACAAGAAGAGTTGATGGAAAACACCCATGGTGTTAAGACTAGGTTCAACCGTATGTGGATTCCACGCCATGGAGATCTCAGAGGTCGAATCTTAGATGAAGCTCATAAGTCGAGATATTCGATTCATCCAGGAGCTACTAAGATGTACCAAGATTTGAAAAGAGACTATTGGTGGGCGGGAATGAAGAATGATGTAGTAGATTATGTCAGTAAGTGCTTAACTTGTTTACAAGTCAAGGCAGAGCACTAGAAGCCTTATGGGAAGATGCAACCACTTGAGATACCTAAATGGAAATGGGAACACATCACCATGGATTTCATAAATAAGCTACCTCGTACAGCTAAGCGTCATGATACCATCTGGGTGATAGTGGACCATTTGACCAAAAGTGCTCACTTTCTGCCATATGAGAGGCCATCTCGTCAGAAACGTTAGCAAGTTTGTTCATCAAAGAGGTTGTATCTAAGCATGGAGTGCCACTATCGATTGTTTCTGATAGTGATACTCGATTTACTTCGAGGTTTTGGAAGAAGTTCCATGAAGCTATGGGAACGAAGTTGAACATCAGTACGGAGTATCATCCTCAAACAGATGGACAGTCTGAAAGGACGATCCAAACCCTTGAGGATATGCTACGTGCTTACGTTCTAGATTTTGGTGGAAGTTGGTACGATCACCTGCATCTAGCAGAGTTCTCCTATAACAATAGTTACCATTCAAGTATTGGTATGCCACCATTTGAAATGCTTTATGGTAGACGATGTAGAACCCCGGTATGTTGGGGAGAGATTGGTCAGAAGGAGATGGGAAGCCTAGAGGTTGTGCAAGAAACCTCATCAAAGTTTGATCAGACTAAAGCAAGAATGAAAGCTGCTCAAGACAGGCAGAAGTCGTATACTGATAAGCGGCGACGACCAATTGAGTTTAACGTTGGTGACAATGTGATGCTCAAGGTCTCGCCTTGGAAGGGGATTATCCATGTCAGGAAAAGAGGAAAGTTGAGTCCGAGGTACATTGGACGGTTTAAGATTTTAGATTGTGTGGGTGAAGTAGCTTATAAGCTGGATTAACCCGATGAGTTAGAAGGAATTCATTCAACCTTCCATATTTCTCATCTGAGGAAGTGTCTAGATGATGACATGTCTCACGTGCCATTAATGAACATTGAGGTTGATGAGCAGCTGAACTACATCAAGCAACCGATAGAAATTGTTGATCGCAAGGAGAAGCAACTTCGTCACAAGGTTATACCATTGGTAAAGGTGATATGGAAGCACCGCAAGGGATCCGATTCTACCTGGGAGGCCGAGGATAAGATGCGCAAGTTTTACCCTAGTTTGTTTAAGTGATAAGTTAGGTTTCGGGGACGAAACCTCTTTAAGGAGGGAAGACTTGTAACATCCTAAAATATCCTAATATTAAATAAAGAAAGTTGTGTTAAGTTGCCGGGTGTTAAATTATTAATTAGTATTAAATAAAGAAAAGTCATGGACTTGGATTAATTAAGATGGATTAAAAGGGTAATGGGCCTTAGGTCCATGGGCCTTAAGGGATATAAATACCCCTTAAACCATCCTAAAACCCTAACTATCATTTCCATCTTTCATAAATCTCTACACACTAAAAACACAAACGTCATCTGTCTATTTGTACAATGATAGTAAAGCTAACAGGTAATAACGGTGAGGTGTATGGTTAAATAATGTATGTTAATGTTAGCTTAATTGCTAAAGAAAGGATACGTGAATGTTAGGGATAGGATTAATTGATTGTTTGATTAATTAACTGTTTAAAGTAGAACCAGCACAAATAGACTCATGAAGGGAAGTGTATAGGACACGGAAAGTAACGCGATCAGCTAATCACAGCTTGCCACCGTTATTACCTGTTAGCTTTACTATCCTTGTACTAAATAGACAGATGACGTGTGTGTTTTGAGTGTGTAGAGATTTATGAAAGATGGAAATGATAGTTAGGGTTTTAGGATGGTTTAAGGGGTATTTATATCCCTTAAGGCCCATGGACCTAAGGCCCATTACCCTTTTAATCCACCTTAATTAATCCAAGTCCATGACTTTTCTTTATTTAATACTAATTAATAATTTAACACCCGAAAACTTAACACAACTTTCTTTATTTAATATTAGGATATTTTAGGATGTTACAGTTGAAAATTAGATTTTTTTTAAGAGGAAAAGACTGTTTAATTGTTTGATGAGAAGAAAAGAGTGTGTGTTGAAGAAAGGTTAATTGAATCACCCATTTAGGGGATTATTTCTCGACGTTCTATATATTAGGCTCTTTAAACAAGGCTTATTGCTATTAATTCAATGATTCCCATAGGACGTGGTTAGCGAGAATTAACTGTTGGGAATAAACATAACGTTAAAACAACATTAGCAGCATATACAATTCTAAATCAACAAGGCCAAAATGTACTATGCGTTTATGTAGCTATTGATCAAAAAGCATCTTATGTGGTTCGGTTCGTTACTACTTTCTAGGAAACAGGCTGGTTAAATGTTGTTAATGAGAATAGTAATTTATTATTCTTAACAGTAGGTCCTAGAGACTTTTTTGGTCCATCATGCGATTGATCTAGGTTTACATACAACTACGTTGATCTTAGTAAAAAGTGTGTTAGATGAATTGGGTTTGGTTATATAGATTATTTATATATTGTTTTTCAAAAAAAATAGTCACATGACCGTTAGTTTTGTCCAGCCCCACCAAGAATTCCCTATGGCCCACCAACAATCCCCCAAAGCCACCCGTTCTCATTATACCGCCCAACCCCAAACCCACCACCATATGCCGTCCCTCGGCGGTGTTCACCACCTATACCGCCCCAAACTGGCCCCATGTCGCCCACAACTGTAGGTCTAAATGTACCCCTCCTTTCATTATCATTTTCTTTAGCAATTTTTTTTGACATGTTACCCACCTCAAACACTTTTTCTAGTTAAAAAATACTAATTATCACATAACATTCAACATTTTATTCTCATTTCAGAAAATTTGTGTAGTTTATTACGTAAATACAAGACTTACCTTTTTTTAATTAACAACCAATATGAATTTTTTAAAATACAAACTCTCTTTAAAAACCACTTAAAAAACACTCTAAAAAATAAAACAATTATAGAAAAAATAACTTATTTTAAAAAAAATAAAAAATGCATACTTTAAATAAGAAAAAAATGTTTTTGTTATTTTAAAAAATAAAAAAAATAAAAATATGTTTTAAAAATCTACATCTAAAAGAAAATAATAATAATGATGTGACAGTCTCATATTTTTCAATGAGTTATATTTCTCACTCAAATTCTGGATATAATTTTATATGCACTCTAGAAATCTTCCATATAAATAAGATTATATATTCTAAAATTAGGCAATTCGTAATAATACAAATAATGTTTCTTATAATTTAGATGAGAAAATATAAAAAAATGAAATTGAAATATTTAATCGATTTCAATTTCAATTTATATTATAATATATAACAATGTCATGCTTAATAATATTATTAAAAGAATGTATCACCACCACCACCAACAACAACAACAACTACAACAAGAAATGATTTCTTATAATACGTTGGCATTTAAAAATTAAATTACTTTCCTTAATATAGTCAACTAATCCCGTTGATCAAACTGGGAGGGAACATGTCACATTAGAGGTGAACGATCAGAGGTGTCCTTTAATCACTACAATGAGCTGGTCGCTTTTAGTAAACTGTATGAATATTCAAAAATGAATGCCGAGCTCTTTCTTTCACAGCTAAACCCATTATCTTAATGCTGAGACTTTCTTGGACCAATCACTCGAATATGGATTAATACGTATTCGATCGAAAACTACTTGAAATCGACTCTTCTGTTCAGAAACGAAATGTTTCAAATGTTCGTGGAAATTATTATTGCTAGTGGACCATTTGTATCTATATGCATCAGGATCCATAACCCGCCCGCTGGTACGAGCCAACACAGGACAAACAAGTCATTCAAGGAAATGCGCCACTCTTTGACAAACCCTCCCTGATTCATGGATCCATCGGCTTGAGAAAAAAAAATAAAAGATCGAACTCTCTCTTTTCCTTAACTTTTCTAAATATTTATATTCTGTAACGTAACAACTAAAATATGTATACATATACATTATCTTATTTAAAAAATATGTTCATATGAAGAAATGGATTTCAATCACAAAAAAAATAAATTTAATGGATTTGTGACATTAATTGCTAATCAACCCAATATTATTCTAATATAACAAAATCCGAATTGTTTTTATATATAAACTCTTCTTTAATCCATCTTATATATATATATACGGGAGGGTTATTCTAAAAAGAAGTTGTTTCCTAGGAAGATTAGGAATAAATCATAGCCATTGGATCATGTTAATCAATGGTTGAGATTTAAAATTACCAATAACCGGCATAGTTTCCTAGAATTACTCTTTCATCACTATAACCGACATAGTTTCCTAGAATTGTTCTTTCACCATAGTTTGTAATGCCAAATGTCAAAAAGTTGTTGATTCTTACCATTCCTAGGAAACTCTTTATTCTTATTTGAACCCTTTTCTATATATATATATGGGTGGGTTATAATAAAAAGAAATAGTTTTCTAAGAAGTGTAAGAATCAATCTAGGCCATTGGATTTATGATCTAATGGTTGAGATTGGTAGTTTTTAAACTACCAAATAGTTTCCTAGGATTAAGGATTTATGCTACATAGTTTCTTAACTCTAAATTTTGTGTTATTCCTACTCTTCCTACAAAACTATGTATTTTTATTTTAACATTTTCCTATATATATATATATATATATATATATATATATATATATATATATATATAGAGGGGATGGTTCAAGAGAGAAATGAAATTATTACAAGAAATGTGAGAAATGAATATGGACCACTAGTTTTGTTTTAAGTTTTAAATACTTAAAGCTAAATAAAGAAAATATTAATTATTCTCTTTTTTCAATTAATAACTAATAAACCATAATACTTATCTATTTAATTAATATAACTATTTAAATTATTATAATTAGAAAATATTAAGAACTCATTTATTTTTATAACTTACTTTTTGTTTCTTTAATTTTTATCCTACACAAGTATAATTTATTTATACATTAAAAAAATTTTCTATCCAAAACTAATTCCTTCCAACTCAATATATTAATATCCATCAACACATAATTACATTATGATGAATAATACCGAAAAACTATTTTACATGTGTTTGCATTAGATATCAACAAAAAACATACAACCTACACAAAAACGTATAATCTACACTTGTTCTAAGAATAAGACAGCAGATAACCTACACACGAATTACATTTAACCTACACACAAAATTCATCATCAATAAAATACACACACACACGAAAACATATAACCTACACACAAAAAACATATAACCTACACACGAAAATTTTATCTTACACAAATAGAATTTATTCATACATTAATTTCTTTTCATAACCAATTTCTTTAAACTCAACATATCAAATATTCATCAACACGTAGTTACATTGTGATGAATAATACAAAAAACTATCTTACACATGTTTGCATTAAATGTCAATAAAAAATATACAACCTACACAAAAATATATAACCTACACTTGTTCTAAGAATAAGAAAACATATAGCTTACATACAAAAAACATATCGACCTACGCATGTGTAGGGTATGTGTATCTTTGTGTAGTTTATATAATTGTTGATGTCGAATTACATATGTAAGTTATATGCTTTTTGTATGTTGTACTTTTTTATTGCTTAAAACAAGTGTAAGTTATATAACTTTGTGTAGGCTGTGTATTTATTGTTTACATTTAATGGACACATTTGTATGAAATTTTTTTATTATTATTTATGACAATAATTTTTATAGGCATACCAATTGAAAAAATATATACATTAAAGTTCGCCTTTATTTGTTTACATGTTTAAAGGTTTTATTACTAGAAAATTGGCTTCAAAGATTTTCTTAAAAAAATAAAAGTAAAAAGTAACAACGAACAGCCACGAGTTTCTGATCATATGGATCAAACAAATGATATGATACAAAATGTGCCATATTTTTAGTATTTAAAAAAATGGATAATAGGATAATACACAATTCACACTTATTTTCCATTTGCTCTTAATGGAGGGCTTACTATTTTTTATTCTCAGCTTCCTATGTATTTAAGTTCATCTAGGGGTGTTCAAAATTTGATTCGAATTCGAAACATTCGAAATTCGACTCAATTTGAATTCGAATATGAAGATTCGAATCCGATTTCAAAATATTCGAATTCGATTCGATTCGTATTCGAGTATAGTAATCGAATACGAAATCATATTTTTTATTCGATTCGAAATTCGAATTCAAATTATATAATATATTAATATATATTTAATTTATTAATTTTGGTCAAATCCGTAAATAATAAATGTCCAAAACATCATAATTAATCCCAATAACCATACTGATATTTCTTAATTTTGCCAATACTTAATTTTGAACTTATTATCTTGTGGTATTGTAGCTACTTTAAAATTATATTATGTGTTTTACGTCGATGATTATGGTTTTTGAAGTTTTTAACATAGGTGAACTTGAATTAATTCGAATTCGATTCGAATTCGAGTTTCAAATACGAATAGAATCAAATTTCGAATATGGGATATAATACGAATCGAATAATCCAACTTTTAAACAAATACAAATCGACTACGAATACCAACAAAAAAATAAATTATTCGATTCGATTAACTTGAAAATTCGTTATTCGATTCGATGAACACCCCTAACCCCTAAGTTCATCCCTTAAAGTCATATTAAATAGAATAACTCATCATTGTATATTGATGAAATGAAACTCACACTCCATGAAGTCACCAATTAACACATATTTATGCATGCATTGAACTTCAACATTTCCTACACTATATAAGTTATTATCCTTACTTTCCTCCAACATCTATGTTCCTTTCTTGCACCACTACAGCCCACGAATATGGTCTGCTGTAACATCCCGAAATTTCAAGATAATATTAATTATATTACTTAATAATAGAGGGAAAGTTTACTCGGGTTATCAGGAAATAAATAAAAGAATAGGAGTTGGTATGGGTCGGGCTAGTGTCGGGTAATGGATGCGGGTTGTGGACTTGGATTATTTGAGATGGGTTAAATGAGAATGGGATTTAAGGGATATAAATATCCCCTAAACCCAAAATATCTTCATTCTCACCCTACACCCTAAAACTCCTAACACACACATACACACACATCCTAACCGATCAAGATTCGGAGCCGAGACCCGAGGTTTTGTTGATAGATCTGCGTTGGTAAGGTAAGAACATATCCAACAAAGCTAATATTACTGTAAATGGTTAGGATTGGATGGGTTAACCGGACCCGAAACCCGAACTGCCCAAATCGGACCCCTAAAGCGTCGATTTTAGGCCGATTTGATGGTTGGGATTTGTAGGCGCCGATCATACGATTCCGTGGGTACCAAAATCGAGTTATTTGGCTAAGAAACGAAGGATTTATGGGCAAACAGATCTGCAGCGCGATAACTTCGCCTGCAAGATTAAGTTCGCCTGATGAACTTCGCCTTCAAGCGTAACTTCGCCTTCAAGCGTAAGTTCGCCTAAGGATAACTTCGCCTGAAGCCAAGTTCGCCTAAGGATAACTTCGCCTGAAGCCAAGTTCGCCTAAGGATAACTTCGCCTGAAGCCAAGTTCGCCTAAGGTTTAACTTCGCCTGAAGCCAAGTTCGCCTAAGGTTTAACTTCGCCTGAAGCCAAGTTCGCCTAAGGTTTAACTTCGCCTGAAGCCAAGTTCGCCTAAGGTTTAACTTCGCCTGAAGTGAAGTTCGTTTAGAAAATAAATTAAAAAGCGATAAGTTAAAGTAAGCTAATACTAGGCCACCAGATTAGATCAGACGAGTATTGATACGTGTAACTTGTACAGTCGGCCGAGCTCAGTTAAGGAAGGGATTTACAGCTATCAGAAAAAGAAGCAGAATTCAGGTGAGTTTCTAGCCCCATTCCTTGTTATGTTTTCGGGGCTGTGTGCATACTTGATGTGTTGTTAATACATTTATCCTAAGTGATAAGTGTATGCCCTATGTGATATATGTGTTATGTAAGAATGATTGCTTGATGGTACGTGAACGATCTTCGGATATTGCACGTACTGTCAGGTTGTAACGCTATGTATAAGGTAAGTATGTTATGTATGTTTATGTGTATGAACATGATAGAGATAGTAGAAGAAAGAAATGATAATGTATGGTTGTATGGTTACGAAAAGGGTACCGAGCCCTAATAATACTCGATGTGAAGTTTGAATACACTTACTTTAAGTGGTAGGTGTATGCTATAGATGTTATATGAGGTATATATTTATAATGCTTGTCGGTACGTGAACGATCTTCGGATATTGCACGTATCGCCAAGGATAGTGATTGCCAAGTGGTTGATAGTGGGTATGAATGTTGTGATGTGACTTGTTCACTACGTAAATACTAAACTAATATGAGTGTGACCAAGGCAGGTTGAGGTAGAGTGTGTTAGAAGTAGCAGGAGTCTAGTAAGGGGTGTTAGTGGCATAGCGTGAGTGCGTGATAGGGAAAGCCTATGCGTGCCTTCATTATTAAGTGGCATAGCGTGAGTGCGTGATAGGGAAAGCCTATGCGTGCCTTCGTTATTAAGTGGCATAGCGTGAGTGCGTGATAGGGAAAGCCTATGCGTGCCTTCGTTATTAAGTGGCATAGCGTGAGTGCGTGATAGGGAGAGCCTATACGTGCCTTCGTTATTAAGTGGCATAGCGTGAGTGCGTGATAGGGAAAGCCTATGCGTGCCTTCGTTATTAAGTGGCATAGCGTGAGTGCGTGATAGGGAAAGCCTATACGTGCCTTCGTTATTAAGTGGCATAGCGTGAGTGCGTGATAGGGAAAGCCTATGCGTGCCTTCGTTATTAAGTGGCATAGCATGAGTGCGTGATAGGGAAAGCCTATGCGTGCCTTCGTTATTAAGTGGCATAGCGTGAGTGCGTGATAGGGAAAGCCTATACGTGCCTTTGTAATTAAGTGGCTAAGCTGTAGGGGTAAGTAAGTGGTTAAGCAGTGGCATGTTAGACAGTGGACTATGTGTCTTCGGATACGTATATATATATTGTATGAAGTGGTTGTATGATCAGTTGCTTGATTAACTAGAACTCACTCAGCGTAGCTGACTTTTAGTATGCACGCAGGTGAGCTTATTATAGAGTTAGCATGAGGATGACACACGACATGGATTGAACGACTGGCATCTGATTAAAGAAGTAAAGATGTTTTAAATATAAAGTTTTGTGTTATAGTATCAAAGAAAAGATTTAATGTTTTGTAACAAATGATTGATGTTTTATATTCCGTGAAAAGTTTTAATAAACTCTGATTTGAAGAACTGTGTTTATGAGTAAATCCGACGCTAAAGTAGGGTTACCGGGTTCGGGGCCTTACAAGTTGGTATCAGAGCATAAGTTCGAGAGATTTAAGCATCCTACATGCTTAGACTCGAACAGAAAATGGGATTTAAGTAAGAAAGGAAAGAAGATGCCAGTTCAAGAATGCCATGAGTCGCTCAAGCAAGATCAGTAAAGGTAAAGTGTATGATTAAGTGATATATGTTAATGAGAAAGAAAATATATGTGAACAAAAGGGATAGGAATAATTGATTGTTGATTTGACTAATTGCTTAAGTAGAACCAGCACAAATAGACTCATAAAGGGAAGTGTATAGGACACGGAAAGCGATCAGCTAGTCACAGCTGGCCACTGTTATTACCTGTTAGCCTTGCTATCCTTGTACTAAATAGTTCCTTGAGTGATGATGTTTGTGTTGTCCCTTTAAGAGTACTGATGGCTGGAGCTGGAGAAGTTGTGGGAACTGGGGGTCGCACTGGACGTCGTGGCAGGCCTCGTCTTGTCCGGCAACCCTCGGTAGAAGAAGCTTCCCACACCGAAGATGAAGGAAGCGCAGCTGGAGGAGACCAGAACAACAACGAGGAAGTTCAACTTAGCCCTGCAGTTCAAGCAGCCATTGTTCAGGCTGTAGTTGCTGCTGTGAAGAACCTGAATCCCGAAGGATCTGCTGGAAGCCGTGAACGAACTGCTGAAGGGGCGGGTGGTGATGGTAGGAAGGATGAGGAAGGTGAAAGAGGGGCCTCGAGTGGGGATAAGTCTGTGAAAGTCGATGATAGGAGAGGAGGACAAGGTGGGTGCAGCTATAAGTCCTTCAAATGATGCGACCCGCCAAAGCTGACCGGGTTGGGAGACGCAATCGCTACTCTCCAATGGATAACCGCTATGGACAAGGTTATCCGCATTAGCGAATGCCGTCCCGACCAAGCAGTGGGTTATGCCACACAGTCATTTGAAGATGAGGCCATGTACTGGTGGGAAACTGTCGAACAAAGGAAGACCCGAGAGGAGATTAAGGCCATGAGGTGGGATGACCTTAAGGAATTAGTGATGAAAAGGTTCTGTGCTGACGCCGAGGTTGAAAGGGCGGAGATGAAGTTCCTAAACTTGAAAGCTGGGACCTTGACACATAATGAGTATACTACTGAATTCAACCGCATGTCTAGGTTGGTACCTGACATGGTGAACACTGAGGCTAAGAGAATCAAGTGTTACGTGAGGGGATTACCACAGAGAGTCCGCATGTTAGTCAGGACAAGCAAACATGTCACCTTTGAATCTGCGGTCGAGTTGGCGGAGATGGTCTATGATGATCTGGCGGCGGATGATATGGGAGTGGAAGATGAGGAAAAAGGGAAAGGAACTAAAAGAGCTGGGGATATCGTGGAGCAAGCAGGGAGAAGGACACAGAAGATGGCAGGGAATGGAGCATGTAAGGTGTGTGGAAAGATGCACTTGGGGAAATGCAAGGCTGGTCCAAACCAGTGCTACCGATGTGGGAGGAAGGGGCACCTCTCCCGTGAATGCACCGAGGACCAGAAGTGTTACAGGTGTGGTAAGTCAGGTCACATAGCTAAGGAGTGTGGAGAAGCCGTAGCAGTGAGGGAAGGAAGAGGAAACGCGTGAAAGGATGGTCTATTAACTGCTAAGGAGGTAGCAGGAAAGTAAGTGGCATGTCACAGTTGTTTTATGTTTAGTAGTTAAAGAGTGTTTTATGTTACATTTGAACCAATGTTTGTTTAGCAAGCTTGAATGATTTCCTTTTATGTTATGAGGTACTTGTGACTTCTTGTGCTTTTGTATGAACGATCTATGAATTTAACTTGAATGCATGTGGGTTATAATAAATAGTTGTGTGATGGTAAAGCGTCGCCTTCGGAGTTAGCGTTATTATATAAAACAAGGTTCCTCGGGAAGGCGATACGAGACTTGGTACATCGAGGGCTTCATGGACAAGCTACCGTAATAGCTAAAACACATGATCACCGCTCGATGACTACAAGTCAGGAGTAAGAGGGATAACTCAGAAAGCGAAGGCGATTCAATAAGTGTGTAAATATAAGAAGTTTTCCTTTTATAGGGAATAAGTTAGGTTTCGGGGACGAAACCTCTTTAAGGAGGGAAGACTTGTAACATCCCGAAATTTCAAGATAATATTAATTATATTACTTAATAATAGAGGGAAAGTTTACTCGGGTTATCAGGAAATAAATAAAAGAATAGGAGTTGGTATGGGTCGGGCTAGTGTCGGGTAATGGATGCGGGTTGTGGACTTGGATTATTTGAGATGGGTTAAATGAGAATGGGATTTAAGGGATATAAATATCCCCTAAACCCAAAATATCTTCATTCTCACCCTACACCCTAAAACTCCTAACACACACATACACACACATCCTAACCGATCAAGATTCGGAGCCGAGACCCGAGGTTTTGTTGATAGATCTGCGTTGGTAAGGTAAGAACATATCCAACAAAGCTAATATTACTGTAAATGGTTAGGATTGGATGGGTTAACCGGACCCGAAACCCGAACTGCCCAAATCGGACCCCTTAAACGTCGATTTTAGGCCGATTTGATGGTTGGGATTTGTAGGCGCCGATCATACGATTCCGTGGGTACCAAAATCGAGTTATTTGGCTAAGAAACGAAGGATTTATGGGCAAACAGATCTGCAGCGCGATAACTTCGCCTGCAAGATTAAGTTCGCCTGATGAACTTCGCCTTCAAGCGTAACTTCGCCTTCAAGCGTAAGTTCGCCTAAGGATAACTTCGCCTGAAGCCAAGTTCGCCTAAGGATAACTTCGCCTGAAGCCAAGTTCGCCTAAGGATAACTTCGCCTGAAGCCAAGTTCGCCTAAGGTTTAACTTCGCCTGAAGCCAAGTTCGCCTAAGGTTTAACTTCGCCTGAAGCCAAGTTCGCCTAAGGATAACTTCGCCTGAAGCCAAGTTCGCCTAAGGTTTAACTTCGCCTGAAGCCAAGTTCGCCTAAGGTTTAACTTCGCCTGAAGTGAAGTTCGTTTAGAAAATAAATTAAAAAGCGATAAGTTAAAGTAAGCTAATACTAGGCCACCAGATTAGATCAGACGAGTATTGATACGTGTAACTTGTACAGTCGGCCGAGCTCAGTTAAGGAAGGGATTTACAGCTATCAGAAAAAGAAGCAGAATTCAGGTGAGTTTCTAGCCCCATTCCTTGTTATGTTTTCGGGGCTGTGTGCATACTTGATGTGTTGTTAATACATTTATCCTAAGTGATAAGTGTATGCCCTATGTGATATATGTGTTATGTAAGAATGATTGCTTGATGGTACGTGAACGATCTTCGGATATTGCACGTACTGTCAGGTTGTAACGCTATGTATAAGGTAAGTATGTTATGTATGTTTATGTGTATGAACATGATAGAGATAGTAGAAGAAAGAAATGATAATGTATGGTTGTATGGTTACGAAAAGGGTACCGAGCCCTAATAATACTCGATGTGAAGTGTGAATACACTTACTTTAAGTGGTAGGTGTATGCTATAGATGTTATATGAGGTATATATTTATAATGCTTGTCGGTACGTGAACGATCTTCGGATATTGCACGTATCGCCAAGGATAGTGATTGCCAAGTGGTTGATAGTGGGTATGAATGTTGTGATGTGACTTGTTCACTACGTAAATACTAAACTAATATGAGTGTGACCAAGGCAGGTTGAGGTAGAGTGTGTTAGAAGTAGCAGGAGTCTAGTAAGGGGTGTTAGTGGCATAGCGTGAGTGCGTGATAGGGAAAGCCTATGCGTGCCTTCGTTATTAAGTGGCATAGCGTGAGTGCGTGATAGGGAAAGCCTATGCGTGCCTTCGTTATTAAGTGGCATAGAGTGAGTGCGTGATAGGGAAAGCCTATGCGTGCCTTCGTTATTAAGTGGCATAGCGTGAGTGCGTGATAGGGAGAGCCTATACGTGCCTTCGTTATTAAGTGGCATAGCGTGAGTGCGTGATAGGGAAAGCCTATGCGTGCCTTCGTTATTAAGTGGCATAGCGTGAGTGCGTGATAGGGAAAGCCTATACGTGCCTTCGTTATTAAGTGGCATAGCGTGAGTGCGTGATAGGGAAAGCCTATGCGTGCCTTCGTTATTAAGTGGCATAGCGTGAGTGCGTGATAGGGAAAGCCTATGCGTGCCTTCGTTATTAAGTGGCATAGCGTGAGTTCGTGATAGGGAAAGCCTATACGTGCCTTTGTAATTAAGTGGCTAAGCTGTAGGGGTAAGTAAGTGGTTAAGCAGTGGCATGTTAGACAGTGGACTATGTGTCTTCGGATACGTATATATATATTGTATGAAGTGGTTGTATGATCAGTTGCTTGATTAACTAGAACTCACTCAGCGTAGCTGACTTTTAGTATGCACGCAGGTGAGCTTATTATAGAGTTAGCATGAGGATGACACACGGCATGGATTGAACGGCTGGCATATGATGAAAGAAGTAAAGATGTTTTAAATATAAAGTTTTGTGTTATAGTATCAAAGAAAAGATTTAATGTTTTGTAACAAATGATTGATGTTTTATATTCCGCGAAAAGTTTTAATAAACTCTGATTTGAAGAACTGTGTTTATGAGTAAATCCGACGCTAAAGTAGGGTTACCGGGTTCGGGGCCTTACATCTGCTTGCCTCTCGACATCATAATGTTCTACATACTAACACGCTTGGATGCCATCGAAGTTGTTAAATGTAGGTTTGTGTGCAGGCAATGGCGTGACATGATATCAACACCGGAGTTTGAGGCCGCTCACTACTCCCGCTCGCATATTGCAGCAAAGCATAGAACTATTTTAATACATGATTTCAACTACTCAACTTATTCGATAAACCTAGAACACAACACTTATGGTCCACATACAATAATTTCAAACCCGTTCCAGAACGGCCTCACGGGTGTAGAAATACTAGCACACTTGGATGGTATATTATGTGTTTGCTTCAACGAAACCAGTGAGATGGTTCTCTGGAACCCAACGACTACTGCGCACACCCTTCTGTCCACAGATGCCACATATGCCGGTCACGGGTATTACTCAGACGCTGCAAGTGCGATAGGTTATACAAAGGTCCCGCAAATGACTACAACGTTCTTCATATAATACAAACACCAGTTGCTATTAAAGCTAGTGTGTACTCCAGGAACTCGCGAAGTTGGCGAAACATCCCCTTTGACACCAATCCTGATTATGCAAAACGCGCTTTCTACTTCTCATATGGCACCGTTTGTGGCACCAACATATATTTCACTGTTTGCGAGTGTTGGGTTGTCAGCACAAATATTGTCCTTGCCTTTGATACCCTCACGGAGGACATTACTGAATCGCCCTTCCCTCCTATCCCATCAGTTGGCATCTTCCAAGGCCTTCTATCAAATGTTCAGAACGCTCTCCAAATGGTCCTTACAACTGGCATGCAGAATATGACACTCGGAATATGGGTCCTTAAGGAAAGACAATGGGTTAGTATTTTCTCAGCCCCTCCAATACCACCAATCCCGTTTTCAGTGTGGCTAGCCGATTTAAGATTCAAGTCATGAGTCAACAGGATAACTTTCTATACGATCATTATTGGGTTGACCAAAAATATAACACTTTTGTATTTTAAATTATTGAAGGAGTTTTTTGTATCTTAAGCATTTCCCTGGCAACTACCTTATATACGTGAATTACGTTCGTTAAGTTTTTTTTACAAAAAAACTTGAATACGCCATTGTGTTTTTTTTTGCTAATGTTATGTAAGTTTATACTTTTAGTATTCTAAATTATAGCGAATATAAATTTTGCTATAGTAACTGTAGGTACCATAATGAACCGCTACCCAACAAAATCCCGTTGCGTTAGCGAACCAAACCCGTACCTACCGAAGTAGTAATTTACTTTTAAAAAATCATCTAAACAACCACTCCAACCCATTACCTATCTCCAAATTCTATTTCCAAATTTTTGTGAAATGGTATAAAAAGCCCCCCAAATTTATAGCATTGTCACAACACTCCATTTCCAACTACCCTGTTATAAAAATATATTAGAAATCAATTTATATTGAAAATGATAATAAGACAAAATAGTTAGTAGTTAAAATTATAAATGGAAGAAAATGAAAAAATAAAAAAAAAAGAATATAAAGATGAGAATGAAGAATGGATTGGATGAGGTTTTTAGAAAATCATGTATACTTTTAAGAAATTGTGTGTTTTAGTTTCATTTTAAAGATAGAGATGAATAACCCATTAAGAATGCTCTTACAAACACAATGGGTTTAAGTTATTTTAAATAAGTAATCATTTAGTGTGAGCGTCATTTAAGAAAATAATCAGATTTGTTTTGGGTTAAACGGGTTACAGTAAACATCGGTTTCCATCCCAATGGTTTGTCCAAATCTGCGGTTTTTGTTTATTAGTTTTAAATTTGTGATTTTCGTCCATGTGGTTTCATTTCACTTGCAATTAAACCCGAATTTATTAACCCCGTTAAGTTTGGTTGTTAAAACCATCAGTGTGTCCCTCACGTGAGGGACAGTTTTGTCCTTTTCCTCCCCAAATAATCCTCGGTCCTAATTTGCAAGCCCCCTCACGTGAGGGTCAAGGGTGTATTTGGATAGAAAAAGGGACAAAACTGCCCCTCACGTGAAGGGCACGTTGATAGCTTTAACAACCAAACCTAATGAGTTTAGTGAATTTAGGTTTAATTGCAAGTGAAATGAAACCACAGGGATGAAAATCGCAAATTTGAAACTATTGGACTAAAATCGCAGATTTAGACAAACCATAGGGACGAAAACCATAGTTCACTCAATGGGTTATAAGCAGAGAATGAGTTCAGTTTATTTATAAAAAATCATAAATTTTAGTACAATTCAAAACAAGTTATAAGCAAACTAAGTTTCGTTTATTTTAAAGGAGTACCGATTTTGGTTCGGGTAAGACTTCAAGCAGTGGCGAAGCTTGGATTGAGGCACCGGGGGCCGAGCTCAAAATGCATACAAAATTTCACAAACGAGGGGGGCCGGACTCAAATTTTCGGCTAAACTCACTACAAGAAAATGAAGCTATTGCAACCCCGGTAAAAAGTTGCACTAGGCCTAAAAAAGGTTGCATAAGGCCTAATGCAACTTTTAATCAAGGGCTGCATTAGGTGAAGTTGCATTAGATCTAATGCAACCTTTTTATTAGATAACGCAACTTTTTCTTAAAGTGTTGCATTTACTACTCAAATGCAACCTTTTTAATATGCAACCTTTTTGGCATTCTAATGCAACTTTTTATTACTTTTAATGCAACTTTTCTAACATACAAATACAACATTTGCAATGTCAAAAGCAACCTTTGCTACACTTTAATGCAACTTTTTTTAATTCAAATGCAACACTTTTTTATGATTTTTAGCAACAAAAAATGCAACCTTTTTTTAAACACAAATGCAACTCCATTTGAAATGCTAAATTCTATTAATATGCAATGGTATCTCATTTACACCAACATAAAAATAACATAAATATAATAGACAATAATATGTCATAAATTACTATATGTTTAATCTCAAATAACAACATAATCAAAATAAAGTTGTCAACTAAAATTATAAAAAGTAACTAAAACCTCCTACTCCTACTCATCTCTACGATCTTGAGCTCCACCAGGTAGCTTTTCCATAATATTTTGCACCATAGCTTCCAAGTTTGCTCGTTGGCGGTCAAGGTCTTTCCGCATAGCTTCTAGCTCATTTTTTTCCTTTGATGGTCCTCTTCCATTTCTTTTCGGATATCAAGCAATTGTGCTTTATCAACTTCAATATTTGCATTTAATGATTCCATAAGTCCCCCCGTAATCGTATATGGTTCCTCGCCAGCATTTATTCTTTTCATCATTTTTTATTAACGCCTTTGCCATAAAGGCGAAGGTAGCCATCATGCTCCTTGTTCATTACAACCGTAAAAGGATCGGCCAAAGCACTTCCATCTTTTGCAGGTGTGTGGTTCTTCATTTTTTCCTTGGAAAGATAATAAGAAAATATCATATATATATATATACACACATATAATATATAATGAAGTACAGTAAAAAAACAAATAAAAGTGAACCACACATGGAAATAGATGAAACAATTTGTGCTATAAAATGCAAAAAAAACTAGCAACAAGTTATATGGAATAATCAAATTGAAGCCACATGTCATTAAATTGCATATACAAGACAACTAGAGTACCAATTTGAAGTGTTAGTTTCTTATGTATACAGATTAATAAATAAAATGCTTTTATAGTGGACACAAGTTTAGGCTTAATAAAATTTTGTAGAATTTGGGGTTGAAAGTCAAACTATGCATCACTAGCAGATCAAATTAATCAACTCAAAGGGCATTTTGGTCAAAATTGTTAACTGATGATATTAACTACATGTTATAAAGATTAAAGAAATTTGGTTCCGATAACAAGGCATTTATTGTTGTTTGAGGTTAAAGGAAATTGATTTCTACGGGTCAACATTAGTTTCGAGTCAAAATTACAGAATTTGTGAAAAAGTTTTAATATGACTACAAAAGACGTTTTTACTTATTTATTTTTTTCTTCACGTACTACAATAGAAAGAACTTACAATTTTACTTGCAGTGTCATCATATGAATCACGATATGCACGCCCTTCGGTCCTTTTACGTGTGCGTTCAAATAGTTTAGCTAAACCGGGTAATTCCTTGTTTGGGTCTTCATTTCTCTACATTCATGAAAACATACATCAGTAAAAAAAATTAGCATCTTCAACAATTAAAAACACAAATCACGAGAAAACAAAGACATGCTTACCATCTCATCACGAATTCTAGCAAAACTTTTTGGGCCAGCTGTGTGCATGTTCTTTTGAGTCATGCGTATTTCCTTAGCCCGCAAAGAACGTTTCTGGATATGCATTTATATAAATACCTCAACTAATAGAAAACTCTAAATAAAAAATACCGGTAATAAATAAATAGGTTAAAAAAATTACCGCCTCATCTTTATTATTCCATAACCTCATCAATTGTGAGAAATCATCTTCTGGAATATTTTTAGGTCTATTCTTCCATCTTGTTTTGTTGTCCTTATACTGATAAAAGTGTTTATTCTTAAACATGGATTTGTATACCTTATACGAGTGTCCAATAGTCATTAAAACCCAACTTTTAGCAGCATTTGGCACGTCGTATTTTCCCTTTAAAAAGTTATAATTTAGTTAAAAAAAGTATAGCAAATAAATAAATAAACCTAATTAAAAACTTACCAAAACATACTCCCATATTTTATCTTTATGTGGCACCTTCCTCCATGAAGTAAGAGTCAATGGTGCGTAAGTATGATTACGAGCAATTGTGCCCAAAAATAAAGAGAATTGTGAAACTGCATGTGCTGGTCCCACAGGCTGTCCAAATTCATTACATACAATGGCCTCTCGCTCGCCAACTTTCCATCTGTGCACAGAATGCAACATCGTTGGTCCTCTTTTTTTGGTTTTAGATTCTGAACGCATGTACATATTATATACATATACGTATACATACATATATATATATTAAATAACAAGCAAAAAAACAAGGTATAAGTAGGTAACGAACCTATTGCTTTTTCATATTCTGGGTGGTGTAATTGCTCTTGAACTAGTGCAATGACCTCATCTTCCAAATCATCATGGCTATCATCCCCTTGTATCTCTTCATCATTATATGTAGATGCGATAAGGTCCATGTCATATTCGGTATCTTAATCAACACAATCTTGTCATTGTTAAATACAACATTATCAGTAAATATAAATTACAAAAAAATACAATAGAAAAATGAACTAGTTTTTTAATCCTACTGAAATGTCTAGCTCTTAATGGGTTTACTAAAATGGGTTTGCTTGAGCCGATTCTAAGCATGTTCAACATATAATCACAGTATATGACCATGACATCTATATTCTATTCAAACTTGTATATCATGTGTATTTATACAATAAAACATAATCTACCTAGCAAATAATCCTGTTCCTTCATATAAATATAATCAAAAAAGGAAACCAACCTGGTTAAGCATATTATACTTGTTGTTCTGGATTATATAGATGATTTATTTTTCATTCTAATGAATAACTCACAAGGAATTTTATGTTAGATAAAAAACATTTAACCCCACAAAATTTAAGTCAATTAATCAGCTAATTTAATTAACAAATAACTAAATACGAAGAACCACATACGATATAGAGTAACCCACGCTTATAAGTTCTATTAAACAAGTATACTGAAAGAACCCGCCTTTCTTTGTACCATGAGAAAATGATAACAAGCTAACAGTATAAACATAAAATTGCAACTTGGAGACATGCATATTATTCTCATGTGTCCTTGTACAACATAATAGTATATCGTGGAAGATGTTTCTATAACAAATTTCATTTGCGTTAGAAACATAAATATATAGAGCTAAAAGTAATAGATAATAGTATTACCTTTTTGGCTGCTTTAACACTTGTAGCAACCTCTGTATAATCTTCGCCGCCATCATCACCCATTTCAGGAATCCAGTCGTCATCTCTCGCACTAGAAGATGTTGGGTTCACCTTCTTTTTCTTTTTCTTCGTTTCTTTACTTTCTACTAAACTTTTCATAGAGTTTGACATATTTTTAATTCCCATTTCTCGTAGTATTTCTTTGTTTTCTTGAACCCTCAATAATTTAAGTTTGTCATAATCATTCAATTGTCTTTTGCTTGCCATTCGACCTGTTTAATTTAATATTTAGCATTTTATTTATGACGGGGCGAACGAGCGATTTTGGGGGTCAAAGCAAAGCAAATATCGGGGCCCTTTTTCAATTTTTTTAACTTGATTTATGCTTTCGTTTTATTTTGAACAGGACAAAGTGAGAAGCCAAGAAATGACAATCAAGCACAAACTAATAAAAAAACCACAATGTAATCACAATCAAGCATATTATAACAAAAAAATAAGTAGATCTAGCATATGCAAATCTCAATAACCAACAAATTGGTTGAAAGCAAGAAGCCAAGAAATGAGTGATACCATGGCTGCAAAGACGGCTTAAAATTATAAAGTTTTCTCACCATTTAGCCATCTAGTATGTGCACAATATAATCTTTTATTAAAAATCCCATAAATTTTATCCCAAAACTATAAAATTTAAGTTATGACTTTCAGTACTGAAATCAGAGCCCGAACTCATATCCGATCTAGAACCGATAATACCTGAAAACTGGTTCGGGTTTTCAAAGACCCGAAATCTAGTTCCAGTTATACCTGAAATCTGGGACTCTGGGTTAAAACCTGGAAGCACTTTTGTTTGGGTTTTTAAAGACCCGAAAGCTGGTTCGAGTTATACCTGAAATCTGGGTTTTTTAAATACCTGGAAGCAATTTTGTAAAACTGCGGGCACGTTAACAAAAAAAAACTGTAGAAAACAGGGTTTTTCATTAATTCAGGCCCGCTAAAAAAACTGCAAAAAACGGGATTTTTCATTAACGTAGGCCTGCTAACAAAAAAATTGCAGAAAACGGGTTTTCAATATTGCAGGCCCGTTAACAAAAAGCTGCAACAACTTTCATTAGAAAACAACTCCCTTGAAATGATCAAATGAAAACCTAATGAGTAACAAATTTCGGGGCCCTGGTAAAAACATATAAAAATCAATTTCGAAAATATACTAGAAATTCATCAACAAAATATGTTTCAACTAATGGCATTTTATCTCATACAAGAATCAATTTCAAGTTAATTGTACTCATACAAATCAAACTAAACGCATACATGTATATGATAAGAATCAATTCAGCTCTAACAAGAATCAATTTCAAGTTGGGGATCAGTTTTACTTACAATTTTGCTATTGTATGTGAGCAATGAGTCGGCAGAATGGAATTACGATGTTTACTTGTCAAGGATGAAACCGTTTTTTTTCAAATTGAACCTGCTTTTGAGATTTGACATTGGAATTTAGGGACGCGGGAATTAATTTGGGGGACAGGAGTTCAATGAAACTTTGGGAAGTTATTTTCCTGAAGACTAGTTCTATAAGTTCACTGTAAATGTATTAAGAAAAAACAAATTAAAATACATTATAGATCAAGAAATAATATATATAAATCATAGTTAAAGACTATATAATATAGTAAAGTAAGTTTAGTTATATATTTAAAAAAAATAGAACCATGATCTACAAAAAGGAAAAAAAATGCTTATAGCATAAATTGATGGTCATTTAGAGTTAATATGGGCATTTAGGGTGATTTAAGGTCGTTGAAGTTTACTATATGGTAATTAGGGCGATTCAAATTCGTTTAGATTTAACATGGGGATGGACAACTAGAGTTAATTTTGTTAAGTTATAATCAATCTTGGTTATTAAATGTTCTATCTATTTACTTATTTAGTTTTTACATTATTTGAAATAAAGCTTCATTATTTTTTTGTCACTTTCATTGAATTATGCAGTCTTCAGAAATATAAGTTGTATCTAAGTTTTAACAAAAGTTGCAAAAATCAATAATATTTGCAACCTCTCATGAAAAAGTTGCAATTTATAATGAAATACGCAACTTTTTCATAAAAATGTTGCAAATGGGGTTTAATTATGCAACCTTTTATGAAAAAAGTTGCATTAGGTCTTCTAATGCAACCTTTATGTTCAATGAAGTTGCATTAGAGTCAAATGCAACTAATTTGAAAAAAGTTGCTATCAAAGGGTTGCATTAGGCCTATTTTCTAGTAGTGACTTACACTACGTATAAAAGTTTTCGGCCAAAAACGGGTAAATTTACACTATTGCGCAAAAAAACAAGGGGGCGGGGGCCACCCTTTCCCCCTCAATGAAGCTTCGCCCCTGACTTCAAGGACTTTGACCGGTCAAACCATGTTTGGATGAGAGCTAGATGTAAGCAAAGTGGATCAGCTCATCTTTAATGAATATTGTAGTTTAAAAGATCAGACACACCGGCAAACACCGGCGAAAATAATGGAGATAATAGTTAATATTTATTAATTACGTTTTTGGAATTATAAATAACACATTATTCATACTAATCTTTTTTTCTCTTTTCTTTCATTGTTACGAACCCATGCAGTTGAAATCGCGTTGAGTCCCTGCTAACTTCCGATGCTATAACGAACCAACCCACTATCGACCAAATCTCCAATGTGCCCCCGCCGCTTTTGATAAACAAAAAATGTATTATTTAGCGTCATACCAAAAGAAGTTTTCATTCTTTGGCCTAATTCTAATGTTTTTAGAATGACAAGTAATTTTTGTTAAGTGAAAAGGTTAAAGGACAAATTGATATTGTGAGGACAAAATGTATTAATTGCTTACACCGTATGAGTGACACGCAAAATAACACATTATTCATATACTAATGTGTGATCTAGACATAAAATTGGTTTTGAAAATATTAAAGTAACACGTACATTAAAAAGTATTATAAAGCTAATAAACGATTCTAACTATTGATAAAGTTTTTTTATATATTATTATTAAGGGTGAACAACTTAACCGGTATAACCATTGACCAAAATCATAACTGTTAACTAACTTTATCCAATAATCGACAAAAACCAATGAGTAGGTTTAATGAATTTTGAAAAACCATCAAATATGGACCGACTTTGGTTAAAGATAATTCAAAACCCACCATAACCGATCCGACCCATTTAACTTCCACTAAACATATTGTCGGATATACCATATGATGTTTTTCGGTGCAACATTTATTATCGAATTAATTTTATTTCATTGTTGAGTTATATAATGCCAGTTTTTTTTAATAGCATGAATTTTATATTTTGTTGGATTATGTCTTTTTTATATAATATTTGGTACCAAACTTGGGTGTGGTCGCATTGTTTTGGTTATGGTTAACCGGCCGATAATCGATGAGCTATAACCGTCAAAACTGATAAACTAAAACCGACTTAACGGATCAGTTATGGATATGATTTTCCATTAACCGACATATTAGTTATGATTATAGGTTTGGCCCAAAACCGACCCTGCATGCACACCCCTAATTGTTACCGTATTGAACCACACTTATGCCACTAAAGTTTTCGGGCCTATATATATGCATACGCTAACATCTTTGTGTGAACACCCCCACCCCCAAATAAAAGAAGAAAAAATAAGACATTCAATAAAACATAATCACATGCGGTAGCTCGCTCACACGGATAACCCATTACACCATACTAAACACTACAAACCAATATCAGGCGATAACTTGCACGAACCCGCAGCAACGCGTGGGCACTTTTGCTACTAATAATAATAATAAAGTAAGTAAGTAAGTAAGTTGGTATTTAGTTAGCATTTAAGAAAAAGACCTAGGGTAGAACTTGAGGGGCTAGTTGTGTTAATTGCCACCCCCAATAAAGAGCACACATTAAATCTCATGTGCGATTCTCAATGAGCTTCGTTCTTCTTTCCATCTCCCTCACTCCGAGAAACGCTTCCGCGATCACCTCGATTCCTTTCAGTCAAAAATAGTAGCCAATGGCGACGAGATCGCCTCCTTTCTTGATGTTTCTCATAGCCTCCTTACCGGACTCCTTAACGACACCGCCTCTAATTTCGCTGAAAAATGCAGGGTAAGACGTGATTAGGGTTAGACTAATGCTTTTACAAGTTCAGATTAACACTGTGTTTCCGAGTTTCAGATAGAAAAGAAAAGGAGGAGAATTAAAAGAGAAAAGAAAGAGAGGCGAGGAAAATGTATCACTTTATTTCATGTTCCCGAGTTTAATGAAAATGGAAGGAAAGGGAAAGAAAATGTAGGAGTTAATAGGCAATTAATGATACAAACATATTTTCTCTCATAATCTCTCCAATTTGGAAAGATGATTATACACTTAAATTTTCCTAGTATTTTCTCTCTCTTCTCCTCCCCTCTCATCCTTAAAAAATCTCTGGAACATGATTCCTTCACATTTTCTTCTCCTTTCCTTCCCCTCCGCTCTTTAAATAAGACTCGGGAACAATTTAACCATGGATTTTTTTTTATTATTTTTTATTTATTCATTTTTTTAATGCATGCTGTTGAATCTAGGACCGTGAGGTAGATGTCATCGAGACTTTTCTATACACTATTTACATCATCTGTCATAATAACCAAATCTCGGATTTCTTGAATGTTGTGGCATCACGACTTGATCGACTAGCAAACCTATTTTATGAGGTATGTACATATTAAGCTTATGTTATGTACTCTCGTGACTTATTATATGCAAACCCTAACATTCTTAATCTAACCTAAATTATATTCTGTCACAAATAATAATAATAGTAATACAAATAATAATATAAAGTCTTAAACCTAATAATGTTTATTTAATTCTAATATTTATGGCTTTTGTTCAAAAGATTCCAGTTTTAATAGTAACATCTACATTATTAATGCAGGTCAATTTACCGGATATTGGCTTTATTATAAGAATTTATTGGATAAGAATTTCTAAATCTGACTTGGCTTGTTATTGGAAAGGCGCCCCTGAAAACCCGAAAGCTAAAACTAGCGAAATTCTGCTTGATTTGGAGCGTCAACTTCAAGGATATAGAGATCAACTCATTGCGCGATACGTGTCAAGCTCTTATGATGCATTAATATTTTTGTGTTTGCCGCTATCCTTTTTGATACACACTAAGTCCGAGCATGAGGCAATATTTCTCAGTGCAATTGAGTTGTCTTGTGTTGAGAAAGTTTTTGTATAGTTGAGACTTGTTTATGAGACTTATCGGTAAGTGTTCATTGATCCGGTTTTAACAATAAGCCTACGAGATGATGTGTGCATGTTTTAGTAATTTTGACATTCCTTTTGATGCAGTTTATCATCTCGAGGTTACGAGAGGATCTATTATACCATAATTGCAGCTACAGCTACTGTCGCACTGTCGTTTACTACAAGGCAGCATATTAAGGTCTCATGAATTATAAATTTACATGTCACATCTTAAATGTACACTTAGCTTTTTACTCATTGCAGGATAGTATTATGTATCTTGAGAGCTTTATTAATGACGTGAGTACATACGAGTGCCATCGGCTTGGGTTGCGTTGGACTTATTCAACTTTGTACGATGTTGCGTTAGCTTTGCAAAAAGTTGACAGTTTAGAAGATGTAAGCTGTTCATAACTTTTCATACTACAACATGATTCTTGAATTGTCTTTATATTTGACCTCAGAATGCACACTATTTTTTATTCTGAATAATGTTGTAATCTGTTTATAGGCAACAGAGGCATTTTCGTTATCTTGCCAAGCAGCATGGCATCTTCTAGTCCTTCTTTGCCAATGTAGAGATGACTCTGCATCGAGTTTTGCCACACGAACATATGATATAAGTGTATTTTTGTTGGATGCAATGTCCAGATGCGGTACTGATGTTGAGAGGATTGGTACTTTATATGTTGAATTTGTTAGATGCTGGTCTAGAGCTCACGATTCGTGGCCATCTCTTAATCTTCAAAGTCCAACAGCTCTGTTTAAAAAATGGGTGGAGGTAAGTTACAAAACAATGCCTGTGTATATATCTTGCATTGCCTTTGTTATCTGTTATGTTTCGCTTGCAGATAGCATGTAAAGACCCTAAAAATGTACAGAATGTTGAAGACGTATATCGGGTTGCGATTTCTGCCATTGACAGGAAAACTCTTGGTTCTATATTAGGGCAGGTCACTCTCTCTCTTTCCCTCTTCATCTATACGCATGTGTCTGCGCGCGTGGTTTCTTTATAAACCCATTTTTATGTTCATAGGGTAATTATATACATATACATATATATATATTATATTTATCATTTTAAAAATAATATAACTATTCAGACATATTTTTCGTTTCAGGAGCTTGAAGCTTACAGGGAAAGGAGGTTGTGTCATCCAGAATCAAATAAAAGAATTCGAAAGACCATCTTAAATTTTCTATCCCAAGTTTACACTCCTGAACAGGATATTTTCACTCGTGAACAAAAAAGCCTGGTGCAGCTGTATATGATTTACATTGCAGAAGTAAGGAGATCAGGAGCAGATTCTGGACTTGTAGATCTAGATAAGTGTGTAGAAAGTTTAGCTAAAGAAAAATCTACTTTGGTGAGTTAACTACCTTTGAATTTTTAGTTTCTTATCTTTTCATATTTATTTGAGTTTATCACTATAATATGATGTATCTACCTATCCAGAGTGAGAACAACACCGACTATGGTTTAGTTTGTAATACGCTAGCTGAGGCTCATTGCATACGGGCATTCTGTAACCAAGAGACAAAACCACACTCAAAGGTACTACCCCACAAAAGTCTATGTAATATTTATGCATGTGTTCTTGTTAATTCATATGTTGGTATATCATAATAATGAGGCGGCCATTTACTTATGTTGGAGGGTTATGCTTTAGTTTTCCACTTATGCCACATATACACCATGATGTGTTGTGCATTAACTAGAAATATAACACCCTCAACAAGCCACCAGCAATTGTCATACTATCAGAGGTCACACCACATTGTGGAGCTGGTTGGTTGGAAACAACCTCGCGAAGGTTAGTTGTGCCTCGTGGATCTAAGTGCGTATTAAACATAGTTATCAAAAACGGAGCGCCTAGGCGACATTTTAGGGCGAGGCGTACTATTCCCGCCTAGGTTGAATAAAGTTGAGATTGTAGGAGTAAAAGCGGCATGCGCATATTGTTTTGGTTTTTTTTATTTACCTTGATTTTATTTTACTTGAACAACTTTTCCAAAATTCATGGGAGTAACATAATTAACTCTTAACCTCTTTTTTTAAAATGAACGTCATTTTGCTTATTATTATCACATATCAAGAACACCAGCCGCTACCAGAAGAAAAAGAGGTTAGCTATATATTAATTTTTGTTTCCGATTATTAGGTTAGTAATATTATGTTTTGTTTTAATTTTTGTTCTCGATTATGAGGTTAGTAATATTCGGTTTTGTTTTCGATTATGAAGTTAGTAATATTCTGTTTTGTTAATGAGCTTCAACTTAATTCAGTCCATCTTTTGGCTTTCGTTTTTATATTTCTTACTTTATGTTTTTTTTTTTGGGTATGAACAATTTGGTTATTTTGGATTTTCATATGATTTTGGAAACTATGGTTGAGGATTATGCTTTTGAATTGTTTTGGTATTTGAATAAAGTGTTGTTTGCCATTATAAATTTTGTTTGTGAATTTATTTTATTTGAGTGTGCTTTTTTTGTCTCAGGCCCGCGCTTTTTTTGCGCCTAGCGCCTGGGGAGGCCTGTTGAGTGCGCCTATCGCATTTAATAACTATGGTATTAAAATAAGCACAAATGGCAGTAATATGAATCATAGTTACCTAATTCGCTTACCTAGCCGTGAATTTCGTACTGGATCGGTTCGTATCGAATCGGAATTCGAAAGCGAATTCAATCGCTTTGGTTCGGCGTTCCGATTCCGGTCAATTCGGCGTTCCAATTAAGCCCGATTCAGCGTTCCGATTAAGCCCGATTCGGCGATCCAAATCCACATCATGCGTCGAACCAAGGCCGGCCTAAGAGGCATGCGAGCCGCACCTTCGGCCGGGGCACCTTTTTTCCGGGGGCACAAGTTGTTAAAGACTTCCGGTGGTCGCTATGTGGCTGTCCAACAACTAACTGTGAGTTGACGAGAGAACAAGAAAGAAGAAGGTGACCTAATTGTATTATATATTGTGGGCCTTTTGTCAAACAAAACCCACCAACTTGGTTATTAAAAAGCCCAAATCATGCTCATGCTTTTGTTTTTCGCCTTCTTATTTATAAAAATATGTTGTACGGTGAAACTTGCTTCTTGTTTTTTAACTTAATTATTTTTAATCAAACGAATACATCGAATTGAAATACATGGTACATCGTACCGGTTTGTACCGGTTCGTACCGAAATGAACCTATCCCCGCGAACCGAAAACGTAAGCATCTACGAATTGCGTACCCGATTCGCGAACCCGTACCGAGGCGTACCACGAATTAGGTAACTATGATATGAACGTTAACAACTTGTAAATTTGCCTTCAAAATCCCACATAGTATCCCAACTGTAACATAATACTAAGAAAGATTTTTAAACTAGCTTCTAAATTCATAAGAGAACGTGTTGCGCCTCCCTTCCAACCAAAGAGTTCATTTCATACTTACAAATTCAGAACCAGGTGATCAGCTCGATGCTCATAAACCATTCAAACAGTGTGTACACCATTGGTACTCCCTTTTTACCTGAGCAACAACTGTAAGTGGTGTAGCCTGTAACCCCCACGAAGGATAGTTAGAATGCTGCCATGCATGAGCGACAACTATAAGAGTCTGACCATATTCCCAGTACAAGTTGATTGGCGATCCCATGTAAACTGCCCTGCACTGCAAGAACCCAGACCATGCATGGAAGCAATTGCTAATGGTTTTATAGGTGCAAATTGGTTCCAGGTGTCCCACAAATACAGATTTGGTATAGGTTGCAAGGAATTGTTGTCACCCATTGAAAATTGATCCAAGCCATGTTCAATCTGCTTGTGTTTCTTAGGATTAGGAACCAAAGAAAAGAGACTGGCTCAGTTGTATTAGGAAGTATAAACAGTAAATGACAACCCGGGTCTGGTGGTTCTAGGTCAACAACCATAAAAAAATAAACATTGAAGTTTGAGATCAAAGAGCAGGCTCAGCAAATGCAAGCACAGAATATGCATCTTTTAGTTCAAATGTGAGTTCTCGAGCTAGTTAATTGGTGATACCCGGTTTCCAAACAATTGAGTGACTTACTACTGAACCAAGACCTGGCCACATGAGTTTCTTATGTTGGGACACATAAGAAGCAAGAGAACTACAATGTGGTGTCTGCCATAGCATTCTCTTTTGAAGCATTTGCCCAAACAACCTGAATACTAGGTGTGACATTTTCGTCACTGGCTTTATGAATGTACATAGCAAATGCAGTTTCAATACTATCTGACATTTCATCAAATACATGAAGTTCAGATAATGGTAAGGACAAATTGACAACAGTATCAGCAGCAGGTTCTGAGGGTGGAGAACTGAATCGATCCATGATGGAATTCGTGATATCTTACCAATGACTGTGCATCAAATTAAACCAGATTACCGCCTCATCATAGAAATAGTCATACACATAAGGAACACGATCGATGCCACAAATTGCATAATAATAAAAAAATACCTTTCAGCATAAACGATCTATTTATCCGGCTGCACATCGGTGAATCGAGGCAAGGGCACATGTGTGGAATCTTACACACTACATTCCCAATTCAGGAGGTAATGGCAAATTGTCAGGTAAGCCGTGAAGTCCGATTTGGGCAGGAAGGACAGGCAAGCCGTGAAGCCAGTTTAGTGTAAATATCCTGAAGCATAGCGAGTTGAAGGTCACGGTTTTGTAGCTGAGACACATCCTCCAATTTCATTTGCGTTTAGGACCAATGAAAGCACCAATGTTGTGAAGTGATATTAACACCGTGAATTATGGCCAAGGAGAGAATGACACGAATGGTAGAGGCCTTCACAATTTGAGTAGGTGGGTTTAGTGGAGTTAGGGCCTGAAGAGGGTTATCCAAAAAGGTTTGCAAAGGAAGTGAGGTAGCGTTTTCCTCACGTGAACCTCGGACTTTGTTTTGAGTGGGTAAACCCACGTGAACCGGGAGAAATCATCCACAAAAATAGAGAGAAATCATCCACAAAAATAATAAAGTACCGGTAATTATTAACGGACGTTACCGGAGATGGACCCCACACATCACAATGAATTAGGTCTTACGGTTTAGGTGCACGTTTGTCATTTAGATCAAAGGGTAAATGGTGTCCCTTGGATAATTCACGCGAGTGACAAGTCATTGGTTTAGGAAGTAAAGATGTGACAGACAAACACCCTATTTTATTTAAATACAAAACTGTATAAAAAAATACATGTCCAAATAAAATGCCCTCAGACCGGTGCGCGTACGTATAAACCATCTTCACAGCGGCATTGGACGAGCACCAACTTAGTGTTTCGGTCCTCAATATAAAAATTTGGATGTGAAAGTAAAACATCCGATGGATTGTCAGATGTTAGTTTGATAATAGATATGAGTGAAAGTGATTATGGTTGTAAAGTATCGATCATTATTACTGATAAACAATGACCCTATATATAGGGAAGAATACAACCAAGAAATAAGGAAAGGATATACACAATGAATACAATGATGATCTCTAAATAACTAACTATAATCTATTCCTAATTTACATAATAATTGGCTGGCTAAGACACCCCCTCAGTTTGAGCGGGCGGAGGACAGACGCTCAAGCTGGACCGAAATGATTGGAATAGTTCACGAGATAATCCTTTGGTAAATATATCCGCATACTGCATAGAGGATGGGACGTGAAGAACTTTAATGTGCCCAAGACGAACCTTCTCTCTGACGAAGTGTATGTCAATCTCTATGTGTTTTGTCCTTTGATGTTGAACAGGATTATTGGACAAATAGACCGCTGAAACATTGTCACAAAAAACTACTGATGCGCGCGTTAAAGAAGTGTGAAGTTCGAGCAGCAGATTCCTAATCCAAGTCGTTTCTGCAACCGCATTTGCAACTCCCCTATACTCAGCTTCCGCACTGGATCGTGAGACAGTAGGCTGACGTTTAGCAGACCAAGATATAAGATTGTCACCAAGGAAGACACAATAACCCGATGTCGAGCGTCTCGAATCTGGGCAACCGCCCCAATCAGCATCAGAATAGACAACCAAGTCATGTGAATCAGATCTCATGATCCGTATACCATAGTCAATTGTTCCTTGCAAATAACGGATGATACGTTTCATAAAGGCAAAGTGAGGATATCGAGGCTCATGCATGAAGAGACACACCTGTTGAACTGCATATGACAAATCTGGACGAGTAAAAGTTAAATATTGCAGTGCACCCGCCAGACTCCGATATAATGTCGGATTCGAAAATAGAGCTCCATCTGTAGCACTTAATTTAGATGAAAGATCAACCGGTGTTGAACAAGGTTTGCATGAGGACATGGAAGTGCGGTGATTATGTCTTTGGCATATTGGGTCTGTGACAAGAAAATACCATTCTTTTGCTGAGTAACCTTTATTCCCAAGAAATGATGTAGACGACCCAAATCAGTCATGGCAAATTCCCTTGAGAGCGTGCCAATAATGTTGTTTAAGAGACGGTCATTAGAAGCTGTGAGGACTATATCATCAACATATAATAATAAATATGCAATATTAGACGGGTCCTGTTGATAAACAAATAAAGACTGATCACAGGTGCTGCTACGAAACCCCTTGGAGGTAATAAAATTAGCAAAACGGGTGTACCAAGCCCTCGGTGTCTGTTTAAGACCATACATTGATTTCTTCAACCGACAAACGTGGTTAGGAAAACGTTTATCATAAAAACCGGGTGGTTGATGCATAAAAACCGTCTCATGTAGTTCCCCGTGTAAAAAAGCATTCTTTACATCAAGTTGATGAATAGGCCAAGTCCTTGACACAGCAAGAGACAAAATCGTGCGAATAGTGGCTGGTTTGACCACGGGACTAAATGTCTCATCACAATCGACACCAACTCTTTGTGAATTTCCATTAACCACCAACCTGGCCTTATAACGTTCCAATGATCCGTCCGATTTAAATTTATGCCGAAATAACCACATGCAACGAATCACGGGACGGTCATGTGGGCGTGGAACAAGCTCCCATGTTTCATTATCCTGTAATGCCGTATACTCGGTTTGCATTGCATGCAACCAATTTGGATCAGTTAGGGCTTTGGCATAGGAAGTAGGGACCGGGGAAGGGAGATGGTGTTGTGTATAGATAAAGGGTTGGACTGGGATTTGGAACGAGTTGTCATGGGATGTTGGTTAGTAATCGGACCGGTTGGCTGGATAGGATGGGGCTGGGCTTGGGCCGAAGCTGGTATGGTGGTAGAGGGGTTGGTCAAAGGTGGTGCAAGACGAGGACGACGCGAGTATGTGAACAGGTATGGGGCCGTGACCGGGTTGGGTGTGGGCAGGTTAATGTTGGGTGTGGGCTGGTTAATGGAATGTGAATCCAGGTGGGGTGGTGTCGTCCAAAAAATTGTATGAGGTAGGATGATGAGGAAGTGTAAACGGGAACACGTGCTCATCAAAGGTCACATGTCGGGAGATGTGTACCTTGCCTGTGGTAGGGTCGAAGCAACGGTATCCCCTAAAGTCAGGTGGATACCCGAGAAAAATACATCGGATGGACAAATGGTGAAGTTTATGAGGCTGAGTAGCTGATGTGTTAGGGTAACACGCACAGCCTAACACACGTAAGTGTTCGTAATCTGGGTGACGAAGATAAAGAGCAAATGTAGGTGTGTAAAAATTTAGGCGTTTGGTTGGTAATATATTGTGAATATAAGTGGCGGTGTGTAGGGCTTCAACCCAAAACGAAGGAGGTAGATTCGCATGAATTAAGAGAGCCCGTATAATGTCGTTCAGGCGGCGAATCATACGTTCTGCCCTTCCATTTTGAGAGGATGTTTGAGGGCAAGAAAAACGGAAAAGCAAGTCGTTTTGTTGGGCAAAAGTTTTAAACGCTAAATTGTCAAACTCACCCCCTAAGTCGCATTGAAAAGTTTTTATTTTGCGGTTAAATTGGGTGAAGATTAATTGATGGAATCTGGCAAAAGTGGGAGAGGTTTCGGATTTATATTTTAGGGGGTAAACCCACACGAAGTGTGAGAAATTGTCAATTAGCACCATATAATACTTGTATCCTGTTTTACTCGTGATTGGCGAAGTCCATAAATCGCAATGAATAATATCAAAAGGAGCAAAAGTAAATGTATTAGACGAATAAAAAGGCAATCTTTTACTATTTGAAAGTTGACAAGAATTGCAAAGATTGTGACTTTTGTTCTTATTACATTGAAAATTAAAACTACGATTTAAAATATCTAGAACTTGCACCCCGGGATGTCCTAGACGATCATGCCAAGGTAAGTGGTGGAAAGCAATAAAGGTGGCTTGAGGCGGCAGTTGAGGCGGCGTGAAAGTATAAAGATTCCCGGTACTGTTATGGCGAGATAGTGTCTTCTTAGTTTTGAGGTCCTTCAAAGAAAAACCAAACGGGTCAAATTCGACAAACACTTGATTATCACGAGTAAAACGTCTAACAGAAATAAGATTTTTAATTATTTGAGGGCTATAAAGGATGTTTGGGAGTATATAAGTTCGGTTTGGTAAAGGGTGAAAGCCGGTACCTGATTCTTTAATTGGTAAAAACATACCATTACCTACCAAAATATTACGACATACAGGAGTAGAATCAGGGATAACGATTTTACCTTGGTCTTTAGTGACGTGAGACTCGGCCCCTATATCCATAACATCTGAGTTCCAAGCCATATTAGGAGAATTAACCTGCATATTAGCCATTGCAGCACTCAAATCAGTTGGGCAGAGGGGGTTATACATGGGATGGTTGAATCCGTGTGGTGCAAACTGAGCCTGAGAGTAATCGGTGGCCGGAGGGAATCTGGTGAACTGAACCTGAGGAGCCGAGGGTGGGTTGGGTTGCTTGTTGCCAGACCATTGCTGCTGGGTCGGGTAAGGACATGGTGGAGGTGTCCACCAAGCCCAATTAGGAAAAGAAGACGGTTGTCCCTGATAGGCGGTCCTTGGGGGCTGTTGCTGAGATCTGCCCCTGCCTCTGCCCCGATTGGAAGCCCCGCCTCTGCCTCTGCTGCCACGACGATTATTGGTGGAGTAGGAAGCTTCAGATTGCTGGTTGTTGTTGGATGAAGAGCCGGCTGAAGGCGGCACTACAGTAGCAGCCAAAACTGTATTCTGTGAGCCCTTCTGAGCTTCAATCCGGATGACTTCGTCATTAAGCATAGTGATAGCCTGGTCCCAATCAACACCCTGCTGATTAATTAGAGAAGCAGTGGTGTTATATTCAGGTGGAAGAACGCGAACAAGCTGAAGAACAAGCCGTGATCCAGAGACGGGCTGGTCAACATCGGCCAATTGGCTGGCTAAATCGGACAGCCGTTGACAGTAGTCGTCAACCGAGGAACATGCTGTCAGTGTGAGATTACAAAACTTCGTCTCAAGCGCCGCAACGCGAGCCTTTTTGTTGCTTAAGAAGATCTTCTCGAGTTTTGTCCAAGCCGCTCTAGCCACAGTTGTATCTATAAGACGTTTCATAAGATCATCCGAAACGGTGTTGTACATCCACTGAAGAACCAATGCATCGAGTTCTTTCCATTGGGCGTATTCGAGAGATGTCGCGGCTGGAGGGGCTGATTCATCGATATGGTTTGACACCTTATACGCAACAGTATGAAGGCGAAACAGTTTTACCCATGCCGAATAAGTAACCTTTGTTCCGTCCAAAGTCCGGATCTTGGATTGAATGTTCGACACGGAGTGGGCAGGATGAAGAGGATCGGGTTTGTTCGATGATTCAGCCACGGTTTCTTTCGTCATGGTGACGGGGTCGGACGTATCCGGTGAGTATTAGGGTGGGATCGAGAGAAAAAAAAATAAGAAGCAAAGAGAAGGTTATCAGATTATGGCTCATGGCTCTGGTACCATGAAAGTGATTATGGTTGTAAAGTAACGATCATTATTATTGATAAACAATGACCCTATATATAGGGAAGAATACAACCAAGAAATAAGGAAAGGATATACACAATAAATACAATGATTATCTCTAAATAACTAACTATAATTTATTCCTAATTTACATAATAATTGACTGGCTAAGAATGAGATTTGTAGATAAGTTAGGAACAACCAAAACATCTTTTAGGGAAATACGATTAGATATTTTGGTGGAAGGGACTTACCGTCTCCAAAGGTGACCTTGGTGTCTCCTGAGTAAGGGGTGGCTTTGTTGACAATATCCTGAGAAGGTGTCATGTGGGTGTCATGTGATCGGTGGCCCACAAATCTACACACTAGTCGGGTCCAGATGACGTGACATGTCATTGAGCTAGGAAAGACTTGGACAAATCAGATTCAAAACGGGCCGATTGGGAGGCAATAGACGTATTACTATACGCTGACTCAAGAGCAACCCAAACTTCACAGGCTGAAGTCAATCCTAAACCCTCGGCGACGGCCTCGTCAGAGAGGGAGGCATTGGTGATAATAACAGTTCTTCTGCCAACCATGATTAATAGGCATAATTAAGAACCATTTTATCTCCTTGAGTAGTTTCAGAAGCTGGAGCAGCGAAACCGTCAATATGGGATAGCAGATTTTGGAAGGGGAGTAAGGGGATCATTTCGTTTTTCCAGTAGAGGAAGCTTGTTGGAGTCAACTTCATGGAGAGGTTGTTATCAGAGGATGAAGAAGCCATGGGAGAAGATTGGATGGTCTAGATACCATGTGAATGTAAAAGGGCATACCCCCAAACATACGGGAGCAATAACAAAGTATCAAGCAGGTTACATTTACACCAAGAATACAAATAGAATGACATAAATACAAAAGAATTAAATAAATAAGTAGTTCATTCTAATAAATAAACACAACCAAAACATCAATAGAATAGACAATTGGAAGCTTGATATTGATGGTTAAATGCAATCATAAACAAATAAGAACTACAAGAAGAGATGAAAAATCATAGTAGAATCTGAGATGAGAGAAGAACCACCATTTACTTAGCATTCATCATAATCTATCTATACTCTGTTGGAAATAAGAGAGATTGAAATCATTGACTTGAATTGATTTATTCTTGTATATTTTACAATGAAGGGAGCCCCCAATTTATAATAAGTTACAAGATGTATCAATGGAAACTACACAATTATAGGGAAAAAAATATAGCTGTAAACGAGCTGTGATTTCTTTATTCCGAGAAATGATGTATTGACTGATCCCCAAAAATATTTTCTTATTTTCAACATTCCCCCTCAAGTTGAGTAGTGGGGTTTCCAATACTTAACTTGGTCAGACAAAAGTTGAAAACTCTTCCATTCACTGCCTTTGTTAGTATGTCTGCTAGCTGATCCTTTAACTGAACGAACGAAAGTTCAATAATACTTGCTTCAATATTTTCTTTAATAAGGTTCTCGTCAACTTCTATATGTTTTGTTCGATCATGTTGTACCGGGTTCTCTGAGATCTGGATTGCAGCTTTATTATCACACATGAGCTTTATGCTTTCTTTTGGTGGAAACCCGATTTCTATTAAGAGCTTTCTTATGAACAAAACTTCACTTATTCCTCGTGCAATACCTCTAAATTCGGCTTCCGCACTTGAGAGAGCTACAACTTTCTGCTTCTTACTTCTCCATGTCACGAGGTTTCCTTCGACTAAGGTAAAGTAACCCGATGTTGATCTTCGGTCTCCTACATCTCCGGCCCAATCAGCATCGGTATAGGCTTGTATTTCCAAATGGCCATTAGATTTGAATAAAACTCCATGACCAGTTGTTCCTTTGAGGTATCTGATGATTCTCACAACAGCTTCCATGTGTGCAATTTGGGGTTTGTGCATGAATTTACTTACAACCCCAACAGCATAGGCTATATCAGGTCGTGTGTGTGAGAGGTATATTAATTTTCCCACTAGTCGCTGATATCTTTCTTTATCTGCTAATTCTGCTTCCGGCTCCATATGGAGTTTATGGTTCATCATCATTGGGGTTTCTGCTGGTGCGCAATCTATCATACCTGTCTCTGCTAGGAGATCGAGAATATACTTCCTTTGGCAGATGAAGATTCTCTGTTTAGACCTGAGTACCTCAATCCCGAGAAAGTATTTTAACATTCCCAAGTCCTTCATTTCAAATTTGGCGAACAAGTTTCTCTTCAAGCTCTCCATTTCTTCCTTGTCATCGCCGGTAATAATCATGTCATCGACATATATGATCAGACATGTTATAGAGCCATTTCTTCGTTTGAGGAATAACGTGTGATCTGAATTGCTCTGGCTAAACCCATATTTATTCATTGCAAGAGTAGATCTTCCAAACCATGCACGAGGAGATTGCTTTAACCCATAGAGAGATTTTTTTAACCGACAAACTTCCCGTTCTTTGATATCTTTAGAATCCAGGGGGTGCTTCCATGTAAACTTCTTCTTTTAGTTCCCCATGGAGAAAGGCGTTCTTCACATCGAATTGGTGAAGAGGCCATCCTCTATTTGCGGCAACGGAAAAAGAACTCTGATAGTGTCCATCTTAGCGACGGGGGAGAATGTTTCGGAATAGTCAATTCCATATGTTTGAGTATAGCCTTTCGCAACTAACCGGGCTTTATATCTTTCAACTGTTCCATCCGATTTGTGCTTAATTGAATAAACCCACCGACAGCCAACAGGTTTTTTACCAGGAGGAAGAGTACATACCTCCCATGTATCATTTTTATTTAGTGCTTGCATCTCGGTTTCCATGGCCTCTTTTCAATGTTTCGACTCCATAGCCTCTTCTAGAGTGCTTGGAGTTTGTTCAGCACATAGGGAGGTAATAAAAGATTTTGCTTCACTGGACAAGTTCCCTGTAGTAATGTTTGCTACAGGGTATTTGGATCATTTAGCCTCTTTTTCAGGGAGTATCGTTTTGGAGGAATTCCCCTATTTCTCTGGGTGGCAACACATATTTTCCCTGTGGTGTTTCTTATTGTAACATCTGCCCGAATCCGACCCGACCCAGATACCCGTTTTCTGATCCGATTCTTTTTATGATTTAAAAATTTATTATAATCTTTATAAATCTAACCTTTAATAAATCTTTATGTATATATATATTTAAAATGTTTCTTCCGCCTCTCCTTCCTCTTCTTCTCTTTTCTTTCCGCCCGTCCCGTCCCTCTCCTTCTCTCTTTCCGCCTTCTTTTTTCTTGTCGCCGTCCCGCCCTTAAGCCTTGTTTCCCTAACTCCTTGCTTTTCCTTTGGTCCTTCCCGCCTAAGGATGTCTGCGCAGCTCCACGCGCTAACTCCTTACAAGGAAGCCTGCGTGAAGACTGACTGTTCCTGCGCTACGCGCTAGGTACTATAGTTCTTCCCGCGGCGCGCTAAGAATGATACTTCTCTGCGCGACGCGCTAAGAATTGTAGATCCTCCCGCGGCACGCTGTAAATTTGTAGTTCTCGCAGCGCGCTAAGGATTGTAATTCTTCCCGCGACGCGCTAAGGATTTATGTTCTTCCCGCGACGCGCTAAGGATTTCAGTTGGTTCCGCGACGCGCTAAGAAATGTGGTTCTTCCCGCAGTGCGCATGGAAATGTAGTTCTTTCCGCGACGCGTTAAGGTTGTTTGTCTGCCTTCGCGCTCACGCTCTCTTGACCTTCTGTGTCTGCCTTCGCGCACTCAGCTTTCTCGCGCTAAGTCTTGTGTCTTTTATCTTGATTTATCCAGCCGTTTACCTTTGGCGATATCTTATCTTTTGTGCTGTTGACCTAACTTGCTTTGTCTGAAAAGTTGCTTTCGGCGCAGCATGCGCGTCAATCCTATTGGTTGACAGAAAAAGGTGACTGACAATATCTTTTGAGATCTTCTTTTCCTTACCTTGAACAGTGTTTGCCTGACATATCCCATGTGCTGTGAACAGTAACCTAACAGCTTTTTCTCCTTTTCCTGCTGCCATATCTTTTGCTTAGATTTGGTGAGATATTTTTCCCCTTTTTCCGGGATTGTGTTCCCTAGGGTTTGCCTATTTATACCCAGCCTTTTCTTTAACATTTCACACTCAGACACTTAATCTCTTCTCCTTCTCCCTGCTGAAGACCTTCGCAGCGTAGCCGTCAACATAACTCCAGCTCTCCTTGCCTCTGTTTTCTTTCTCTTCTTTTCTGCCCAGATCCCGGTTAGTAAATGTTTATAATTTGTTTAAGTAACTCGATGCAAATTACCTATGGTTAGTTATAATCAAGACACTAAAACCAATCGTTAAACCGATAATCTTTACTTATAGGTTAACTTGCTTGTTTGGTTCTTGCTTTATTTAACTTCATCGCACCGGTTATCAAGTGAGTTATCTCGTACCTAATCCCTTTTTATTTTTAATGTTTTGGGATGTTCATGTGTTTATACATACTTAGAGTCTTAAACTGTTTATGAACTTTAGTCGCGCAGTATCCCATGTGTTGAGGATGTTTACTTGGCTGTTATTTGTATGTGTGTATCATTAACCGCTTTGTTCGGCCTATTCCGAAGTTTTCATGGATCCATTGGATGAACACGGGAGACCAATCGTTTACGGTTTTCTTTGTTTACACTTGCACAGTATGTTTTCTCGTTTTTATGCTCAATTGGGAGCACGGATTGAACTATGAGCTATGATCTATTTTAGGCTTGATCACAATCTGATTTCACCCTTGCTAAACTCTAGACATACACATGATTGTGCGCAGATTTACTGTATTGCATTAAACTTGATTTCTCACCAACACGCAAGTGTTTGACGTTTATTTTAACACATGTTCAGGTTTGCAGTAGCTGTTTTGGAGCTTGTGGACACGTAGGAAGTTTTCTTTTATTTTGGACCTAGATTAAAATGTATCAAGACAAGTTTATGTCGATCGAATACTTTGCTTTATTATATAATGATTTTTGTTAATTTATGTTATCTTGTGTTGCGCTGCGCTGCGCGCGATAAATGTGTATTAATAAATATTGACACCCAATAGTGTCACGGGTAATGAAACAAAATGTGGCGCCCCGATGTATAATCCGCCTTTGGTCGGGGTGTGACAGATTGGTATCAGAGCTCGTTGACTTTAGGATAGGTGGTTAGACGTAACGACCTAGAAAACTTAAGTCCCCTCTCGCGCATGAGAGAAATCTCGTGTTTGCGCGCTTATTGTTAATTACTCGTTATTTATAAATATGCTCGCGCCTGCGCAGTATATGATTTTATGTTTTATTCCGCGATCTTTCGATTTTTATTTATGTTCGTTTGTTGGAATTGAAAATCCGAGAAGTCATGGTGATACATGAATAGTTGACTTTCAATTCCCATTTACCTTATATTTTTAAGTTGAAGATTGAAAAGTCATGGTGATACATGAATTGTCAATCTCCAATGCTCATTTACTTTATATTTTATATTGAGGATTGAAAAGTCATGGTGATACATGAATCGTCAATCTCCAATACCCGTTTGCTCGTATATTTTAAATTGAGAATTCGGAAGGTCATGGTGATACATGAATTGTCGATTCTCGATTCGAATTTATTACCTTTATTAAGTCTGCATATAAAGTCATTTACTTTACCTTAACTTTTGTGTGCAACTAACTTCGCGAAACAAGCTTTAACAAGGTTATACTTTGCGCTAAAACGGTTTCTCATAACATGATCTTAACTAAAACTAGAACTTTTATAGAATGCCTCCGATTTCTGCTCGCCGTCTACAGAGGAGAGAAGCCGCACGCAGACGCTCGCAGCAACGTTCCCAGGAAATGGCCGCCGCGATAGCACAAGCCTTAAACCAAAACAATATCAACCACTCTGGTTACAACATTAAATCCTTTAATGCGGGTAACCCTCCAAAGTTCACAGGTCTTGAAGGAGCCACCGTAATGCTCCAGTGGCTTGAGAAAATTGAAAACACTTTTCTCCATACCCATTGCCCTCCAAACCAACGAACCTTATACGCCTCAAGTGTCCTGGAATCTAGAGCGCTTACTTGGTGGAACGGAGTAGCTCATGCGCGAGGCGCAGAGGTTGCTTCTAGCATGCTCTGGGAGGAATTCAAGGAACTTCTGACGCGAGAATTCTGCCCTCCCAACGAAGTCAAGCGCCTCGAAGAGGAATTCTGGAACTTGAAGCAGTACAGTGGCGAAGCGCGCGAGTACGCGACGCGCTTCCACGAACTAAGTTTGCTTGTCCCTCACCTTGTTACCCCTTCCCGCCGAGCCATCGAAAAATTTCTTGGGGGTCTTCCCATGGAAATTCAAGATTCTGTATGGGCAAGAAACCCAGTAACCCTCTCTGACGCCATCGAGTTGGCCGCTGTGCTCAGCGACAACCATGTCAGAGCAGGAACCCTGTTCCTGCGGGGGACTGAAAAGACCAAACCCACCAAGACTGACCCAGAACCAGCAGAAACCAAGCCAGAACCCTCAAACCATAAACGAAGGCGCAAAACCAATCATCAAGCTTACGCGCTCACTAACCCACTCGTCCAGCAACCCCTTTACCAACCTCCAGTATACGCGCCTAACCCACTGTCTACCTACCCAACTCCCCCTGTAGTCCATAACTATGCCTTAACTAATCCTGCACTCCCTACCCCGCCAACTAAGAAACCCTACACAGGAAATCAGCCCTTCTGCCCAACCTGTAAATTTCATCACCCAACTCAAGCCTCGTGTAGGCAATGTAACCAATGTGGCCGCGCTGGTCACACTGCTGAGTACTGTAGAGTCCCTCCCGCCAACCCAATTGTGCAACACCACCAACCTATCTGCAGAACCCACAACCAACATACCAGAATCTCCAACCAAGATCGTGCTTTAACTGCGGTGATCCCCGTCATTTCCGGAACGCGTGCCCGAGACTACAAGTACAGATTACGCAAGCAAATCCGGTGAACCAAATTTCGAACCAAGTGACGCGATGACAAACTTTTAATATAACCGCGCACCGAGCGCAAGCGATTTATTGACGTAGTTTATGGTACTTTTTTTTACGGATTTTATGCATCTATACTTTTTGTTACTGGTGCCGATAGTTTCATTTTTTCACGCGTTTGAGCAGAAGCTCGCGCGACCGCGCATTAACTTAAGGAAAACTTGTTGAATTGGCTAATGACAAAACTATTTTAATAAACTTTATAATCATGGATTGCACGCTTAACCTTAATGAAAACGATTTCTCTTTTTGATCAACCTTATCCCCGTACCTTTTCTTTGCGCATCCTACTTCGAGATAAATTTCGGGACGAAATTTCTTAAAGTAGGGGAGACTGTAACATCTGCCCGAATCCGACCCGACCCAGATACCCGTTTTCTGATCCGATTCTTTTTATGATTTAAAAATTTATTATAATCTTTATAAATCTAACCTTTAATAAATCTTTATGTATATATATATTTAAAATGTTTCTTCCGCCTCTCCTTCCTCTTCTTCTCTTTTCTTTCCGCCCGTCCCGTCCCTCTCCTTCTCTCTTTCCGCCTTCTTTTTTCTTGTCGCCGTCCCGCCCTTAAGCCTTGTTTCCCTAACTCCTTGCTTTTCCTTTGGTCCTTCCCGCCTAAGGATGTCTGCGCAGCTCCACGCGCTAACTCCTTACAAGGAAGCCTGCGTGAAGACTGACTGTTCCTGCGCTACGCGCTAGGTACTATAGTTCTTCCCGCGGCGCGCTAAGAATGATACTTCTCTGCGCGACGCGCTAAGAATTGTAGATCCTCCCGCGGCACGCTGTAAATTTGTAGTTCTCGCAGCGCGCTAAGGATTGTAATTCTTCCCGCGACGCGCTAAGGATTTATGTTCTTCCCGCGACGCGCTAAGGATTTCAGTTGGTTCCGCGACGCGCTAAGAAATGTGGTTCTTCCCGCAGTGCGCATGGAAATGTAGTTCTTTCCGCGACGCGTTAAGGTTGTTTGTCTGCCTTCGCGCTCACGCTCTCTTGACCTTCTGTGTCTGCCTTCGCGCACTCAGCTTTCTCGCGCTAAGTCTTGTGTCTTTTATCTTGATTTATCCAGCCGTTTACCTTTGGCGATATCTTATCTTTTGTGCTGTTGACCTAACTTGCTTTGTCTGAAAAGTTGCTTTCGGCGCAGCATGCGCGTCAATCCTATTGGTTGACAGAAAAAGGTGACTGACAATATCTTTTGAGATCTTCTTTTCCTTACCTTGAACAGTGTTTGCCTGACATATCCCATGTGCTGTGAACAGTAACCTAACAGCTTTTTCTCCTTTTCCTGCTGCCATATCTTTTGCTTAGATTTGGTGAGATATTTTTCCCCTTTTTCCGGGATTGTGTTCCCTAGGGTTTGCCTATTTATACCCAGCCTTTTCTTTAACATTTCACACTCAGACACTTAATCTCTTCTCCTTCTCCCTGCTGAAGACCTTCGCAGCGTAGCCGTCAACATAACTCCAGCTCTCCTTGCCTCTGTTTTCTTTCTCTTCTTTTCTGCCCAGATCCCGGTTAGTAAATGTTTATAATTTGTTTAAGTAACTCGATGCAAATTACCTATGGTTAGTTATAATCAAGACACTAAAACCAATCGTTAAACCGATAATCTTTACTTATAGGTTAACTTGCTTGTTTGGTTCTTGCTTTATTTAACTTCATCGCACCGGTTATCAAGTGAGTTATCTCGTACCTAATCCCTTTTTATTTTTAATGTTTTGGGATGTTCATGTGTTTATACATACTTAGAGTCTTAAACTGTTTATGAACTTTAGTCGCGCAGTATCCCATGTGTTGAGGATGTTTACTTGGCTGTTATTTGTATGTGTGTATCATTAACCGCTTTGTTCGGCCTATTCCGAAGTTTTCATGGATCCATTGGATGAACACGGGAGACCAATCGTTTACGGTTTTCTTTGTTTACACTTGCACAGTATGTTTTCTCGTTTTTATGCTCAATTGGGAGCACGGATTGAACTATGAGCTATGATCTATTTTAGGCTTGATCACAATCTGATTTCACCCTTGCTAAACTCTAGACATACACATGATTGTGCGCAGATTTACTGTATTGCATTAAACTTGATTTCTCACCAACACGCAAGTGTTTGACGTTTATTTTAACACATGTTCAGGTTTGCAGTAGCTGTTTTGGAGCTTGTGGACACGTAGGAAGTTTTCTTTTATTTTGGACCTAGATTAAAATGTATCAAGACAAGTTTATGTCGATCGAATACTTTGCTTTATTATATAATGATTTTTGTTAATTTATGTTATCTTGTGTTGCGCTGCGCGCAGCGCGATAAATGTGTATTAATAAATATTGACACCCAATAGTGTCACGGGTAATGAAACAAAATGTGGCGCCCCGATGTATAATCCGCCTTTGGTCGGGGTGTGACACTTATTCTACTCCTTGGTCAGAATCATGCTCCATGGTTGTTTCTTCACGATTCTCTCCATCTGGCTCGGGAGTTTCAACCTGTTCTGTTGTCATCTCATGTTCCTCATTGTTACGAGTAATAATCGGATTAGTTTCTGAGGTTTGAGAATTACTTACCTCTGACTCCAGGTCAGGAAGATCATGGATGACACTTATTGGTGGTTGCGTGGTGGTATGAGGTAATTTGCCTTTAGCACTTTGATCAAACTCATTTGAATGAGGAAGCCACATTAACCAACTCAGTGTGTCGTCTGAGTCTCTCTCCCCCTGACCACTGTTTTGGGAATTATAGAAGTATTCTGTCTCAAGAAAGTCACAGTTCATGGTGGTAATTACCGTGCCCCTTTTTGGACTATAACATCGATATCCTTTTTGGTTCAGACCGTAGCCAACAAAGACACATTTTTCTGCACATGGGTCAAGCTTGGTTCGAGTGTGACAGTGCAACCAAAAATCCGTGGTTCGAGTGTGAGGATTGACGGAAGTTTAGTGAAGGCAGATAAGGTTTGTAATGGGGTTTTGAATTGGAGGGCCTTGGTAGGTAATCGGTTAATTAGATAGGAGGCTGTGGCTAAGGCTTCTGGCCAAAAAGACTTAGGGACATTAGACTCTAGCATAAGGGCTCGGGTTATTTCTAGCAGGATACGGTTTTTTCGTTCAGCCACACCATTCTGTTCAGAATGTATGGAGCAGGTGGTTTGGTGAATCATTCCCTTTTCTTGAAAAAACTCTTTCATTGAGGTATTCACAAATTCACCTCCATTGTCGGATCTTAATATTTGGATATTGGTTTTGTATTGGGTTTGAATCATGGTATGGAATATAGTGAATTTTTTAAAAACCTCCGATTTGTGTTTTAAGAAATAAACCCACGTCATACGCGTACAATCATCTACAAATAACAAGAAAAACCGAAAGTTTTGTCCACCATTGACTTTTGTTGGCCCATACATCAGAATGAATTAAAGAAAACGGTAAATCAACTCTGGTATTATTTAGTTTAAACGTTTGTCTATGGCTTTTGGCTAGAGCACAGGTTTCACAACTTATCATTTTATAAGAAGAAAATAATTTAGGAAACAAAAGATGTAAATAACCAGTGGAAGGATGCCCTAATCTCCTATACCAAAGCCATGCTTCTCTGTTTGTAGTTCCATGTGCAAGCATCGTAGTACCACCTTGAGTCACCTCATCCACATAATACAAACCATTCCGTTCAGTTCCACGCCCAATGATCGTTCCAGTCCTGATGTCCTGTAAAATACAAAAAGTCGGATGCATTAGAAACCGTGCAGTTGAGCTCTTTCGTCACATGGCTTATTGACAAGAGCTTATGCGATAAAGATGGGACAAAAAGACAATTTGGAAGCTTCATTGTTGGGGATATTTCAATTGTCCATCCCCCTTTTACATGCATAATCCCCCCATTTGCGGCTTGAATATAAGATTTTTTTGGTTTATGGGTAGAGCTAATGTCGGATACATCAAATGTCATTGTATCGGTGGCCCCACAATCAAAGATCCAATTATTATTTCGTTTTTTATTGCAACTTTGTATCATATTTGCAATTCCAAAAAAGTAAGGGGCACCTTGTACGTTTTTTGAGATTTGGGGGTCTAAAAAATTAGAGTTTGAAATATGAGAACATTCTCACAAAAAATACCAGCTTCCTTTGGTGTGCCATCACTGTTACCCACAGCGGTGGCCGCCTTCCCTCCTTCTTGTCCGATATGTGAGTTTGGTTTCTTGTGACCCACCACTCCGGTTAACCAACCAGTTTAAAGCATTGATCTTTAGTATGCTTTGTCATACCACAATGGTTGCACTTTAACTTTGATTTATCGATCCGGGATGATAACTTCCCGGAAAGATCTAACCGGCCTTGTAATAAGCCCTAGACCATCGGTATCCGTAGATCCACCGGCAACCAGCCCTGCCGCCACGCCGGGTTGTGAGGACGATTCAGAGATGGTCCCGAGGATCCCTTGGTGTGCCATCTCCTTCCTAACAGCCGCCGAGGGTAGTGGATCCCATCGAAGAATCTCCCTTTTTATAGGGTCAAATTTTCGGTCAAGGGCATTTAAAAATTGAAATAACTTTTGTTCTGACCTGATCTTGTTGTATGTTGCTATGTCAACTGCACATGTCATCGGATTCGGGTCTCTCCGGTCAATCTCGCCCCATATACCTTGTAGAGTAATCCAGAAATCTTCAAGAGAGGAGCCATTCTGTTTGAAATCACTTGCTTTGACATGTAAATCAAAGGTTTGTAGCTTGTCTTTTCCGCTGCTATACGTAACCACCAACGCATCCCACAATGATTTTGCGGTGGGAAACTCGGTGGTATTACTTGCAAGACTCGGTTCTATGTTTTGGATGAGCCATGAGAACACAACTAAATCGTCTTGTTCCCACTGCTCATATTGTTCATCGGTACGGTTTGGTGGTGCCGGGTTTCCCGAGAGATGGTTCAAAAGGTTTTTAGATTTCCCCCCTATGGCGACTCGAATCATTCGAGTCCATAGCGCATAATTCTGACTATTTAGTTTGAGACTAATCTTCAAACTATCAGAAAGGGTTTGTTTTGGGTTTTGATTTTGGGTGTTGAGATTGTTTCTGAGAAGGTTTGCGAGTTGTATTAAGAGGTCATCGGAATTGGTATTCATGCCACCACTTTCAGACATGGCAGTGGGTACGGGAGAGAAAAAAAAGGATCTTCGGATCGTGTTACTGCTTTGATACCATGTTGGAAATAAGAGAGATTGAAATCATTGACTTGAATTGATTTATTCTTGTATATTTTACAATGAAGGGAGCCCCCAATATATAATAAGTTACAAGATGTATCAATGGAAACTACACAATTATAGGGAAAAAAAATATGGCTGTAAACGAGCTGTGATTTCTTTATTCCGGGAAATGATGTAATGACTGATCCCCAAAAATATTTTCTTATTTTCAACATACTCTAAATCCCTCCATCTTTTATATCTGGCTAGGTTTCTTCATGCTTCCATAGACCCGGTTCTTCTTGTACGGGCTGCTAGGACCATAAGATTCATAACATGTTGCATGTAATTTAAAATTTAAGTATAAACTATTTTGGCTCGTTAGCCAACACCTGCCTATCCTGCTCCTTATACATTTTATTAAGTGTTCTATTTTATATGTACGTTTTTTGTTGCAAACAACTTATTATTGAAGTTATTAAGAATGCTTTAGAGTTATGGTCGGGCCAAGAACAACATCAAACTGTCTTATTGTACCATGTTCTCGACCTATTATCACTTAAGGTTCGTTTTCTTGTTATCCTTATTGTTTGTTTGTTTGGTGTGCCTTGTTTGTGATTATGATGTTTTTTGTTGTAGGGCTACACATCATCTCATTCTCGCATATATGAGTTGATGATGCGTGCTTATATCAGCAAAGATGCTTCTTTAGATAAGTGGTTGGCCATGCTTTGGCAATCTAAAAGACTTAGCCATGGACTTTCACTTCACGAGTGTGTGAGAAATTCATTGTTACGCTTTCAAACAACCATGACTAGTCAAAGCCTATGGATGTGGAATTATGGGAAAGTTGTATGAAGAAAGTATCAAAAGAAGCGGAGGTTGATTTTCAACAATTTTGTTCATTAATATCTACTTTCTCTTTTTTAGACTGTGAGAGCAAATTTCCACACCCACCGGTTGATATTGAGAAGCATTCAACAAATTATATTGAGAAGATTGCTTCCGAGCTCAGCCAAAGGGTATGGTTTTTATTTTTTGGGTTTGCTAGTCTGGCAAATCATTTAGTAGGTCAAAATGGGTTTGTGGCGGTCAGATTTTTTTTCAATATGTTTTCTTGAAACTAATTAATCCACTAAATATATTACAATAATGTCTACTTAGAAAAGAAAACAATTTATGAGGGAGGTTTTAGGCATTGAAATACACTTTGGATTTCAACCACCTCCAATTTTGGATAAATCTTATGGCCTTAATCCATTTGACCTGTTGGAAATGGTCCATCTATTGTACTTATGCTGATCTTTTATGCACATTCACCTTTTATTTTAGGAATGTTCCAAGAGCTTGTTTATCTCTTCTAATTTATATTATGATTTGTGTGAAAGAATGCTTGTGGAGGGATCAATGAGTAAGGTACCTAATTTCATTTCAAATATTGTATTCCATAGACGTTCTCTTTTCAGATATAGTGAACTTTATTTATTTTGTAGGCCCTTCATTATGCCAAAAAGTCCTATCTTGCGCGCCACAAAACTTTTTAAAAAATAATTTCTCTTTGGAATGTGAGCCCCTAAATATTCTCATTCGATGGAAGACACTTGGGTCTAGGGTTAAGAGTATCCATATTCGTCCTTCAGCTGCAACAGCTTTGTCAAATGCCAAGGCCGCAAGCAGCTTTGAGTTTATGCTGACGCCGTGGAATGTGCTTTCTCGATATCTTGAAAGCCTCCTTCAGGTAGAATTTTCAAGTTTAGTCTTGAATTGATGTTAAACTTTTTTAATTGAAATATCATATTGCTGTTACATGTTCAGTTAGGAACTATCGAAGACATTGTTGGAAACGGTTCAAAGGCTGAAGATCTTTTTACTCTGGGAAAGGATATTTCTTTGTTATAAGACCTGCCAATCTTCTCCGTTAGCTTCCATACCACTTTAGGTCTATTATTTATCCATTCTTTACGTTTGTCATTTCTTTCAGGTTACACTCGTAACGTTTAAAAATCACACTAGACATCCTACACGTTTCCTTTTTTGTTTCAACTTTCATCCGTTACCACTAACTCATAACATGTGCAAAACATGTGAGGGTATTATAAACTTTTATTCGTTTAAATTTAATTATGTGCTAGAGGGTTGCTTTACCTCTTGACCCGCCAAAATTTCTATTAGCACGCATCTAATGTCGTTTTTTCAATCGCCTGTGGATAAGTTAAGATGAATGTAAATATATCTACAATGACCATATTGGTCCTGCAACCAAATATTTACTTATAATTTTAAGTTCACTGTTATGTCTTTCAGATTAAGACATTTTTTTAATACTATCTACTTATAATTGTGAGAGTGGTTGTGTAAACCGTAACTCAAATATTTGCTTATTAATCATTTAAAATTTAGTTATTTACCCTTAGTTTAGCAGAACACAAGTATGTCCCCGTGTGTTATTATTTCATCAAATTGGACGGATTATAGGAAACGGATAAAAGACTGTAACACCCTCAAATGTTTTGCACATCTTATGAGTTAACCTAAATAACTAACAAAGTTAGTGGTAAAAGATGAAAACTGAAACAAAAAGAAAAATAAAGGATGCTTTTTTAAACATTAAGGATGTAGCATGAAAGTAGAGACAAACGTAAATTAAGGATGGATTTTTTTATTTATTTTCTTTTAGTCTACATAGCTTCCGCCAAGTAAATTTTAATATGTTTTGTTCCAGGAAAAGTACACCGCAAGAGACAGCTTTGGGATTCAGCTAAAGAGAAACTTAATATGGCAAAAAAGATTTTGACGAGCTCAAGTGATCTAGTTTCTTGCAAAAAGTGCAAGTTATTGTTGGAAGCTACGGTTTACCAAGAACTTGGGGATTTTTATAGCTGTGTAAGTAGCTCTGGTCAAAGTGTGCCTTCATCAGATGTTAATGCTGAAGAGTTGTATAGATATGCTATAGAAAAGCTGAAGGATCGTGAATGGGAAAATTGTATTAGTAACCCTAACAAAACAGCCCCTAGCGAGAAAATGTTTTGTGTCAGCGTTTCAATGGATCCCGGGAATCACATAATAGGAACAAGAAAGCATAAGGCAGCTGCTGAAACTGCTTAAAAAGGCTGTGGGTGTGAAATCATGTGCGTTTATGATGAAGGAAACTGTTGGCACTGCGTTCCTTTTGGAGTTACCAAATCGTCACTGTTGACAAGTGTTATACAGATGAAATCGGAGTGCGCCCGCAGACAACTCTTGATCAAACTTCTCATTGGGTCAGGTATCATTTAACTAACTTGAACAACTGATAAGTTAATATCTAGGGTTTATAGTATATGCAACTTTAAGTAGGTTACGGACTTGTTCTAGTCTTAACTTATCAATTATTAGCATGTTTGGCCATTAAGTTTGTTAATATCTTTATAATGTTTGGTCCTCTATATTCCAGGAAAAAATTTTTTGGCCAATGACAGACTTGAAGATGCACATGATAATTTTTTGGAAGGCATGTCTGTGCTCGTCACCACGAGCACGTTTTCCTCCGTAAAATTCAAGAATTTGTTCAGTTCATTGGACACTTTTGTTGACAAAATTGTGATTGGCAAAGACTTTCGAATTGAATTTGTGTTGCTGCTCTACCACACATGTTGGTCTTCAATAAAGTCTCATGCCAGTGGTTCAAGGTATTACTAAATTCTGTATTGCTTCTTAATTTAATTTATTGTTGGTGTGTCTACTACTCTACTTACTGTAAAGGTATGTTTGTAAGTACTGCAAAAAATGTTATGTGACTGAAGTCTAGAAGTGTGCACATGCAAAGAAGGTACTTAAACTGGTCTAGTCTAAAACCTAGCTAATTAGGGATCAAATGGCCTCCCTAGATGGCATACAACCTCCTACTTCATTTTTATCTCAATAAAATTGCTTCATTATCCTATCTAGTAAATTAGCGTCTTCTTGCCAACAAGTTTTTGATATGATCCAACGTGTACCAAAATCTGAACCCCATTTGCCACCTCTAGCACGGTTAGCTGTAATTATGCATTGGTTGCTTGTTATGAACTGTAATGAACACCCTAACAGATTATAGAAAACTGCCATATGTTGAGCTGCGTCTTTATCTTATGCGTTATGTGCTTGGAGAAATGATCCTTGGTAATTTTATCAAACTTGTATTGGAAAATCACAAAAATGACTAGTTAACATGCTTTTCCAGTTCACTTTATTGCAACTAAAGAGTAAAAACTTGATTTTATCGTCTCTTTTGATTTGTTTTTTCAGGAATCTTGATTATCGTTTCAGCATTCCCATGGTGGTTTCAGCACTGAAACAATGTTTCTTATTTTTCCGTGAGGTTCACGAACTTTTTGAGGAGTTAATTATAATTATAAGTATAGTTTCACACAACCATTACTGACAAAACTTTATGCAAGGATTTTGGGAGTTCTCGTAAGAGTTTAACATCACATTTCTTTGTTGGGTCATTGATGTTACAGGTTTCACGTTTGTTGGCGGTTGTATATACCCTTTCTCCTTCAACAGAAGATTATTTTATACCTCCTTTTACATCTGAGAGTCAGTCGGCTTCCTTTTTCCATCAAGCGTCTATAGGAGCACATGCTAGACCTCAGTTGAAGTTGAAGCAAAAAGCTGATGTAAGTATTTTGAAATTTCTTTAGTAATCCTTTTAGCTTACACTTCTGGTTTAGTTTGGATGTGAACATCTTCTGTTTAACCTAATGCATCGAGCTCATGTATTAAACCTTTTTCCAAGACATTATACATTCAATAAGTTTACCAATGTCTAATCTCTTGGCCTTTCATGGTGGTAAGTATTTCTATTGTTTGGTGAATAGAATGCTATTTGTTTTCCTTTTATATACTCCCTCCGTCCCATTATAAGTGTCCACGTTTCCTTTTTTATTTGTCCCATTACAAGTGTCCACTTTCAAAATTTATTAGCCAATTTCCAAATTTACCCTTAAACACACACAACTAATATTAATAAACAATATTGATGGACCCACTTATCAAGGGCATTATTGTCATTTGGCACGAAAAAAAAGTAATCATTCAATTCACCTTAAACTTTGTGTTTTTCAAATTTGGACACTTATAATGGGACGAAGGGAATATTTCAGAAGTTTGTTTTTATTCACCGTTCATGAATTTTTATTTATAATGATTCTGGATTCTGTTCACAAACACTTTTTGCCGATTTGTACATCATAGACTTTGAATTTAATCGTCACTTAAACGTGTTTTCAGGGAAACAGCTCAACCTCTCTCAGTTTGAGTAGGTACGCGTCGTGCTTTTTCTCTAGAGGTGGCAAAATAGGCGGGTCTTGTAACATGTCAAATAGATAAAAAAAAATTACCCTAAACACCATTTTGTTCATCATTCTATGGCTGCCATGTGACTGTAAAGGTTATACTATTTGCATAACATTATAATTTTCAAACAAATGATTTTGAGGTTTTATGTGTTACCAATACGCTTTTAGGACCTTCGTCCCGATTTATTTGTTTCTGTTGTTTTACCTGTCTGACCCATTAGAGGTAAAACATAACCCGGAAGCAACCCACTTTGAAAGCTCCACTTCTGTTCTTCACAGAGAGAGATGCATGCAAGAAATTTGTTTTTCTAACTTCCATTTCTGTAGGCTTGAAGAGGTAATTAAATCTTTTTTTCTAGATCTTCCTCAACCAATGATTGTGTGTATCAGCCTACTTCAAGATCAATATAAGAGCTGGCTGACAAAGGTGTCAAGATCACAACGGCCAGATTGTGCATGGATGATGCTCTCATGCCTGAACCGTGATTGTGAACCCGTTGTTATTCTTTTGCCCGCTGGGACATTAGCAGGTATATAACTATGTACACCAGTTCACAATTTATATTAACCTGCTCTCAACTTATTTGATGTTTGCTTTAAATCTTTAGCAAGCCCAGAAGCTTTAGAAAGCTTAAGCACTTCTATTCAATTTGGAAACAAGACTGCTGACAAACCGTGGCGTATTCCGCGGGGCCACAACGTTGTTGAGGAAATTGCACCATTGTTTAATGCAATTTGTGAAGGGGATTTCAGAGCGTCGAGTACATGTACCACTTATAAGCGGAACCAAGCGAACGTCGAGTTATGGTGGGATCGGAAGCAAAATCTTAATAATGAGCTTCGTGATCTTTTGATGTGAGGATCTGGATACTTTTAGTATTAGATGGGGCTTATGTACAAAATTAGGGTATAATTTATCCCCTAATGGTTCAAATGTATCTAATAAAAAAGCTTTAGGGGTTGAAAGTCACCCTGTGTATATTTCTGTCTCCAAAAATGTTTTTCTAAAAGAATAAAGAAATGTTCCTATATTATAGCTTTTCCAACAACTATATTCAACCCTCTATAAAAACGGGACAAAAATGTTTCCAGGACTCCACATTATTACCTCTTATAATCATATATCTAAATATACATTTAATTTAGTGTTATAAGCTGTTTATTTATAACCATAACCATCAGTTATTTTTTTATGCTTTTGTTTTCATTACTTGTTACTGAAGTCTCATTTTTGTATCCGGCTGCTTTTTGTCAGTGCTATAGAAACGAGTTGGTTTGGCCCATGGAGATACCTTCTCCTGGGAAGAAGTTCAAAACAGAAGCCCATTCCTGAGGAATTAGTGAAAATATTTAAGTCCAATCTAAAATCTACTGTGAATGAAAGGTGTATGGAAGCTGCAATTAGAAGTGGCGCGGAACAAGCAGAATGCTTATTAGAGTTGCTACTAAAAAAAGGCTGCTACATCGGTGAAACAACAGAATGCATTAAGGAGGGATCCTTTTCTGTTTTAAATTCATTATTAAAAGAATTTACAACAGAAGGTTCTCTAGATAGAGAACCTGTTATATTAATTGGTGCCAGACTTCGACATTCAGATAGATATTCTTGCTATGATTCGTGCATTTTTCCTACAAGTTTCGCTCGAAAATGATACATGGTCTGTGATTTGTGTGCAACCTAGACCTGGCAAACCAAGCCCAAACATCTTTATTTTGGGTAATTATAATTGCATACCGAGTTGATTTGGGTCATTAATAAAACATCAATGGGATCATACGGGTTAAGAAGACAATGTTTTCCGGTTAGGGTTGCAATTGCTAGATTTCCCATCAAAACTTGTTTTCAAACATTTGATATAAAGTCTTCCTATTTGAAGCCGATATGGTCAATATCCTTTGTAAAGAGTCTGCATTTCACTAGGGATTCTTGTAGTTTTAGTTTTAGTGCCTACCTCATTGTAGTTAAATAATCATCAAAATAAACATAAGGTGAACTTTTCTTAAAAGAAATTGTAGGATTAAAATGATTTTGCTTACAGTTTGAAGATTCTTTCTCTGATTGATGGACTAGATGGTGCTGAAAAAAGATTCAATTTCATGTTCTTCGTTGTTTTTTGACTGCAGTTGCTTCCATGGGAAAGCATGCCTCTGTTAAGAAAAGAAGAGGTGTATCGTATGCCCTCTGTTGACAGCATTTTGTGCACATACGATAGCTGCTCTTACTTTCAGAAAAACGTTGAGAAAAAACTTTCATATCCAATGATCAATCCACTACATGCATATTATGTGCTGAATTCAGGTGACGATATTGAAGACCCGCAAGATAAATTTCACGAATCCCTTAGAGACTTCAAGGTGTGTGGCTGTGATCTTACTTTGTCCATTTAGAAAACTTGACTACGATATACTAAATGTTAATTTTTTTTTAATATTTTGTTTGTGGAGATCCTGGTGAAGCCATCAAATCCTCCCTGATTACTTAAATTCCAGGGTATAGCCAACAGTGCACCGGGCCAAGATGGACTGATCAAGGCCTTAGAAACACATGACCTTTACATTTATATTGGTCATGGTCGTGGCATGTAAGCTTTATACATTATTTCTAAATATGTATGTGTGTGTAGTTGTATGTGTGTGTACATATACGTTCTTTTGAATCCCCCTTTTTTGTTATACATGTGATTTTAGGGAACCAGTATATCTCTGATAAACAAATCGAAAAACTTCAACGATGCACTGCAGCTCGCTCTTCTGATGGGCTGCAGTGGATATGTGCCTGTAGAGGGTCATCTGTCTCAGCAACTGAAGAACCATCGCCTGCTGAATCACGCTTTATGAGATATAGTAGCCTTGCTGCTTATATAATGGGCTTATATCTTTACTCATTGCAGTATACCAATAGTTTTCTTAAGAACTTAATTTCATCCAAGTGCGCTGATAGAGGGTTGCGTTGGACTTATGCAGTTTTGCATAATGGTGGGATAAGTTTGTATGAATCTAAGAGATTAGAATATGTAAGTTATACATATCGTTAGAATATGTAAGTTATACATATCGTTTCATACTACAACACATGTATGACCCCATATAGAGCGAGCCTAGAATGATCACATTTTCCGGGGGGGGGGGGGGGGGGGGAGCTTCAAACTTCGACGTCTCCGTTGACCTCTCTTCGACCAAATGTTATATTAAAACAAAATCTAACAGTGGCGTTTGTTGACCTCTCTTTGACCAAATGTAATTATATGTTTGTTATTTGGTGCACCAAATGTTAAAAATATAAAGTTTTAAATATAGCTTGTTTATGTAAGTTTTGGGTAATAGATGTTAAAAACTTATGAGAAACATAGAAAAATTTATATGAAAATCTTGTACCTCACATACAAAAATCTGTGTGTTTTTATGCTACAGTTTTAAACCCTGTCATTTTTGTGTGCTTCTTGTTTTTTTAATCCAATCTAAGAAGAACTGACTTTGTCACCCTTCTTGATGAGCTCCACATGGGCGATGATTTCAACGGTGCTCTTGTTAATCTTGGTGGGAATTTAAGACACTAAAAAAAGTGGAAAGTGATTGTGAGGCGGCCACTGAGAAATCGACTGTCATCTACGACATGATAGCAATTCATCTATGGAGGTGAATGTCCCAGTCAAGGTTTCCATAAACTTTGTTTATGTGAGTACTCCTGAATTCACTTTTAGCATTCCTATTAATGCATGCGACTTCAAAGTAGTTTCCTAAAAAAACATACTTGAAAGCGTCAACATAAAGTTGGTGAGTTCACATGTTTAAATGACAATATGTAAACATAAATTACTTGAATGTGTCGGTGGTAATTCAGTGTATTGGTCCTTTCTTAAAAGGATGTTACTATGTGTGTGCTTTATAATGTTTCATAGTAAATTGGTCAAAATGTTTAATCATGTTACTCGAAAACTATAGTAACGTGTAAATATTATTAATGTTCCATGATTTTACTCAAAAACTATAATATGTAAATGTTTCTTAATGTTTCATAGTTTTACTCGAATACAATAGTAATATGTAATATTTCGAAATGTTCCATACTTTTACTCGGAAACTACCATGATACGTAAAAAAATCATAATGTATATGTATGTTCATAATAATTGACAATTTTCCATAAAACTTTGGTAATTGTACATGATAGGCAAAACAAACACACACACAGTAACATCCTTTTCATGTGTGTGAGAGAGAGAGGTAACATCATTTTCATGAGACAGAGAGCTAACATCCTTTTCATGAGAGAGAGAGAGAGAGAGAGATTTTAACTCTTTTTACTTTAAACATATATTTTAAATTTTTGAATAGGAACCAAATCTTTAAATATATTAAATAAATAGTCCTTTAAAGGTTAAAAGATGAATAAAATGCCCTTATTTGCAATGCACATGAGGTGACTTAACTAGAAAAACTTAACGTCCGTTAGTGTAAAGAATAAAAATCAAGTAAAGCATGTAAATAAAGGAGAAAGTGTTAAAGTTATTTTCGAAAAGGACCCATACCATAATTTAGCTAATTCAAAATGACAAAAAAATTAATTTTCTCAAAAGTAAATTACTTAAATGCAATGTGTCAAGCATATGATAGCTTATGCTAGACTCTTGAGGACTAAACTTATTAAAGTTTAACAGATGGAAACTAACGTAAAGAAATTAGGTTTAATATTTATTCACAAGATGACTGTTTTAGTGGGTGTCACGATGATTGTCCTAAATGTAACCCAAGTGGGATCATGGCTTTTGTCCTAAATGTAGTAGAGTCGATATGTTAATTTTTTAAAGGACCTCATTAAAACCTTGGTCACTGGTTCAAGGCTTACTAAAGACACTTTTTGCGTTTTTTTAAAGTGCAATGGTAAATCCCTTGCTTCAAATATAATGGTCATTGGTTCAAGGCTTACTAAAGACACTTTTTGTTTTTTTTCATGGTTTTTAACATTCTAATAAAAATTTAGGCTTTTATTTGGTTTAAAAGCAATTCTTCAAAAAAACAAAATTAGAGAAATCTCATATCCAAGCAGCAAGCAAATCGAAGAAATCCTATACATAGTTAGAAAGAAAAGATATTGGATTTTAATAATTATAACTTTGACTCGTTGGCCGTATTATCACAACTTAAGAAATTCCTTATCAGAGTCCCAACTTGCAAACTATTTTACTAGCTTTTTCTAAATGAGGTCTAAACCAGTTAGTTTTTAGATGGCGTAGATGTTGACATGACACAAACATTTATTATCTGATGAGGTGGTTGCTAATGTGACCACCTTAGTCAGCAACCACCACTGACATATCCACCACCACCATTAGCCAACACCACTGATTCCCCGCAATATTCGAACTTGGGGGGTTTTCAATAAGATTCATATTTAGAGATTCCTAAAACCCTATCTATACATACAAGAAGGTTTGATATGAAACGAAAATTATGAAGAAAATGAGTCAAAAGGTTGGGGGTTTTGAGGGTGGCTGATGGTGATGGAGGTTTTTTTTGTTATAGGTTTCATTTACACTGATATCTAATTGTAGGGATGTTTCCGAATAGCCCAATAGATCTTACGTGGTTCTTGAGTAGTAAGATAGCATAAATATGTGATTAATTTGATCATTTAGGATACATGAATTCTATTTGTTAATTAAAAAATGTGAAATTAACAAATTTTCTGTGATGAGTTTCCTACTTGAGTCTCTTGTCAATAGTTTCATGATTTTTTAATACTTCTCATATTATAGTAATTTTAACACTTGGATGAACAAGAACTAGTTTAGTTGGTTCTGATGAGTTGACTTTGTGACACTTATTTAAAGGATTTGGTGTCATTGTGATCATATGGAGATAATAATTTGTACCAATAATTGAAAGTTTTAATTATGAATAATAAACTAAGCTTTATGCTCATAACTTAAATAAAAAAAATTATCGTGACCCTCAAAATTTTGTTATTATATATTTCTGAAATCAACGTTTAAGTATTTTATTATTATTACATTTTTTAACAACAAATTTTTTTAATTTATGTCGTCTATGAGACTTGAAGCAAGACTTTCTTCTCCAATGAGTAACGAAATAAAAAGACCCATAGGCCCATTATCTCAAATAGGTTATGGGTAAAAAAGATTGAGCCTATTGGCCTAATATCTAATAAAAGGATTAAGATTTGTATCTATTTTATACAAAAAAAAATAATTAAAATAATATATAAAATAATTATATAAAAGAATATTTTATGCCCAAAAAAATTAAGGGACCCGGCCGGTCGCCCGTGTTGCCCAACCTAAGAGACAGCTCTGTTTTTAAAGGATTTGTCTTTTTTAATGGAACATCAATCCGTTGTTTTTTAATTATTTTATTATAATGGGTAATTAAGATAAGTTCAATTATACCAATTAAACTATATTGTATTGACTATTACCCACACTTTTCATTCTTTTAACATATTTGATTATAGTTCACATTTCTTGTATTTTGTCTTAAATTAAGTGACAATTGTAAAATAGGGTAGGGTATACATTCATGCCCCTTAACTGTCATATTGTTTACTTAACCTTTTTTACTTCATCTCATCTAAAGAAATGATTTAACCCTGCTTAGAGTCCCCCCCCCCCCCCCCAATTATAATTCTAAAGAATCCTTCAATTATTTTGTGTTTGTGTGAGTAAAGAGAGTTTTAAATCTCATTAACACCTTAACTAATCTTGCTTTTAACACCCCTTAACCAATGAAGAGATTAGTATTGTGATGTCTCACACGTAATTTTTGCCAAATCAGCTTTAACACCCTAGCCGCCTAGCTTTAAAGTATACCCCTTAGTTGTCACAATTCTAAATTTGGCATTGTATTAACTATTAGCCTTTCAATCAATCTAGCATTAAACATCGGATGCTACTTTTTTCAATAAAAGTAATGAGCAACCTTTTCATCTTTATTGGACTTTAACGTGTATCAACACTTATAAAATTTCATACGGTTGCAAAACTTAAATTCCAATCAGAACAAAAAAAAACCCTTCTATATCGATCTACAAATTAATATTCAAACATTTTATAATGATTTCGCTATATAAAAACCGTTGATATTTAAGTTAAATCCAACACAATTAATTCTTTTTTTTTTCTTTATGAGTTAATTACGCAATTAGTTCTTGTGGTATCTAAAAGGTGACAGAGATGAATTAGCATGAACGAGAACACATGGGAAGATAAAACATGAACGGGATTTCAAGGTTGTTTTTCGAATTCATCTTTCATCTCTTTCACTTCATCTTTCATCTTTTTAACTTTATATCAAGGTTGTTTTTTGAATTCGGTAGCCCTTAGATGATTTAGCATGAACGAGAACACATGGGAAGATAAAGCAACACAGCAAATCTACACTTTAATCGTTGAGGCAAAAAGAGGATTTTGAAGATTAATGCAGTTCAATCTTGGCCGAAAATACTAACTAGTTGTGGGCAGCTATAAAATTGGCTTCCAGGGTTACTTTTAGTCCAAGATGTTTTGATTATTGCCGGCCTTCCACGTTTACAAAGTACTATTGTTGACGAATTTGCAGGGAGGAGATGGGAAAGGTCGACAAATTTTGATGGTTGATGGTAACGAAGTAGGGAAATAGGTGAAACGGGATCAAACGTTATATGAAGGCATTTAAATTGAAACTGACTAAAATACCCTCACATGTTAGGCATGTGAGGAGCCGCCAAGTTAAATAGTAATGACCGTTAATAACCGATAGTTGTAATACCATGTTACAAGAAATAAAACATAGAACCCATCACTGTCACTTAAAAACCTTAATACCTAAAACTATTACTTGCTAGAAACCACATAGACTAACAACGTAATTTCCTTTTTTTTAATTAAGTTACCTTTTGCATATACATTATTTATGTTATATTAAGGGTGTTTATTGTACTTGGGTTGACAAGTTAAACCGTGCAACCCAAACCTGTCCCATTCTATCCGTATCAAACATTTCGACCTTAATTCACACACAGATATAAATTCATGTTGACCCTAACATGACACATTTAATCCGTTTGTTAAATGAAAATTAAAAACAAAATTGATGCAATTTAAATTTAAAGTCATCAGTATATGAGTAATATGAATATTAACATATTATTAAAAATCTTGAAAACTTATTGGAAATTGGCAAGTGCCTCTTTAGACTAATGGAAAATGGAAATAACATATTAAAATATAATTTAAAACTTCTATTTGAATAATTAAATGTGTAACGGCCTGGGTCAACCCGTTTTTATACTGTTCAAACTGAAACCGACCTGTTTTTTAAACGAGTCAACTCAATCCCGGCCACTTTTTTAAACAAGTCGTGTTAGTCGACACAAAACATTTTTTTCCGTATCGGGTTCGAAACGTATTTCGGATCGTATCAACTATTTCCGCCCATGTATGATATAGTAATAAATCCACTACTAAAAAACTAGTGTTTTGACGAATCACCAACACAACCTTATTTCCTTTGTTAAGTACCAACAAGATAAATCTGTTATATGGATCAAAAAAACCAAAAAAAAAAACAAATATTTAAATATTAGTCAATAATTTGTTGCTGAGTACTGAAATATTTTTACCGATGATCTAAAGTCTAAACCGTAAAAAAAAGGACTTCTACAATTCCACCGACACAAGTATGTGAGCATAATCTATGTGAGTTTGTCATTATAAATAAGATTATAAGATTGTAATAATCTATGTGAGTTTGTCATTATAAATAAGATTATAAGATTGTAACTATATAAATCATAAACTATTTCTCAATGTGGAAAATTAATTATTCATCACGTATGTATTGCAATTAAATGATTATAAAAGAGAGTAACTGAAGAGGTAGGTCCCAGCAGAGCCCAGTTGGACCCGCAAGACTCACCTTGAAAAGAGACGTCTGCGCAGAAACCAACTGGATCCGCAAGACCCACCATGCTCAGAGACGTGACGTCCTTACGCGCAGTACGCAAGCTGTTGCCTCCCAATGGTGAAGTACTCTGCATGTTCCCGCAGCTGCGGATACAAGCCATCAGGGAAGGCCACCCGCGCAGCAAGGCTACACGCACAAGACACTTAGCTCTCAAATAATTCAGTTGTCACCTGAAGGAATGAGCAAAGCCGGGAACAATCCCGCACAAAGGCGGGAGGGGGAATACTCCCGCCCAAATAAGCCAGTCCGTACGATACGGGAAGATCTTTTGTACTGTACCTGACGAGGTATGGGCAAAAGATCTGACCAAAGATACGACAGCTCATTGACAACAGTATGGCGAGCAGCATGCTCTTGTACTGTATGTCACTATTAGCCGCTGCCTACTCACCAACTCCTGTCATACCACGTGCATAGCCGGCAGTTGGTGGAAAAGGAATAGTACACAGCAGGCCTGGTCACTGTCAGCCGCTGCCTACCCACCAACTACCAGCATGGCACGTGCGTAGGCCACAGTTGGTAGAACAGGAATACTATTCAGCCGGCTACACCTTCTTGGAAACCTACCTTCGGCTATAAATACCCCAAATGGTATGATCATCTCATCTTATCATATACTATCTCGTATTACATATTATACCTGATATCTGCCCTAGCAATCTCTTAATATACATTTATATTCAAGAGCAATCTAGTCTGATTCTCACGCCGGAGGGTGGTCACAAGGAGGAACCCCCCCCCCCTTCTCAGTGACGAGCTCACGGTGTCTGTTTTGCATGTTATCAGAAGAACCATCTTTGCCGGGTCTAACCCCTCGTGGGAAACATCTATCTAACCCCCCAGATTATCCGTAATTTGCCCGGGGCCGATTAGTGTTTCTTCATTGGCGCCACCCGTGGATAAAAGCTAGAACATTTCTTTTCAGTTTTTCAAACTTCTGGAAAGATGGTTAAAGAAACTCCGGTAACCACAACCCCAGCCACTGGGGGGAATACCGGCGACTACACAGTTTTTACGAACACTACCCCGGTTACCCAAGCCGGGGCAAGTGCAGTAAACTTTACGAACACTACCCCAGTTACCCAAGCTGGGGCAAGTGCAGTAAACAACTATCCCCTGGGATTCAATAATACCAAGGCGGAAAGACAACAGACGAGATTCCCCCGCCAAACACTTGAACAAGTTAAAGCGTGGGCGGAGGCACGTCAGAAGGAATTCCAAGCTGAGTTGGACGAACGCTTGCGTTCCGTCCAACAGGCTGACGAATTTGGAAGTACTCAACAGCTCAACATGAGCAGTGAGTGCGAGTCCTCGGACGATGATCGGGAGGAATCCGACACCGACGCAAACCCTCGCCATAGGGCGAAAGGGAAGCGTAAAGGAACGGACTTCCAAACGAGAAGGAATTTTGGAGAAACCTTCAAACCAAAAAACGCGGGTGGAAACCCACGTGACTTCTCCAAAACATTCAGACCAACTGTGGCAAATGTGGGAACGTCCAAATTTACAAGGGACATTGCGGAAGCAATCGCCCCGAAAAGTGCCAAACAGATGTCCAACATCGGCACTTACGATGGTATATCTGATCCAGACGATCATTTAAACAGATTCATAGCGGGGGCAACCGTCAGTAATTGGACGGAACCTACGTGGTGTTACATGTTCCAAATGACGCTTGTTGGGCCAGCTAGAGCGTGGTTCGATCGTCTACCGGTCAACCACATCTACGACTGGGCAGACTTCCAACAGAAGTTTAGCCAACACTTCAGCCAACAAAGAAAGTATACCGAAGAGCAATGGACAATCCTCAAATGCATTCGAGAGGAAGATGAATCTTTGCCAGACTTCATCACTCGCTTCAACTCAAAGAAGCTAAGTCTGGGTAATATCAGCGAAGATCTTGTTCGCGCTGCTTTCATCCAGGGCGCGAACGACCCAGAGCTCATCCGCACCTTAACGGGTAAAGATGGCATGCCATCCACATGGGATGCCATCATGACAGCAGCAAAACGCTTTGCGGAAACGGAGAAGCAACTGGGTAGAGATCTCCCCCAGAGCACAAATCTCTACACCCAGAAAACAAGAGAAGACAACGTCCTTACCGCCCGACTAAACAAAAAGCGGAAGCTAGGCATTTGGCAGTCAAGGGTAAACTTTGACACCTCATCCGGCTTGCAACATCGGTTAGGCGGAAGGGATAACGTACAGTCAAACCAGAACTCCAGATGGACGCCACTCACAAAAAGCGTCACCGAGATATTCGCCACTGAGGAGCTCCCATGGCCAAAGGCTCCAATAATCCGACATCGTCACAATGCTGATCGGAGCAAATACTGTGACTTTCACAGGACAAAAGGCCACAACACTGAAGAATGCACAGACGTAAAGGACATGGTCGAAGCATTTGTCAGAGATGGGACGCTCGCGCACCTCGTGGCGCAATGAACGCTGAGCAGGCTGATGCGTGTAGAACCCCAGCTGGGGAAAACACGAATAAAATTGCAGCTTCAATGTGGAGACTACATGCTGCGTAAAGAACGAGATCCCGAACCAGGTGCATATCGGCTCGATGGCACTCCCATCCCAACAACATGGAAGGGAGCTCAATTACACAGTTTGCATGTAGATCAATTCCAAATTTGTAAAGAAAAGGCCCAGAGCCACTTCTAATGGAAATGATTTTCCTTAGAACATCGACGCTGATGATTTTACATTTATACTTATGAACTTTCCACACGGATATGCCGGTCTTCACCGCATACATAAGTGTGAAAGAAGTCGTTGAGTGGGGAAGGCGGCAAAACCCGCATAAACCCAAAAAAACGGCAAACCTTCACGCAGGTCAGTTAAGGGTAAAATTCAGTCATCCCACTAAATGAAAGTGCCGGTCTATCCGCATGAATCATGATAGAGGAAACTGAACACTAACCTATTAACAACCGCGCGTCGAACGGTTAATTTATTCAACACTGATGCCAGTTTTCACCGCATAATTACGTGGAAAGTCGTTGCGTGGGGAAGGCGGCAAAACCCGCATAAACCCAAAAAACGGCAAACCTTCACGCAGGTCAGTTAAAGGTAAAGTTCAGTCATCCCACTAAATGAAAGTGCCGGTCTATCCGCATGAATCATGATAGAGGAAACTGAACACTAACCTATTAACAACCGCGCGTCGAACGGTTAATTTATTCAACACTGATATGCCGGTTTTCACCGCATAATTACGTGGAAAGTCGTTGCGTGGGGAAGGCGGAAAAACCCGCATAAACCCAAAAAACGGCATACCTTCACGCAGGTCAGTCATAGGTAAACTTTGGTCATCCAACTAAATGAAAGTGCCGGTCCTAACCGCACAAATCATGAGAGGAAACCGAACCTATTGACAACCGCGCGTCGAACGGTTAACTTATTCAAAACACTTTAGAAAATTTCTAACAGGATGAGGAAAACCTCCACGCAGGTTAGATGTAGGTAAAGTTTAGCCATCCTACTAAGTGCAAGTGACGGTCCTACCCGCACAATCACGAAAGAGGAAGCAAAACTTCAACCTATTATCTACCACGTTCAAAGGTTAACTTATCCTAAACACTTAGAAAATTTCTAAAAAGATGAGGAAAACCTCTACGCAGGTCAGATGTAGGTAAAGTTTAGCCATCCTACTAAGTGCAAGTGACGGTCCTACCCGCACAATCACGAAAGAGGAAGCATAACTTCAACCTATTATCTACCACGTTCAAAGGTTAACTTATTCTACACTTGGAAAATTGCTAATTTAAACTAAAGTATGCATGAGCAAGTCATATAACGTTTATAAAGCAAGTAATCCAGTGAAAGTAGCGGTCTTACCCGCACAAAGATTTATATTTCATAATATTCATTACAAGAATGGCCGGGTAACTACCCGCCTACAAGAATATAAATCTATACAAGCTAAACCTATCCTAACAGTGGGAAGGGATCTTCAAGATCAAGCCTCAGGACCACTACCACTTGGACCCGCACCATCAGCAGAGTGTGGCGGTTCAAGGAAAGCTTTAAGGATAGCTAGCCCATCATCAGCAGCAGCAACTTCGTTTACCTTCTCCACCACCGGATGCGGGAAGGCGGCATACTGATTCACTGCTTGGTCATAAACAGCTTCAGTGTCCACATCATACAAAGGGAAGTTGGAAGGCGGAATGCCTTTCTCAACGAACCCTAGACCAAGCAGGAAGCCGGCCTTTTCCCCATCCTCGTGAGAAGCGTTGAGGGTTGCGCTCATAGTATCGTCATAAGACGTATCCGCGAAGACTCGATGCACAACCTACACAAGAAAAAATATACAAAGTATCAAAACCTTTTCTATTTACAAAGAAAAGCGTGAAGAAATTATGAAGCTAAGCTTACCTGAGACAACGCTTCTCGAAGAAGCCATTCCTTGGCAACCAGAGCCTCCTGGAGGGCAGCTTGAGCTTGGTTACGGGCGCGTTCGGCTTCACTTTTGTTGAGGTTGGCAAGCAACACTTCTTTAGCCGCAGCCTCTTCAACGCCCTTTAGCTTCCGCTCAGTATGGTCAAGCACCCCCCTCTGGTCCAAGATCTCCTGGAGCTTCTTGGCGTCTTCCATCGCCAAGGCATCATGAGCCTGTTGGAGCGCCTCTAGTTTGGCTTTGAGTTCCTCGTTCTCGAGGCGTAAAGGCTCAGCAACAGCTTCAGCCTTGGTGGCCCTCTCGGTTGCGTTCCGTGCAGTTTCCTTAGCCAGCCGAAGCTGTTCGTTAACAGCTTGGGCAGCCTTGGAACGGGCCTCGAGCCGGGCCTGAACTTCAACCTCGAGGGCCTTGAAGGCCTTCTCCTTTTCCGCAGCCACTGCGGTAAGTCTCTTGTTCTCCTCCCGGACAGCCCGCGCCTGAGCTACTTCTTGAATGCGAGTTGCTTTTAACTTGTCGTTTTCACGACAAAGCAGCTCGACGCGCGGCTGCATCCGGGCCAGGAGAACCCGAAGCTCATTGGTTAGCCTACCCTCCTGGTAGCTAGCAATGGCTTCCCCCAACGCACCACTGGGAGCTGCGTGACGAGCCCACTCCACGCACTCCACAGGTGTGCGAAGGGTTGTTCCTCGGCGGATGTTCCATCGTGGAACATACACTTCATTGGAATCCGACACTGCAAAAAACAAAAAGCAGTTAGGAAAAGATGATTAAAAAAAAAAGGCCAAAAGAACCCTACGCACCTGTAGGGTCAACAACAGGCCGATAGCCACCAAACCCATCACCTGAACCCAAGGGAAATCCATCCAAGAGGTCAGGCAGATGGGAAGGAGGCAGAGGTTGGCGATAAGCCCCAAGCATACCTGAAGGATCGGCTGTAGCTGCCGACGTCGGAGGCATGGAGGCCGCCGCGGTAGAAACCAACGGAGGTGAACTCACCGTAGGTGAACTCACAACCGTGGTCGCCGCTGCGGAATGCGCAGAAAAAGTAACCGCCGGCTCAGTGAAAGATGCGGTAAATATGGCACTGACAGCCGGCGGTGATGTCATCACAGCTGGAACAGTTGGCTCAACGGAGTGAGCAACTGAACCAGCAGAAGCAGGCGCAGGCGCAGCCGCCTGGGTCGTCGCCTCAGGTAGGCTGACCAAGCCTACCGTCATGGGTCCGGAGGTACTCCTCCCCGCTCCACCCTGGAATGCGTCAACATCCACGCCTGCACAAAGAAGATAAGTATTAATGATGGAAAGCTATGAAGTCAAAAATAAAGTTTGTACTTACGGGTTTTCTTGAGCCTAAAAGTGCGGACAGGCGGGGATGAACCCGATGGAGCCGGCCTCTTCACGCCGCTCACCGTTGTCATCCTGGGCTCTCCGGAGGTGACAGTCGTCGCAGCCTCCAGAGCAGTGGTCTTATCACCACCGGGGTTCCCCGCCACCTCCTCGCTCTCGGCCTCTGAATCAGACCGAGGCACCGGATCGGCAGTGGAGGCCACCTTCTCCTTCCCCTTCCCGCCGGCAGCCTTCTTCTTCCGCACCAACGGAGGACCATCTGCGGATTCCTCATCAGAACATAAGATTAGAGGAATTCCAGCAGAGGTTTCAGCATTGAGGGGTCGAGGGTTGAATAACGCCTTACCTGGCCGCCTGGCGCTCAGGATCTCGTGGCCTGACGGGTAGACCTCCACGAACCGATCCGCCGTCTGTTCAAGGATTGGCAACTCGTTCTCATCTAGAGCACGAGTTCCCATCCGAGCGGGACTATCAGCCTCCCGCGGATACAGGAGCGACTGCAAGTCGTTCCCCTCTGAAATAAACAGGAAAGAAGTTAGAAGAGATTCTAAATCAACAAAAAGAAACAGAGCATACCGTAAGGAACAGAGTTCAAACCGTATTCGAGGACGATCGGGATCTTTTGCGCATCCGCATCCTTCCACACCCGGCTCATCCCGAGCATCACCATCCCGGACTCCGCAAAGCGGTAAACCGGAGATTGGACTCGGGATATCTTTGAGAACCATTCCGCCTCCTGGTAGTTGGAGGCGTGAAGGCTGGGAAGTGCTTGCCCATTCTTGAACTTCATGGCAAGGGGGATGGCGCGAGCGGAGATAAAAAAGAACTCCCGCTTCCATGAACGAATACTGCGCTCGGTTGCGCAAATCTTCAAACCCTTGATCCGGGTTATCAGAGTATACCACCCCTGGATGCACCTCCAAGAGTAGAAGGTCATCAGGTGGTCGACAAAGGGCTCAACGCCCAGAATCCGGCACACCCACTCGAAGTGGCGAATCTTCGCGATTGCCATCGGGTGTACCTCGGTCAGGTGTACACTGTGCCTCTCCAGGACACGGTACACAAACTTTGTCAAGGGGAACCTAAGATTCCCATAGACAAAGAATGCAGCATATACCCCGATCTTGCCTCTGGGGGCATCATACACCGTCTGATGAGGTTCAGGAAACTCAGGCTCGAGAGACTCGAGCATGAACTTCCTGACGATGTACTGATATAGATCGACAGGCAGAGCACACTGGCACTCGCCAGCAGTACTCTTGTCATCGGCGTACACCCCAGCCTCCTGGGCTGTAGCCTCAAGATCGTGAGAAGACATCTTGCAGATATGAAAGAAGAAAACGATTTCAAGAGAATGCTCGACTGAAAAGGTGAGTATTCGCCGGAAATCGTTTTGAAGATGAAAAGTGAAAGTGTGGATTACAAAGAACCCTCTCCCCCTTTATATACTAATCGCAATTAATGCGATGAATTTAATGCGGAAGAGAGAGAAATCGAAGGTGCAATGAAACTATGACACGTGGCAAAAAGCAAGCTGGCAACAGCTGTTGAAAGGACGCGTACCATTAATTTCGCGGCCACGCGCCCGAAAAATCGCGCCCACGCGCCTGAAAAAGCGTCTGGAATGACCATGTACTGTCACGTCGCCATAACTTCCTGCACGTCCTGACACAGTCAGAAGAAACCGTCGCACGACGTTTCAACAGTTTGGACTGTTCTTATCCTTTCACCAACTCTTCGAATTTCAAAAAGATTCAAAAGTAAGCGGGAAAATACCCCTTACCTTGGCAACCAAGTAACCGTAAGACAGGTGCGGGTACAGTGTTAAGGCAAAACCCTTCACATACTTAGCACCTGCAGGGAATTGAAGCCAAGAATACCTCGGCAACCAAGTAACTATAAGACGGGTGCGGGTACAGTGTTAAGGCAAAACCCTTCACATACTTAGCACCCGCAGGGAATTGACGCCAGGAATACCTTGGCAACCAAGTAACTATAAGACAGGTGCGGGTACAGTGTCAAGGCAAAACCCTTCACATACTTAGCACCCGCAGGGAATTGACGCCAGGAATACCTTGGAAGTAAAGTAACCGTAAGACGAGTGCGGGTACAGTGTTAAGGCAAAACCCTTCACATACCTAGCGCTCCGCAGGGAATTGAAACCAAGAAGGATCTTCTGGGCAATGCTTGCGGAAACAGGAATAACATCCCCGCATAGCGGGAACGTCGAGAACTACATTGTTTGAAGCTCCAGGATGGAATTGGTGGTTTTAACATAATTGATCACTATGTTCAAAACTACCAAAACCTCATGGAGAATCCACACAAGTGGGACTCAACGCTCCTGATTTGCGAGGAGGTTACAGACCTACCCGCATCATACCCAAAGATCAAGCAGGAAAGTCGGGAATTTCTGCAAGTGACATAAGGACTTCCGAGGGAAGAATCCCCATGGAAAACCTTAAAACTAAACCCTTTTCAAAACCCTTTGCTTAAGTCCAAAAGTTCACCTCACTTTATTAAACATTCATGAGAAGAACATTGGACTGGGGGGACTTGAAGAGGTAGGTCCCAGCAGAGCCCAGTTGGACCCGCAAGACTCACCTTGAAAAGAGACGTCTGCGCAGAAACCAACTGGATCCGCAGGACCCACCATGCTCAGAGACGTGATGTCCTTACGCGCAGTACGCAAGCTGTTCCCGCAGGAAATGCCTCCCAATGGTGAAGTACTCTGCCTGTTCCCGCAGCTGCGGATACAAGCCATCAGAGAAGGCCACCCGCGCAGCAAGGCTACACGCACAAGGCACTTAGCTCTCAAATAATTCAGTTGTCACCTGAAGGAATGAGCAAAGCCGGGAACAATCCCGCACAAAGGCGGGAGGGGGAATACTCCCGCCCAAATAAGCCAGTCCGTACGATACGGGAAGATCTTTTGTACTGTACCTGACGAGGTATGGGCAAAAGATCTGACCAAAGATACGACAGCTCATTGACAACAGTATGGCGAGCAGCATGCTCTTGTACTGTATGTCACTATTAGCCGCTGCCTACTCACCAACTCCTGTCATACCACGTGCATAGCCGGCAGTTGGTGGAAAAGGAATAGTACACAGCAGGCCTGGTCACTGTCAGCCGCTGCCTACCCACCAACTACCAGCATGGCACGTGCGTAGGCCACAGTTGGTAGAACAGGAATACTATTCAGCCGGCTACACCTTCTTGGAAACCTACCTTCGGCTATAAATACCCCAAATGGTATGATCATCTCATCTTATCATATACTATCTCGTATTACATATTATACCTGATATCTGCTCTAGCAATCTCTTAATATACATTTATATTCAAGAGCAATCTAGTCTGATTCTCACGCCGGAGGTGGTCACAAGGTGTCTGTTTTGCAGGTTATCAGAAGAACCATCTTTGTCGGGTCTAACCCCTCGTGGGAAACATCTATCTAACCCCCCAGATTATCCGTAACATTGAAAATCAAATGCACTAGTATGAATGTATGGTGGAATCTTACCAAGTTATCATAATGGAGGTTCAAGTTTAATCTCTACTTACAACACTTGGTTCAATAAAGGAAGACCATGATCTTTGTGATCTTCAGTTCGATCATGTGGACATCTGGGTTACCACCAGTGGGCCTTCGGGTGGGTGGGTTCTCCAAAACTGGAGATAACTTGGAGGCGTTTAGAGGCTCTGTACGCAGTGTATGGTTGGGTTAGGCCAGCTGGCGATGGTCTTTTATCATTAAGTCACGTCGTACGAAGTATTTAGGCATTCTATGTTTGATCGTAAAAAAAATAAATTTAACCACTCTCTCTAAACTTCTGCCACTTTTCTTTAGCCATCTCCTCCAATAAACAGCTTCCTGTGTGTAGTCTAATTAAAACATGTAATAAGACTTTCACAAATTGGTTTGAAAATATGGAAAGGCTTTCACAAGTAGGATTAGCTGGTATACTGAAAATACCGATATTGAAAATCGTCAAAACTGGGAGTATCGTTACCGAAAAGGTTTGGTACAACACGATACCGGTACCGAAGACACAAAAAATTGGTAAAATATCAGTATCGTACCGAACTGTATCGATCCTGAAATCATAAAACGTGGGTACCGAATTAGCACCAAAGATGCTTGATTGGGTAACGGTATTGGTACCATTTACTCATACATATTCACAAGAAGGCATGTTAAGAGTGAAACGTGGGTACCGAATTGGCACCAAAGATGCCTGATTTGGTAACGGTACTTGGTACCATTTACTCATACATATTCACAAGAAGGCATGTTAAGAGTGTTTCGTTTAAAATAAATGAGTTTATTGTCTCTTGGCCGGCTCTATGTCTACATTCCTACCCCGTAAGTCATATATGTGTTTGCCTTTACATTATTGTTACCATGGAATTTAAATCCTTAACCTTTGTCAAAGGATACTGTTTACACAACTAGATAACGCCAGACTAAAAAACCCTTTTGCAGAGGTGAACACAAGGATACACCTAGATAACGCCATACCAAAAGACCCTTTTGCAGAGGCGGACACACCTTAGTCGGATCGGGGTCCCAAGACCCAATCTTTTTAAAGTGTAGTAGAGTCGATAGGTTGATCTTTTCAAGGACCCTATAAAAATACTTAGTTGGGACCCATTGTACTAAAGGTAGCTTTGGTGCAGTGGTAAATCCCTTGCTTTCAAACATAACTGTCACGGGTTCAAGGCATACTAAAGACAATTTTTGTTTTTTTTTTCATGTTTTTTAAAATTCTAATTAAAATGTAGGCTTTTATTTGGTTTAAAAGCAATTCTTCAAAGACAAAATTCGAGAAATCTCATATCCAAGAAGCAAGCATATCGAAGAAATCCTATACATAGTTAGAAATAAGAGATGTTGGATTTTAATAATTCTAACTTAGACTCGTTAACCGTATTAATCCCAACTTAATAAATTCCTTATCAGAGTCCCAACTTGCAAACTATTTTCCTCTATTGAGCCTTTTCTAAATGGGGTCTAACCCAGTTAGTTTTTAGGTGACGTGAACGCTGACATGACACAAACATTTATTGTATGATGAGGTAGTTGCTAATGTGACACTCTCATAACCACCTCACCTTCACCTTTACCTTCACCTCCACATCACCCTCACCTCCAATTCACCTCCATCACCACCATCATAGTCAACAACCACCACCCACCACCACTGACATCTCCACCACCACCATTAGTCAAATCCCCCAATATTCGAATTTGGGGGTTTCCAATAAGATTCATTTTTAAGGATTCCTAAAGACCATATCTATGCATATAAGAAGGTTTGATTTGAAACGAAAATTATGAAGAAAATGAGTCAAAAGGTTGGGGGGTTTTAAGGGTGGTTGATGATGGTGGAGGTTTTTTTTTTTTTTTGTTATAGGTTTCATTTACCCCGATATCTATTTATAGGGATGTTCCGGTATAGCCAAATTGATCTTACACGGTTCTTGAGTAGTAAGATAGCATAAATGTATTACTAATTTGATCATTTAGGATACAGGAATTCCATTTGTTAATTAAAAAATGTGAGATCAACAAATTTTCTGTAGTAAGTTTCGTATTTTAGTCTCTTGTCAATAGTTTCATGATTTTTTAATACTTCTCATATTATAGTAATTTTAACACTTAGATGAACAAGAACTAGTTTAGTTGGTTCTCATGAGTTGACTTGTGACACTTATTTAAAGGATTCGGTGTCATTGTGATCATATGGAGATAATAATTTGTTACAGTAATTGTGGTTGTTAATCTATTACGTTTGCCTTGCTTTTTATTTCATTTTATTTATCGGATGTGTCAAACAATTAATATACTTCCCAGGAAAAGATTGAAAATTTTAATTATGAATAATAAACTCAGCTTTATGCTCATAACTTAAATAAAAAAATTTGTCGTCGCCCTCAAAATTTGTTATTATATATTCCTAAATCAACGCTTTAACTATTTTATTATTATTTATTTTTTGAATGGCGAATTTCTTTTAATTCATGTCATTTATGAGACTTAAAGCAAGACCGCATTCTCCAAAACCTAAGTGTTTTAAAAGATTTGTTTTTGTTAATGGACCACCAACCAATTATTTTATTTATTTTATTATAATGGGTAATTAAGATAAGTCAATTAAACCAATTAAACTATGGGCATGTTTGGGATTGCTTCTTTAAAATGTTTATTGCTTTTTGAAGAGGTAAAATGTCCAAAATGCCCCTCCAAAAACACCTAAAAGCGTCAAATTGATGCTTTTAGGTGCTTTTGGAAGGGCATTTGAATATTTTTCCTCTCCAAAAAGCAATTGCATTGACTATTACCACGCGTTTTTTTTATTATTTTTAACATATTTGATCATAGTTCACATTTCTTGTATTTTATGTCTTAAATAAAGTGACAATTGCAAAATATGGTAGAGTATACATTCATGTCTTTTAACTCTCATATTGTTTACTTAACATTTTTTACTTCATCTCATCTAAAAAAATGATTTAACCCTTACCCCCCCCCCCCCCCCCTTTCAATTTAATTCTTAAAAATCTTAAATTATCTTGTGAGTAAAGAGAAATTTAAATTTCGTTAATACTTTAACGCAACTTGCTTTTAACACCCTTAATCAATGAAGAGATTGGTATTGTGGCGTCCCACACGTAATATTTAATCAGTTTTAACACCCTAACGTTAAAGTATACCCCTTAGCCTAATAGTCACAATTCTAAGTTCCATATTGTATTCACTATTAACCTTTCAATCAATCTAGCATTAAACATTGGATGCTACTTTTTTCAATAAAAGTACTGAACAACCTTTTCATCTTTATTGAACTTTACCGGGTATCAAGACTTACGAAATTTCATACGGTTGCAATACTATAATTCCAATAAGATGAAAAAAAAAACCCTTCTATATCGATCTACAAATTAATATTCAAACATTTTATAATGATTTAGATGTATGAAAGTCGTTGATATTTAAGTTACACTCAACACGATTAATATTTTTGTTTTCTTTATGAGTTACTTACGCAATTTGTTCTTGTGGTTTTTAAAAGGTGACAGGATGATTTAGCATGAACTTGAACACATGGGAAGATAAAACATGAACGAGATTTCAAGGTTGCTTTTCGACTTCATCTTTCATCTCTTTCACTTCATCTTTCATCTTTGTAACTTTGATATCAAGGTTGTTTTTTGAATTCAGTAGCCCTTGGATGATTTAGCATGAATGAGAACACATGGGAAGATAAAGCAACACAAAAAATCTGCACTTTAATCGTTGAGACAAAAAGGGGATTTTGAAGACGAACGCAGTTCAATCGTGGCCGAAAATACTAACTAGTTGTGGGCAACTATAAAATTGACGTCCAGGGTTACTTTTAGTCCATGATGTTTTGATTATTGCATGCCTTCCACGTTTACAAAGAACTATTGTTGACGAATTTGCAGGGTGGAGATGGGAAAGGTCGACAAATTTTGATGGTTGATGGTAACGAAGTAGGGAAATAGGTGAGACGAGATCAAACGTTTTTTGAAGGTATTTAAATTGAAACTGACTAAAATATCCTCACATGTTAGGCATGTAAGGAGCCACCCAGTTAAATATCAAGAACTGTTAGTGTTAATACCGTGTTACAAAAAATAAAACATAGAACCCATCATTGTCACTTAAAATCCTTAATACCTAAAACTATTAACTGTTAGAAACCAAATAAACTAACAACGTAACTTCTTTTTTTTTTATTTAATTAAGTTACCTTTTGCATATACATTATTTATGTTATATTAGGGTGTTTATTGTGTTTGGGTTGACAAGTTGAATTGTGCAACCCAAACCTTTTTCATATTACTATTCGTGTCAAACATTTTGACCTTAATCCACACACATATAATTTCATGTTGACCCTAACATGACACATTTAATTAGTTTGTTAAATAAAATTATAAACAAAATTAATACAATTTAAAGTCAGCAGTGTATAAGTAATATGAATATTGTTTAATATATTATTAAAAATCTTGAAAACTTATTTGGAAATTGGCAAGTGCCTCTTTAAACTAATGGAAAATGGAAATAACATAATAAAAATATAATTTAAAACTTCTTTTTAAATAATTAAATGTGTAATGGCCCGGGCTTTATACAGTTTAATCCGAAATCGATCTGTTTTTTAAACGGGTCAACTCAATCTCGGCCATCTTTTTAAACAAGTCGTGTTAGTCGACACAAAACCTTTTTTCCGTATCGGGTTCGAATCATGTTTTGGGTCGTATCTACTATTTCCGCCCCTGTATGTTATTGTAATAAATCCACTACTACAAAACTAGTGTTTTTGACTAATCACCAACGACAAACCTTATTTCCTTTGTTAAGTACCAACAAGATAGATCAGTTATATGGATCAAAAAAACAAAGATTCAAATATCAGTCAATAATTTGTTGCTGAGTATTGAAATATCTTGAACAAATATTCTAAAGTCTAAATCGTAAAAAAGGACTTCTACACTCCACCAACACAATTATGCGAGCATAATCTATGTGAGTATGTCATTATAAATAAGATTATAAGATTGTAAATATAGAAATCATAAACTATTTCTCAATGTGGAAAATTAATTATTCATCACGTATGTATTGCAATTAAATGATTATAAAAGAGAGTAACATTGAAAATCAAATGCACTAGTATGAATGTATGATGGAATCTTACCAAGTTATCATAAACCTATCTTTACCCTTACCGATTGGTTAGCGACCGGATATCTTTCGGAGTTGCTTTCCATCGACTATGACAAAAAAACAGATATAAGTCTAATCCAAAAATCATATCTACATACAATACTCTCCTAAATTCACATATATGATATATGTGTCACCAGGGAAGAACACATTGGTACCGTTTGACTATACTTATACGATACACGGGTATCATAATTCATATTTGATCGAAACGATTTGACCTGACTTTATTAATGTTGTAATTTTACTAGAATGATTAATTTGTAATCAAAAGTAAACGTAATTTCAATAAAACGATTATATGTAATTAAACACAATACATATAATACTGACATGAACAGTATTTATTCTCACGCCGGGGGGTGGTTACGGGAACTCCCCCCCCCCTTGTCCTTCCCGTAACGAGCTCGCGGTGTCTGTTTTGCAGGTTCTCGTCACTGGACTTTGGGAGATTTAGCTCATATCGTTGTTGGTTGTTATTCGTATCCTACCCTGTGGACTCATTGGATCTAGGACCCGTCAAGGGGAGTAAATCCGTGTTTCTTCATTGGCGCCATCCGTGCTTGTGTTAGAACTGTAGTAATCTGTTGTTTCTGTTGGTTCGAACGATATGAGTCAATTTCACGAAGGGCCGACGGGAACTTCTGCACCTGTTACTCGAGCTGTTGATGACGTAACACCTGGAGGTTTTAGGTGGTTCAGCAGCCCGAGGACATTTCACACCACCGATAGGTTCTACTCCGGTAGACACGGGAAATGTCGCAGTACTAGGTGGTCCTACTCCAACCGACCTTGGGCATGTCACGACGCCGGGAGGTTCTAATCCTGGTGGTCCAGGACGAATCTCGAGAGAAACTCGCCGGACGCATTAAGAATTAGGCCTAGAAGATGATTCTGACGATTCTGAGCCAGCGAGAACTCATCGTCGTAGTTCCAGAACTAGGGGACTCTTATATCCTGATGAGTGGCTCCAAATTCAACAAGAGAATGTGATAGCCGAGTACGAACGTAGGGTGAATGAAGAACGACTCCATGCTCGTACTATGGTTTATGATGAATCTCCTAGGAGATCTCTTTCCCCTCCCGCAACGCTAAGGAGGAGTCAGATCCGTCATAGTGTTCAAACGGAGAGAGATCCAGGGGAGATATGGAGAGCGCGTGAGCGTCCTCGCAGGGTTATGTGTGTACCTGCTTACTTAGATGAGTATGAAAGTTATGATTCAACATATCATCCAGGTGATATTAGTTATTACAGTGGGGATAGCAGACTCCATTTACTAGGAGGAACGAGCTAGCCACGGCCGGTAGTTCGCCAGGCTGGCTATCATAGCGATGCTGAGGAAGACTTTACTAAGCCTTATCGACCAGCCGCTTTCGCTGAAAAATCAAAATTCATTGCACGTATTGCAACCGCTCCGTTCCCGGTCAATGCAAAAATTCCAACATCTGTAGGAAAAATAACGGGATGACTGATCCCAGCGATCACCTATTGAATTTTGTGGCCGTCACACCTCGATCTTAGGGCCTAGGCGTGTGACCACAAGTTGGTACCTGTTTTGTAACTACATCAGAGTTGCGATTTAGTTTTAGCGGAAGTCTTTAATAAAAATATTATTATATTGAAAACTTATTAAACTCTCGGGTTAAAATACCCGTTTGATATTTCAAATACATTTATTTGAAAAAACATAATTCTTTATAATACATTGAAATAAAATATCTGAGCCACCAGATAGCATCTAATGACTATAACTTCAATCTTCTATTCCTTCCTGTATGTTCTAACCTTTCTTGTTTTCCTGTAAAATGGGTTGGAAAATACGTCAGCACACAGCTGGTGAATGACGCTAACTCTAAAAATATTTATTTTCAATACTTTTATGAAACCAACAATAATACATTTGTGACTACTCATTAGGCACCCAACTAAATTGTGATCAAATTACCCTAAGTACCTTGTACAATTAATTATATACACAATATCATTTCCCTGAACAGTCCTATAGACCTTCAGATGAATGTTGATGATATGCATGGCCTCGGGAAAATGCCAAGTCACCATGTATGAATGGATCAAGACACATGTATACTCTTAATCAGAGTGTCCGTTTCTTATTATTGTAGCACAAATTTTAAGGATTCGTAAATCCTATGCAAACATTCTGAATCAATATAAAAGGTTTGGGGCGTATTCACCTTTTCTGTTTATAATCAATTTCTGTTACTGATTCCTGTTTTCTGTTTCCTTCTTCTTGTTTTGTTACCTCGGACCTATAGTACGAGAATAACCTTTATATAAATAACTAAATCATCGATGTAGCTTCGGACCTTTAGTCCGTTTTGCATAGCTTTAACCTTGATTAAATCATTTGTTTATATAAAACATTTGAACCTTTAGTCCATTTCTTTATTTACCAATTATATGTTATGTTTCTTCTTCAAGAAGAAACATTTAGTTTATCTTTATTCTTTTTATAAGAATATTATATTTCTTACTCAAAAAGAACTACTATTTTAACTATAACCTTTGCTTAAGAAAAGTTATATTATTCATAATCGTAATCAAGGTTCGGGCTATATCCCCGACGATGGTCTGAGCTATTTATAATAATAAAATAATAACTTAGGCAGAACCCCTACCTCGCATGGATACTCGGAGTTAGATATTCTTAAGTTTATACGGGCAACACTTCTACTCTATATCTCATATTAAGCATAAACCGTCAGAACTTCGGAGCTTGACACGTACTACAAGACTGGCACGCAAATCGAGGCGACATTCGGGGTTGCCGGGTTATGCACGTACTTCGAGGCAAAAAGTCAGGTTATTTTATTTTTTATTTTTTATTTTTTTGGGTGGCACGCACTTCGAGGAAATCGTCGGATATTGGCACACATTACGAGATGATATTTGTCGGGTCGGTGGCACGCAAAACAGTGTTAGTCACGTAAAACGAGGTAGAGAGAGAATGGATTTCTAGAGAGAGTGTGGGAGTGTGAGTGAGAATGAGGCCGTGGCCTCCCCTTTTATAGATGTTTTTTAGTCCCATCGCAATACGCGATGGGCTCGTCTTTTAACAGTGTCGCGTATCGCGATGCCCCCTTTCCTGTGATCACGTCACGTGGCCTGACACGTCTTCCACGTGTCGCCACGTGGTCTGACATGTCTGCCACGTTTCTTGGTACGTTGTCACGTGTCGCCTGAGCCGTGTTGCTGACTCATTACGGCCCATCGCGATACGCGATGGTCGTGTCCTTGGACTCATCGCGTATCACGATGGGTCCCTGAATATTATTTTTTGTTTTTGGTCCTTTGTCTTTAGTAGCTTGTCATATCTGGGTCTAACTCTCGTTGTCCAAAAATACTAAGGCGGCTCTTAAAACGGCGATGCGAGCGTGCGAAGTGCGTCATCAAAGCGCCACATTGCGTCGGCGCCTTTGCCGTCACCGTCACCGTCGCCTTCGCCATCGTCCTCGCCCGAGCCCGAGCGCGTGCGCGTCGGGTGCTACGCACCCTCCGCTAAAACCACTTGGTGCATGATCTCCATAAAAGAATATAACTATGGAAAATATCTTCCTTATAAAGAGCTTCCATTTCTTTACCACTTTTCATGTGGGATGGGATTTATATTCCTTATTTATACCTTAGTAAAGTGCTTCCACTTTCTTACATCCTTTCATGTGGGATTGAGTTTTCGTTATTTCTTTCTTATAAAAATACTTAACTTAGGAAATATTTTTATTTCCTTATTTTTCTTATATTTCCTTATTTTATATTTTCTCTTGAATTGTCTTGATATTATTTTTGATCCCTCAACTTTCCTAAGTTGTCAAATTTGGATCGAAAATTTGGGGTTGTTATATCTTCCCCACCTTGAAATGAAAATCGTCCTCGAGATTCATTGTCTTAAGAGTGAATGGTTCTTACTTTTCAATTGTTGATTAGATTCTATCTAATCTGGTTCTTGTTGTTATAATCTGAATGCAGGATGACTATGGTATTTATTTTGTTGCTAACTTACATACTTGAATGATGTAACCAGTCAATGGTTCAGAATGTCATTAGTAAATGTAAATTGATAAACACAATGATCAGTTGTGTTTAACTATTTACCTTACCGTTTGTATTCTAAACATTTACCGATGTTAACTACATTGTTGTTTGGATTCCGTTTGTCGAATCTATTCCACTAAGTTGTTGTTTTAGATTCAGTCTATCGAATCCATTTTATCCTTGATCTTGATCAATGATGTTCTTTATATTCTAAAAGTACCCATGTACTTTGACTTTAATCACATTTGCTATACTTAGCGATTATATTTCTTGAATATTTTCGAACTCTTTTTCTTTGACTTTTTTGGTCAACCTATCGGGTAGGTAGTATAACATTCCATTGATTGTATTTCTTGAACGAATTCTTTTCGATGATATACTGTCCTTGTATTTCTTGAACGATATTTTCTAATGTTTGATGTATCATCTTCCTAGATGATAGGTTAAAGCATTTTTCGTTCTAAGTTTTATATAAATTTTTCAACATTTGAATCTCTTGATTGTTCTTTAGAGGTAATGAATATAAGTATTCTTGTGTATTAACACGATCTATATGCCATTATTTCATTATAACTTAGGGACTTAAATACCCTTCTTTGATTACAAAACTTCTCGTTTAAGAACGAGTTACAATTAATATACAAAAGTTAGCTAATCTATCTTGACATTTCTTTGATATGATCTTGTCATTCATTAGTCTTGACTAGCTTTTCTTTTCGGGCATTCAGTCTTAAAGTGACCCGTTTCTCCACATGTAAAACATACGTCTAACTTCTTACGACATTCTTCTATTGTGTGTCCTGCTTTCTTGCAGTATGCACAATTGTTTGTATTTTATAGTAGACACTTTCCAGTATGTTTTCTTCCATAAGTCTTAAATGCTGACTTGGGAGTATTATCTTCTTTCTCTAACTTCTCAGAATCTTTTGATTTCTTAGTTTCTTTGTTTTTCATTTTTTCTTCTTCTTCTACTTGATTCCTTATCATACTGTTGATTAAGTATCCGGCCAATTCCATAGCCGAATCAACTGTTTATGGCATATTGGATCGTACCATGTCTCTTATTTCTCTTGGTAGTACATATATGTAACGAGCTACTTTATAATCTTCTGGAGTTACTAGATGTGGAACCAGTCGGCAATATTCTAGGAATTTAGTGTTATATTCCCTAAGATTTGTGCCAACAACCTTGTTGTGACATTCGTCAATTTCGGGTCACTTTTGTTATGTAAACCCGACCCGTTTGTAACCCGAACATTTCAAATATATAAAATATTGGATCTTGTCGTTTAAAATATATAAAATATATTTTTTTATATTATGCATTGTTTGACCATTTAAACATACCCATTTTTATGCAAACCATAAAAGAATCTTTATACCCAACCCTTCACTCCTTCCCTATATATACACACCCATCTTCTTCATTTTACTCTTGCTACATCTCCAAAAACTCTCTCAAACTCCATAGATTCAAGGTTATTATTTCTTATGTATTCTTGAAGTTTTGACTTCTCAAGTCAACTAACTATAGTCTTTCATTCTAACTTGTTCATCTAACATTACTAACTCTTGAATATGGTGGTACAACATATATATAATACACACCCCTTGTTTCCTTTATTTGTTACTTCACCGACTTTGGTTGGTTAAGTTTCGAATGTCATAAGGCAAGGCTTCATGGAGGACTTCGTGTTCTTGATATATATTTACACACACATAACTTATTATACATATCACTTATGACTAACTTCTAACCCTTTAGTTTGTTCATCTTATTTACAAGTTCCATGGTGTGGGTTTGTATAAGACTAACCTCGGTTTAACCGAAACTAGTCCAAACCGGAAACCGAACTTTTGTTTACTAGTTTTGTTAAAATAGTTGTTTAAACATGTTTATTGCTAGATTTGAGTTTCAAAAATCATTTTTTCAAGTTCTTTGATATTAAGCATATGGAATCCATCTATGAACTCGTTGGGAGATGGAAACCGAACTAAACCGAAACTTTTGCTTAAAAGACTTGTAGTTAACTTTTTTTGTTGTAAAATTTAAGTTTTCTTCATTTATAAACCAATATACAAGTTCTATGATATTTGGGCATGTAGAAACCATCTATGAACTATTTGTGAGATGGAGACCGAACTATACCGACTTTTACTCGCTTAAGACAAACAAGTGTGTTTTTAGTTATCAAGACTTGTATATTTCTTTAAAAAAATAGTTTACAAACTGATTTTAATTATTTTCTTAAGTACTTGGAATAGTTGGATCCAACTTGATCTCATAACATAGCTTGGACCGATAAAACCGAACACTCGCTTAACGTGCGTTGTTAGTTCTAAACAATAGATCTACATACTTGGTTAAGTGTTAGTATGTTTTAATGAGTTATCTCATAACAATTAATATTTTGGAAAGTTGACTTTGGGTTTGACCATTTGTCAAGACCCGAACCGACAACCCGAACACTCGTTAAAAACCCGTTTTAGTATCTTTAGCCTAATAGAACTTGCATTTTAGCATTTTCCCCACCTTATTACTTAACATTGGTTAAGTAAATATTAAGGTTAGATACTTTAACCTGGTTTTGAGCAAACTTACATTTTTTAAAAGGGTTATTATTATAAATTCTTAAATAGTTACATTTTAAACCTTGAACTTTAATTGATTAGTTTTTGCAACAATTATTTTATTTAAAGATCTTCAAGACAACCTTTTAAATCCAAGACTTTCTTTTATTTAGGCTTCATACGTTAAACTCGTCATTCTGGCAAATCTCCAAATAATCAATCTTTCAAGTTTATTACTTGAATGTGAGTAACTTCATACCCCGTTTTCTATCTTTTATTTTGGGGGTGACATTTCAACTTATCTAAACTAAATGTTTTATACTTGGGTCTTAAACCACAAACGTTGTTGTATACCTTACTTGAATAATTGCTCGATTTGGTGTTCTATGCTTATTTGACTATGTGTTTATCGCTTTTGGATGGTGGAACTATAAATCCTAGACCATTTGGCAACCCCTCATGGCAAGGTGTCGTTAACGTAATGCAATTAACGATAACTATAAAATCCTAAACTATTTGGCAACCCCTTATAGTTGGGTGTCGCTAACTTGTTAGCGATAACTATTTATCCAAGTTTATAGCTATTATTTATGGTTTTGTATACTAGTTTTGTGGCTTTTCATACTATATATCTATTGTTCAAACTTATGAATTGCTCACCAACCTTTGTGTTGATAAACTTTATTTTATGAAATGTTACAAGTTTGCATCTAGGTTGATTATGGAGTTCGGTGAAGAAAACGTCACAAATACCGTTAGGATATTAGCAAAACTGAACAATATTTGATTTGCTATATTTTGTTGTATTTGAGTTATGAATATTTGGTTATGTGACATTTTCGATGATGTGAAATGAAATGAGTTTGTTAAATATTGTCGCTTTAAATAGTGTCATGCGCTTATGAGCAATCGTTGCACCCCGGCATGTTCCGCCGCCTTTGGTCGGGGTGTGACACTTGTGATTCCATAACTCAGTTTGAATTCGATCAATTTCATGAGTTGGGAAAAATTTCTTTAATATAAGACCTTTGAATGCTTCCCAACTTAAATTATACATTGTTTCTTGACCCTTGGTTTGAATCAGGGTGTTCCACCATTCAAGAGCTTCTTCCTTGAACATTTGTGAATAATACTGGATAGCTTCTTCATCGGTGCATTTGCTTATGGTGACGATTGATTCTTGTTCTTCTAGCCATCTCATAGCGGCTATACCATCCGAGTCTCCATGAAATTCTTTAGGATCGTAAACTTAAAGTTCTTAAAGTTACATCCTTTTTGGATCTTTCGTTTCTTTCGTTTCTTGTTCCTTGAATTATTAACAGATGTGCAACTATTATGAGGTTCTTCCTTTCTTGAATGAACGGACTTACTTCGACTTCTCTTGTTAGATTTTGGTTGACTTTGACTTGTAGAAATGTCCTTGATTGCGTCAAGAATTGGATTCATTGCTTCCTTAATCATCTTTTGAATTCTATCTATGTATTGAACGAGAATTTCATTATCTTTATTTTCAACGTTTTCTTCATTTACAGTTTTCTTGGGAGGACTGTTGTGGGAGTTTGCACTTTCTTCTCTTGGCATACTACAATAAAATTTTAAAAGATAAGTCCAATATTCGAAGAATTCAAAACATATCTTTTATTCATCTTATTATAGTTACAAGAGTGCATATTATTTGTTACAATTACACTCTCTACAATTACTAAGGTTCTATTTCTTCCAGCGAATAACTAATTTCTTAATCTTGCTATCTTTCTTGATATTCTCCTTTTCTTTTTCTTCCACCTCCATTTCTTTCATTGTTTCTTCAGTTTGAGTGTGAGTAAAGTAAGGATATTGAGTTGCCGGAAAATTAAAATACTCTTTTCCGTGAGGATATTCTTCCGGATAAGTCTTTACTTCTTTTTCCTTTGGCATCAATGGTTTCTTGGATCTACTTGATCCTGCTCCATATGTGTTTTGATTTGGAATTATCTGAGCTAGCGGAATGTCAGAATCATATGAATCTGAATTTTCCTCCATCGTTGTTTTGTATGAATTTTTATTGCTAGATATAGGAATTGGGAGAAAAGACGTTCCCATAAATCATTTTTTCCTTTACCAGATCGAGGCTGACATGACCCTTGGCTGGATTTACAATCGAACATCTGCGCGAGGTTAGATTTAGGGATAGGGAGACGCTCCTATCTTATTCGTTTTATTTATATCTTATCCGTATCAGTTTTGGATAGTTTCTTGATACTTTTCAACTAGGTATCTAGTTTATTTGAATTAATACTTGTATAATAAGTTTTCAAAATTTATTCTTAATAAAAGCCTAGGTATAATTAAATACCTAATTCGCTAAGATTGATGGCTCTAATACCAACCTACCACACCCCGATCTTAGAGCCTAGGTGCGTGACCACAAGTTGGTACCTGTTTTGTAACTACATCAGAGTTGCGGTTTAGTTTTAGTGGAAGTCTTTAATAAAAATATTATTATATTAAAAACTTATTAAACTCTCAGGTTAAAATACCCGTTTGATATTTCAAATACATTTCTTTGAAAAAACATAATTCTTTATAATACATTGAAATAAAATATCTGAGCCACCAGATAGCATCTAATGACTATAACTTCAATCTTCTTTTCCTTCTTGTATGTTCTAACATTTCTTGTTTTCCTGTAAAATGGGTTGGAAAATACGTCAGCACACAGCTGGTGAATGACGCTGACTCTAAAAATATTTTTTTCAATACTTTTGTGAAACAAACAATAATACATTTGTGACTACTCATTAGGCACCCAACTACATTGGGATCAAATTACCCTAAGTACCTTGTGCAATTATTTATATACACAATATTATTTCTCTGAATAGTCCTGTAGACCTTCAGAGGCATGTTGATGATATGCATGGCCTCAGGGAAATGCCGAGTCACCATGTATGAATGGATCCAGACACATGTATACTCTTAATCAGAGTGTCCGTTTCTTATTATTGTAACACAAAGTTTTAAGGATTCGTAAATCCTATGCAAACACTCTAACTCAATATAAAAGGTTTGGGGCGTATTCACATTTTCTGTTTATAATCAATTTCTCTTACTGATTCCTGTTTTCTGTTTCCATCTTCTTGTTTTGTTACATCGGACCTATAGTACGAGAATAACCTTTATATAAATAACTAGATCATCGATCTAGCTTCAGACCTTTAGTTCGCTTTGCATAGCTTTAACCTTGATTAAATCATTTGTTTATATAAAACATTTGGACATTTAGTCCCTTTCTTTATTTACCAATTACATGTTATGTTTCTTCTTCAAGAAGAAACATTAGTTTATCTTTATTCTTTTTATAAGAATATTATATTTCTTAATCATAAAGAAATACTATTTTAACTGTAACATTTGCTTAAGAAAAGTTATATTATTCTTAATCGTAATCAAGGTTCGGGCTATATCCACGACTATGGCCTGAGCTATTTATAATAATAAAATAATAACTTAGGAAGAACCCCTACCTCGCACGGGTATTCGGAGTCAGATATTCCTAAGTTTACACGGGCAGCACTTCTACTCTATATCGCATATTAAGCATAAACTGTCAAAACTTCGTAGCTTGACACGTACTACGAGACTGGCACGCAAATCGAGGCGACATCCGGGGTTGCCAGTCGTGCACGTACTTCGAGGCAGAGAGTCAGGTTATTTTATTTTTATTTTTTATTTTTTTTGTTGGCACACACTTCGAGGAAATCGTCGGATATTAGCACAGATTAAGAGATGATATTTGTCGGGTCGGTGGCACGCAAAACGGTGTTCGTCATGTAAAACGAGGTAGAGAGAGAATGGATTTCTAGAGAGAGAGTGTGGGAGTGTGAGTGAGAATGAGGTCGTGGCCTCCCCTTTCATAGCTGTTTTTGAGTCCCATCGCGATAAGCAATGGGCTCGTCTTTTACGCGACGCCTCCTTTCCTGTGATCACGCCACGTGTCGCCACGTGGCCTGACACGTCTGCCACGTGTCCTGGTACGTTGCCACGTGTCGCCTGAGTGCGACACGTGTTGCTAACTCATTACGGCCCATCGCGATACGCGATGGCCGTGTCCTTGGACTCATCGAGTATCGCGATGGGTCCCTGAATATTATTTTTCGTTTTTGGTCCTTTGTCTTTAGTAGCTTGTCATATCTGGGTCTAACTTTCGTTGTCCAAAAATACTAAGACGGCTCGCGGCGATGCGAGCGTGCGAAGTGCAAAGTGCGCCATTAAAGTGCCACATTGCGTCCAACGCCCTTCGCCGTCATCGTCGCCTTCGCCATCGCCATCGTCCTCGCCTGAGCCCGAGCGCGTCGGGTGCTACGCACCCACCGCTAGGACCACTTGGTGCATGATATCCATAAAAAAATATAACTATGGAAAATCCCTTCCTTATAAAGACCTTCCATTTCTTTACCACTTTCCATGTGGGATGAGATTTATATTCCTTATTTATACCCAAGTTAAGTGCTTCCACTTTCTTACATCCTTCCATGTGGATGGAGTTTTCCTTATTTCTTTCGTATGGAAATACTTAACTTAGGAAATTTTTTTATTTCCTTATTTTTCTTATATTTTCTTATTTAATATTTTCTTATGACTTGTTTTGATATTATTTTTGATCCCTCAACTTTCCTAACTTATTTGGTGCACCTAATGTTAAATATATAAAGTTTTAAATATAGCTTGTTTATATAAGTTTTGGGTAATAGATACTAAAAACTTATGAGAAACATAGAAAATTTTATATGAAAATCTTGTACCTCACATACAAAAATCTGTGTGTTTTTATGTGACAGTTTAAAACCCTGTCATTTTTGTGTGCTTGTTTTTTGAATCCCATCTAAGAAGAGCTAACTTTGTCACCCTTCTTAATCAGCTCCACGTGGGCAATGATTTCAACGGTGCTCTTGTTATTCTTAGTGGGAATTTAAGACCCTAAGAATTTATAGGTGGAAGGTGATTGTGAGGCGGCCACTAAGAAATTGACTGTCATCTACGACATGATAGCAATTCATATATATGGAGGTGAATGTCCCCGTCAAGGTGGAAACGCATTATATGACAATCAAGGTTCCTGTAACCTTTGTTTATGTGAGTACTCCTGAATTCACTTTTAACATTCCTATTAATGCATGCGACTTCAAAGTAGTTTCCTGAAAAAACATACTTGAAAACGTCAACATAAAGTTGGTGAGTTTACATGTTTAAATGATATATGTAAACATAAATTACTTGAATGTCTCGATGGTAATTAAGTGTATTGGTCCTTTCTTAAAAGGATGTTACTATGTTTCATAGTAAATTGGTCAAAATGTTTAATCATGTTACACAAAAACTATAGTAACGGATAAATATTTTTAATGTTCTATGATTTTACCCAAAAACTATAATATGTAAATGTTTCCTAATGTTTCATAGTTTTGCTTACTTCCATAATACGTAAAAGAATCATAATCTATATGTATGTTCATAATAATTGACAATTTTCCATGATAGGCAAAACAAAAACACACACAATTCATATGTGAGAGAGAGAGAAAAAAGTAACATCCTTCCTTTTCATGAGAGAGAGTTGTAACATCCTTTTCATGAGAGAGAGAGAGAGAGAGAGAGAGAGAGAGAGAGATTTTAACTCTTTTTACTATAAACATATATTTTAAATTTTTGAATAGGAACCAAATCTTTAAATATATTATATAAATAGTCCTTTAAAGGTAAAAAGATGAATTAAATGCCCTTATTTGCAATGCACATGAGGTGACTTAACTGGAAAAACTTGACATCCGTTAGCGTAAAGAATAAAAATCAAGTAAAGCATGCAAATAAAGGAGAAAGAGTTAAAGTTATTTTCGAAAAGGACCCATGCCATAATTTAGCTAATTCAAAATGACAAAAATTGTAATTTTCTCAAAAGTAAATTACTTAAATGCAATGTCTCATGTATATGGTAGCTTATGCTAGACTCTTGAGGACTAAACTTATTAAAGTTTAACAGATGGAAACTAACGTAAAGAAATTAGGTTTAATATTTATTCAGAAGATGACTGTTTTAGTGGGGTGTCACGATGATTGTCCTAAATGTAACCCAAGTGGTATCATGACTTGTGGATACGAGAATGCTTTCAGTTTGCAAATATTTAAATTGCTGCATTTTGAAAGTGTTCGTCATTACAAACGGGTTCGCTTACAGTGATAATTTGAGATTATGATTGAATGTAATATAAATCCTAGCTTGATAATCTCTTGATTTTTGATTTTAAGACTTGGAATTTCATATTATCCTATACATAAAAGTAAAACTAATGTATAAGGTGTTTAATGCTTTTTCAGAGATAAAATGTTTGCAGTCTGCGGACCACTTTGCAAACATCTGCAGCAGAAGAGGTGGATCAAACCTCTGTAGTCTGCAATAAGAAGACTGTTTGTTTTTTAACGTCTGCACACTGCTAAAATAAACTAAAATTTAAATAAAAAACTAATAACAATCTAACAAAATTAACAAAAAACTTTAACAATTAACAAAAGGCTACAAGCTTTATTCAACAACAAACTAATAATAATATTTATCAAACCTAAACTTTTTACAAACATTTTTCAACTACAAACTAATAATAATTCATCAAACCTAAATTTTCTACAAACTAATAACAATCTAACAAAATTTACATAAAAACTTTAACAATTAACAAAAAAACTACAAACTTTATTTAACAACAAACTAGTAATAACATAACAATTACAATAATGGTGAAGAAATAACATACCAAGATAGATGTTTACATTGTATATTTTATTTAATATTTAATTATTTTCATAAGTTTTTTGTTAAGATTTGTATAATACTAGTTATTGTGTTTTGTAGGTTCCGGAAATTGATCGTGGTCGAAAAAGGAGAAAAACGAATCAAAATAGTCAAAACGAGAAGCCGGAACGCATTAAGAAATGAACCGGAAGGAGAACCGGTCAGACCGCCCTCCCCTAATTTTGCACGCCACGCCGCACGGCCATGGGGGACATTCATGGTCACGGGGCGCGACCACCCAAAGCTTACAGAAAGTTTCGTAGTTTGGTCAGTTTAAGGCCCAGTTCACTATATAAACACCCTTAACCTTAACATTAACCTGAAAAATACCCTGCTGTCACAAGACAAATATGGAGTTTACTTGAGCTATTATTCGAGTCTTGGCGGTTTTGAAGGAAAGAGAACATTCGGTGAAGAGCGTGACGTTCAAGATAGAAGACTACGGGTTTTATCGCCTTTAATATTCCTTTTTCATATTTTCGCCATGTTTTCGGATATATTTACTTTGTTTGATTTTGATTGCATGATGCTAGGCTAAACTTTATAAACTACCTAGGTTGTGATGAACCTTTGTTTGGTTGGATTTTAATTGGGATTATGTTCGTTATGGATTTTATGTTTTAAGTAAATTGTTGAGTTTGATTTAATTGATGCGTATGATTACTTGGTTTTATTTGCTTAGGTTTATTGTTTCACATCACCCTTGTTGATTGTTTCATAGGATAGAGTTTTGTTAGGTCATTTACTGTGTGCTCTTGACTAGTTTATGATTGATATGCATTAAAATCATAGAAACAATAAAACTAATCAAATAGATAAAAGTGAGCTGATAGCCTAAAAAGCTGTAAGGTGATAGGTTATTGATAAATCTTTGTTGGGCAGGATTGCTAGATTTAGTTCTTCGTAAGGAATCCGTCTAGGTTTGATTGTCAGCTTAGTCTATTAAGTCAATTGAGTCTGCTTAACTATCTTTAATTTCCGCGTTGTAATGTAGGATTTCACTATAAAGATACTTAAACCACTACAAAAAAATGTCATATAGTGGCACACACTTTTTATGGCATTTAGTCTCTGTGCCACTATTTAGGCTTTAGTGGCACTTTGCGTATGCCACATTTGCTTGGCATACTCTTTTAGTGGCATTTATTATTTGTGCTACTCAAATTTAGGTTTTAATGACACTTTGCGTATGCCATAATTGCTTAGCACACTCTTGTAGTGGCATTTGGTATTTGTGTCACTGAAGTTTAGGTTTTTAATGATACTTTGTGTATGTCATATTTTCTTGGCAATATTTATAGTGATATTTAACATTTGTGTCACATACATTTGAAGTTTATAGTATTATTTTGCGTGTGCCATATTTAGTTGACAAACATTTTCAATGACATCTAGCGTAGAAGATGTTTGTTCCTTTTTTTTCATCCTCTATAGCTTTTTCATCAATTATATCTAGTTGGTTGCATAGAACATTCGAAATGAAACATATATAATGTGAGAAAATATAACTATAATGAAAAAGAAATATGGGTAAATGCACATAGTTCAACCTGTCAAAGTTTTTAAAGAATTCCTGTATCTTTTTTCGCTTCTACTTCCAACTTCATTTTTTCTTTGTTTTTAGCTTATTCATCGTCACTCTCATTCAGGGCCGTTTCTAAGAATGATAATAAAAATTTAGGCCTCGTGCAAAGAAAAATTTTGGGCCTCCTCCTTATAATATAAACACGTCAATTATATATCAAAAAATCACGTACAATACGAATACAACTAATTCTAACTTTTTAAGTTTTATGTTTAAAATAACTATAAAATCATATCATTTTAAAACTTTCAAAAATATTAGTAGACTTTGGCTTAAATATATATTTTCTTAAAAAGTTAAAATGATAGAATCAAATAAAGTAATAAATTTATAAAATCATGAAATAATACAATTACATTAAACAACTATTTAACTATGACAATAATATAATATATGCAATAATATGATAAAAAAAGAATATACAATATACAACTTATTAAATTATAAAGCAAATAAGTGTTGGTAATGTAAAAGTGCAGACAAACAATAAATATAATATTTATATGAAAGCAACTTATAGGGGCCTAGTAACAAAAACCCTTAAAACTTAATCCTTTAAACTTCTTTCTTTCTTTCTTCTTCTTCTTCCTCTCCCCAACACAGTAACAAAACAAGAACAGAGCTTCAAAAGCTGCATACTCGATCCACCTAAGAAAACTCCTATGCTGCTTCTTCACCCTTCTTACTTCAGTTTTGGGTTTGGGTTGCATACATATGACAAACGTTAAAAACCTTTGGGCCTCTTTTTATTTTGGGCCTCGTGCCTCCGCACGGTTTGCACCGCCCCAAAACCGGGGTTGCTCTCATCTATGATCCCACACAGCATTAGCATGTAGCCAAAACAACTTTTTGAGCTCAAATCATTTGAGTTTTTGTCATTTCATTTTATCCAAAATGTTGTTTTCATCATCAACGAAACCAGCAAAACTAGCCCGTAAACAAAAAACCTGAACTGAAATAAGCGAACCTAAAACCGACGGTTTGGCTTTTAGTTTTCATAATACGTTTTGCTTCCAATAAAATTCTAACAGAATTTAAGGATTCAATTTTTTTGTTTTAGGTAATTTAGATGAAATTTAATAAATACTGCAACCAAAATAAATCAGCATCAAGAAAATACAAACGCAAAGTTTTCTAACATGAACATAGTTTCAAAAACAAAATCCGCATCAAGAAAATACAAACGCAAAGTTTTCTGAACATAGTTTCAAAAACAGAGCCGATGTAGAAAACTAAAAACACACATCTACCTCATCAACAGTTAAAGGGGCATAGGCTGGGTGCAATTCTTTTGTATACACTTTCTGCATTTTCATCTGCAACAAAATGAGCCAACGAATCCTGCATACAGCAGAATAACAATAACAATATGTTAATAAAAGTAAGGGCGAATAAGTAGACATATAATTATTAAATTAATAATCATGTGACCTGATACCTTTCAGGTAATGGATTGTTTGAGCATATATCAGGAATAACATAGTCTTATTTGATGTGTCTTAAAACTTGTTAGAAACTCATAGGTGTCTTCTTGTAGTATCAATGGTCGTGTTCAGGTTTTCTTTCAAGGGTTTATCTTACGATCTCAGTTCCATAACTTAAGTTTCCTAGTTAATTGATAGCCATAACTTAGGGGATTCTAGCCTAGGTAGTTACTCTCATCATCTAAATTAATCTAAGTGATTTACTAGTTTATTCATATTTTAATTAATTAGGGCTTTAAATGTATTAATATAATAATCATTTAGGGTTAAGTAATCATTATAATTTAATATTATTTAATTAATTAGGGTTTTATTTTAGTTAAGAACCCCCCCCCCAAACTATATTAATAAATAGTCGTGTCATTTAGTTGAGTCTAATTTGCTAATTTCGTAATTTAAAGAGTCTGTGGGTTCGATATCCGGACTTACTAAACTGTACAAGAGTTGACCGGTACACTTGCCGGTTAGTAGTTTTAGTTAAGTTTAAGAGTCTAAAATTTATTACTTAGTGTCTAGATTAGCGTGTTTTTATTTGACTACTTTTAGCACATCAAGTTTTTGGTTCCGTTGTCGGTGACTCTTGGCGATTGCGTTATTAGCTTTGATTAAACTTACCTGCTACATACGTGTTATTTATTTTTATTTTCGTTTGAGTCGTAGGAGTGTAATTTAATTTTAGTTTATTTTTGTTTATTTTTAAGTCTTCGAGTTTACTCATTTGGTCTTTTGCGTTTTTCAGGTTTATGTCACATCTTCGTTCGCAAGGACCACTGCTGGATAATCTTGGATTTTCTCCGTTGAAGACTGAGGCTAGTTCGTCAACAGAGAAACAACCGTTAGAAGCTGGTTCCACCAAGGTCATCACCACATAATTCACTACTAGAAAGTCCGAGAAGCCAACCAGATGTCCAAATGGCCGATGACAAAACAGTTGTTGCGCACGCTTTCAATGGTCTAAACGGAAACCAGTCGTGCATCATCATTCCCGAGATCAACAATCCTAACTCATGGCAGATTTCGTCATACGTCATGAACAACCTCTTCCAAACCAACCAATATCATGGGCGTGATTACGAGGATGCACCAACACACATTAACCGACTTTATCGCGTTCTTCAACTTTTTAAGTTACAAGGTGCTACTGAAGATGTTATCTTACATCTTTTCCCTTTTTCGCTTACAGGAAAAGCAGCTCATTGGCTTGACACTCAGCCACCTGGCACATTCACCACTTGGGAAGCACTGCGTTCAGCTTTTATCAAGAAATACTTCCCACCTGCTAAAGCAGCTCATCTTCGTGATCAGATCCACTCCTTTCACATGGAGCCGAATGAGCCGTATTGTCAAGCCTGGGAGCATTTTCAAAATCTACTATCTCGTTGTTCACATAATGGTCTCACACCATGGGCTCTCGTTGTGAAGTTTTACAATAGGTTGAACTACGAAACCCAAGTTCGTTTCGACATGGCTGCGGGAGGAAATTTAATGGTGAAGAAGAATGTAACGAGATGTTTGAAAGCTTTGCTTAATTGGAATACACCAAACGACCACTTCGCGGGAATTCCATTCCAGTAACTCATCTGCTCGAAGTGTGCACCAGGTTAATCTGGACACTAGTGTGGTCGTTGCTTTAGAATGTTTGATTAGAGAGGAGAAGGAACTCAAGGCCAAGGTGGATAAGTGTGAGATTTGTAGGGGTGGACATGGCACCTTGGAGTGCCCGTTGATGAATCAAGAGGTCGATTTTATTGCTGGTCAAAATAGGTTTCCAAATGCCTTTAACAGTAGCAACAATTCGAGTTTGAACACCAACAAGAACCCGAATGAGAATAATTCTAATTGGTGTTCCTCCGGTGCACCGCCTAGTTTTCAAAATGCTTATACTCCAAGACAAGGTCAATATTTTAATAATAATAATTGTGCTAATGTTAAAAATAATGTGCAGGATTCGAGTGGCGGAATGGGACGTTGAGAAGATATGATGAAGCAAATCTTGGAAAGAGATCAAGCTACATAGAAAAAGTTCGCCGAGCATGACCTAATTTTAATGAATCAACAATCATCGTTACTTAACCTTCAAAAGGTTCGTTGGTGATATTGTTCGTCGTTTAGAAGAGAGGCTTCTGGGTCATTTTTCGGGTATTCCTCAAAATAATCCGGCTGCTCAATTGAAAGCCATCTCCACTCATAGTGGTAGGGTTTTTGTTCAATAGCATATAATGTGTTATTGCTTCTACTCTATATGCTCTCCTTTTTGAAAACGTTCTCTCATTATATGGTCGGATTCGCTTCTTCAATGTGTTTTGTTATATCTTTCCGGTGACCGTTGGTAATGGACTATACATGCGTCTGGGTAAGTTGCTATGTTTTTAGGAAAAGGTTAACCGTCATGTTACGCTTTTATATTCGTGTTTGGATATGCGAGTCAATGATGGAATTCCCAAAATTCCTCGCGCAACATACGTGGGGAACACGTAGTAAGTATTTAAAAGTATGTGATAGTTATATGTTTCTTTTAATAACAATGATAATTGAGGCATAGTGGCATGCCTTTTCATAGTCATGTGTGTCCATACCTCAGACGAGATTTCAACTATTCATAGTTAGTTTGATGCTTGAGAATGACATTAACCTGTACCAGGAAGAAACCGATACCTCGTAAACGCCCCTGACTTGCATGTGCATGAGAGCTCAGCAGTATCCTTGTTAATGACATAAAGATTTTTGTGCTAAAGGGATTTAAATTTGTCCACAAGGGGGACAAAGTCTTATACACCCCTAATCATTGGCGAAGGATGGTGAGGGCCATTGGTGACCCCCCCCCCCCCCCCTCCTCCCCGGCTTTATGTAAATTTTAATACATTTTGAGTTCTGTCTTTTAGCGTTCTTGTTTAAACTTCTACACTTATCTTAACTGATGCTAGTAGTAGTTATATGTAACTGAGGTATTAAAGATGAAAGTGCCTGAAGGAGAGTTGTTTAAAATTAATATAGAAGAGAATACAAAAATCAATTAGAGACTCGATGGTCAATGTCAAGTTAGACTATGCACCGACTAAGTCTAAAATTATAATCTTTAAAATAAGCCCAACCAAGATGAGTAGTTTTATAACTTGGTAAAAGAAAAGAAAAGCTAATGCTTAGTTTGCAAATTAATTTTCTTATTACTTAAGGTTTTATATCACTTCATCTATTGACCACTCTCGCTGTTTTAAGTTTTAACTTGGTTCAAGTCTAATCATTTTCATAAAATTATCGGTTTTTGAGTTTGTAAACCGTTCAGATTTGGTTTAATAGTTATGATTTTTTCGGTTTTTAATTCAGTTTTGGTTTCTCAATTTTGCGATATGGTTTTCAAGAATTTGGAAAAAAAAAGGCCTAAAGTAGTCAACTTGGGCGTAGATAATTTGTTAGTTAAGCTAAATTAATTTATTATGAATTTCATATTTAGGTTAAAATATATATTAAACGGTTATAAAATAATAATAAAATCTATACATAAGTTCAGTTTGATTTGTTTTCTTTTCTATTTTAATTACATACAAAACCGAACCAAAAGTTATATAGGTGCTGAAATTATGAAATCGAACTGAACCGAAAGTTATACAGTTGCTAAGATTTGTTAGTTAATTAAAATCTTGGTGATTATAAACCTCTAAAGTCTAAACCTTACTCGCCATCCATCATCGTCTTCACTTGACAAATCTTGATTCTGTAAAACAATCAACAAATGCAATCATTCTTCTTGTTGTTGTTCTTGATCACATTTCTTTCAGTTTCTTCCACTAATAATGCCTGCGTCTTTACATTCAAGATGCACCACCGTTTCTCCGACCCCATGAAGCGGTGGTCGGAAGATACCAACGTATTCACCGCCGCCGATTTTCCGGCCAAGGGTTCACTGGAATACTATTCCCAATTAGCCCACCATGACAGAATATTCCGTGGCCGGAGACTCTCCGATTCCGCCGACGAACGCCTCACGTTCTCCGACGGCAATTCCACTTTCCGTATCAGCTCTTTAGGATTGTACGTACAGTTTCTTGATTTATTTGATCGTAAGTTCAATTGGGATTTGTGGGTAATAATCAAAACATGCTAATTATGTGTTGTTATTATTATTATTATTTAGTTTGCATTACACGACGGTTTCGTTGGGGACTCCTGAACAGAAGTTTATGGTGGCGCTTGATACCGGAAGTGATCTATTCTGGGTTCCCTGTGATTGCAGTATATGTGCCTCCATTGATACCACCGCTTATAACTCTGTATGTTATCCTTGTAATCTTCATGTTCGTTCGTTTAACAACGATCGAAGATGAACAATTAAAGAACGAGGTTTTCTTGTTCGTGTTCGTTTGTTAAGATAAATGAGTGTGCTCGTGTTCGTTTATGTTTGTTATTTAATAGCATAAACGAATGGTTCACTTACAAAAAACTAACAGACATTAATGAACATGGATGAACGAGAACATAATTGAGCGAACGCCTGCTAAAAGCTAACACTAGCATAATTTGTTGGGCCTAAAAGCTTGTTAAAAGTAGACTAAATTTGTAATGGACCTAAAATATTTAGATGAACATGTAAACAAATGAACTTAAAACGAAAGTAATCTATCGGACATAAATTAACATAAACACATGATGATAAACGAACATAAATGAACAAACAAGATATGCATTCATGTTCGCTCGCTTAACTAAAAGAACACAATTTTTGTTCATGTTTGCTCGTTTATTATAAAAACAAACGTAAGCGAACTTCCCAATGAACAGTTCACGAACGTTTGGGTTCTTTTATAGGCCTAATTACCAATTTTTCTGACCATCGGTTCCATTTGAATAATCTAAAATGATTTTCCTATTTTCTCATTATTTAAGGGTATTTTAGACTTTTGGTAACTAAGAGATATATAAGTTCCTTTCATATTTGTTAGGAATTTAAGCTGAGCATATACAGTCCAACAAGATCATCAACAAACCAGAAGATTTCATGCAACCACAGTATGTGCACCAACCGCCATAAATGTTTGGCAACCGAATCATTCAACACGTGCCCATATTCAGTTTCTTATGTCTCATCTCAAACTTCAACTTCCGGAATATTAATGGAGGATCTTTTACACTTAGAAACAGAAGATAGTGATGGTGAACTCGTTGATGCTTTTGTCACTTTCGGGTAAACGAACCCTAAACTATTAACTACCATCATTATTCTATCAATTTCAACATCCTTTTTGTTTACATTTATAATTTACAGATGCGGTCAGGTGCAAAGTGGCTCGTTTTTAGACATTGCGGCTCCAAATGGCCTGTTTGGGCTCGGTTTGGAAAAGATATCGGTACCAAGTATTTTATCACGTGAAGGTTATACAGCTGATTCGTTTTCTATGTGTTTTGGACATGATGGAACTGGCAGAATAAGTTTTGGTGATAAAGGAAGTATTGATCAAGAAGTTACTCCATTTAATGTTGATTCATCACAGTAAGTTTCACATTTCTTAACCCTTTTAAGTTCTAAAACGTATTCTTATCGTTAAATATCTTGAATTCCATGCAGTCCAACTTATAATGTTACAGTAACGCAACTTCGTGTTGGTTTATCTCTGATTGGCTCGTCTTTCACTGCTCTTTTTGACTCGGGTACCTCATTTACGTATCTCACCGACCCACATTATACAAGGCTCACACAGAAGGTACAAGTTAAACTTTATTTGGGAATTAGAATACTAATTATCTTTCAGAGGTTTTTAAAAAAAACATATTCTTTACTTTTTTATGATAGTTCGATGCACAAACTAGAGATTCACGTCATCCAGCAGATCAAAGGATTCCATTTGAATATTGTTATGATATGAGGTATTATTATACAGTGCTTATTTATTTTTTCTTCTTTTATGTTTAAATTTTATTTTATCTGCTTTTTGTTATGTTTATTTTTAGTTCTGATGCAAATACAAGTCTCATCCCGAGCATGAGCTTAACAATGAAAGGGGATGGTCAGTTTTTTATCTACGATCCAGTAATTATCATCTCCACTAATGTAAGTGATAACTTTTTTTTTAAGACATGTCTATATAGTTTAATGCATTTGTGATAATAATATCAAACTTATGTTATACAGCGTGAAGTTGTATACTGTCTGGCTGTAATCAAGAGTGCAGAATTGAATATTATCGGACGTAAGTCTTTTTAAATATTATACAGTGTTTGTAACAGTATGTGATATTAAAGCTGGTGAATTTTGGTATACAGAAAACTTTATGACGGGCTACCGTATTGTGTTTGATAGAGAAGAGCTTGTTCTTGGGTGGAAAAAGTCTAATTGTAAGTTTCATTAAATTCAAATTTGTGTTTGCATATGAAACTAGACTAAGTAATTTCTATTCTAAGGAGTGTGTTTCTGATGAAGGTTATGATATTGAGAGTTCAACTGATTCGGGTTCAGAACCATTGAACCCGTACAATGTTCCTCCTGCTATTGCAGCCGGGGTACAAGGTCACCATGAAAGGACCAGAAACGTTGGCAGGAGTTCAGGTGGTTTGCCGGTTTATTGTAAGGCTTTTTGTTGTTGGACGCGAATGTGGATTTGGTTTTTGATTCTTTTGGTATAGTTTTAGGTTTACACTTGTATGTTACGCGTATAGGAAATGTTGTATGGTCTTTGTGAATGCACATAACTCGATTGTTGAATAGAGAGAGAGTGTAAATACACCACGAGTGTGATCATTTAGAGGTCCATGTAAAGATAAAGATGATACGGTAATGAGAAGATTTAGTTAAATTTTGAAGACTAGCAACTGATGTTATGCTTTTGTGAATCGAACAGGTTAAAGAAACTAATGCACACCATTGTAGGAGAGGGGGGGGGGGGGGTTCGAACTTAGATAATGGGATTTAACAAGTGTTATGACCATTTGAAAGAGATATTACTGCCACTGTGATAAACACATTTTTTTTTTAAAAAATGTGCTAGTAACGTAAATAGTTTTAAAAACTAAGCTAAACAAAGTATAGGTTCCAAATATCTAATAGTAAAGTTTAACACGATTTTATTGTGATTATTAAGCTCCGACTTACTTAAATAACATGTAGAGAACTATTGCTATTCAATACACCTTTAACACGTGTCATTAATAGGTTAACTAAATAATTAAAAACATCCACATTTTTCATTTGGTCGTACATTCAATTAATAAACCTTTGAATGAATTTTACTTTTGTAAGAATTTTGTCAACAAGTAATTAACACGCCACGTATTGAGTCATCAAGTTAGGATATATTTAAAGACTCCTATCACCAACAAACTCATATGCCCCCACCCTATCTGGTGTGATGGTAAAAATGTTGATGTTACCTAACAAAGAATAATGAGCCTCACAAGAGACAAAAATGATGGAAATTAAAAATATTAGTTGTTTAAAAAAAACCATCAAACTCCTAAATCGTATGTCTTCAAGTTTGAAACTTGACTCAAATGTGTTTTCCTACAGTTGTGTGTTTTCTGGTTGATAGTGTTCCTGGTTGAGTCAGTCCTTGAGCGTCAAAATCAGTATAAACGGTTAACATCCAGTCTTCGGTGAGCTCACTAGAATACTATATTAGTTTCAAAAGATGTTAAAAGAGTAAGAACTGAACGGGAAACAAAACTCAAAACTAAGAAAATAGTCAAATATGATAACAAATTCGTGAAAGATGTTCAAACCATACAAGTAAAACAAACCCGGCTAAAATTAGAAATGGAAAGTAAGAAAAAGTTAACAAGGATTTCTTGAATGGCGAATTTCTTTAATTATTTTATTATATATTTCTAAATCAACGCTTTAATTATTTTATTATTATTTATTTTTTGAATGGCGAATTTCCTTTAATTCATGTCATTTATGAGACTTAAAGCAAGACCGCATTCTCCAAAACCTAAGTGTTTTAAAAGATTTGTTTTTGTTAATGGACCACCAACCAATTATTTTATTTATTTTATTATAATGGGTAATTAAGATAAGTCAATTATACCAATTAAACTATGGGCATGTTTGGGATTGCTTCTTTAAAATGTTTATTGCTTTTTGAAAAGGTAAAATGTCCAAAATGCCCCTCCAAAAACACCTAAAAGCGTCAAATTGATGCTTTTAGGTGCTTTTGGAAGGGCATTTGAACATTTTTCCTCTCCAAAAAGCAATTGCATTAACTATTACCACGCGTTTTTTTATTATTTTTAACATATTTGATCATAGTTCACATTTCTTGTATTTTATGTCTTAAATAAAGTGACAATTGCAAAATATGGTAGAGTATATATTCATGTCTTTTAACTCTTATATTGTTTACTTAACCTTTTTTACTTCATCTCATCTAAAAAAATGATTTAACCCTTACCCCCCCCCCCCCCCCCTCCCCCCCTTTTCAATTTAATTCTTAAAAATCTTAAATTATCTTGTGAGTAAAGAGAAATTTAAATTTCGTTAATACTTTAACGCAACTTGCTTTTAACACCCTTAATCAATGAAGAGATTGGTATTGTGGCGTCCCACACGTAATATTTAATCAGTTTTAACACCCTAACGTTAAAGTATACCCGTTAGCCTAATAGTCACAATTCTAAGTTCCATATTGTATTCACTATTAACCTTTCAATCAATCTAGCATTAAACATTGGATGCTACTTTTTTCAATAAAAGTACTGAACAACCTTTTCATCTTTATTGAACTTTAACGTGTATCAAGACTTATGAAATTTCATACGGTTGCAATACTATAATTCCAATAAGATGAAAAAAAAACCCTTCTATATCGATCTACAAATTAATATTCAAACATTTTATAATGATTTGGATGTATGAAAGTCGTTGATATTTAAGTTACACCCAACACGATTAATATTTTTGTTTTCTTTATGAGTTACTTACGCAATTTGTTCTTGTGGTTTTTAAAAGGTGACAGGATGATTTAGCATGAACTTGAACACATGGGAAGATAAAACATGAACGAGATTTCAAGGTTGCTTTTCGACTTCATCTTTCATCTCTTTCACTTCATCTTTCATCTTTGTAACTTTGATATCAAGGTTGTTTTTTGAATTCAGTAGCCCTTGGATGATTTAGCATGAATGAGAACACATGGGAAGATAAAGCAACACAAAAAATCTGCACTTTAATCGTTGAGACAAAAAGGGGATTTTGAAGACGAACGCAGTTCAATCGTGGCCGAAAATACTAACTAGTTGTGGGCAACTATAAAATTGACGTCCAGGGTTACTTTTAGTCCAAGATGTTTTGATTATTGCATGCCTTTCACGTTTACAAAGAACTATTGTTGACGAATTTGCAGGGTGGAGATGGGAAAGGTCGACAAATTTTGATGGTTGATGGTAACGAAGTAGGGAAATAGGTGAGACGAGATCAAACGTTATATGAAGGTATTTAAATTGAAACTGACTAAAATATCCTCACATGTTAGGCATGTAAGGAGCCACCCAGTTAAATATCAATAACTGTTAGTGCTAATACCGTGTTACAAAAAATAAAACATAGAACCCATCATTGTCACTTAAAATCCTTAATACCTAAAACTATTAACTGTTAGAAACCAAATAAACTAACAACGTAACTTCTTTTTTTTTTATTTAATTAAGTTACCTTTTGCATATACATTATTTATGTTATATTAGGGTGTTTATTGTGTTTGGGTTGACAAGTTGAATTGTGCAACCCAAACCTTTTTCATATTACTATTCGTGTCAAACATTTTGACCTTAATCCACACACACATATAATTTCATGTTGACCCTAACATGACACATTTAATTAGTTTGTTAAATAAAATTATAAACAAAATTAATACAATTTAAAGTCAGCAGTGTATAAGTAATATGAATATTGTTTAATATATTATTAAAAATCTTGAAACTAATGGAAAATTGGCAAGTGCCTCTTTAAACTAATGGAAAATGGAAATAACATAATAAAAATATAATTTAAAACTTCTTTTTAAATAATTAAATGTGTAATGGCCCGGGCTTTATACAGTTTAATCCGAAATCGATCTGTTTTTTAAACGGGTCAACTCAATCTCGGCCATCTTTTTAAACAAGTCGTGTTAGTCGACACAAAACCTTTTTTCCGTATCGGGTTCGAATCATGTTTTGGGTCGTATCTACTATTTCCGCCCCTGTATGTTATTGTAATAAATCCACTACTACAAAACTAGTGTTTTTGACTAATCACCAACGACAAACCTTATTTCCTTTGTTAAGTACCAACAAGATAGATCAGTTATATGGATCAAAAAAACAAAGAATCAAATATCAGTCAATAATTTGTTGCTAAGTATTGAAATATCTTGAACAAATATTCTAAAGTCTAAATCGTAAAAAAGGACTTCTACACTCCACCAACACAATTATTCGAGCATAATCTATGTGAGTATGTCATTATAAATAAGATTATAAGATTGTAACTATAGAAATCATAAACTATTTCTCAATGTGGAAAATTAATTATTCATCACGTATGTATTGCAATTAAATGATTATAAAAGAGAGTAACATTCACTAGTATGAATGTATGATGGAATCTTACCAAGTTATCATAAACCTATCTTTACCCTTACCGATTGGTTAGCGACCGGATATCTTTCGGAGTTGCTTTCCATCGACAATGACAAAAGAAACAGATATAAGTCTAATCCAAAAATCATATCTACATACAATACTCACCTAAATTCACATATATGATATACTAGTTTTTATCCCCCGTATTACGGGGGTTGTGCTTCTTTTTCGTGTCTAATATTCATTTTTTTTTTTGCATTTTAATTTTATTTACTATAAAAAAGTTAATAATATATTAGGGTTTGATGATTAAACAGTTTCACAAATAGCTGACATGTTATAACCCGTTTATAAACTATGGTTTTGGTGAGACCCATGATCGACCCGCTTATTTTTTACTATAAAATTGTTTCTTATTATAAATAATATATCTTTTATAAAAAATTGGATATAAATATTTAGTATATCCCTATTTTATATGATTTGCATATCAAATACTTGATGAGATTTATTTTTAGAATAGTGAGATGTTATAACTCGTTTAAGGTTATCTGGGTATGGTGAGACCCATACCATGGATTCAGGTAAATGCATGAAAAGTCTTCATTTACAAATAAAACAATATGATGGCTTGAGTAAATGTAAATTACAAACATAGAGCTTTTAAATGTTTCGTTTATTTACGGAGGTTGTTTTATATTATTTGTTTCTAATATTTATTTATTTATTGAATTTTTTATTTTTTATTTTATGAAAGTTAATAATATATATGATTTGATGATAAATTGTTTCACAAATAAATGAGATGTTATAACCCGAAGCTATATGAGTTTGATTAGACTCAAGACCCATTTATTTTTTTTACTATAAAATTGATTTTTTATTTATAAATAATATATATCTTTTTTAAATAAATTATATATTAATTTTTAGTATATCCATACATTTTAGGATTTTTATATCAAATATTTGTGAGATTAGTTTTTAATTTAATGAGATGTTATAACCCGTTTAAGAAATTATGTGTTTGATTAGACTCATACCCATTAATTCGGGTCAAATGCATGAGAATCCTCCATTTAAAAATCAAGGAAATCTGGTAACTCCAAAAAAAGGGGGGGCGAACACATCGTGACACATAGGATTTTTATGTTTTCGCTTATATATATTATAGATAGATGTGTCACCAGGGAAGAACGCATTGGTACCGTTTGACTATACTTATTTGATCTACGGGAATCATAATTCATACGTGTATCGAAACGATTTGACCTGACTTTATTAATGTTGTAATTTTAACAGAATGATTAATTTGTAATCAAAAGTTAGCGTAATAACTTCAATAAATGGATTATATATAATCAAACACAATACATATATATACTGACATATGAAACATTCGATTATATATCAAAATACGAAAATTATGAAGGGTCAAACACGTATTTAATTATTATTATTATTATATGATATTCAAGTCCAAAATTTGTAATCATGAAGCCAATATATAATTTCAACCACATAAACGTGCCGCATTGGTCTTTGAAGACTTTTGAATAATGTTCTAACATTTAATTTAACAAGAGTACATAATTGATTAAACCATACTACCTAAATTAACATAATATGCCTTTGTAGATCAATAATCTCATAAATACTTAATAGAATCTTTTTTAAAGGAAATATATATAAAAAAGAGTTAGAGCGAATAACACAAAAAAGTGTTTATCCACTACCTTGGCCTAGTGATAGAAAAGTTTGGGCTCTCCAGTGAAGACCCAAGTTAGATCCTTATTTGTGTCCTTTTGATGAATTGTGACAATTAAGGATTTAAGTTATGTCTTGTAAGGTTGTCAGTACGAATCCCGAGCTTGCTCGGGTTTTCGTCTCATGGTGTGTTACACCAGATAGTTCCGCTCTTGTGGCGGCACAACGAATGTCAAGTGACAGTCGACGGTATGGTTTAAGGGAACGCCTAAGTCAAACTCTGAAGTTAGTGTGAACCCGGTTAAGAGTTAAGACAATATATTTTAGCCAGAGTGAACCAACGGACTCTTCAATCTGAGAAGTGCGGTAGTATTAACACAAAAAAAGTTATCGTTCCAAAAAAATGCTTTTTTTGCCATGTCACTTTTTATTTTCCAAATAAAAAGAAAAAAAACATTTGAGATCGTAGTATAATTAGTGATAGCATCTGGACAAGATTACCCATGTAAAATGCTCATTATGACAAACTTATCTTTTAATTTTCCAGAAAACACTCAACGAGGAACATTGAAAATAAGTTCCATGACTCAATTTGAGGCGTGTTTATCTTCGCTAAGGGGGTGTTTGGGATTCCTTATTTTACCTCCTTATAACTTTTCATTAAGTTAATAAGTTACAATATTGTAACTTATGGAATTTTTCCTCTCACAACATAAACAATCCCAAACACCTTATTACTTTTCAAAAAGTTTATAAGTTATAAGTTGATGAAAATAAGCAATCCCAAACACCCTTAATTAGTACAATTACTTCCAATGGTGACAAAATTATTATTATTATTATTATACTAAATAATAAATCAAAGTTTGGTGTTGCTTGAGTTCTTATTGGACCAAGTGGCACGATATCAATGGACCACGCCATATTTTATGTTCTTTTAATTTAGGTTATAATTTTTGTATGGTAACGTAATAACTAAAATCAATCAAATTTGTGTCGACTCACTACCGCAACACTCAGGACAAAGCTCAGGTTTTACCTAATCACCGCTGCAATGCCAGAGACCGATAATACCTTGGTTTTACCAACGTCCGAGATTCAACGTCTGTGTTTTATTGACCAAATAAATTCCTCTTAAATATTTTATAATACACTATACGAGTGCCGCTGCTTTTTTTTGGGTTTGATTTTTAATATGTTAATTTAGACGAATTTATTTTTCGTTTGGTTCTGTATCGTGACGAACGTAGTCAGTTCGACCGAATTCGTGCTGACTCGCCCATGCAATGACCGAGTTTTACCGAACAACGCAACGCGTGCGTGAAATTGTTATTTTTATCTATACGAATGTTGCTACTATTTCCTGTGTTAACATACTTATTATTTTTTTTAGTTTAGTGTCGATATCTTAACGAACTTAACTTATACCAACTAAATCTACATTAGTGCACCACTACAACGTAACATGTATAAAAAGTGATCGCAATTGTCCCGTGCAACGCACCAGGTAAATAAATTTTTAGTACATAAAAGTCAAAATTTATTTAAACGGATCATTTATTAAAGGCACGACCAAATTTAGATTTTTTTAATGGCACAAGTTAAAGGTGTATTGGATCCTAATGATGATTACCGTATGGAAATGAATTAGTATCTACATGCATTTGGCCTAACGTATTAATAAATTAGATTAGGTTTGCTGTAAAAAAAAGTTATATAGGATTTGCAATGTATGATTTAGGAGTAGAAGAGAGAGTATATGAGTTGTTGTTCAAAAACAAATAAATAAATATGTAACGCCCATGATATATTTGTAAATCTAGAATCATGCTACTATCCAAATTAGTAGGCAACTCTTTTTTTCAGCACCAAATATACCCGTTAGTAATCTCGGTAAAAGTGAAAGTCGTGGTAATCCGTCGTGAAATATTGTGAGTAAAGAGTGTATCAGCGATTTATCAATAAATTTTATCGTTTGATCACCAATATAAGGTATCGTCAATGTATTACCGACAGTTGTCATATTTAGACAACCATCTACTTATCATCGGGTTCATGATGAAACTGTTATGATCTTATCAGCAAAGGATCTTTGTTGTTGGCGAGAGTGCTACTGGTGGAAACTAAGTTCACACCGACCCAAATCATTATTTAGCAGCCCCATATTCTTGCCGACCCAAGCTAATCGCTCGTCGGGCAGTTCCTACCAATTAAAAATGTTAGTGACTAATCGCCAACGATTATTTTCGCCGATCACGTTTACTACCTTGTAAATTTGTATAAAAATACAAATGTTAAAAATTAAATCATTTTACGATTCTATTTATAAGATTATAAATACTATACTATCTAGCCGTTCAAAAAAATAATATACTATCTATACACAAGTATACATGATATTAACTAGATGACAAATGCCAAAAGTGCCATTGTGGGCCTATGGCAAACAACGGAAACAAAATTCAGAGTAAGGTTGTTTTCTATGGTGAGGGGCATCGAAGCTTTTTTACAGTGCCATGTCATCGTCACATAAGAAACGGATCTTCGAAGCCCTTCTTCATAACGTCTCGTTGTGGTTTAAAGCCCCTTGGGCGCCTCATTATATATATATATATATATATATATATATATATATATATATATATATATATATATATAGGGGAAAGTTAACGTACAAATGAAACTAACGTGCTAAACGTGAGAATCAAGTAGACTAATTATATATACAAGTAGAGTAATTACATACTCTACTTGTATATTTAATTACTCTATTTAATTCTCACGTTTAGCACGTTAATTTCATTTGCATTTGATCCAAACCATATATATATATATATGTATATATATCTACTAGTTTGAGGCCCGTGTATTACACGGGTAATTGTTGAAAATTTTAAAATTTGATCATTAAGTGAAATACATTCAAGAAATTAATTATATATTGTTAATAAAATTACAATTAAATTAAAATTACATAAATTACATAATTAAAATTACACAAATATATTACAAATAGGTAAAAACTTCCTTTTACACTACATTTGTGATTGTATTACCAGGTATACGTTGTTGCAAGGCCCCGTTACCGGTAGCCCTACTTTCGTGTTGGATTTACTCATAAACGCAGTTCTAAATATCAGAGTTAATTAAAACATTCGCGGAATATAAAAACTTTCGTAAAACATTTCATAGCAAAACACATCTTGTCTTAAAACAACATCTTGTCTTTCAAAATGAACAAAACATTAAACTTAAACATCTTGAGTCTTCCGATGCCAGCCTCTTATTCAGTGCCACGTGTCTCCTCAAGCGAGCTGCCTCATCCTACTCACCTGCGTGCATACTAAAAGTCAGCTACGCTGAGTGAGTTCTAGTTAATCATACATTATACAATACACATAAACTTATATCCTTTCAATCATACTTTCATACTTTCATACTTTCTTACTTTCTTTTGTATTAACTTACTTTCATATCTTACGTTATAAAGAGCATTACGCCCTACATTCCTCGAGTATTATTAGGGCTCGGTACCCTCCTTCCTCGAGTATTATTAGGGCTCGGTACCCTCCTTCCTCGAGTATTATTAGGGCTCGGTACCCACTTTCCTCGAGTATTATTAGGGCTCGGTACCCTCTTTCCTCGAATATTAGTAGGGTTCGGTTCCCTAGTTCTCGAATATTAGTAGGGTTCGATTCCCTCTTCGTTACCATACAACCATACATCATACCTCGAGTATTATTAGGGCTCGGTACCCTTTTCGTAACCATACAACCATACAACCATCATTTCCTTCTTTTATTAACTTTATCACGTTCGTACACATAAGCATACATATCATACTTACCTTATACATAGCGTTACAACCTGACAATACGTGCAATATCCGAAGATCGTTCACGTACCATCAAACAATCATTCATACATTTCACATTATTCACATAAGGCATACACTTATCTCTTAGGATAAGCGTATTAACAAACATATTGAGTATGCACACAGCCCCGAAAACATAACACATAAATGGGGCTAGAAACTCACCTGAATCCTGTTACGCTCTCCGTTAATCGTTATTCCCTTCTTGAGCTGTGCACGGCTAATTGTATAATATTTACATGTATCAATTAACTACTACCCTACTCATGTTGTATTTCTATCTTTATATAACCCACAACGAACGGGGGTCCGGGTGGCAGCGCCCCTGGCAGCGGGGTCTAGGGGCGGCAGCCCCTAGCAGGGTCCAAGGGGCAGAGCCCCTGGCTGGGGTCGAGCTGCCAGGTCAGCTTGGAAAAATTTTATTTCCATTAACTGTCTTAACACATTTTTCATTAGGTTTTAATTTATTTTCTAATCGAACTTGACTTTAGGCGAAGTTAAACCTTAAGCGAACTTATCACCAGGCGAAGTTAAGGCTTGGCGAACTTATCAGCGAACTTATGCCAGGCGAAGTTATCACTTAGCCTTAGGCGAAGTTATCAATTAGGCGAACTTGCTTGCAAGCGAACTTGCTTGCAGGCGAAGTTCGCTTGCAGGCGAAGTTGTCGGCAGCCGCCGCTGTTCATCTTAAATCCCCAAAATCATCATCGTTTTACGGAGACATCCATGGGTATGGTATTTGACTAACCCGGATCATTCCTATGGTCGTTTTTGGATAAGGTTTGACCCGAAAACACGTAAAGTTTAGACCTTTAAGTTCAAAAACGCTTAATACAAGATTTACGGTTTATCCTATACGAACCGTATATGTTTATGGGTTCATTGGATTCGTCCTAGCATCAAGTTCGTTACTTTACGTTTCGTTTAGACCCGATCTATTATAGTTTCAAGTTTCATGGCTAACCGTGTATTAAAACATGAACTTTTAAGATCGAAATCATACCTTTATGTTTTCGTTTTGGTCTCGGTTAGCTAGCTTATGAACTTTGGATCTTGTATAAATCTTGAATCACGTTTTCTTGCTCGGATTTCACCTCTCTCGGCCGCCGGCCGTGTTTGGTGGTGTGTGGTGTGTGTGTTTTGGATGTATAGAGAGTAAGATGGAAATGGATAATGGTTTAGGGTTTAAGGGTGGTTTAGGGGATATTTATATCCCTTAAAGCCCATGGACCTAAGGCCCATTCTCATTTAACCCATCTTAATTAATCTAAGTCCATGATCCGTTCCTTACTCGATATTAATTTAATTAATAACGCGAAATCATTAAACGTAACTTTCTTTATTTAACATTATAATATTTAGGATGTTACAGTTGTTTATCAAAAATCAAAATCTTTATTCTATGTCTGCTTGTAACTATTAATAAAGTAACATATAGGCCTGCTTATAACTCTTGATATAGCCATATATAGTTGTTCATGTGACAAAAAAAGTTCTCCAAGTACATACCAACTCTAGATAAATGATAATATATATCTATGATACTAAAAAAAAATATTCATACACATAAAATATCATAGTTTTTAATCGATTAATATGATGCCATTTGAGAATATGTGCTCATGTTTATAAAAAAAACATGATTATCTCAAAAACCATATACCTGAACTTTGATGATATAATCAATTAGTATGATGTCATTTGAGAATATGTGCTCATGTTTATAATCATCCTTAGAATCTTTATAATTTGAAATTGATTGATCATGATAAATTTGTTGTCATTAATATTCTGTGTATGCCAAAATTTTTAATTAACTTTATATTTTACAATTAAAAATTGTATAATCAAGCAAAATAAAAACCAAAAATTGAAATATAACAAAATGATTTATTTGTTTCATATGAATGTAATTGCTAGGAAAATGAAAAATATATACTAACATTAAAACCATGTTCAAATAATAGTGATTATTCTGAGTTAGAAGAATATTAGAAGATTTAAAGTTGCATAAAGTGAATGTAGTGATTCTTATATATAATGGTTGAAAGTAGAGCTGTCACTTTTACCCGTAAAATGAAACCCAACCCAAGAAAACCCATACCTGAACCCAAACTAACCTGACCCGAGAAACTCGAACCCAAGAAAATACTAACCAGAACCTGAACCGAAGTAATTCGGGTTGGTTCTTGGGTCCGAATTCTAGGTCTCGGGTCAACCTAAAAACTTTTAGTTTTAAAATCATATGTATTTTTAGGTTTTAAAGGCTAAGCCTTAGCCGCTGACGTTATCAAGATTTAGTCCAAGTTGATTGTTCTCATTCCACATATTATGAATCGAATGTTTATTATTTATTATTTTGAATATAAACCGTAATAAACACTAATTGTTTCTTGTCAATTCATATGGAGAATACTTATTATATGTAATAATGAATTTAGTTGGAATAAACCTATAATTTTAATGTCATATATTAAAATGACATAAAAGATAAGGACCATATATGAAAATTGGTTGAAAAAATGTGAGGAAGGCTATGGTATTGACAAGTGGCAAAAGTGGTAGGATTTAATTAGAAGAGATAGATACTATATATAATACACCAAAAAATGGTAAAAGACACTTGATTTTAAGAGTTATGCAAACACTAATGCATAAAGTACATGTGTAATTAAGGGTAAACTTGTCTTTTAAACACAATGCACCCAACTTACAAGCTTGCCCCCTCATCTTTAGCCATATCTTATCTTTAGTTCAACTTTAAACAAACTTCTCACCCACGATTTTTAAACGACAATAAGTTTTTCATACGTTAATATTTTTGTAAAAATATTGCACCATAAAAACGAGTATTTTATTCTCTTTAATTTTAGTATAATATTATTATTATTTTTTTTTAATTGAAAAAATTAATATGTTACGTAAGGTGTTCAATGCCGGTTTTGATTATTTTTAAACGAAAACTAAACCATTGAAAATTGAAACCAAACTGTTATTAACGGTCTGCATTTGGTTTGGTTTAACAGTTTAAGCTTTGATAATAAAATTTGCTTAAAATGATTATTAATTTAACCTATTATCAATTCCAACTAAGTTAAAATATGATACTTGAAAGAATAAATGAAGTAAAAAAACCGACTGAAAGTAAAAAACCCAGCCGTGAAACCAAATCGATGACCAGTTTAAACGGCTTCAAGTTTTTAAACCGAACCATGAACACTCATAATTGTTACGTGATTAACAGAGTCCGCGTTCAAAGACCCACTGCATCGCGCGGGCACCCATCTAGTATATATATGTGTGTGTGTGTGTGTTTGAGAGAGAGAGAGAGAGATGGAGAGAGAGAACGGCGCCGGTCATTCCAAGCCCCCCCCCCCTCTTTTCCGCGCCCTAGCCATCCGCCTCCTTCTACGGTGTTTGGCGCCATCCGCGCTCCAAAGGCGCCCTTAAAGACGCCCATAGTATGGAGTCTAACAAAAAAAAATATGTAATTTGAAAGTATCATACGTGTAATTAACTCTAACTCTATACTAAACTCCGAAAACAAGAGAAAATTTCCTTACGTCTATATTGACAACGATGAAGTTGTAGCTTGATTTAAGTAACCACGCTTTAGACCATCCATATGTTTGGTCTTGTCTAAACCTCACCAAGTCCTTGTCATGACTCATCCCATATTTATTATTTATCATCTTATTTTTCTCTCTTATTTTTAGGTCAGATGTGTTTATGTAATGTTTTTTTTTTGAATATTATTTGTTTTTCTTATAAATCCTTTATTTGTTTTCTCTCATTTTTATTGTTTTACTGGTTTTTATCTACCGTATTACATATGCTGTTTTACATTATTCAATTTTAATATCTATATATTTTTTTAGAGTTTAATTTTATTTATTGTAAGGAAATTGATAATATACTTAAAGTTTGATGATGAAAGAGTTTCACAAATAACTAAGATGTTATAACCCGGTTTAAAGTTATCTGGGTTTGGTGAGACCCAAGATCCGCTTATTTTTTTTACTATAAAATTGTTTCTTAATTATAAATAATATATATTTTTTAAAAAAATCATATAAAAATTTTTAATATATCCTATTTTATTGGATTTTCACATCAATAATTTGGTGAGAATAACTTTTAATTTAATGAGATGTTATAACTTGTTTAAGGAATATCTGGCTTTGGTAAGACCCATACCCGTGAATTCGGGTCAAGTGCATGAGAAACCTCCATTTAAAAATCAAGCAAATCTGGTGACTCCCAAAATATGAGGAACGACCACATTGCGACACTTATGATTTTTATGATTTCGTTTATATATATTATAGATGGATAGAAAATTTATTGATTATATTAATACTCTGAAAACGTATTTCCTTTGTAAAAAGTATTTAATGTAAGTACTTATGTAACTGTTTTTAAAGTTAACAACTTAAAAAATACTCGATTGTCTTATTTATTTCGATTCAAACTTCGAAGATAGGTAACATTGAACCATAAATATCCAATCAGTCTTCTTTCTCTCTTCTTTTCTAAAAAATAACTAATTTATTAAAGTTTATATATATTTTTTAAACCTTTATTGATTATATATCATACTCTAAACTATTTAAATTTGTTGTCCTTTCTAATATGGTGTAGTTGTAGAAAACATCAGGGGCGGACCTAGCATGCAAGGTGCGGGTTCACGGGAACCCATTGAGTTTCGAATTTTCTATAAAATGTCTATATAAATTATGGTAGTGAACCCACATATAAAACGTTGAGTGAACCCATACACAAATTCAACCTTAGTATAGTGGTAGAGAATCTTGCTTCTTGTAATCCCAACCCAGGTTCAAATCCCATTGTCTGCATAACTTTTTTAATCCCATATTGAGCATGATTTTTTTTCCACAACAACCGCACAAAACCCTACAACCTAGGATTTCAATTTTTGATTGAATGCATTCATTCTTTATGCTTCAACTATTTAAATATATTATGCATTAGCATGCTTTTAATTACACACAAATATTCTGTTTGAAAATTGCTACAAAGGTCACACTTACCTTAGATAAGATGTTACGGTAAGAATCATTAACCCTTAGATTAATATTCCTTTATTGATATTTCTTTATAACAAGCTGAATAATGGAAGATTCAAACTAACGAAATTTGGATAAGGTGTCAAAATTTTATTATGTTTTAGACCTTCAAAGTGATTTGAGCCAGCTCATACTAGAAAATTAGCTAATGAGGAAGATTGCTTTTTGTTTTTGCATCGTATTTTTATTATGTGATTAACTTTACCCGACTTGAACCGTCAAACCGACACGAACTGTCGAACCGAGCCTAAAATTTTCTCCGGTCGTATAAACTTAGAACATCTAAAAACAGTGAACCCACTTGAAAAAATTTCTTGATCCGCCACTGGAAAAGATGAGTTTTTCAATTGAGACTTAGGTTCAATCCACACACACAACACTTTGTGGATGCATGGGTGGTTCAATAAAAAAAGACCCGGATCGTTGTGATATCCAATTCGATTTTGAGGGAGTCCCGGTTTTACCATCAATGGGCTTTCGGGCTGGTGGTTTTCCCAGAACTGTAGATAACTAAGAGATGTTTAAAGGCTCCATACAGTTAGGTTGTGTCACACCCCACTTTAGGGCCTAGGCGTGTGACCACAAGTTGGTACCTCTTTTGTAAATACATCAGAGTTGCGGGTTTTATTTCAGTGGAAGTCTTTAAATAAAATATTATTACTTTTGAAAACTTATTAAAAAGTCGGGTTTAAATACCTGTTCAATGTTTACAATATTTTTCTTTAGAAAACATAACTCTTGATCATATTTTGAAATAAAATATCTGAGCCATCAGATAGCATCTAATGACGATAACTTTAATCCTCTATTCCTTCTTGCTTGTATTTTCTAACCCCTTCTTTGTTTTCCTGTAACACGGGGGAAAAATACGTCAGCACAAAGCTGGTGAATAACGCTGACTCTAAAATCTTCTTTTCAATACCTTTGTGTAATCAACAATAATACCTTTGTGACTACTCATTAGGCACCCAACTAAATTGGGATAAAATTACCCTAAGTACCATGTACAATTAATTATATACACAATATTATTTCTCTGAACAGTCCCGTAGACCATCAGAGGCATGTTGATGATATGCATGGCCTCGGGGAAATGCCGAGTCACCATGTATGTTTGGATCCAGACACATGTATACTCTTAATCAGAGTGTCCGTTTCTTATTATTGTACACAAAGTTTTTAAACCATGCAGACTCATTATAAAAGGTTTGGGGCGTATTGACCTTATCTCTTTATAATCAGTTTCTTTTACTGATTCCTGTTTTCTGATTCTTCTTCTTGCTTTGTTACCTCGGACCTATAGTACGAGAATAACATTTGTATAAATAACTATATCAGCGATCTAGCTTCAGACCTTTAGTCCGTTTTTGTATAGCGTTAACCTTGATAAAAACATATGTTTATTCAAAACATTTGAACCTTTAGTCCCTTTCTTTATTTACCAACCATGAGTCTGCATGGTTTAAAAACTTATACGGGCAGCACTTCTACTCTATGCACGTTTATCGAGGCGTTCTTGATCAACTCTTCTTGGCACGCAAATCGAGGCAATGTTCGGTTGCCACGTGTCCTGGCCTGCTGCCACGTGTCGCCGGAGTGCGACACGTGTTGATGACTCATCACGGCCCATCGCGTACCACGATAGCCGTCCTCTTGGACTCATCACGTACCGCGATGGGTCCCTTAATATTATTTTTCATTGTTTAGTCCCTCGTCTTTGATAGCTTGACATTTATAGTCTAATTCTCGTTGTCCAAAAATACTAAGGAGGCTCGCGGCGATGCGAAGTGCAAAGTGCGCCATCAAAGCGCCACATTGCGCCCTTCGCCTTCGCCATCGTCCTCTTCCTCGTCCTCGCCCGAGCGCGAGCGCTGTGCGCGTCGGGTGCTACGCACCCTCCGCTAGGATCACTTGGTGCATGATATTCATAAAAGAATATTACTATGGAAAATCTCTTCCTGATAAAGATCTTCCATTTCTTTACCACTTTCCATGTGGGATGGGATTCCATTTCCCTTATTTATACCTTAGTGAAATTCTTCCACTTTCTTGCATCCTTCCATGTGGGATGGAATTTCTTTCATGTAAGTAACTTAACTTATGAAATATTTTTATTTCCTTATTTTCTTATATTTCCTTATTTAATATTTTCTCATAATTTGACTCGGTATTATTTTTTGATCCCTCAACTTTCCTAAGTTGTCAAATTTGGATCAAAATTTTGGGGATGTTACAGGTTGAATCATCTGACGGTAACCTTTTGTCATTAGATCATCGGTATACCTAAAAATTCTCAGTTTGTTGTTAAATGTTTTAAAACTAGAATTGACACCCGCGCGTTGCGGCGATGGGTGTAAAACTGTTATTTACACATTCATTTCACTTGGAAACATGAAATCACCATCACCATCATCACTGCCTTCACTCAACATCCCATCTTCCGTGGCAAGTAACTTTCGTGAACCATTATAAAAAACCTCGCGTTGACAGGGGCGTAAATCGTGCCAAGTATCACCAGTGTGACACCACCGCCATTAACCACCACCATCACTGGAAAGGTTCGTATAAAAAAATAAATAAATAAAAAAAGAAAACAAAAACTAAGTTAAATTAAAACCAAACGAAAATATACGTAAAAACGGTTCACCAAGCACGCGAAACACTTAAAACAATAATTAACTAATCTAGGACCCGCGGGTTGCGGCAAAGCCGTTAAACAGAAACATATGTGTAAAAACGTTGAACCACATACCCACGTTGTGGCGTTTTAACTCGCACAATTTTGACAAAAATGTAAAACGAATAATTTTTAATAGCTGAAAAGTATGGGGACCAAAGTTGAAGATGCAAAAGTGTTAAATTCTAAAAAAAACTAAAAACATGTACAATCACTTAAGCCTAAGTTACAACTATTTATACAACCTTGAGTTGCTAATTGTATATATATATAATTTGTTAAGAAAGGATTTCATCAATCATGGCTTGACAAGTGGATAAAAGACATTGGTCACTATGGTTTTTCTTTGACACGCGGGGAGTTGGGTAGCAAACTAGGACCATGTGAATAGCCTTTTATTTTGCATTCATACAAATCTTCTTGTCATGCTTCTTTCATTATATATAAACTTATATAATATAGATTTTAAAATGTTGATTTAAAACTAACAAAGAAATAAAAGTTTATGTAATAAAAGCATAATTTTACCATAGATAAATAAAGGGAGATGTTGATGGATACCCGTTTATTGAAGTTAACTATAGTTCCTTTTCTTATTATTATACATGCATGCATAAATTATTTGATGTAGGATAAGAATATGATACTATAAAGAAAAAATAACATTAATAAAGATAAAACTTATTTGGTATGTAGAAACTACTTTTTTATTTATTAGCTTCTACTGGCAGTGACGGATCCAAGATTTTTTTCCTATGGGTTCATCTTTTTCGGTGTTTAAATTTCACACAATCAAATGTTAAATTTTTTGGGCCAGTCAGGCATTGTTGTAGAATACTATATAATACGATACCATAATAAAACAATATGTTAATTTAAAAAACATGTAAGGTCATTAAAATGAAATTTTTTTTACAATAAATGAGTTGCGAATGTGTTATGTGTGAATATGTCTGGAAATTATCATAAGTAAAAACGTTCTTTTTTAGCTATTAGAATCCCCAAGTATATACACAATGCTAGTTTTACCAAAAAGAAAAAAAAATTATTAAAACGGGACTTAGAAATACTTGGACTTGAGACTCTTCAAGTAAAACCCAAACTAATAACAAAGTGTTGGTTTCCCAAAAAGAAAAACAGATGTAATAAAAATGGGTCTTTAAAAGACTTGAACTTGAGACCTTACAAAAGATTGGAATGGAGTTTATCACTACACCATCTTAAGCTTTTTAACATGGGTTCACTTCTAAAAATCTTATAGGTTCACTACTTTTTATTTATCGTTTTAACGTAAAATTTGAAAATCAATGAGTTCCCGTGAACCCGGGGAACCCGTACTAAATCCGTCCATGTCTACTGGTAGTGTAAATAAGTCCAACGACATATTAACTATAGATATTATTTGTTTTTTTTAATTTAACTGAGATCAAATTCAAACTCATAAATATACCAAACTCATTTAATAAATAAGCTCGAGCCCGACCTTCATACGCCAGCCTTGATTCAAAATGAGTCGTTTATCTATGAAAATATAAAAAATAGTCTTATGTATATTTTTAGTAAAAGTACCCAAATAATATTATATATACAATATTACAATTAAAAATAAGTTCACAATTATACACACACTCGGTTAGGTACTTCGTACTTGTGTATTACACGGGTTGAATATATGATAAATGTGAAAATGTTAAAATTGGTTTTAAACAACAATTATATGTAAAAGCAATAATGATTTGAAATATATAAGATGTCGATTTTGGTCATTTTATATGAATAAACTGTAACAACTCGGGTTTTTCGTATTTGAATTCGTATTCGTTTACCTGACTTGGGAATATATTTCGAATATTTCAAATTATTAAAATCTTATATTAATTAGATTTAACTTTGTTAGACTTATTTATATCATAGAACTTTCAAACTCGTTAAACTATGCTTAAAAACCTTAAAATCGCTTAAAACGACTAAAAATCGCATTTATGGAAGTACATGGACTAGTTTTGCATATTTTTTACTAAATTAACAGAACTTAAGCTCCAAAATATCTAAATTAATGTTGTAAAACATACTAATTCGTTTTCTTGATGTCCAAACCGAATTTGGTTAGTTATTACCATATTTTCTCCTTAATAGCTTATTTTGTTTCCTAATCGAGTGGATTTCTTCATAAATACATTATAACACTCAATATTTAATAAAAAAAACACACATCTAAACCCTTAAAACTACTGAAGTCCAGCCATCCTCCCCCTATCCCTCGAAATTTCCCTTCTCTATTTTCGGTTTCTTCAAGATTAATCAAGTACTTCAAGCCGTCGTTGACTTTCAAGATTCAATACCTCGTTGACCATAAATTTCTCTTAGTTCCAATCCTCGTTTGGGTAACTTTTCTTCTTTAATATTGTATGATTTTATATCTTTTACAAAAGCCTTCAATCAATTTATATGATTGAATGGATTTACCATGTCAATTGGACTACGACCCGTTTGAGGGCAAAATAGTCAGCAAGATTGACTATTCGATTTCTCTATCTTTTGGTTAAAAGTAGCTTTCGGGTCAGAATACTTTTTTGTTTGTTTTAAAATTTTGAGTGTATTGACCAAAACCCGACTCCAAACTCGCTATTTGGATTATGGTCAGTACCAGCTCACTTATTTGCTGAAAATCTCATAACCGAAGTTCTATACATTTGTTTGGATTGATTCCAAAGGCTATGTTCTCGGTTTTGACTCATTTGATTATGTACAAGTTTCAGGTATGTTTGGGTCAGGTCACTCATCGCGTGAACTTTACTCGTTTAATCATTCTCTCGGTTTACTTGCTTAATCATCGAGGTGAGTAATCACTCCCTTTTTTTTACTTATTTTAAATCTTTTAGGGACATATGTGTATTTACAGTATTTGTCTATTATCTAATATTCAAAACCGCAGCTGTTTAATCCTTGTGTGTATATCAGTTTATACCTAACTTGTTATTTGCTTACTTGCTTTATTTGAATACATTTCGGAGAGGTTCAACATATTCTCATTATAGTATGACCATATGACCATCGTAGTAGCCATCTTCCAGTTCATCTGGCATCGAGCTTATCGACAACTCATCTTTGGTAACCAATGCCCGACGCATGGAAACAATTTAGCCTATCTTTATATTTGTGTGATTTGTTTATATGCTATGGTTAAATTGCTTATCTCACAGAAACAGTTTGCATTTTTATTTATTTATTATATACTATTATTGTAGTGTCTTAAAATGGTGTTTTACTCACTCAACATGTTTTGTTGGCAAACCTTTTTAATTTATATGCATATGCGGGTTATTGTTTAAACTAGTTGCAAGATTTGGTGAAGACTTGGTGAAAAATTAAGTTAGAAGAATTATAATCAAAACTTATATTTGTATTCATTGTTTGTTCAAATGAGTTGTACTTTGTACTTGAATTTATTTGAATATTTAATTAAATTAAATAGATATGTCACATTTAAATTATTGCATGATAGTATCTTGAGAGCTGTGAGCAATTAGCTCACGCCCGACATTTCCGCCTTAGGTTGGGGTGTGACATAAGCTAAGCCAAACACTTTATTAAATACAACTTATTGACTTTTCCCATCACAAAAGCTAATCTAAACATTTTACTTAGTGCTGTCAGTTCATGTTTAAATATGTTTAACAAGTTAGAAATGGCATACTTAATACAAATATCAAACATTAATACGACTCGTTTAATTACTTTATATGGCATGATGGAGTCTAGCATACTAATTTTAGTTATTTAAAAAAAATCACATAGCACCGTTTTTTATTAACAAGTCTAATCGTGTTTTAGACAAGTACCCAATTAACAACCTTAATTCTTTCAAAAAACTCTTAAAAAGGTTATAAGTCAATAAGCACTTTGGAGTTAAATAAGTAATCCAAAACACCGTCTAATTATATGGAATTTTGAAGTTAAAGATAAGAAACCTGAAGAAACACTAAGTGACCCCGGGCAGATTACGGATAATCTGGGGGTTATATAGATGTTTCCCACGAGGATGAGGTCCAGCAAAGAAAGTTGTTCTTCAGGTGACCTGCAAAACAGACACCGTAAGCTCGTCACTGAGAAGGGGGGGTTCCTCCTTGTGACCACCATCCGGCGTGAGAATCAGACTAGATTGCTCTGAATATAAGTGTATATTAAGAGATTGCTAGAGAAGATAAGATAATGAGATATCCGATGATGTCCTTACCATTCCAAGGTGTTGGAGTATTTATAGCAGAAGGTAGGTTTCCAAGAAGGTACAGCCGGCTGAATAGTATTCCTGTTCTACCAACAGTGGGCTACGCACAAGCCATGCTGGTTGGTGGATAGGCTGCGGCCGATAGTAACAAGGTTGGCTGTATACTGTTCCTTTACTGCCGGCTATGCACTGTTCCACCAACTGTAGGCTACGCACGTCCCATAGTAAGGGTTGGTGAGTAGGCAGCGGCTAATAGTGACAAACAGTACTAGAGGGTGCTCCTCCTCGTACTGTTGTCGGTGAGCTGTCACCCTGTGATTGGTTCATGGGCTGCTTTGGTCAGACCGTCTGTTTTGCCCATACCTTGGCAGGTATAGTACAAAAGATCTTCCAGAAGCATACGGACTGGCTCATTTGGGCGAGAGTATTCCCGCCTTGCTCATTCCTTCAGGTGACATTACTGAAGTAGCAATAGTGCCTTGTGCGTGTAGCCTTGCTATCAGTGCGGGTAGCCTTCCCTGATGGCTTGTACCCGCAACTGCGGGAACAAGCGGGGTACTTCACCATTGGGAGGCTTTCCCTGCGGGTACAGCTGGCGTACTGTGCGTAAGGTCTTCTCTGAGCATGGTGGGTCCTGCGGAAGCAGTTGGTCGTTGCGCAGACGTCCCTCTTCAATGTGAGTCTTGCGGGTCCAACTGGGCTCTACTGGGACCTACCTCTTCAAGTCCCCCCAGTCCAATGTTCTTCTCATGAATTATTAATAAGTGAGGTGAACTTTTGGACTTTAGCAAGGGGTTTTGAAAAGGGTTTTTAGTTTTAAGGTTTTCCGTGGGGATTCTTCCCGCGGTTTTCCTAATGTCACGCAGAAATTCCCGACTTTTCTGCTTGATCTTTGGGTATGAAGCGGGTAGGTCTGTAACCTCCTCGCAAGTCAGGAGCGTTGAGTCCCACTTGTGTGGATTCTCCATGGGGTTTTGGTAGTTTTGAACATAGTGATCAATTATGTTAAAACCACCAATTCCATCTTGGAGTTTCAAACAATATAGTTCTCGACGTTCCCGCTATGCTGGGATGTTATTCCCGTTTCCGCAAGCATGGCCCAGAAGATCCTTCTTGGTTTGAATTCCCCGCGTAGCGCTAAGTATGTGAAGGGTTTTTCCTTGACACTGTACCCGCACTCGTTTTACGGTTACTTCCAACGTATTCATGCGGGTGCTAAGTATGTGAAGGGTTTTGCCTTAACACTAACTCGCACCTGTCTTATAGTTACTTGGTTGCCAAGGTAAGGGGTATTTTCCCGCTTTTGAATCTTTTTGAAATTTTGAAATTCGAAGAGTTGGTGAAAGGATAAGAACAGTCCAAACTATTGAAACGTCGTCTGACGGTTTCTTCTGACAGTGTCAGGACGTGCAGGAAGTTATGGCGACGTGACAGTATATGGTCATTCCAGGCGCTTTTTCAGGCGCGTGGGCGCGAATTTTCGGGCGCGTGGCCGCGAAATTAATGGCACGCGTCCTTTCAACAGCTGTTGCCAGCTTGCTCTTTGCCACGTGTCATAGTTTCATTGCACCTGCGATTTCTCTCTCTTCCGCATTAAATTCATCGCATTGATTGCGATTAGTATATAAAGGGGGAGAGGGTCCTTTGTAATCCACACTTTCACTTTTCTCTTCATCTTCAAAACGATTTTCGGCGAATACTCACCTTTTCAGTCGAGCATTCTCTTGAAATCGTTCTCTTCTTTCATACCTGCAAGATGTCTTCTGCTCACGATCTTGAGGCTATAGCCCAGGAGGCTGGGGTGTATGCCGAGAACCCGTCATCCACGTTTGACAAGGATGACAAGAGTACTGCTGCCGAGTGCCAGTGTGCTCTGCCTGTCGATCTATATCAGTACATCGTCAGGAAGTTCATGCTCGAGTCTTTCGAGCCTGAGTTTCCTGAACCTCACCAGACGGTGTATGATGCCCCCAGAGGCAAGATCGGGGTATATGCCGCATTCTTTGTCTATGGGAATCTTAGGTTCCCCTTGACGAAGTTTGTGTACCGTGTTCTAGAGAGGCTCGGTGTACTCCTGACCGAGGTACACCCGATGGCGATCGCGAAGATTCGCCACTTCGAGTGGGTGTGCCGGATTCTGGGCGTTGAGCCCTTCGTCGACCGCCTGATGACCTTCTACTCTTGGAGGTGCATCCAGGGGTGGTATACTCTGATAACCCGAATCAAGGGTTTGAAGATTTGCGCAACCGAGCGCAGTCTTCGTTCATGGAAGTGGGAGTTCTTTTATATCTCCGCTCGCACCATACCCCTTGCCATGAAGTTCAAGAATGGGCAAGCACTCCCCAGCCTTCACGCCTCCAACTACCAGGAGGCGGAATGGTTCTCAAAGATTTCCCGAGTGCAATCTCCGGTTTACCGCTTTGCGGAGTCCGGGATGGTGATGCTCGGGATGAGCCGGGTGTGGAAGGATGCGGAGGCGCAAAAGATCCCGATCGTCCTTGAATACGGTTTGAACTCTGTCCCTTACGGTATGCTCTGTCTTCTTTGTTTATATAGGTTTGTCTTCTAACTGTTTTTCTTTTATTTCAGAGGGGAACGACTTGCAGTCGCTCCTGTATCCGCGGGAGGCTGATAGTCCCGCTCGGATGGGTACTCGTGCTCTAGATGAGAACGAGTTGCCCATCCTTGAACAGACGGCGGATCGGTTCGTGGAGGTCTACCCGCCAGGCCTCGAGATCCTGAGCGCCAGGCGGCCAGGTAAGGCGTTATTCAACCCTCGACCCCTCAATGCTGAAACCTCTGCTGGAATTCCTCTAATCTTGTGTTCTGATGAGGAATCTGCAGATGGTCCTCCGTTGGTGCGGAAGAAGAAGGCTGCCGGCGGGAAGGGGAAGGCGAAGGTGGCCTCCACTGCCGATCCGGTGCCTCGGTCTGATTCAGAGACCGAGAGCGAGGAGGTGGCGGGGAACCCTGGTGGTGATAAGACCACTGCTCCGGAGGCTGCGACGACTGTCACCTCCGGAGAACCCAGGATGACGACGGTGAGCGGCGTAAAGAGGCCGGCTCCATCGGGTTCGTCCCCGCCTGTCCGCACTTTTAGGCTCAAGAAAACCCGTAAGTACAAACTTCCTTTATTTTTAACTTCATAGCTTTCCACCATTAATACTTCTCCGTTGTGCAGGCGTGGATGCTACCGCATTCCAGGGTGGAGCGGGGAGGAGTACCTCCGGACCATGACGGTAGGCTTGGTCAGCCTACCTGAGGCGACGACCCAGGCAGCTGCGCCTGCTTCAGTTGGTTCAGTTGCTCACCCCGTTGAGCCAAATGTTCCAACTGTGATGACATCACCGCCGGCTGTCAGTGCCATATTTACTGAATCTTTCACTGAGCCGGCGGTTACTTTTTCTGCGGACTCCGCAGTGGCGACCACGGTTGTGAGTTCACCTACGGTGAGTTCGCCTCAGTTGGTTTCTACTACCGCGGCGGCCTTCACCATGCCTCCTCCGTCATCGGCAACGACGGCCGATCCTTCAGGTATGCTTGGGGCTTCTCGCCAACCTCTGCCTCCTTCCCATCTGCCTGACCTCTTGGACGGATTTCCCTTGGGTTCAGGTGATGGGTTTGGCGGCTATCGGCCTGTTGTTGACCCTACAGGTGCGTAGGGTTCTTTTGGCCTTTTTTTTTTATATATCATCTTTTCCTAACTGCTTTTTGTTTTTTGCAGTGTCGGATTCCAATGAAGTGTATGTTCCACGATGGAACATCTGCCGAGGAACAACCCTTCGCACGCCTGTGGAGTGCGTGGAATGGGCTCGTCACGCAGCTCCCAGTGGTGCGTTGGGGGAAGCCATGGCTAGCTACCAGGAGGGTAGGCTAACCAATGAGCTTCGGGTTCTCCTGGCCCGGATGCAGCCGCGCGTCGAGCTGCTTTGTCGTGAAAACGACAAGTTAAAAGCAGCTCGCATCCAAGAAGTAGCTCAGGCGCGGGCTGTCCGGGAGAAGAATAGGAGGCTTACCGCAGTGGCTGCGGAAAAGGAGAAGGCCTTCAAGGCCTTCGAGGTTGAAGTTCAGGCCCGTCTCGAGGCCCGTTCCAAGGCTGCCCAAGCTGTTAACGAACAGCTTCGGTTGGCTAAGGAAACTGCACGGAACGCAACTGAGAGGGCCACCAAGGCTGAAGCTGTTGCTGAGCCTCTACGCCTCGAGAATGAGGAACTTAAAGCCAAACTAGAGGCGCTCCAACAGGCTCATGATGCCTTGGCGATGGAAGACGCCAAGAAGCTCCAAGAGATCTTGGACCAGAGGGGCGTGCTTGACCACACTGAGCGGAAGCTAAAGGGTGTTGAAGAGGCTGCTGCAAAGGAAGTGTTGCTTGCCAACCTCAATAAAAGTGAAGCCGAACGCGCCCGTAACCAAGCTCAAGCCGCCCTCCAAGAAGCTCTGGTTGCCAAGGAATGGCTTCTTCGAGAAGCGTTGTCTCAGGTAAGCTTAACTTCATAATGTCTTTACGCTTTTCTTTGTAAATAGAAAAGGTTTTTATACTTGTATTTTTTCTTGTAGGTTGTGCATCGAGTCTTTACGGACACATTATACGACGATGCCATGAGCGCAGCCCTCAACGCTTCTTATGAGGATGGGGAAAAGGCCGGCTTCCTGCTTGGTCTAGGGTTTGTTGAGAAAGGCATCCCGCCTTCCAACTTCCCTTTGTATGATGTGGATACTGAAGCTGTTTATGACCAAGCAGTGAACCAGTATGCCGCCTTCCCGCATCCGGTGGTGGAGAAGGTGAACGAAGTCGCTGCTGCTGATGATGGGCTAGCTATCCTTAAAGCTTTCCTTGAACCGCCACGCTTTACTGATGGTGCGGGTCCAAGCGGATGTGGTCCTGAAGCTTGATCCTGAAGATCCCTTTCCACCATTAGAGTAGATTTTTGTATAGCTTCTTTTGCATGCGGGTATGCACCCAGCAATCTTTGTAATATTTGAATTTTGATGGAATAAAAATTGTGTTAATTCCTTGCCTTGTTTATTTTACGCATGTTTTGATTTAACTTAGCAATTTCTTTAGTACTTAGATAAGTTAACTTTTTAACGTGGCAAATTATAAGTTTGTTTCGCTTCCTCTTTCATGATTGTGCGGGTATGACCGTCACACTTAGTAGGATGGCTTAACTTTACTTATATCTGACCTGCGTGGAAGTTTTCCTCATCTTTTCCTTTGAAATTTTCTAAGTGTTTAGAATAAGTTAACCTTTGAACGTGGTAGATAATAGGTTGAAGTTTTGCCTCCTTGTTCGTGATTGTGCGGGTAAGACCGTCACTTGCACTTAATTGGATGGCTAAACTTTGCCTACATATGACCTGCGTGGAGGTTTTCCTTAAACTTTTGAAATTTTTACCATTTTGTGTTTATGCGGGTTTTGCCGACTTCCACACGTAACGACTTACTTCTTCCCATATTTATGCGGTGAATACCGGCACATCAGTGCGGGAAGTTCATAAGTATAAAGGTAAGGCTATCAACACATTGTGAAAGGAGAATCATTTCCATTAGAAGTGGCTCTAGGCCTTTTCTTTACAAGTTTGGAATTGATCTACATGTAACATTTGCGTAATTGAGCTCCATTCCATGTTCTTGGGATGGGAGTGCCATCGAGCCTTTCGAGCCGGTACGCGCCCTTTCCCAGAACTTCTTTCATAATGTATGGCCCTTCCCAGACCGGGGCCAGTTTTCCTGGGCGTTGTTGGTTCGAAGCCTCGTTGTTACGCAGTATGTAGTCTCCTACATTGAAGTTGCAGAGTTTTACCCGCGTGTTGTAGTACTTTTGCATTTGTCGCTTGTAGTTCTCTTCACGCACTGCGGCTAAGTCTCTGCGTTCCTCGGTTAGCATAAGGTCTAACCGGCTTTCCGCATCATTGTCTTCTGGCTGAATCAAGACCCTTGGTGAGGGTAAACCAATTTCGACCGGGACCATGGCTTCAGTGCCATAAGTGAGACTGAACGGGGTTTCTCCCGTACTGGCCTTTTTCAGTGTTCTGTTTGCCCAAAGGACGTGCGGAAGCTCGTCCACCCAGCCGGATCTGTGTTCCAAAAGTCTTTTCTTTATGCCTTCGACGATGCTCTTATTTGCTCTTTCTACCTCACCATTACCTTGCAGGTGCGCCACTGAGGTAAAAGTGTGGGTGATTTGGAGTTCTTCCAGCCACTTTTGTAGCTTCTTGTCAGCAAAGTTGGTGCCGTTATCGCTCACCAAATTCTGTGGAAGTCCAAAACGATAAATAATAAATTCCCAAATAAATTTTTTGATATGTTTCGCGGTTGTTTGGGCTAAGGGTTTTGCTTCTATCCACTTGGTGAAGTAGTCGATGGCTACCACTAGGAACTGAACATTTCCTGCTGCTGTCGGAAATGGGCATGTCACATCGATGGCCCACTTCTGAAATGGCCATGAAGAGGTGACCGGAACAAGTACATTCTTCGGGCGATGCGTGTTGGGTGCGTAGAGCTAACAAGACGTGCACTTTCTGATGTATGCCAACGCATCTGTATGCATCCCCGGCCAAAAGTATCCCGCGTTGTTTAGCTTAGCTACAACAGCGCGTGGACCTGCGTGTACTCCACAGATGCCTTCGTGTACTTCCCTTAGGAGGTAGTCAGCATCTTGGTTGTCCACACATCTTAAGAGTGGGCCAAGAAAGTTACGTCTGTAAAGGATGTCATCGATGAGTTGATAATTCAGTGCTTTACAGCGTAGTTTTCTTGCCTGTGTTTTTGACTCTGGTAGTGTACCTGCCGCAAGGTAATTTATTATTGGTGTCATCCACGTTTCTGTGCCGGTTTGGATGACACAAATTTCCTTGTGCGGGACTGAAGGTGCCTCGAGGAGTTCAATGCGACATACTGGTTCACTGCTTGATTGATGCCACAAGGTGTGCAAGTCTTCCATCATTCACGAATGTTTCAACAATATCCTTCAAGGATGTACACTCCTCCGTACTATGACCTTTTGTCCCGTGGAAGTCACAGGATTTGCTTTGATCCGCATTAGGTCGCTGCCGGATCATTGGAGCTTTTGGCCATGGTAGTTTTTCGGTGGCAAATATCTCCGTGACGCTTTTGGTGAGTGGCGTCCACCGGTGTTTTCGGCTTGAAGGGTGTGTGTTATCCCTTCCGCCAACAAGAGGGCTAGAGCTGGATGAGGTGTCAAAGTTTACCCTTGACTGCCAAATAACTAGCTTCCTCTTTTTGTTCTGCCGGGCGATCCGAACATTGTTTTCTCTAGTCCTCTGCGTGTAGAGGTGTGTACTCTGGGGAAGATCCCTTCCCAGTTGCTTCTCCGTCTCGGCAAAGCGCTTGGCCGCCGTCATGATGGCATCCCATGTGGATGGCATGCCGTCCTTACCCGTCAATGTGCGGATAAGCTCTGGGTATTCGGCGCCCTGGATGAAAGCGGCGCGAACAAGATCTTCACTTATGTTGCCCTGACTCAGCTTTTTGGAGTTGAAGCGAGTGATGAAGTCTAGTAAAGATTCATCCTCCTCTCTAACGCAGTTGAGGATCGTCCACTGTTCTTCAGAATATTTCCTCTGTTGGCTGAAGTGTTGGCTGAACTTGTTCTGAAAGTCCGCCAATCATAGATGTGGTGGACCGGTAAACGATCGAACCATGCCCTGGCCGCTCCAACCAGAGTCATCTGGAACATATAACACCACGTGGGTTTCGTCCAGTTACTGACGGTTGCCCCCGCAATGAATCTGTTCAAGTGGTCGTCTGGGTCGGATAGACCATCATAAGTGCCGATGTTGGACATTTGTTTGGCACTTCTCGGGGCGATTGCTTCCGCAATGTCCCTTGCAAACTTGGACTTTCCTGCATTTGCAGCAGTTGGTCTAAAGGTTTTGGAGAAGTCACGTGGGTTTCTCCCCGCATTCGTTGGTTTAAAGGTTTCTCCAAAATTCCTTGTCGGTTGGAAGTCCGTTTCCTTACGCTTCCCTTTTGCCTTATGGCGAGGGTTTGCGTCGGTATCGGATTCTTCCCGCTCATCGTCCGAGTACTCGCACTCACTGTTCATGTTGAGATGTTGGCGAGTACTGCCGAATTCGTCAGCCTGTTGAAGTGAACGCAAGCGTTCATCCAACTCAGCTTGGAACTCTTTCTGACGTGCTTCGGCCCACGCCTTAACTTGATCTAGTGTTTGGCGAGGGACCCTCGTCCGTTTCTCCAACTGGGCATCAGTGAACCCCAGTGAAATATTGTTTACTGCACTTGTCCCGGCTTGGGTAACCGGGGTAGTGTTCGTAAAATTTGTATAACCGCCGGTGTTCCCCCCAGTTGCTGGGGTTGTGGTTACCGGGGTTTCTTGGTCACTTACTGGCTTTGGGACCGGAGTAACGTTAACCATTTCTTCAGAAATTTTGAAAAAACTAAGAATTAGTTCTAGCTTTTATGCACGGATGGCGCCAATGAAGAAACACTAAGTGACCCCGGGCAGATTACGGATAATCTGGGGGTTATATAGATGTTTCCCACGAGGATGAGGTCCAGCAAAGAAAGTTGTTCTTCAGGTGACCTGCAAAACAGACACCGTAAGCTCGTCACTGAGAATGGGGGGTTCCTCCTTGTGACCACCCTCCGGCGTGAGAATCAGACTAGATTGCTCTGAATATAAGTGTATATTAAGAGATTGCTAGAGAAGATAAGATAATGAGATATCCGATGATGTCCTTACCATTCCAAGGTGTTGGAGTATTTATAGCCGAAGGTAGGTTTCCAAGAAGGTATAGCCGGCTGAATAGTATTCCTGTTCTACCAACAGTGGGCTACGCACAAGCCATGCTGGTTGGTGGATAGGCTGCGGCCGATAGTAACAAGGTTGGCTGTATACTGTTCCTTTACTGCCGGCTATGCACTGTTCCACCAACTGTAGGCTACGCACGTCCCATAGTAAGGGTTGGTGAGTAGGCAGCGGCTAATAGTGACAAACAGTACTAGAGGGTGCTCCTCCTCGTACTGTTGTCGGTGAGCTGTCACCCTGTGATTGGTTCATGGGCTGCTTTGGTCAGACCGTCTGTTTTGCCCATACCTTGGCAGGTATAGTACAAAAGATCTTCTAGAAGCATACGGACTGGCTCATTTGGGCGGGAGTATTTCCGCCTTGCTCATTCCTTCAGGTGACATTACTGAAGTAGCAATAGTGCCTTGTGCGTGTAGCCTTGCTATCAGTGCGGGTAGCCTTCCCTGATGGCTTGTATCCGCAACTGCGGGAACAAGTGGGGTACTTCACCATTGGGAGGCTTTCCCTGCGGGTACAGCTGGCGTACTGCGCGTAAGGTCTTCTCTGAGCATGGTGGGTCCTGCGGAAGCAGTTGGTCGTTGCGCAGACGTCCCTCTTCAAGGTGAGTCTTGCGGGTCCAACTGGGCTCTGCTGGGACCTACCTCTTCAAAACCATTTAACTTAATGATAATTGTTTATATCAATAACCAACTTTCACTCTTCTCACAACTTTAACTATTCATCAACTGTCGAAACTATGTTGTGCAAAATACAAGTCTGTATAGCCTTCTTTTTGTGCAATTTGTAATACTCTAGGTTAATGATTATGTGGCTTTGTCAATGCAAGCATCATGACAATGGTATTCAAAGTTTAATGACTTTATGAGTGGGATTAAGTACAAGAGATGTGCAATATATCATCGTCGCTATTTGGAGTTAGTTAATTTGTTGTAATCAATAACCAAGTGTGTATGACTAAATTTGGTTGGATGAAGGCGATTCTAATTGTGCAGTTGTTTTGTTGATTCTGTTCACGTGTCACGAACTGCATTACTACTATTTAAAAGTTATAATACAACCATTCTACATAACTACTACTTAAAAGTTAAAATACAATTGTGTTTGCAACATACTGGTATAAAATCTTGTTTATTGTAATTTGTCATGTATGTTGTTAATAAGTCTAATAGTAATTCAAAAATACCATTAACAACTCAAAAGACTCAAAATGAATGTAAAGACGACATATGTTAAAATCTCATACGGCTATCCTAAAAGGAGGTAATGTATTCCCTAACTAATTCGATAAGATATATAAAAGGTAAAAGCTAGATAGAAATACAATAGAGAAGATAAGGGAAAATTACCAAAATGTTCTCTTATTAGAAAGGTATTTCAAATATGTCCACTCTATTTGGAGTTTCAAAAATTGTCCGTACGCTAACTCCTCGCCGGCGGTGCGTTTGGTATTCTCGCCGACGTATTAATAAACCAATCAGAGAGAGGTGCGTGACATCAACGACTTAAGAACATAAATGCTCCCATGGGGGGGGGGGGGGGTGATAATATTGAATTAACATCAGGCGAAGACGACATGATTCATTATTGAGTACTGACATAAGGGTTGGACGACTTCATCTACTACTAAGGGTTGGACGACGTCATCTACTATTAACGTTCGTCGAAGACGACGTGATCTACTACTAACATAAGGTCGGGGGGACTTGTTATAGTTGAAATGGAGGAAGACATGATATAGGATTTGCCATGATAATTTTTTGTTTAAAATGGATTATTTGGTAACGAAAATCTCTCGTCTAATACACGCATCACCAGCAGCGTTGAGAACAAGGGTGTCAGATATGGCAGCCCCGCGGTGACAATAGAACATGAGCGTGGATAGCGTTTCGTCGACAACGAGGTGAGTTGAGGAACACGTCGGAGACGACTAATTCCGGTCACGCGTCTCTCTCTGATTGGTTTACTAGCACGTTGACAAAAATACTAAAAATACATCACCAGTGTGACAAGTTAGCGTATGTACAAATTTAGAAACTCTAATTAGAGAGAACATATTTAGAATCTCTTTCTAATCGAGGCATTTTGGGAATTTTTCAAAAAAATAAAGTAATTGAAATACATGGTCGAGGCATTTGGGAATTTTTCAAAAAAAATAAAGTAATTGAAATACATGGGGCACACAATTTGAGTTGTGGTTAAGTTATGATTTAAGGCTATTGTAAGAGTGAGTCAACCCGGGTGAGTCACCTTAAGAAGAAGCTGGGAGTCGACATGCCGTCATTTTCCCATAGTCCATGAAAACATTATCAAATAAATCAAGAAATAAAATACTGCTTTCGTGTTCATATTTATGAATCATGACACAGACATACATACGGCAGAAAGAGAAGACTTACACTTTATTCATTCCAACCCAATCAATCACCTCCGTAATTCCTCTCTCTCTCTCTAGAACACCACCAACAACTTAACACACATACATACATACTGTATATATATATATATATATACCAAGATCTATTAATCCACAGATTAAACACCCTTTAATTTCTCTTTACAATTGAAATGGGTTCTGCTTTTGATTCAATTTTACTGTTCTTGGCTTCATTGATTTTGGTGTGTTCAAGATTGATTGATGGGTTTGGGACATTCGGGTTCGATATTCATCACAGATACTCTGATCGAGTCAAGGGTATATTGGACATAGATGACCGTGATTTGCCGCACATGGGTTCGGTTGATTATTACGCGGCCATGGCCCACCGTGACCGCCTCTTCCATCGCCGCCGTCTCGCCGACGCCACCGTTGATTCTTCCTTGGCGTTTCTTGACGGCAATGAAACTTATCTGCTTCCGTCTCTTGGATTGTAAGCTCTAATTTTCAATTGGGGTTTAATTAAATTGAATAAAGATTAAAACCCAGAAAGATTTTAGTTTATATGTAACTGTATTGAGTTCAATTTTGGGACTTTTGATCATTTGACTATACACAGTTCTTGAATCTTTGATGTTTCATATGCATTAATTCTCCAAACTTTGATATTTTTTTTAGTTTGTGTATCCATAGTTCTTGAAATTTTGATAATTTATCTAATTTCTGTAAGCATAGTTCTTGAATTGTGATATTATTCTTGAAATTTTGATAATTTGTCTAATTCTTGTATGTCTAGTTCTTAAATCTTGAAGTTTTGATAGCTTGTATAATTTCTGTATGCATAATTCTTGAAATTTTGATACTTTATTCAATTTTTGTAAGCTAGTTTGTCTAATTTCTGTAAGCATAGTTCTTGAAATTTTGTCAATTTGTCTAATATCTGCTAGTATCTTGAAATTTTAATAATTTATCTAATTTCTGTAAGCATGATTCTTGAAATTTTGATACTTTATTTTAATATCTGCAAGCATAATTCTTGAAATTTTGATAATTTATTTTAATATCTGCAAGCATAATTCTTGAAATTTTGATAATTTATTTTAATTTCTGTAAGCATAATTCTTGAAATTTTGATACTTTATTTAATTTCTGTAAGCATAATTCTTAAAATTTTAATAATTTGTCTAATTTGCGCAACCGTAATTCTTGAAATTTTGTGGATAATTGGCAGCTTGCATTATGCAAACGTCTCGGTTGGCACCCCGAGTTTATGGTTTTTAGTGGCACTCGACACAGGAAGTGATTTATTTTGGATTCCTTGTGATTGTCGGAGCTGCGTGAAGGCCTTGGCCACAAGAAGAGGAAGAGTATGTGTTTTATCATGATATTATTTACTAATCATTTGTCATAATATTTAAAATTTTAAAATAACTTAAAGTTGTTTGTTTAAAAACAGCTAGACTTCAATATATACAGCCCTAACGCGTCCACTACGAGTCAAAGAGTTCCTTGTAATAGTACCTCGTGTAGATTAAAGAAACAGTGCTCTGCAAGACCTGATATTTGCCCGTATCAGGTCAACTACCTTTCAAGTAATACTTTGTCTACTGGGATATTGGTAGAAGATAATTTGCATTTGATTACGGAAGATAGTTCAGAGAAACCGGTTGATGCAAAGATCAAGTTCGGGTATGCATCTATACTTTTTGATTGTTGATTTGTTGATGTCAAACTTTATATACTTAATATTTAAAAAGTTGAAATATTTATAATGATAATGAATTTTCAAAGTTTTTTTACCTCAAAAGTGTACCCATTATATTATATTCTATGCATACTTTGGACTATTTCATAACATTGACTTTTCAGCTCAAACCTACTATTCTTAACTTTAGAAAACTTGTGGGTTTTCATGGAAATTTCTATACCCAGTCATTTCTATTAGGGCATTAAACCAAGCCGGGGTGGATTGCCTCCGCTTGATTATCTTAACGAGCTGAAATGCTAAGCTCGAGCCAGTTCATTTATTTTTAAATCTTTTAAATTTTACACACGTTGATGTATATAAAAACTAAAAATGGTATATGTAGCATACCTGTAATGCTGAATGATAAACTATAGAATTCATAACTTGTATATATCAAAATTTGGGTTATTATTTTTATATAGAGTTAAGTGCTATTTTAGTACCCGTGGTTTGTCTAATTACGCAACTTTAGTACCGATTTTGAATTTTTTGCAACCGGCTACCTCACTTTTTAAAAACATGCTATTTTAGTACTTTTTCTTAACCCCGTCTAATTTTGTCCGTTAAGTCAGGGGTAGTTTAGTAACTTTGTTATTTTATTTATTTTTACCATTTATTCTAAATGTTTTAGCCTTTCGAAATATAAAAGGGTAGAAAAGAATATGCACTCTCGCCAGCCACATTCGCATCAGTCTTTGGCGAGAGGGGAGGATTACAATATTGCAATCATCTTTCTCTTTGCTTGCCACCACCATCACAGTTGTAGGTTTTCCGGCGAGAAAACGACCACAGCGGTTGTCGATTCCAACACCTTATCTCGTTTCCGGAACTAGATTGGAGTTTTTAATGAGCATACGGTGGTTGTCCGTTAGATCTGGTGGACAGAGGAGAGAAAGAGAGATATCGCGGTGGTGGCCGGAGATGGCATAGGCCGGAGATGGTGGCTTTCGGTGATGACGGAGGTCGGAGATGGTGGCTACCGGAGATGGTGGCTACCGGTGATGATGGAGGTCGGAGATGGTGGCTACCGGTGATGGAGTTTAGCTACGGTGGTTAGTAGTTGTTGATGTTGACATCATAGGATGAGCTTCAATGGTGGTTTAAGCTCAATCTAGATAAAAAAAAGGACTTAGGGTTTTGAAAGAATTAAAGGGGAAGACATTTAAAAGAAAAAGGTAAAGTAAATAAAATATCAAAGTTACTAAACTACCCCTGACTTAACAGATAAAGTTAGACGGAGTTAAGAAAAAGTACCAAAATAGCATGTTTTTGAAAAGTGAGGTAGCCAGTTGCAAAAAATTCAAAATCGGTACTAAAGTTGCGTAATTAGACAAACCACGGGTACTAAAATGACACTTAACTCTTTTATATATATTAAAAGTTGGGCTTTACCTTTAATGAGCTAAACAAGAATTTTCAATACTATGAGAGTTTTTAATTATATTTTCATTAGAAAATATCATACGGCTCGTGGCTCGCTTGTTAGTCAACCTTGGCTCGAGCTCAGACTCAAACTGAACCAGCACCGCTCGTTTACAGACCAAGTCAGCTTAACCTGCTCGTTCGAGCCGATTTTGAACGTTTTCAAAAGAGCTTGGAGTGAGTTGCAGGCTTTTAGAGCCTTTTAAGTGAGCTTCCACGTGTGGATTTTGTTTAACACTTGTAGTAAGTATTGATGTTTAGTGTGTGTTCATGTTGACCTCGAAAGTTAAGCTGTACCTGTTTGACCAAAAGTATGTTCGGTTAATAGATACTCAATTGTAATTCATTGCAGCTGTGGAATGATCCAAACGGGCTCATTTCTAGACGGTGCAGCTCCTAACGGTCTGTTTGGGCTAGGGATCGAGAACCTATCGGTTCCTAGCATTTTAGCCAGTAGTGGTGTTACCGCCAATTCATTTTCCATGTGTTTCGGGCCCGATGGTGCGGGTCGGATCAATTTTGGAGATAAAGGCACCTCAGATCAAGGAGAAACCCCCCTCAATCTTGACACTTCTCAGTAAGTTGACTTTGACCAATTTTGAAATGGTGTAGTAATTGGTTTGACTTTGATTCTCAAGTATTCAACTTTTTGTTTCTTGAAATTTCAGCCGAACATATATCAGCATGACACAAATAGTTATAGGAGACAATGTTACTAACGTTGATTTCACAGCGATATATGACACCGGTACCTCGTTCACGCTTTTGAACGATCCTGCGTACACGATTATAGGTGAAAGTGTAAGTAAATTTGTATTTTGTGTGGTAAAATGTGTATTCGTTTCTTGAATTATATTTATATTTAATTGTATATTATTTTGCAGTTTGCTTCACAGATAAAAGAAAGCCGGAGTGAACCCCGTCCCGACCTCCCCTTCGAGTATTGCTATGACCCAAGGTCCTTATATGTTTCACCTCAAACAGATCAAATTACCATTTTGACCCCGTCTAATTTCCCTATTTGTTATTTGTGCAGTTCGGATCAGGAGCCTTTCGAAGCGCCATTTTTTAATCTAACCATGAAAGGAGGAGACCAGTATCCTGTCACAGATCCCTTTTTTATTGTTCCTCCTACTGAAGTAAGTACAAGATTTGCTATTTTTTATTTATTATTATTCATTTAAATTCTAATTTTATGATTGTTATCGTCACGTAGGAGAGTGGAGGCGTGTTTTGTGTGGGTATTCTCAAAAGTGAAGATGTTAACATCATCGGGCGTAAGTAACCATCATGGTTTTCATTTTCTTTACCTAATAAAGTTATTTGTTTATTTAATTATTTATGAAAATGTAACATAATGTTTGATGTTTTTCAGAAAATTTCATGACGGGTTATCGGGTCGTGTTTGATCGCGAGAAGAATGTTTTCGGTTGGAAAGCTTCTAATTGTGAGTGAATCGTATTATTTTTCTTAAAAAATGTTAAAAAGAAAAGTATGATTAATGGGACATATATGTAAATCTTATTTTCAGGTTACAATGGCACGGAGTTAAATACATTACCGATAAGCCCACGGGCCTCTCCTAGTGGGTCTCCGTCTATGTCTGTGGGGCCTGAAGCGACGGCAAGGAATGGTTCACCTAACCCGAGTCAGACTCTGACTCGGCCAGGTAGTGCTGCATCCACACTATCATACACGCGTTTTGTACTAGTGTTATCTGTTACCAATTTTTTGATGTTTGTTTTGTTGTAATCTGTTGGTATATGATGTGGTATAGTATAGAATCATGTCATACGATGATTTATACGAACGCACAGAGCTACTTATCGATTCTTATGTAGTTTTGATGTACATATATTGATATATAGTTTTGTTTGAGACTATTTAATATGATAGAAATCATCAATAAATTTCATATTATGATACAGAACCAATATTCGTTCGAAGCAAGGTAAAGATCAAATTTTTGGTGGTAAAGCAAAAACTTTACAAGGCATAACCTTTAGCGAACTTAACAAATATGGTTTACAAAACATTGACAAGCTTTGTGAAAGTCCTTTTTATAACATGATTTAAAGTAAATTGATGATACAATATACAATTTATGTGCAACTATATTAGTAAAAGTAAATAAAAAATAGAGGGTTAATCTTAAAAAGATCTAAATACGTTTCAATTATATGTTGCTGGAAAATGGAAAACCTCTATGATAATATTAGCAAATTATTGAGCCCTGTTGTAATATGATTTTAGCTTGTTATTGTTCCATGTACAGACTAATAACTAGTACAAGAACACTAAAGTTTGTGTGGTTTTTATAAGAGATCTTTATTTCAAATTGATTTTAACTAAATAGTCATTTTTGTAAAATAGGAAATTTAAGCTCATTGAGTTTCAAAATATTAGACGAAAGACTTCACAATCTAAGTTCTTGCTTACATCCTAGATTTATAAAAATACTAATTTAACTAAAAGGTTTGACATAATACAAGTTTCTTTTTTTTTTAAAAAAAGGCGTGTAACAATAATCCCTAACACGCATAATAATTTAAAATATAATCTAAAGTTTTGTTCTTAATTTAGTATGTGATGCTTAATCTAAAGTTTTGTTCTTTAAATGAGTTTCAATATAGGCTTGAGTTTGGGCTTAAGCTCATTTTATCTTAGCTTGTTTTGTGTATTTTACGATTCAATCTTGAGCAGCTGACGAGTGGTTTGACTCGTTTACACCCTATCGTGTAAGACCCACGTTTCAAAAAGCCGATTTCGAACTATATGTAATTCCAAATCAAGTCAAGGAAAAATATTTTTTAGTATCCACCAATTTCAATATAACGGAGTTAGCAAATATTTGAAAATCAATTTTCAGTCAAAAGTTTTTTCAAATCTCTTTTTTATCATATGTTTATGATACTTTATAAAAATTAAAAGGCAAATTGGATTTTAATAATCCCAACTTAACGCAGTTGGCCGATAATAATCCCAACTTAGAAAATATTTGGGACCGGTGATAGTTATTTTTTTAGTTGAGTTATTATCGGCCAACAACATTAAGTTGAGATTATTAAAATCCAATTCGCCAAATTAAAAACACCCAAAAATATTTCAGAGAGTACTATGTACCAAAGTCATAAATTAAGTAATCCAAAATTGCATAACAATTGAGGATATAATATTATTCGAATTAGCTTTTGCTTTCGACATCTAGATCTTGAGCCTTGCCTTCAGTTATGCTCATACGCTCATTTATAAGGATTTAAAGACGATATAGATGAAAATATGTTGCACATGTAACCTGTTTTGTTACTTTTGTAGAGTTGGTTGTAGTAGAAAATGCAATTAAGCATGTTCAGTGTAAATATATTTATAATTAGGTTTTCTGTTAGTCATCTCTTTTGTTTTGTTGTCATGTTTTTTTATTGGACTTCTAATTCTGGAGCAAAATAATCTTGAAAAATATATAAGTTGATGTGTTAAAATGTTTCTACATAAATGTCTTTTGTGCAAAGTTACATAGAAGCATTGTTTTCTATATCTATTGTACTAGAAGCTAGAGATAGTAACATGGGTAGGTTGGCAATGGCTCAAAACTAACCGGGTTGACGAATCAACATATCACATATAAATGAGCTTATTAAATGTGTTTCTCACAAATTAGTTCATGCAATTTCTCCACCTATAGCATCTACTTTACTTTCCACTGAGATACCAACCAAACCACCAAGTAAGAAAGTCACGAAAAATCATGGTAACATTGTTTAACAAACGACCACTAAAAGAAAGTTGTAAGAGGTATTATTTTACTTTTCCCTAAAAAGTAAGTGTAGTGTTCTAATTTAGTTATTCGAAATAAACAGTAAAAAGAAAATTAGAATCGTGTTAGTAAACTTTAAATAACTAGAAAAATAATGACATGTCAAAATCCTCACACTTAGACCGTTCGTAGTTAGAAGGAGAAAACAGACTAAAACACCGGGTACCCCCACCCCCAACCCCCGCGTATATTGGTGAACATTTTGGCGATGAACGTTGACTACACAACGGTGTGGAGGGGGGAGTTGGTGAGGGGAGAGTTGGTCAAACAAACTATAGGGCAATGATTGGAGATACATTTTACCACAACACAACTTTTTACAAAATGTCCCTTTGTTGGTTTCGCAAAACGCTTCGTAGTGGAATGTTATGATTGCACATGGTCTTACACTCCATAGAATTGAACCCCTAATCATTTAATTAGGGAGTACCCCCCGCTTCACTTTAGCAAAAGGATAACCTCTTGAACTTGAAGAGAGCTGACCTACTTAACGAACTATGTAAGTCAGCACAAAATCTAGTTATTTTCGTATCATATCATGTAAGGAGCTATCCTCCCAATTAAATTTTGTTTAAAATAGTTCATGGAATTTGAACTCTTCTAACCTCAACTTAATTGAGCTACATATATAATATAATGCTGGAGTCCTAGGAATTTTGCACGAAACTGCCGAACATGTTATAGATATCGACACCCACGTCCTCCATTATTACAATGACACCAAATTAATTGAATAAAAAAAACTAGATTTTAAGTTCTCGTATCTAACTAAAATGATTAAAGAGGTATACCCGTCAACCCGTTTAACACATCTATTATATTCACCAACCCAATTAGCACGATACAACTTAGATGAATCGGTTATGTCTTGATATGACTATATGTGGGTGTGATTCGGAGAATCAACTCGTACTTGGAAGTTAGTTTTTGGATTCTTACAATCATAATAAGCTTTGGTATTTGCAATGCTAAGATTTGACTGTGAGGTCAATGTGTTTCTCTATAACTTATGTGAGTCTTCATTTCCAACAATTTTCAGATCGAAATACAGAATTTAAAAATATATATAAATGAAACTCAAAAAACATAAAAACAAAACTGACCATCAAACTGCAAAACTCAGTTCTCTCTCCAAATATTATGACTGCCCTATTTCCCTTTCCTCTTCGATTTCTTACCATTAGAAGGCAACTCGAGCTGTTTAGTCTTCATTTTAACCGACTTTAGTAACATTGAAATCTCATGCTTATCTTTCTTCGATTCGTTTTTATCATCCGCTTGTCGAGCCTGAGCCGCTGCAACCGAATCATTATCCCGTCCCTCCTTATCCACATCACCCTTACTCTGCTTGTGTGCCACCTGGCGCACATACACCGCACTCCTAAACACCAGTAAACACACATAACATTAATAAACGATCATACATCCCAAAAATGATCAAAACAAATCAGAAATATATAAGATACCTTTTGAACCGCGGGTCAGTTGGGTCCAAAGCAAATTCGGGTCGGGTATAGACAGACGAAAACCGTGGATCCTCGTAATCGACAGTCGGTATCTTCTCCTCATCAATCTCCTCTTTTCCACCCTTTTTACCTTTCGACTTCTTCCATTTCATGTTATATCCTTTCACATTATTACCATCTCCGCCTTCGTCCGTTGCAAGTAATAATTCAAGTTCCGCCCTACTCGCTTCATCTTCTTCAGCCGTTTCAGATTTTTTATCTTTTTTATGTTTTTTCTTTTGTGAGGTTTCACCAACAAAGAAATCACCCATTTCTTCAGCAGGTTCATCATCAGAACCATCATCATCATCATCTGAGGAATTGTTGGATCGGTTTTTCCTAGCTTTCTTTTTCTCTTTTCGCTTACGAAGATATGTGTCCCAAGTGGTTTCTGATTTTTCATTTTTCTTTTCTAGAATCTTTTTGCTAATACCCTCTAAATCCTTGTGGAATGTCACTTCCATATCCACTTTATCATCGTCTTCATCTTCATCCGACCCATCCCCAGATTGTAGTAAAGAGCGATACGCATCGGTTTTTTGTCGTTTTTTATCACCGCCATGTCCATTATAATCATCCTCGTCGCTTTCACTGTCGCTTGAAGCAATAAGTTCCTTCAAGTCTTCTTCATCCTTAACATACTTCGATTCCTTCATAACGTAAATGGATTATTATTATAAATTTGCAATAATACAGTTTCACAATAAATAAATAAACCAGTTTAAATACCTCGTCAGTGTTAATTTTTCGTTTAAACTTCTTGGCACGATGGGGCTCGTTTTCATCCCAAGTAAGATCAATTTTGCTGAGTTGTAAAGCTCGGGTTTGAAAATCTATGCCTTCATAGTTTGACGGAGCCTGAGACATAAAAAAGAAAGAGAGTTTATATGTAATAAATAAAATGAAAGAAGCAAAAAAAAAGTACCTCAGTAGCGACATCACGTGCAGGATGTTTAAATTCCATATCGTCTGGAACAAACCTTAAGTCTAGCTTATTTGATGATCTTTCAAACTCGATACCGTCGCAGCTTTTATAAATATAATCAGCTGTAGCAATTGAATCGCATACCACAACTGCAAAATAGTACCTGATACAAAACAAAATAATAAAAACAAGTTAAATGAAAGGCGCTTAAACGTTTAATTAATTAAAATCTGATTACCTTAATCTACTAAGTTCATAAGCACGCAACTTTTCATTATCAATCTCATTGTCATCATCATCACTGTTGTCACTATCATCATCATTTTTATTTTTCCCATCCTCATCGTCAAATAAACCGACTGGACCACGTACGGCCTCTTCTTCCATGCGCTTGAGCCCAAACTCAGACGGATATACAGACACAGACAAAATCTGGCCTGTTTTTGGCAGAAACGATCTTAAGACTACATACAAGTCAACTGCCTGCAGAAAATAACACAAATATGATGTTTATAAACTTATACAATATACATGACTGTATTACACGTTAAAAAGGCTTAAATGATATATGGGCATATCCAACATGTTACACCCAGTTTTGTTAAAAACTGGGCTTACACGCCCCACTCAGTTAAAAAAAATCATACTCGAACCTACGTGTTTCTACTCGGGCTATTCGGTGTCTCAGTCAGATTGGATTTTCGGTTTTTCACGTATTTATCATCGTTTTTTTGCTGTTTTTAACCAATTTTGCACTGTTTTTCAAGAGAAGACAACTTGGAAGATGAGAATTAAACGATTAAAACTTTAAATTATAAATTAAAGAAAAAAAAAGAATATCAATATCTGAAACAATATAGTATTTAAACATGTATTCTTAAGATGTATATTGATATTCACAATTTCATAGAGATAGACACACAGTTCAGCTCCCTTCTAAGACTTTAGAGAATTATAGGAATCACCGAAGAAAGTGTCACTAAACCCCTTAACTAAGAGATAGAAAGGCGAAGGGTAGTTTGGAAAAGCCTAGCAGAAAGAGGACTGCCTGTGCACAAAAGCGATGATTCACTTGTCCATAGAGACCTGAAGTTTACACTTGGATAAAGATGAGTGGTTTTGGAAAGCGAGAAAACAAAGAGTGCTGTGGTGACGTCCGAATTTGCACCTCTCAGTCCGCTAGTTTCTTTGATCCCCCTCCAACACATAAGGCATTGTGTTAAACCTTAAATGTCTGGATTTAGCATTATCGTTAAGCATCTCATTCACGTATTTTGTTATAATTATTAAAAATTAGTAAACTTAAGATATTTGACATATACATATAACTTCAATAAAGTTAAATCTCTTTTAGGGATGGCAATGAAACCCGAACCCAATAGGAATACCCGAAACATTTGAGACGGGTAATACCTGCCCCATTAGGGTTTAGGATTACTTTTGAAATTTTTCACGGGTTTAGGACAGGCATGGGATTTCAAATATACCTGATTATCCGACCCAATAACATAGCACCGTTTACCCGAGTAACCCGAATACACAATTCCACTTAATATATAATTGATGCCATTATTTATAGTTAACCATGACCGTTCTTGAGGAGCAATGAATGTAAATGCATCAGGCAAGAGTAAACAGTTAATAATTCAATCTATGTCTTAGCAAATATAAACATCTGTACATGATAACAACAGTTGATGGGTATTTCAGTTGTATTTAACTGACCTGAACTTGACTCCAATCGAGATTAACAATAGCTAGCCTGTTCGTTTCTTTCTCAATTTCAGGTACATTCTCCTCCTGTTATCCCCCAATCCAATCAAAACATTTAAACACAAAAATCTTTTATTTTTAAATAATAACAATCTTCAAAAACAATAAATCAAATTCACCTGCAAAGCATTAGTTTCCTCCTCCTCCTCCAAATAACCTTCATCAGTATCCGTTGAACTATAATCATCCTTCACATCCACCTCATCATCCGATTCAGATTCAGATTCAGATTCTTCTTCACTTTTCACGTCATCAGATTCCGACTCCTGAAGAAGTTTCTTCTTCTTCTCAACGTCGTCGTTTCGATAGTAGTTTTTAAGAACGCTTTGGGACGAAACGCCGTCGTTTTTAGCCTTGCCTCGTTTATCGACACGAGCAGATGACGTGGAGAAATGCTTATCGGTATACATGCGGTCGAATCGAGAGTCAATTGCCACTTTGTTCTTATGCTTTGGGACATCTTGAAACCTAGGGTCCTTTTGCGACAGTGAGAACCGCTCGTCGGTAATTGGTTTGTTACCGGCGCCGTACACGCGGCTTCCGTTTTTCTTTACCGGCTTGTTGCTCTTGTGTTTTGAACCCATTGGGATGATGATGATGATGATGATGATAATTCACTTCCGGCGAGAAGAAGAAGAAGAAGAATAAACCCTAGATTTTAACTTAAATGGGTGGGTCGATATAATTAAATTAATTACAAAACGGGTTACAAGAATTTAGTAATTAGCCCAAGCCCAACAAACCAAGAGCCCAGAGCCCAAAGCGGTTTAATTTGAGTAGGGGCGAAAGAAAAGGATTACTACCCGATTCTACCCAGCGATTAAAAACTGGGTTGGAGTATTGAGCAAAAAAATCGGTTAACCTAGGTTATTTATATATATTTTTTAATTTAAAGAAACCATTTTTTTTTCGATTGTTTGCCGGTTAACCGATTCGGTTAATACCCCAAACAAGTAATGTATAGAGTTTTCCTGTATGAAAACCGACTAGGATTCGACACGGTTATTGGCCTAACCGGTTTATTTGACTGCATTGACCATAGCGGTTTTCATATAACCGGTAAACAAGAATGGGCACCTATAACTTCGAGTATGAATGAGTATTATCCAATTTCAAAAATCATATTTTGATAGGTTTAGTTTGTTGTTTTTAATAATACATATGATATGATTAATAGAGAGGCTAGGTAAACAATTTCATTACCAATTCAAATCATATGTTACCAAATTTAAATCATAAGTTTTCAAAATGGCGACACCGGTCGCTTCAAAGTTGTTCTAAAGGTTGGTGATACTTAAAAACCTTGAAGCATTCTAAAAATAAGATTCTAAGAGGTTCAAGAATGAACATAAGGAAAGGTCATTGGTTGGTCAGGTATGAGTTAGATGATTATTGATCTCAATAAATGATAAACAACTTGTGCTGACATGAGAGATCAATATTATCACCTCACAGACAAAGGATAAATGTAAAGTTTAAATAAAATATTACAATACAAAACCATTGAATATAACTCTAGCATATCTAGAGTACTTGACGAAACAAATTTTAAGTATTTAGATGGGTAATCTATACATTTGTTTTTGTTGAAGTCGAATGATTTAATAGGCGAACTATTTTGGTTAAGCTGAGGATGAGCAACAAATGTGATTGGTCGCTTTCACTTAAGTAGTCAAGTCTTCTAGTTCATTGGCATTCTAATACTCTTATCCAAAACATTTTATGTTGCAAATATCCAGATGCATAAATGTTGCGTCAAGGTTTTCTGAAATGATGGATTTATGTTAAGCCATGCCAAATAATGATGAAATGTAAATCCGTAAGTTTCAAATCCTTCGTTATTAAATATATATAGTTTGGTTATCTTAATACTTAAAATCGTTGGTTTATAATTGAGTTGAATTTATTGGTTACCTTCAAACTATTAACAAGCCTTTGTTCTCCTAAAATATTCCATAAATTAAAAAAGGTTTAGCTTTAATCAATCATTTCAACAATTGAACTGTATAAATTGGACGGATCACATTTCTCATAATCATAAATTAAAAGGTTTAGCTTTAATTAAATCATATGGGATGTAATGTAATTAGACAATTTTAATATACTTAAATAAATTTAAAGTTAACCAAAAGCATCTTAATGATATATCTAAAAAACATATAACAGATTATTCAATTCATTGAAAAGAACGGAAATTATTGCGTAAAAAAGTTAGAAATGCCTAAAGGTACATTATTGAGAATTTGACACGCTTTGCTTCGTTACTTTTCCTATTTAATTAGTCGCACCTTTCCATTGGTTTAATTTCGTAACAATTCTATTTTACGCAATGTTGTAAAAGTATGATTACAAGGCCGAGTACTCTTCGAGTACTCGCTACAAGGTATGTCACCGATGCGAGTTTCTGTAAATCCGTCTAGTTACTAAGAATCGGTCAAATGTGACCTCAGCCAGAATTACATCTTATCGGTGAACTTGGACCGATTTTAACTCAAAAAAAATAAAACATAATTGCTATTTCAATAATATTAAAGAACAAATATCATTTTTTTAATTAATGATTAGTAATTTTTAAAATATTTTATATTTAAAAATGGATCTCTCTTATTTATATTGATATTCACCTATTTTGTTATAAATATTAGTAAACTTATGATATTTGACATATATATAATAACCAAATATTAATTTTATTTAATTTTACCATGTCCGAGTACTCTTCGATTACTCCCCGAGTACTCCCTCCAAAGAGGTCGGCCGCCTAGGAACCACCTAGCGACTTTTGCAACATTGATTTTACTTATAAGAAACTTTTAGTTTAGGTGAATTTATTACATTCATATTCTCTCTCTCTTACTAAAGGGTTACTCGGAGTCTCAGACAATTCGAGGAAAATTAGAACATTTAAGTTGGCGATAAATAATATTATATTTGAAAGAAAAAAAATGCATCATCCAATAAACCAACAAATCAGTTAAAACGTAAATATTACTTTCAAATTTGTATATATCAATAACGTGCTGATATTAATAATAAAAAAACACTCGTTATTATGGTTTGTATTTAAAAGAATGTGTATAAATAGTTATTGATGTTTAAAAAAAATAAGAAACTTACATGTGACTTGCATATATTAAAATAACTAGTTTGAGGCCCGTGTATTATACGGGTAATTGATGAAAATTTTGTAATTTAACCATTAAGTGAAATATAGTTAACAAAATGATCATATATTTTATACAGTTACAATTTACATTAAAATTACATAAATTACATAACTAAGATTACACAAATATATTACAAATAAGTAAAACAGTCCTTGTACACTACATTTGTGATCGTCCGTGTTTATCACAAATCAAATCTTTAGTCCAAGCCTGCTTATAACTCTTAATAAGGTAGCATAAAGGTATGTTTATAACTCTTGATATAGCCACGTATAATTATCCGTGTGATCAATAAGATTCTTCAAGTATATACCAACCATAGATAAATGATAATATATCCATGAAACTAACAAAAAAATATTCTTACACATCAAATATCATACATGTTAATCGATTAATATATATAATGTCATTTGAGATCATGTGCTCATATTTATCCCAAAACATGATTATCCAATAAACCAGATTACCTGAACTTTTATGATATAGTCATCCTTATAATTTTTAGAATTTGAAATTGATTAATCATGTTAAATTTGGTGTCATTAATATTTTGTGTATGACAAATATTTACAATTAACAATTGTATAATCAAGCAACATATAAAACCGAAAATTAAAATATAACAAAATGATTTTTTTTTTCATTTCATATTAATGAAAAATGACAAAGACATACTACCCTTAAAGTTATGTTCAAATAAAAAGGTATTTTTCTGAGTTAGTAGAATAATAAAAGATTTAAAGTTGCATAAAGTGAATGTAGTGGTTTTTATTTATAATAGTTGAAAGTATTGGATAAAGAATTTTTAAATTTTGAATACCAATCCCCTGTTATTTGTTAATATTATGGGAGTTGTTGTAATACTTAATTAATCGATATATATATATATATATATAAATATTTAAAAAACTTATAGAAAAAAAAACAAAGATTTCGGATTTGTTGGAAGCATGGTAAATGACTTTTAACCGTATTAACTATTTTTTTAAATTAATGTGAAAATATATGTAGAAGCATTTTGGTCTGAATTATAAAAGAAAATATTAAAAACTAAATATTGATTTCTTATTGCTAAAACTCTTTATACTACACAAAAAAATCATATAAATAAATGACATATACTTCATATAGTAAATCGATATACATATAGATTATAAATATATAATTCAACTTCAATAATTTAATGTTAAACACCAAGATATATAATAAGTAGTCTCTATGTTTTGCAATATTTATACAAAACGTTTGGAGAAAATTAAGAAAATATACATTTTCCCGAGTTTACATGCATATGCGAAGATTTTAAATCCAAATTTGAAACCAATCTTATATAAAAAATTATATGCAATGTTGCTTGAATCCCAGTTTAAAAAACAATTTATAGTTTATCATACAAATCTAAATACTTCGGCAATAATGCACATTTATTTGCTTTAATTTGCAATTACTATGACTTTAAAATTATATTCTAACAAACCTGTAACGTCAATTTTAACATTTCCTTATTTTCTTATTTCACAATTAAAGTTAATGAATGAATCAATTAGAATTTACATATAATAAAAACAAATTTGAATTTATATATTGACATAACTTAAAATATAAGTATCATATATTAAAATAAGTGAAAAGTATGTGAGAAAGGCTATGAAGATGACTAGTGGCAAAAATAGGTAAGCTTTTATTAGAATAGATAGATTTAGCTTTGAAGGATTGTATCATATGTTATAAAATGTTGTAAGTACTTAAATCTTGAAATTATATAAAGTTACCCTTTTGTCCTTTTGATACGTATTAGAATATGGTGTTGTGTGTAAGCAACTAGTTCGAATACTAAATTCACTCATTTCATTAAAAATAATTTGAGAAATAACAATTTCACCCTTCTAATTTAGGACCTCATTCTCACCTTCTAAAATTTTTTATAATCAACCATCAACAATAAAGTTTCAAATATATTAGTAATAAAAAAGTCGAATAAGTAAGTTCACATTGTGTGATCAAAGGCCTTATTTTTCAGCAATTGGTTAAAACCCTATATAATGTATGAAACTCATATGAGACGAGAGAGGAAATGATAATTTGATACATTGAATGTGTTAATAACAGATTCAAGAAACAACAATTGATTATACACTCATTTATCCTTTCTAGCTGAATCACATTGAGTCCTCATCTTCATATCCCCATCTTTCAAACATCAACAAACGAACTTCGGTTCCTTAGCTCACAACTTGATTTATTTAACAACTCTTGACATTAATAAACACTTAAAGACAACGTATCACAAATTTTGCTGACAAGACTTGTACCTTTTAACACTTGATAAATTGAGTTGACTTGACCCAGCTTGATTTAAAAATTAAAATAAAAATTAACAAACACATTTTATATTCAATGGCTCAAAAAACATTTGCAAATTTAGTTCAACGGGTTACAAAATAAGTTCAATACAGTACATAACAAAGTTCAAAAAATGTAAGAGATATATGATTGAAAGAAAAACAACCACTTAAAAAAATTCCCACAATAAAAACACACGCATAAAAGTAAAATAATTCGAGAAAAATCAAGCCAAGTTAATTAGGGAGCCACCCTTGGCTTGAGCTCAACTTGCTTACAAACCCAACAAACTAGGCCCCACTCAATTTCAAACGAGTTGATTTAAGCGAGCTTTTCTTGATTAAGCTTTCCACCGAACTCTATTTCTCGAGTCTTTTGGATAGCCATATTCATGGTGGGTAAAAGATGTAGATTTAGAAGTCGGGTTAGTAGAGTGTGAGTTAGTTTTTTTTTAATAAAAGCGTAAAATTAATTGATGATAATTAGGTAAAAACCAACTTACTTTATATTTTTTCTTTCACAAAAGTTTCACAACTTCTTGCACATTAAAGTCCTTTTACATATTAACTTTAAACAAAACCGTAAGTTTCTATAAAAAACTTAGAACCGATACATCTGTTGTTTTGCTTGTGTTTTTTTTCCTTGGGGCGGTTCATATATTTTGCCATAGTTGTTTTTAATAAATAATTTGGATATACTGGTTTCAAGTTGTTTTTTCAATCGCAATTATGTCAAAGTTAACATGCAGGGGAGGCTTGGAGTGTGTGCGAGCTGCACCATCGGCCGGGGCACATAAGTTTTGGGGGCACAAACATTTTTGTACATATTACATATATATGTTTTTGGTGCTAAAAATAAGGTTATTTGCAATGGTTTATGAGATAATTACATGCTCAGAATGATTTCTGCTTATAATAAATTGGTTAATAAAAATTTTATCCATGTACATTGGCGAATAAAAAATTCCGTTAAAGTCTACGGGCCTTTTTATTTTGGCTTGGCCGAGGTATTTAAATTGTTGAAGACGCCCCTGTTAACATGTATATGGATTTTAATATGCAAAAAAATGTTAAGTAGCCTTTGTGAAAGAAAGAAAATAAAGTTTCTATGGTGTGTAGTATGAAAATATTAGATAGTTGGAAAAAATTGATGTTTTTCTTTTAGTAAGAGTGAAAAACCTATTTATATTTTTTCTTTTTCGGGTGTTTTGTAGGGTTTTTTTTAACGATTAAATGTTACACTCCGTAAGAATTGAATAATCTTACCATTCATCAAAATATGAATAGCTTCTTTTTTTTTCTTTTTGAAATGCCAACTTTATGAAAGAACAAGTATACGCGAAAATTTATGTAGAAAACCAAAATATGAATAGGTGTAGGTTTTAGTTTGAAAGAAGTCTAAAATTTGTAGTATTATTTAAAAATCATTTAATAGGCGGGAATCCGGGATAGTTCATGCATAGAGGTGAAAAGGCATAAAGCCATAAAGTACCAAATGCCAATCACGAGAAGTCAAGAAGCTAGCCCCTCTTCCAAACCTCTAAATTCTAAATTCACACTAATTAGAGCATCCACAACAACAAACGCATACAAACCACCACATTATCGCCACATCATATTTCAAACTTTTCTTAAAACCCCACTTTCTTTCACAATGCATATGTATATGTGTATATTATATGATATGTGTGCATGTGTATGAGAGAGAGAGAGAGGACCCACACTCTAAGTTTGTTACAAGTTTGTAGTGGCAAACCTTCATCAATCCATAATCCTCTACAATGGTGAAGTTTGGTTTCTTCCAAGTTTGTAAGATGACACATGAGATTAGATCTTGGGAAGTGTAGCCCATTGTGAATGCTCTTATACAAGTCATGAAAGCAGTACTATATTTGTTTTGAAAGGAGAGAATTATGATTTGCTTCACTATGATTATAGTGCGCGCATACGTTGAGAACCCGAAAAGTCAAAGTGACCCAGTTGTGTCCCTATACCTTAAAACCGGGTAAACGTGAGTCTCTCCATTAGTTGACCGTCATATTTTTATCCAAACAAGGAAAATTTGGCAAACGTGAGTCTCTCTCTCCTCTCTCTCTTATAAGCTAGATATCAAGGTTGTAAAAAGTTAATTAGCGGTAAAGAAATTAACACAAGCATATATCTAGGTAATAAAGATTTGGATTATTTATAAAGAAATTAATATACCAAGATGTCATAGGTTATAAAGACCGATTCTGCATATAGACAGAATTACAAATATATTGACACACATAGATATCACATGCTAAAGCAATAAACGTTTTGATCGAGCTTGCCATGAGTGGCCGTTCTGGCGTGTACGGTTATGGCATTTTGATCAAGCTGTAGCTGGTTTAAAATAGAATAATTCGAAAGAGTAAACGTGATTGAGCCTAAGATTATTATTACTCAGCATTAACTCTTCAAGGTTAATCATATCTGATATCCCAAGTGAAAAAGGGGCTTCACTATAGATCAAATTTAAAGAAAGATCAACAGTATTTAAACTTTACAGCTACCGATTTTGTTTGGAATTGAACCCACTATATTAGAGATTTTCCCCAATTCAAACATCAATTTGAACACAAATATTTGAAACATCATATTTGAAGAGGTATGTACCCGCCTCAACACCGAGCGAGGCGGGTCAACCCACAAGATATAGACAACAGGCTTGAAATCAAGACATTATTAAGGCACAAAGCCAAAACCTATGCGCATGGCGCATATCACATATGCTCATGCATCACATGCTCAGGCGTCACATATGCTCACGCATATCACATATGCTCATGCATCACATGCTCAGGCATCACATATGCTCAGGCATCACAGATGCTCACGCATCACATATGCCCACGCACCACATATGCTCACGCATATCACATATGCGCGTGGCGCATCCGCGCGTGCGCGCATATCACATGCTCGTGCATATCACATCTGCGCGTGAGAATAAAGAGAAGACCTCGCGCATCCTCAGGATTGGCGCATATCACACATGCACATAATCAACCTCGTCCTTATCCAAATCAGGATTAGGGCAACCTTGATTGTGCACGTCAGACAACCTTCCAGAAGGTATCTTTTTAAGGAATAAGAATATGCTGATGTTGACAGCTGCCAATGAAAGGTGGACAACTCAGCAAAACCCATGTGCTACCACGTGATTATAACCAATGAAAAAGCACCAGGTGTCCCAAGGACACGTGGCGCAAAGCAATTGGAGGAGGCCAACAAGGCCCTAATTAGGTCTGAGCCCAATCATGGGAAACCCTAGCACTATAAATACCACATCAACTCCACAAGGAGAAACACACACAATTACAGAGTATTCAGCTATTAAGCAATACATTCCATTTCCTTACTCTCATATTATTATCTTCTCCTACAAACACTTATTCTCACACCGGAGGGTTACCCCAAAGAGGACCCCTCTGTCCCTTTCTGAGGGGTAAGTTTACGGTGCTGTTCATTTTGTAGGTGGAAGAATCCAGATCCCAGAGAACCATCGGTGAAATAGCATAATCACACCCGAGGAAAGTAGATCGTCTACCAGTGAGTCGATCCACGTTTCTTCATTGGCGCCATCACCTGTTACAACGGCAACAAGATCTCATCAGATCTCTAAAAAAAAAAAAAACAAATTTTCACCATGGTTTCTGGCGTTCGTAACGTTGATCAAGTTCTGGAGGATATTGAACGTGAGGATGTTAATGACGGACAGCAGTTTCTGAGGGTGCCGCGTGATTCTACGCGCGCCACCAGTAACCGTCCCTTCATCACAACACCTCATGGCCAGACTGAAACTCCTCCAGACGATCTCACGTTACAAAATCTTACCGGCGCGAAACAAAAAGGACCATGGGTCCAGAAGATGAAACCAATGACCCCAAAGAATGGCTCATAAACGAGCAACGACGTCTAATGGACAAGTACAATGAGCTGGTCAAACACAAAAAGTCAGCCGACTTAACACAAAGGCTAGCGTTTGACAAGCAAAACGTTCATGGAACAAAAAGAGCGCGCGCGCCGGAAGATGGTCATTCTGTTCACACTGCACACACTGAGTTTAGTGATGAAGAAGTGCACAGCATGAGGAAGACGCGAGATACTCATGCAGGAGGCTCACAGCTCTGCGCGCACGTGAACATGGCGCCTGGAGCCAAAGCCGATCTGGATCTGCACACGCCGTACAGCCCACCAGTTAGAGGGCAAGTGGACGTAACCACACCGTACAGGCCAGCCATCTTGGTGAAACATTCAAAATTCACTGAGCGCATCGCGAAGGCCCCCATTCAGCACAAAACCAAGATGCCAAGTGGTTTGGGCAAATATGACGGCACAACAGATCCAGACGATTTCTTACAAGGTTTTTACAACACTGGAAACCTAGAAAGCTGGACGATGCCAACATGGTGTCACATGTTTGCTCGCTGCCTCACGGGCGCGGCGCGTGTCTGGTTCGAGAGCTTGCCGACTGGGCAAATCGATGGGTTCGAGGAACTATTGGAAAAGTTCCAAGCCCACTTCGTACAGCAGCGCAGACACACGCGCGACCCTGATGACATCATGCACTGCGTGCGCAAGAATGATGAAACGATTGAAGACTACATAACTCGTTTCAATCAGGAGTCTCTGGCAATCGGAGGTATCACTGAGCAACTCTTGCGCGTGGCCTTTATACAAGGCGCGCGCAGTGATCAACTCCGCCGAGCTCTCGTAAGCAGAGATGGCATGCCAACCACTTGGGCCAAACTAATGGAAGCATCGCGAGTCTTCGCGAGAAATGAAAAACAAATTGCCCAAGATAGGGCAAGAGAAAGAGCGCATCAAGCTGAGACACCGCGCAGCAACGAAAGAAGGGGCAAACAGAACTCTGTATGGTCCAGGTTGCAACCAACCAGTTTTTCTCCCGCAGAAAAGCAGGCGCAACCAAGCTCACCCCAGCCCCAAAAAGACGTTCGTAATCGCGGGGAGGGTGACAAGAGGGAAGGCGGCAGAGATCCTAACAGACCTCTGCCAAGAATATGGACTCCCCTCACTAAAACGCCTTCACAAGTGTTAAGCACTGAGAATGTCCAGTTCAAAAGCCCCAAGCCACTATACTACAAGGGACCATCAGACAGTGGCAAGTACTGTGAGTTTCACAAGTCCACAGGACACAACACTGATGCATGCCACCACTTGAAGGATGCAATTGAAAAAGATGTGAAATCAGGCAAGCTGGCTCACCTGGTGAAAAACTCAAGACCAGAAAATGAACAACCAGGAGCCTCAGCCAGCAAAAAGTACAAAAGAATCTGTGTAGCCGAGGGAGGAAGGCAAGGGCAAATATCAAGAAAGAGAAGCGCGCAAATCCAAGGAGATTGGCGCGAGCAACAAGTCATCTTCCCAAGAATCAGGGGAGGCCCTTCCATCAGCAGTCCTCTTGTCATCACTACACACATTGCTCATTATGAAGTGTCAAAAGTCCTGGTGGACACTGGCAGCGAGTCAGACATCATGTATGAGCAATGTTTCAGGAAACTGGATCCGGCAGACCAAGCAAGGCTTGAAATTGTGAATGCACCAATCTCTGGTGTTTCGAATGAAATCATTCATCCCCTAGGTCAAATACAATTTGAACTAACCATGGGGGATGAAAAACACAAGCGAGCCGAAGTTGTCAATTTCTTGGTCTTGCCCACCACTTCTTGCCACAACATGATCTTGGGTAGGGGAACGATTGCCCAATTCAACGCCATACCGTCGCCAGCGCACGGCGCGTTAGGGTTCCCAACACCAACAGGTGTAACTTTTGTATACCGAGATCATCTGTGTGCAGTGACAAGTACTCCGCGGGAAGGGAGAATGAAACATCCAATGGCAAACAACGCGCCAGAGGAATGGATTCTTAACCCAAAATTCCCGGAGCAAACAGTCACAATTGGCGCTACGATATCAGACGACACGAGGTTGAGAATGAAAAGATTGCTCACAGCATATATGTCGGTCTTCGCGTGGCAACACTCTGATATGACTGGGGTTCCGCGAGACCTGGCGCAACATTCTCTCAACACCTTCAAGTCTGTAGAGCCAATTGCTCAAAAGAAGAGAGTCATGGGGGATGAGAAGGCGAGCGCCATGAATGAGCAGGTTGAGGATCTATTGCGCGCAAACATCATCCGCCCGATACGATACCAGACATGGGTAGCCAATCCTGTGATGGTAAAGAAAAGTAACGGGTCGTGGAGGATGTGCATTGACTTCAAGGACCTCAACAAAGCGTGCCCAAAAGTTTGTTACCCCCTCCCAAACATCGACGCAAAGGTGGACTCCGTGGCGCCATTCAAGCTCAAATGTTTCCTGGATGCCTACAAGGGCTATCACCAGATTCAAATGGCACCACAAGACGAGGACAAGACCGCCTTCAGAACCGACAAGGGTGTTTTTTGTTACACAAAAATGCCCTTTGGTTTGAAGAATACGGGAGCCACCTACCAAAGACTTATGGATGCCGTTTTCAGCGAGCAAATTGGAAGAAACCTAGAAGTCTATGTGGATGATTTGGTGATCAAAAGCAGGGAGGAAAAACAAATGCTCAAAGACATCGAAGAAACCCTTGGGCGCCTAAAGGAAGTTAACATGAAGCTCAATCCGAGCAAATGCACTTTCGGCGTACAAGAGGGAAAATTTCTAGGTGTAATGGTCACCAAGGATGGTCTCAAGGTGAACCCTGAGAAGGTGGAGGCCATCCTTGACATGCCCTCGCCATCCACCATGAAAGAAGTCCAGAAGCTGAATGGTAGATTGGTTTCAATCAACAGGTTCCTAGCGAACCATGCAAGCAAATCTACCCCATTTGTCAACACATTGAGGAATTGCTTAAAGAAAAGCCAATTCAAATGGACTCCTGAGGCCGAGCAAGCTTTCAGTGAGATAAAAGAGTGTTTGATAAATCTGCCCGCGCTCACAGCTCCACTTCCTGGTGAAACTTTGACATTGTACCTATCAGCAGGAGAGCGCGCCATCGGCGCAGTATTGTTGGTGGATCGCAAGGGAATCCAAACGCCAATATACTATGTGAGTCGGGTGCTGACAGATCCTGAGACGCGCTACTCCATCATGGAAAAATTAGTTTTGTCACTAACACACGCGTCGCGCAAGCTTCATAGATACTTCAATGGTCATCCTATTGAAGTTCTGACTGGTTACAACATCCAGCAAGTCTTGCGGCGTCCCGCGCTCTCAGGAAGGCTGACAAAGTGGGCGCTGGAATTGGGAGAACACACGATCGCCTATAAGCCCCGTCCAGCAATAAAGGGACAAGTCTTGGCTGATTTCATTGCAGAAGTCCCCGAAGGAAAAATTGAAGAGGCTCAGCGCGAGGTAGACCCTCCGCGAGCCAATGATGAAGAAAATGTGTGGAGATTATTCACCGACGGAGCTTCAAACAACGAAGGATCCGGCGCAGGCCTCAAGCTGGTGGATCCAGAGAATCAGGAATATACTTACGCCATCAGGTTGGACTTCAAGAGCACCAACAATGAAGCTGAGTATGAAGCCCTGCTGGCTGGCCTGCGCATCGCGCACAAATTCGGAGTTAAAAAGCTAGAGGCCCATGTTGATTCATACTTGGTAGCAGCACAGGTCAATGGCCTTTATGATGCCAAGGAGAACACCATGCCTCTGTATCTAGAGCAGGCGAAAAAGCTCATCGAGCAATTTGACTGCTTCAGAATCATTCATATTCCGCGCAGTGAAAACAAATCTGCTGACGCGCTGAGCAAGATGGCATCAACCAGCTTCGATCACTTTGGCAAAGATGTCAGGGTAGAAGTAATGAGCAACCCGTCGGTGGGAGCGAAGTCTGTCCTTGTAACTCATACAACCCCTTCATCATGGATAACTCCAGTAATGGAATTCTTGAAGGAGGGAAAACTACCGGACGATCGCGCACAGGCGAGGAAGATAAGACACAAGTCGCAGAACTATGAACTGCTTGATGGTACATTATATCGACGCTCTTATCTGGGACCGCTCATGAAATGCCTAGATGCTGAGGAAGCAAGCTATGTGATCAGAGAGATACACGAAGGAATCTGTGGAATACATTCTGGCCCGCGCATGGTGGTTGCCAAGGCAATGAGCGCAGGTTACTATTGGCCAGGCATGTACTTGGACGCTTTAAAAGAGATCCAAAAATGCAAAGCATGTCAGAGCTATGAGCCAAACACCATGCGGCCAAAGAACAACTTGATTCCGGTGACCTCCGCATGGCCTTTCCACAAATGGGCAATCGATATTGTGGTCCCCTACCGCAAGCGCAAGGGCGAGTAAAATTTTTGGTAGTGGCAGTAGACTATTTTACAAAATGGGTTGAAGCCAAGCCACTAGCAAAAATCACAGCCGAAGCGATGAAACAGTTTATCTGGAGCCACATCATATGCCGTTTTGGCTTGCCCATGGAAATTGTGAGCGATAATGGCAAACAATTCACTGACAGGAAGATATCCAACTGGCTCAAGGAATTGCACATCAACCAAATCTTCACTTCGGTATACCACCCTCAGGGGAATGGCCAAGTGGAGCGCGCGAATCAAAGCTTGTTAAATGGGCTGAAGAAAAGGTTGGAGGGAGAATCCCATTCTTGGGTCGAAGAGCTACCTAATGTCCTGTGGGCACACAGGACATTAAGCAAAACCAGCAATGGCGAATCCCCGTTTAGCCTAACCTATGGAACGGAGGCTATGATTCCAGCAGAAATTGGATGCCCATCCCATAGAGTGCTCATGATGAGCAAGATTGATAACGAGCGCGAAAGAAGGTTGGATCTCAACTTACTTGAAGGGCGCAGAGAGGCGGCTATCATCAGTGAAGCCAAATACAAGAAAAAACTGGAAAAATATTACAACCAGCGTGTGAAAGAATGCCACTTCAAGAAAAATAATTTTGTCCTTCGAAACAATGAAGCTAGCCGCGCGATACCCCGGGAAAAATGTCCCCCAATTGGGAGGGACCTTATCAAGTCTCGGAAGAATTGGGAAAAGGCGCATACGCTTTAAAAGATTTGAATGGAAAGAAGATCCCGCGCGCATGGAACGCGGCACAGCTTAGAAAATGTTTCATGTAAAAAATGTCAAGTTTGTAATCAAGGCTTTTTAAGCCATTATGAATAATGATACGCGCTATCTTCTCCTAATGTGTATTCTATTACCTTTTGCATACATGTTTCACACTTCCCTTTATTAATTTTGAGCAATATGACAACATTGTATTGACATCAAAACGAAATAAAAACGAAGTAAAACATACATGCGCGAGCTTCAAGCTCAAACGCGTTAACGAGTCTTAACTCTAAAACGTCAGGGCCTTAGCCCAATTCTATTACCTTTTGCATACATGTTTCACACTTCCCTTTATTAATTTTGAGCAATATGAAAACATTGTATTGACATCAAAACGAAATAAAACGAAGTAAAACATACATGCGCGAGCTTCAAGCTCAAACGCGTTAACGAGTCTTAACTCTAAAACATCAGGGCCTTAGCCCAATAATATGAGCCTTAGCTCAGGGCCTTAGCCCAATAATGTGAGCCTTAGCTCAAATCACTCACAACATCCATCCTACATGCTGCGCAGCCTGACCATAAAAATACCTAAGCACAACTAAGGCAAAGCAAATGCCAAAACATAGTTGTTAAGGTCTCAGGTCGAGGTCGCGCATGAAATTGTAATGGATATCTGAGTAACACATATTGACACGTAAAGGCTAAAAAACTCATAATTCCATATAATAAATGCGCGATAACGTCGCGCAAAAGAGGAATAATGAAAACGCCAAGGCACGTGTCAACATAATCAAGATATGGCAAAATCACTTACAATATGACAAGGATTAAGTATAATAATTTCCTTACAACCTTGTTCTTATTTCAACGTGCAAGCATATCTTATATTCAACAAGCAAACATGCAATATAAAGAGATGAATGGGGAATGCGCAAGATGCGAAGAAGAGAAAAAGCATAATTTCATTCCAAAGCATTGAAATTTACAAGTTTACAAGATGATGAGATACAAACTACAAATAAAAATACAAAAAAAAACATGAAGGGCTTCTCAAGTCTCCACGTCGACGTCAGCCTCTTCATAGTCCTCATCACCGCCCTCAGCATCTGGCGCAGCCCGCTCCTCGTCATCTCCAAACTGACCATAGTCAAGTTGTTCGTCCTGAATGGAGTCTTCTATCACAACAGTGTCAGGAGCGGATCCTTTGGCCACGCCAGAGCCGCTAGCAGGGGCAGCATTCCCCGCGCCATCATCGCTGCCACCAGCCCCTTCGCACTCGTCAAGTAATTTCTTTAGCGCGCCGAGATCGGGCTGGTCAGCAAGCGCGGATATCTGCAAATCAAAAGGAAAAATATGAGTACAAAAAGACTTGGAAAATAAGTCAAGGTAATCTCATTAAGGTTAAAATACCTGCGCAAGGATGGGAATGGGAGTATTCAAATACCTCTCCCCCATAGCGGCCATGTCCGCGCAGGCAACGTCGCTCTGATAAGGGTAGTCGGATGGGTTCTTCTTAAACATGCCATATTCATAGCCATCCTTAAACCCTTCAGCTCGACCCACCAAGCGCGCGGCAGCGTTGCAATCTATCACAAGGGCCTGAAACTCGTCTGAGTATTTCATCGCGTAAGCGCAACGAGTCATACCCTGTGAGATTAGCCATTGGCGATCCTGCGCGAGGGAAGCAACAGACGTCTCAAGAGCAGGAATCTGAGAGTTTAACAACTCAACAGTTTCCTTAGTCTGTTTCAGCTCCTCTTTGTCGGACGCTGCTGCCGCCAAGGCTTCTTCCTTGTCCGCTCGCGCAAGCTCGAGTGCTTCCTGGCTAGATGCTGCCGTCGCCAAGGCTTCATCTTTCTCGGCCTGCCCGGCCGCCAGCTCCTTCTTCAGGCGCGCAAGCTCACTCTCCAGCGATGATTTGTCAGTTATAGACTGGACAAGAGCTTGGTCACGCGCCTCCGCATCAAGCTCCAAGTCGCGCACTCTACGCGCGTACTTGGCCGCGTCCGCCTCGGCCGCCTGTAGCTTCTCCTGCGCAGCCTGTAGCTCATGACCGCGCTTCACGAAGGCGGTGTTGGCACTTGCTCTGTTCTCACTGAGCTCTGCTTGGAGCTTCTCAGCTCTCTCTCGAGCATCAGAAAGATGCCAAGCAGACACTTTAGCCTCTTGCTTGGCTTCCGCAAGAGCATCACGTACCTTTACGTAATCATAGCGAAGCTCTTGGGAGGCAGCAAAGAAAGCCGACCCAGCAAACAGATGATCTTTGAGCAAGTCATCGCGAGCGCGGCCCTCCTGAAACCTCCTTTCAGCTGGAGGCACAGAATGAGCCCAGAAGTCCTCACACACACCCATGGACTGAAATGAGCTGTCCTCAGTAATGTTCCATCTCGGGCGGTAAATGTGATCGGCTTCCTGCAAACACAAAGTAATGATCTAAGTCATCAAAACACTAATATGGAAGTCCGGCCAGCGGAGCAAAAACGAACCTATACCTGCGGGGATGAAGCAGAAAAGTCAGCGCCAGCCCCACGAGAAGGCTGCGCCGGAAAATCTCGTGGCGCTGCAGGGCTGGCGCGGCCGCCGTCGGAGTCTTCAACTTCAAACTCCTCATCCTCCTCTGAAACAGGCCTTTTCTCCTGCGACCTAGAACCAAAATCAGTCTCGCGAGGAGGGCTGTGCGCAGGAGGAGGTGAGGGAGGTCTCGACGCCGCCAGGTCGGCGCGTAAAACGGCCTCCTGCTCCTTAGTAATCCCGATGAGGGGAGATTCAGCGCTTGTAGGAGCAGGAGCAGAACCAACGGCGCTGGCACTGGCGCCAGGAGTGCCGCCAGCAGCTTGTACGCCAGCTATGACTCCTTTGAAAAAATCAACAAAAAGAAATGGTTCATGACTTGATCCAAAAGAAAAAAGTCAGAAAATAAAAGCACAATACGTACCTTGGCGCAACTCCGTTCGCGAGGCAAACATCGCCATGAAGTCCATTCTACCCTTTTTCGAGGGTAAAACAGGGGACTTCGAAGCGACCTCGGGCGCAGCCTCGGCATCTTGTTGCGCTTGAGGTTGATCCACCAAAGTCGCCGGCTCTACAAACATTTGAGTGAGCAAAGATTCATTAGCAATTTTATCAGAATCGCGCTCATAGAACCATAAAAGATAAGTAAAAGATAAGCAAAGTATACCTGTCGAAGGCGCAACGCCGCTTCCCTTTTCCACCGCGCGAAGGGAGGAGGTAGTGGCACCTTACCTCGTGTGGACAGGAGGTCTGCCCACTTTTTGAGGCAGAGAAGACAAGGAAAACTTGGTGGTAAACACCTGGGTTTTCTCAAGTCCCTTCGCCTGAGTAGGAGGATTCGGAACAACAGGGGCATCATCTTTCTTCTGCTTCTTACTGGCCCCTGCGCCAGTTTTCCCTTTAGCTTTACGCTTTAGTTGGGGCGCCTCCTCTTCCACCTCCTCTTCCGCGAGCTCCAGCTCATAGTTCTCAAGCGAGTCTACAATACACGCAACAGAAGTGTTAGCAAATTTTGGTATTATAAAGGCAAATGCATAAGTATAAAGGCTTACCAGGCGCATCGCTGTCAAAGAGAAATCCCAGATCAACAGGGATGAACATGTCATCGAAGCGATCGGGGAAGCCAACCTCCCCAGCGCCCAGCGCGACGGAGCCACCCTCCATATGCTCATCATAGGCGGCGTGGACATACTCCTTGCTGACTGCACAAAACAAGTCAAATGATATCAGCAAAACGAATTATATTCGCGCAGAAGTAATGCAATGAGTTAACTTACATAAGCCGTCAACTTGGATAACGGGCTCAGTCGCGCTGTCAGCCCACCTCCTGCTCATACCAACCCCCACCAGCGCCTCCTCGCAAATTTTCTTGGCGGGGGATGGTTCGGCAGTCAACTTTTTTACCCAGGCGCCAGTTGGGTTCTTGAAGACACCCACATCCGCAGGCGCAGAAGAGATCGCGCGCATGGTCATGCGGATAGGGATCACACCAGCCTTAATGTAAAAAAATCTCTTAGACCAGTCATGAAGGCTCTTGAAGGAAACAGTGCAACACTTGACCTTCTGACTGCGAGGAATGAAAGAGAACCAAGAATCTTGGATCTTTGGCTTGTAAAAAAATTGAAAGCGACGAGGGGTGGGCTCCTCGCGCTGAGATTTGCACATGAACTCAAAATGAGTCATGGGCACAAGTCCAAACGGATGGACATGGGATATATGAATCCCATAAAACCTAAGCAGCGCACCCACAAACCTTGTCATCGGGAGACGAAGGTTGCAGTGGGTGAAAAAATGGCAATACAAGGATATAAAGCCGGTGGGCGGGTCCGCCGCCGTTTGCCCGGCAGCCGGCAACATGCAGCCATACTCAGGGAGAAAACCCTGAGAGGCGATAAGGCTGTCAAAATCGGCCTGCCTCAGTTTGCAGGGGATCTCATCCCACTTCTTCACTGCCTTGGTCCTCCCCACCTCCTCCGATGAGGCCTCAGCAGCCCTCTTCCCCTTGCCGGTCTTCTTCAATGTAGACATTACTAACGATTTAACACGGCGATGGATAGGGGAGATTGTGTTGTCTGAGCTATCAGACATACAACTGTAAAAACGGACAAAGGATGATCTGAAGAACAGAGATCTGGAAGCAGAAGACAGCTAATCGGAATAGTATGAAAGGAAAAAGCTCTGAATAAACAAGAAGATGAAGGATAAAAAACTCAAAGGGGCTGGCTTTTATAGGCCCAGGAGAGAGAAAAATTGGTACTGATTGGACTTCACACGCCCCCACTCGCAGGTGTAAGCCAACGCGATCGCGACACGTGTCCCTGACACTGTTTGAGGGGACACGAAAAGAAACTATACAGGTGCTGCCAGAGTTCACGCGCCACCACTCGCAGGTACGGACCAACGCGAGCGCGACACGTGTTCATGACACTATGAGAGGGGACATGAAAGGCAACTGGAGCACCTCGAGCACACGAAAGGTCTGACACGTCTCCATCACTGACGCATGTCAGCAACAACCAACCACGTACAGGGACGATTCGTTTTCAACCAAAAGGATAGAATTTCGCGCAACGATGAATAATAAGAAGAAAAAGACAAACCCCTACTAAAAGAGCAAACTACTAAGTCTAATATCTATCTTACCTCGCTCGCGCGAGACAAGACACACATTAGACTGGGGGGGGCTTGAAGAGGTATGTACCCGCCTCAACACCGAGCGAGGCGGGTCAACCCACAAGATATAGACAAGAGGCTTGAAATCAAGACATTATTAAGGCACAAAGCCAAAACCTATGCGCATGGCGCATATCACATATGCTCACGCATATCACATATGCTCATGCATCACATGCTCAGGCATCACATATGCTCACGCATATCACATATGCTCATGCATCACATGCTCAGGCATCACATATGCTCAGGCATCACAGATGCTCAGGCATCACATATGCTCACGAATCACATATGCCCACGCACCACATATGCTCACGCATATCACATATGCGCGTGGCGCATATCACATGCTCGTGCATATCACATCTGCGCATGAAACATCTGCGCGTGAGAATAAAGAGAAGACCTCGCGCATCCTCAGGATTGGCGCATATCACACATGCACATAATCAACCTCGTCCTTATCCAAATCAGGATTAGGGCAACCTTGATTGTGCACGTCAGACAACCTTCCAGAAGGTATCTTTTTAAGGAATAAGAATATGCTGATGTTGACAGCTGCCAATGAAAGGTGGACAACTCAGCAAAACCCATGTGCTACCACGTGATTATAACCAATGAAAAAGCACCATGTGTCCCAAGGACACGTGGCGCAAAGCAATTGGAGGAGGCCAACAAGGCCCTAATTAGGTCTGAGCCCAATCATGGGAAACCCTAGCACTATAAATACCACATCAACTCCACAAGGAGAAACACACACAATTCCAGAGTATTCAGCTATTAAGCAATACATTCCATTTCCTTACTCTCATATTATTATCTTCTCCTACAAACACTTATTCTCACACCGGAGGGTTACCCCAAAGAGGACCCCTCTGTCCCTTTCTGAGGGGTAAGTTTATGGTGCTGTTCATTTTGTAGGTGGAAGAATCCAGATCCCAGAGAACCATCGGTGAAATAGCATAATCACACCCGAGGAAAGTAGATCGTCTACCAGTGAGTCGATCCACGTTTCTTCAATATTAATTTGCATTTTGTGTCCATACATAACAACAACAACAACAACTCCTCAGCTCACATGGTAGACTTCTTTGTTGATAAATGGAGGTATGGTGTTTGAATCCTAGCCTCCACATTATTTTTAACATTTTCTTTGTTGGAAGGATGCAATCTGAATATTTCTATACCACCATGACGTAATACAAACCTTAAAAAGGTTGTAATAGTCATTTCAGTGTTCCGTTGGACGCATCTTTGACGGAGAGGACTCACTTGTGCCCTCTTTTAAAGCATAGTGGGGTCATTTTGACTTTTGAGGTTGCAACGTGCGCCCACGCTATAACCATAGGAACACAAATCTTCTCTCTTTAAAGAGTGTTAGCTCTGAAAAATTACCATATGATCCCAATTAAATAGGCCTTAATTTTGGTTATAAGTTATGCCGCCCACTAAATAAATAAATAAATTATTATTACTTTTCAAAGACAAGAATTTAACAAATAAATTAATTATTATTACTATTAGTCCGATCTAATATGATCTAACCTATAATAATTTATACAAAATGATGTTTTTAAGCTTTTACTTTTTTTCTTTTAACAAAGTCAGTTTCATTTTAACAGAAAAGTAGCTTTGTTTGCCTCTAAGAGTAAACACGATGGAAAAATGACCAAGCCTGGTGATGCTGAGGTCGTATGCACTGCATGCGAACACCACCCCATTGGCTTTTGGGGAAAACTTGGTGAAGAGTGGGAGAGGTCGAGAGAGGCAGAGCTCAATGCCGAATGAAGAAGATGGATATCGTTTGCCCTAACTTTTGTTTATGTTATTTCAAAACAATCTATAATATTCCGATTAAATGAAAATCATCTAACTGTTAACTACAGGCATACAAAGTTACTTATCCAATTGAATTGATATTGACAAAAAAAGTAACAGTTAGGCTTGTCATTAGTTAAATTGTCACTGTGAAATAGCTAATATCAACTAATAAGCGACAGTTTGAATTTAAAAAGATTTTCAATTTGCCTTATAAATTATTATTATTATTATTATTATTATTATTATTATTATTATTATTATTATTGTTGTTATAATTATTTAAAAAAGGTGCCAAATAAAGCAAGTGTAAGTGTATGATGGGTTGTAAAAAAATAGGACAACTGGCTTGTTGGGTGTACAAATAAATAGCCCATTCATGAATTCCATGCAATTGCATTGAAACCAAAAGTAGTAAGCATGACTGCATTTTAAGCTCACTGCTTATTTTCTCATTCTTCTCTTTCGGAACTTCATTAACCTCAAATTACTACCAAAAAACATGCCCTGCTGCAGAATCACTCGTCACAAAAGCAGTAATCGACGCGGCCAAACTTGACAAAACCGTTCCAGCCGGGCTCCTTCGGATGCATTTCCATGACTGTTTCATACGGGTATGACCATGGCTTTTTAGTTTACAAATTCATTAATATCTTGGTTAAAAGTTCTACTAACTTCAGTCGGTATTGATTTTATATCATGAATGGAAGGGGTGTGATGGTTCGGTTTTGTTGGATTCTAAGGGTAATAACACAGCTGAAAAAGATGGGCCGCCTAATGTTTCGTTGCACTCGTTTTTTGTCATTGATAACGCGAAAAAAGCAGTTGAATCTGTGTGTCCTGGTGTGGTCTCATGTGCAGATATCTTGGCTTTAGCTGCAAGAGATGCAGTTGTGTTGGTAAGCATGCAAATTTTATATTGTATCTAGAGGTGTTCACGATCCTTTTTATACCAATCGAATCTATCATAAGTTAGGTTTCATATTCGATTTTATGGACTGTCCTGCATAAAACGGACGTAATCGTTCGCCTAATTCTTTACACTTCTCTTTTGTTGTAGTTCTTTTTTATTAATATTATTATTTAAAACTAATCTTTTATTTAGAATTTAAACAAATTAAATAATACATTATAAACATCATAGTGCTAAAGTTGCATGTTTAGATTCATTCACTTTTTTTTATTCCAATCATCATTCAATTATGTCCTTACAAATTGTTACACCTTTTTAATCATCTTTTTTGGCTTAGTATAGCCCAAGTAACGATTTTGTTTGATTTGTTTTAATTTTTTATAGTTTGGTTTTGGTTTAATGATTAAAAACAATTTAAACCAGACTATGAACACCCCTAGTTGTATCTGTGGTACGCGTGCTACCGTGTTAGATAAACCTATCTTGTTCACAAAGTACACCTTAAGAAAATTTCAATGTAGTCTGGAGGACCACACTGGAATGTGCCTAAAGGAAGAAAAGATGGAAGAATATCTAAGGCAAGTGAAAGCATACAACTACCAGCTCCTACCTTCAACATTTCTCAACTTCGACAAAGTTTCTCACAGAGAGGCCTCTCCTTGGAAGATCTAGCAGCACTTTCAGGTAATTTCGTTTTTAAACTTTCAATCACAAAAAAAGCGTACCCAGTATTATTCCACTTGTAAAAGTAGAGTCGATTTGGAGATGGTGAGATGAGAGTAAACCTTACGTCTATCCCAAAAGATACAGTGACAACTTCTGGTGAGACCCCGGCTAGATTAACATTATTTTTTAAATCCAGTATAAAAGAAAAACAAACTCCAACTACATGCATCCTTCTATTAGAAGCTGTCTCTAGAGGTGGCAAGGTGGATATGGGTGAACTAGGTGGTAAAGGTCATTTTTATTTGATTATAGAAACAAACTATTAAGAAGTTAATACTCATTAAATGTATACTTTGGTGACTTTTAACACGTTTTACACCTTGTCAGGTGGGCATACTCTTGGGTTCTCGCATTGCTCGTCTTTCAACAACAGAATCCACAACTTCAACTCGACAACTGACATCAACCCATCACTGCACCCATCATTCGCTGCAAGTTTAAGACGAGTTTGCAATGCCAAAAACAATACAAAGAAAGCAGCAGTCGCGATGGATCCTTCATCTTCTACTTTTGATAATGCATATTACAGATTAATGGTGCAGCATAAAGTTTTATTTTCCTCAGATAATGCTTTGCTGGATTCCCCTAAAACCAGAAGTTTGGTATCTAAGTTTGCCAGCTCGAAAGAGGCATTTTTGAAAGCATTTGTCAATTCTATGATCAAGATGAGTAGCATCACCGGGGGCGGTCAGGAGATCAGGAAGGATTGTAGGGTTGTAAACTAAGCAACTTGCCAATCTATGAACAAGACAGGCTCAAGGGTTTTTGGGAACCAAAGCGGATAACAAAATTGGGGCCATTTTCTTTCAAAATAATAATATATTATTTTGCTTTTGATCATTTATCTTCTATCATCTATGTACATGTATAATTATAGATCACAAACACCTATTGGATTTTATGGACGTTTCGGGTCAAGTCAACGTGACCGACCCGAACGTGACCCGGACAGAGTTACACCGGGGGTAACGAGATAAAGGCCTACTTAAAGGTTAATTAGGCCCGACACAATTAATTGGATGGACTGGTTTATGGACTAGGCTTTGTTTGTTTATTGGGCTCAAGCCCAAGTTGGTTTACTTGTTAAACCCTAATACCTTCACTATATATGGATAATGTTTATTCTAATTATGGTAACCCACTCCAAACAACAAACCCTAGCTGCCTCCCATCTTTCCGGCGCCGAAATCCAGCAGCCTCGATTTTCCGGCGACCATTTCCGGCCACTGGAGGTTTACTCTGGTCGTCTTCTCCGGTTAATAAGTAGCATAACACCACCCTATTTCCTATATCAACTTCTAGTGCTGTTCTCCACGTTTTTCCAGGCGTCTATAGCTCCTTCCCGGTCAGTTCGTTTTTCCGGCGAACTCATCCGGCGACCTATAGCTGCCGCGAGCTGCTGCCGTCTATTACCTGAAGTCCGCCGACCACCCAAGTTGTTGTAGCTGACCTGTTTCACCTACTGCGACGGTCCATCTCACCTGCCGGAATCCGCCGCCGCCGCCGCTCACTGCCGCCGCCGCCGGATCTACGTTGGGTGTCGATTGTGTCATCTCTAGCTCTTCTCGTTTGCTCTCGGTGTCTTCCCGGTTCTTGTTAACCGAGGTATATCGACAATACCCATCTATGGTTGATTATTTATTAGTATACTCGTACTCGTATTGTTGTAATCGGATCTGGGTTTTGGGTTTCGGTTTATGGTTCGTTTAAATCGTCTATATTCCGCTGCGTTTTATAGTTCGTTTATACATATATATTAATATTGATTAATATCTATCGAAACGAAATAATTATTAACTAAAACGGGTCAAATAGTTTATCCGTTTTCGTTCCGAACCACCGTTGAAACTCAACAGTGGTATCAGAGCCAGGTTACAATGTACGAGTCGATACCGGTTCGTTTAAAACCGGATCTACATCTTAAACTTTAAATCTCTTAAAGTTTATAGATCTAGATTTATTTTCGGGTGATTTTGTGTTGGTCAAAGTTTTGTTTATTTTATTTGACTAAATCAAAACGACCCGAAATTAGTTTATTTTGAATATGTAAATTCGGCCTCGACCTATGTGTTTGTTTGGTTGTGTTTGGTGTTTGAGCTTGTTTTGGCCATATGGTTGGTTCAAAAGTTGTAAAAAGGTTATTATTTAATTTTCGGTTTTCTTTTGGCCATAAAGATTCAAATTTGTAATAGGACAATATGTTGTTAGTTTATAAATTTGTAATTAAGAAGACGCGAAGATAACCGAGGACGAGCTCGAGGACCTTTTTGGAGTTAGTGGGAGTTCGGACAAGACGACGGGATGCACCGTGAAGTCCATCCTTGTGGTTGTTTGTGTTGTGACCCCCTTGACCCGATCGGTCTCCCTAATTGGCTCTAGCAAGACCAATCAACTTTTGGCCATAAGGATTTACATATTTTTGTTATTTGCTATTTGTGGTTGCTTGGATTGTTTATAATAGGATTATAATATCACCGACCTAATAACAAATAAATTTGAAAATAAACATTTTATTAACCAATTATGTTTTGCAAATTAAAAGCGTTTTGATTTCCAAAACTAATAACTTAATAGATTTCTATTAACTTAAAATTGGTTAGTCATGTCGCGACAAACTTAGTTTTTAATAGGTTATCTAAAACTAAGTGTCCTGAGAGATGAAATGGTTCATCTATTCGTCCCGATAATAAATACAGTAAAATTTAACTTTTACTCTATTTGGTAATTTTAAAATTAATCCCAATATAAAACCAATAGTTTATGTCAATCCTACTACTAGTCACACTTGAGGCATACTGCGAAATTTCGAGTGTTTAGAGCTACAGCACCGTACTTGTTTTCTAGCCTATCCCATCAAGGTGAAAGCGTTTCGTTGACACATCCGGCCCTTTCACACGTCACTATACTAGGACAACTATTACTTTACTCTCCTGTTACGTGCTACAGCTGTCTGGAGACTTAAAGTGGGTAAAGATGAGGCTAAACGTATCGATACAGACAATCGTTGTCTCTATAGGCCTCATAACCGAGAGTTGTGCTCTATTCACAATTGACAATCGTTGTCGGTCTGCCTAACCACTTATTAATGTTGTGTGCTACAGCTGCCTTTAATAACTGGAAGCCAGATTCTCATACTCCTAATTAATTAATGTTATTGGGTCATTAATAATAGGACTACAACGTCGAAAATACTAATTAAATTTACTTTTGCTTAATTAATCAGATGTCGTCAAACGAAATTTCACCCTACGCCCTTAAGACTATCCTTGAGAAGGATTAACTGAATGGTACCAACTTCATCGAATGGCACCGCAACTTAAGACTTGTTTTAACCATGGCAAAGCGCCTGTATGTTCTCGATGGACCTGTTCCAAACGAGCCTGAAAACAACACAGCCGCTGCACGAAAGGTTCTTGACAAGCATAAGGATGACTCGTCTGAGGTCTCCTGTATTATGCTAGCCACCATGACTTCTGAGCTCGCTAAAGGCTTGGAAAACTTTGGTGCCTATGAGATGCTTAAGCAACTCAAGGGCATGTTCCAGAAACAAGCCCGTCAAGAACGTTTCGACACCATGAAACAACTCATCAGTTGCAAGATGGCAGAGGGGTTTCCCGTCAGTGCGCATGTTCTTAAGATGAAGGGGCACATCGATCAACTCAAGAAACTTGATTATCCCATGCCCGATGAAATGGCATCGGATTTCATCCTCAACTCTCTCCCCAACTCATACGACCAGTTCGTTATGCATTTCAACATGAATGATTGGGTAAAGACAGTGCTGGAGCTTCATAACATGCTCAAGACGGCTGAGATGAACATTCCTTCAAGGACCAATCAAGTTCTGACCATTCGATCTGCTGGTGTCAAGAAGCGTAATCCCAAGAACCGGGTTTATAAGGGTAAAGGCAAGAAGAATATTACCATTGCTGCCCCTTGTGCCACCAATGCTAACAAAGGGGTTCCAAAGATACCACCGCCGCCCCCTGAGGAGCGCAAGTGCTACCGATGCAACCAAATGGGACACTGGATGCGAAACTGTCCCGAGTACCTTGATGAGATCAAGATGAAGAGAGCCAATGGTGAAGGCTCTTCTCGAGGTATTTCCATATACGTTATTAAAATTTTCACTGTCTCTAGCAACACATGGGTATTTGATACCGGATGTGGTTTCCAAATCGTTAATGTCTTGCAGGAGCCTGAGAAGTGGAAGAAACTGAATAAAGGCAGCATGGAACTCATCGTTGAAGATGAGAAGAGAGTACCAGTTCTGGCAACTGGAGTATTTATTTTACTTGTCCATCTGACCTAGTTTTTCATTTGAATAATTGTCTACTGGTTTGACCAGAAACATCGTTTCAGTTTCGTTGTTGTTTCAACAAAGTTTTAAGTACGTTTTCAATGGCATGGCTATTTCTACTAAAATGATATATTTTATTTTAAGGCTAAACCTTGAAATGATATATATTAGATTGATGTTCAAACTAATAATAACGTATATAATCTTTCAAAACGTATCAGATCTGAAATGATACAACTCTGTGGCATTGTCGACTTGGCCACATAAGCAAGGCAAGAGTTAAAAGACTCCAATCTGAAGGGATTATTGAATCCACAGGACCGGACTCTTTTGACGATTGTGAGTCTTGCTTACCTGGCAAACTCGCCAAAGACTCATTCACTCATAAAAGTGAACGAGAAAAAGATCTGTTAGAACTCATACATACTGATGTATGTGGACCTTTCAGAACCACGCCTAGAAACCATGAAAGATACTTCGTCTCTTTTATCGACGATTATAGTCGATATGCTTATGTGTATCTTATGAAACACAAGCATGAAACTTTTGAAATGTTCAAAGAGTTTCAAAACGAAGTGGAAAACCAACTTGGTAAAACCATTAAGATACTTCGATCAGATCGAAGTGGAAACTATCTCAGCTCAGAGTTCATCATTCATCTAAAAGAGTGTTAAATTGTTTCACAGCTCACTCCACCTGGCACACCCAACATAATGTCGTGAGCGAGAGGAGGAATCGAACTTTGCTAAACATGGTTTGATCGATGATGGGTAAAACTAACTTGCCTCACTCCTTTTGGAGTTTCACCCTTATGACCGCCTCCCGCATTCGTCGAATACTAATACCAAAGCGGTTATTACTTCTTTCATCCTGATATAAATATGATTTCTATCAAGAGAAAGACCACTTCCCCGAGAAAGAATTTCTAGATCGTGGAACTGGAGATTAGTTTGTCGATCTTGAAGAAATTCAAGAACCACAAACAACCGCTGAGAAGCTAGAGTGTCTGATCAACAAGTTGTTGTTGCTGATACATCAAACATGAACACGAGCGTTCGCAGAAGTACTATGACTTTCGCACCCAATCCTAGATACCTATGGCATCTGGATGGTCCGTAAGTCTTATCAGTAGCCGAGTCTGGGGACGAAGCTACTAACTACATATCTGCAATCTTGGATCCGGAATCCGAGAAACGGCGAGATGCCATGAACGCCGAGATGCAATCTATTCATAACAATCAAGTCTAGAACTTGATTGAGCTACCCCCCCGAAGGTCGGGCAATAGGGAGCAAGTGAATTTTAAGCAAGTATCTCGAAGCTGGAATCTTCACTTGATGAGAAAATAAAAGAGTTTGGTTTTATCAACAATGAAGATGAGCTTTGTGTTTATAGAAAGGCTACTGGGAGCACTATATCTTTCCTCATCTTGTATGTGTATGATATACTAATAATTGGAAACAACATTCCTATGCTTAAGGGAGTTAAGCACTGGTTGGAATCTTGTTTCACAATGAAAGATCTTGGAGAAGCTGCTTATATTCTGGGAATCGAGATCTACCGAGATAGATCTAAGCGGCTTCTAGGGCTAAGCCAAAGTACATACATAAGCAAGGTCATGACACGCTTCTCAATGGACAACTCCAAGACAGGAGCTGTTCCATTGCTAAAGGAACCGTTTTAGCAAATCGCAATCTCCGGCAACGGACATTGAGACAAAGCACATGCAAGCAATTCCATATGCTTCAGCGATTGGCTCTGTCATGTATGCTATATTATGCACTAGACTTGACGCCTCGTAAGCGTGTTTCGAGGAGTGGAAGAGGAGCTCATTGTAAGTTGTTACACTGACGCTAACTTCCAAAATGACCGAGATGCTTCTCGCTCATAATCTGCTTGGATGAAGAAATTCATAGCCAACCTCGATCTAATTCCAAGTTTAGGAAAATGATCGACGTGATATGTGATAACACAGGTGCTATTGCTCAAGCCAAAGAGCCCAATTATCATCACATGGCCAAATACATTTTTTAGTTCCACTATGTACGAGTAATACTGGATCGAGGTGACATCATGATAAGCAAAGTAGACACATATCAAAATCTGGCTGACCCGTTCACTAAGCCGATGACTCAGGACAAGCATGATCAGCATGGAGATGCTATCGGGCTTAGACTTACTAGTGATTTATTTTGATTTAGTATTTGGATGTATGAACGTTTAATCAGTTGTACTTTTCTGTTCACTTTTGATTTAATGGTTAAATGCAAACGTTGAATAATACAACTGTGTTCATTTTAAAACGTTTAATCCTTGAATATTGTATTCTAAATTATCCGTAGTCGGTCAGACTCGTGGGAGCGATTCTGAATTAAGACTATTCTGACTTTGGACTCAAGCAGTTGACTTCCAAACTCACAGACCTCATTATGAATGACGTTGGATGTAACTCGCATCAAATCATCTTCATGGATCTTGATCATAAGATGTTTTGATAATAGTATGCTCATTTAGTATCCTTAGACCTGAGATAAATATTAGAACTTTCGTTTACCGAGGAATATTCTTTGATCATGTCAACCGCTGTTGCGTAACTGCCAACCATAAAGGCATTGTTTGGGAATGTTCTGGAGTTCAGTGGGAGTTGTATGTACTCAAGATGAGATTCTGTACTCTTACATTAAGATGTAACAGTTAGACATAATGGCACCCTCGTTGATTCAAACTGGTAAAGCGTGAGGCCTCACCCAAACTAACTGTGTGTTTGATTGGACCACTTTGACTCTATATCGAGAACTACAATAATTGAACACTATATGAGATTGATTTGATCCATGTCTCATTGTTCAATTGATGTCTTATACAGAAAGGATAGATGACAACGATTACTATAAATTCATTGTCTTGCAATAAGGTATTCCAAGATACTTTGGTTATGGATTTAAAATGTCATATTCGGTTGGGGACAGCTATGTGTAGCTAGAACGCCTCTGGCTGTCAGCGTTGTGATACTTGACCCAAATACGTCCAAGTGGGAGACTGTTGGATTTTATGGACGTTTCGGGTCAAGTCAACGTGACGGACCCGAACGTTACCCGGACAGAGTTACACCGGGGGTAACGAGATAAAGGCCTACTTAAAGGTTAATTAGGCCCGACACAATTAATTGGATGGACTGGTTTATGGACTAGGCTTTGTTTTTTTATTGGGCTCAAGCCCAAGTTGGTTTACTTGTTAAACCCTAATACCTTCACTATATATGGATAATGTTTATTCTAATTATGGTAACCCACTCCAAACAACAAACCCTAGCTGCCTCCCATCTTTCCGGCGCCGAAATCCGGCAGCCCCGATTTTCCGGCGACCATTTCCGGCCACTGGAGGTTTACTCCGGTCGTCTTCTCCGGCCAATAAGTAGCATAACACCACCCTAGTTCCTATATCAACTTCTGGTGCTGTTCTCCACGTTTTTCCGGGGGTCTTTAGCTCCTTCCCGGTCAGTTCGTTTTTCCGGCAAACTCATTCGGCGACGACCTATAGCTGCCGCGAGCTGCTGCTGTCTATTACCTGAAGTCCGCCGGCCACCCAAGTTGTTGTAGCTGACCTGTTTCACCTACTGCGGCCGTCCATCTCACCTGCCGGAATCCGCCGCCGCCGCCGCTCACTGCCGCTGCTGCCGGATCTACGTTGGGTGTCGATTGTGTCATCTCTAGCTCTTCTCGTTTGCTCTCGGTGTCTTCCCGGTTCTTGTTAACTGAGGTATATCGACAATACCCATCTATGGTTGATTATTTATTAGTATACTCGTACTCGTATTGTTGTAATCGGATTCGGGTTTTGGGTTTCGGTTTATGGTTCGTTTAAATCGTTTATATTCCGCTGCGTTTTATAGTTCGTTTATACATATATATTAATATTGATTAATATCTATCGAAACGAAATATTTATTAACTAAAATGGGTCAAATAGTTTATCCGTTTTCGTTCCGAACCACCGTTGAAACCCAAAAACAACCGCCAACAATCCCAAAACCCAAGTTACTTGTAAATAATTTTATTTTTAGATTTAGGGGCCTTAAGAAAGTGAAGGGAAAGTGAAGCCCTTGATTTATTTCATTCCCCTTGCCTTGAGTGTGAATATGTATGCGTTGTATGTAATGAATGTTACATTAAGATATGAAGTTGTTATGATAATAATGGGCAATATCAATTGCATGATCAACAAATTTATAGTTATTTATTGAGAGGATCTGTCTAGTATAAGATTATACAACTCAAAATATCTAACCTTAATTGTGTGACGAGTTGATGGTTTTGGTGTTATCATAATCATGTAAGTATAACTGATATTTTTTAAGTTAAGACGAGGAATAATAAGAATAAATATTTATTGACTTAGAAGGCGCGGAGCAACGCTCTTTCAAGTCTATTTTTTATTTATTTTATACATCACGCCAATAAATTCTAAGGGTTCAAGGGGGCAACACCCTGTGAAGTGTCTAAGGCAAAGCCCTTGCGGAAATTTTTTTCTTGTACCTTATTGAAATGCCAGCTTCCACCTATCGGAACATTTTTTTGGATTGCTCAATTGATGAAGAACTACGTGGAAATTTATCATCAGTCGTAACCAACTATTAGTTGCAATAATCAGTAGTAAGTAGATACTGCAAATGGCAATTAGGTCCGTCACATCAATAGTGGTATTAATTAGGTGAGCACCATGACTACCACTTACTGCTATAGTTTTCTTAAGGTTTTTCCACTAATATAACTGTAACGGCCGATATTTATTATGATCACAAACTGAAACAGTGTGTTGGTTCAACCACTATATAATGAAGGCATTTTGTCTAAATGGTGGCAATGTTGTAAACCTCGTTCTACGCGACCGAATATTTGCTACAAGGAAGTGTGCTGAGGCGATTTTCTTTTAACTTCGCCAAATTACTCAGAATCAATCAAATAAGCCAGCCTCATTCATAATTGGATATAGTCGGTCAACTCATGCTGAATTAATTTAAAAAAATTTGAAACATAATTAATATGTCTGTAATATTAAAGAATGAATGTCATTTTTTTTATAAAATTGAATACCAATTTGCTAATTTTTTAAATATTTAGTATTTCAACATTTATCTTTTTTCATTTATATTGATAATTATGTATTTATTTTTATAAATATTAACAAACTTATGATATTTGTCATATGTCTAATTTCCTAAAAAATAATTTGTTTATCATTTACCATGTCTCAGTACTCACAAATTACTCTTCAGCCTCTACATAGGCTGAGTACTCGTAACTCCATAGTCTACCAACCTAGGAACGCTTAACAACTTTTGCAACCATGAATGTCGGTATGCTATTTCATATATAACAGATTTTGCATATCTGTTCTTGCTACTCTCTATGAATTATCCGATTGAACTTTTATGACCACCAACGAATTATTTCAATCTGACAATGATCTTTACACGATTCATAAGATATATTCATGCTATTCAGAATCTGGGCATTATAAACCTGGGTGACAAAGTCCGACATAAAACCAATAACTACGATACTATGATTAGTGATTACTGATTAATGCTTAAACTATACAGTTAATGTTTCCATAGTCTATAGAAATGGAGTCACGCGCATATCTTTAAAAGATACATAAAGTGCACACACTATTGCAAAATGGTAATCAGTCGCTAAAGTTGTTTTCGCGACATATTTATGATAATTTGTTAGATGTGAAGTTTTAAAGAAGAAATTTAGTTAATCCCAACCAACCTTACCCTTTACTCCAAAAAGGTAGAAGGTAAAAGCATCCAAAAGCAATCTATGCCACAATATATATACAGAAATTCCCATTACATTGTTTGGTAAAAAACCATAAAGACTGAAATAATAATAATAACAATAATAATAAGCTATTTTTTTAACGATCAACACTCCTAATCATGTAAGGAGTATTGACTCGAACCCATGACCTCCAAAAAAAAAAAACTTGTACGAAAAAACTTCATGACCACCCCACCAAAGTGATGAATGATGATGGAAATAATAAAAAAAACGATAAAGTTTAGTTTGAATATTCAATATAAGATTCTACCTTTTTATGTTTGGTAGAGCATTCTCAACTCCTCTGTAAATATGTGAGTGAGTTTGTAAATTATAGACAAAATTACATAAATTGTCCTTTATGTTTTTATTCAGTTTCATCGTTTGTACTTTATCTTCAAAATTGATCTAATTTTTACTTTACGTTTTCATATGCTACAACGTTTGTCATTTAGCCCTAACCCAGTTAGTTTTTCTCGTTAACTCTGGTAATGTACGTTAAATATGACGACAACTTGGTCATTTTACCAGTTTATTGAAAAAACATTTAAGAATTAGGGAAAAGTTAACGTACAAAATGAAATTAACATGCTAATTGTGAGAATCAAGTAGAGTAATTATATATACACGTAGAGTAATTATGTAATTACTCTATGATGTGATTACATAATTACTCTACGTGTATATATAATTACTCTACTTGATTCTCACAATTAACATGTTAATTTCATTTGTATTTGATCTGAATCCTAAGAATTAAAACTAAATTTAATTAAAAGATTTAAACAAAGTACATTTACTTTTAAAACCCAAGCCACTACGACCCTTTGCACCCCCCCACCCAGCCACAGTCTCACTGTCGGGAACCCACCCTTTGGACAACACCATCACTGCCTATCACCACCACCACAAACCACCAATTCCGACTACCAAAATAATCCCACTCTATCTTTGTTGTCTTTACCATCTCTTTCGTGAACGAAAACTACTGATCTAACTAAACAATCAAGCTTCAAGGCGAAACACCATCATGTTTGGAGGCATTGTCATGCAAATTCAGCCTTAGAAGGTGACGATCTCGAACATGGTGGTGGAGACGAAGTCCTCAAAAACTTCAACGAGATCCATTTTCTCAAAAATAGAGCTTACGGCTGGCCAATTAGGGCTAGAAGACGACGTTCTAAATCAGTGTTGAATAATGAATCCTGAGTTAGGATTTGATTGGAGAATCAGTGTTTTAGGTGGAGTTTGATCGACAATTTCGTAACATCTAGGGTTTTCGCTTTCTCCGGCGACGTGAAGTCGCAGTCGCCGTTTAAGGTTGAACAATTTCTCAATGTCGGGTAGATCAGACATACGGTGGCTAGTTGAATCTGCGATACTTGAATCTTTGTCTTTGTATGTCTGAATCTAGGTGGCTAGTTGTGGTAAGCTTCGCGGTCGTTGCAGTTGTAGCAGGCTAGGGCGGCGGTGGTTGATTGTAACATACTGGGAAGATGATGAAAGGTGATGATGTCGGGCATATCTTTATTGAGGGGAATTGGAAATCTGGGAGAGGCCAAAGAGGAATAGATATAATTGAAAATGTGGAAAGGGTGTCGGTGGGAGAATAGATCGGATGTAGATGATGATGAATTTTGAAGATCATCAAATAGTAACCAACTTTTAAAAGTGTTTCAGTTAGGTCACTCATGCATATTTTCTTCAAATCGGGTCACTAAATCTTTAAATCGAGTCTCACCGATTTTTGTGTGCGTTAAGAAAGAAATGAAGGATAAGATATGGGAGTCGGAATTTGCAATATATGTAGTTAGAATTAAATAAAATTAAAAAATGTTAATTATTTTAAAATTCAAAAACAAAAAATAAAATTCACGTCGCCACTCAACGTCAACATCAAAAGAAAGATAAAAAGATTTCCTATGTGAAACAAAAAAGAAAAACGCTAAAAAACATGTTAAAACATTTAATTTAATATAATATGAAAATTGAGTGACTTAATTGGAACACTTTTTAAAGTTAAGTGACTTAACTGAAACACTTTTGAAACTTGGTTACTATTCTATGAAGTTGCCCCCTTTCTTTTATAGGGTAAAGTTAAAATATAAAGGGTGAAAAAAATGAGAAGTTTTAGAAGGATTTGTGACCAACAAAAAAAACCTCTTAAAATAAATTAAAAAATAATAAAAAATCATAACTCAAAATATAAATAAAAAAGAAAACTTTAAAAAACTAAAATGTTTTCCCACTCATTCCCTCGTGGAAAAAAATCGACGAAAAGACAAAAATGCCGAGATCCAATACACAATGACAAAAATGAATAAAAGAGACATTTATAACTAAAAAAAGACATAATATATCGCAAAATATAACACAATGCTGAACAAAATATAACACAATTTTGAGTACTATAACATAATATCAAGAAAAAAAGACACAATGTGAAGGAAAAAAGATACAATCAATGACGAAAATAAACACAATGATAACAAAAAAAACACAATAATCTTTTTCACTCACCATTGTGTGTGTGTGTTTTAGAACGAGAGAGATGATGGAAACATTTTCGTGTTTTTACTTTTTTCGTTTTTTTATTAAATTTTAGTTATGAGTTTTATTAATTTTTCTAAGAAATTTTTTGTGTGGCTACAAATCATTCTCATTTTTCTCATTTTTGTTTCTTTTTTATAGAATAATTTGACCCTTCTTTTATATTAGTTTAAATAATTATTTTTGTTTATTTATTTTTAATTAAGTAGGTAAAACGACTGATTTATCCTTGTTTGCAATTCAAATTGTCTGACTTAACAAGGAAAACTAACTGGGTGAAGGCCAAAGGACAAACGTTGTTGGATTTGTGAACGTAAAGCATAAAATAGATCAATTTTGAGGATAAAGGGTAATAAGTGAAATTATGTACAAACATAAAAGGCAATCTCTGTACTGTCTAAATTAATTGGTATGGTTACGAGTGGTTGTAAATAGAAAAAATAAAAAATGATAAATTGAAAATCAAATTTTGAGTAATAGGAATAATATTGTTATATGTCAATATGAATGAGAAGAGGCAACGCAACGATTGAGAATACCAATCTTACATGGTATCAAACCTAATTCATCGATCCTAAAACCTTCTCTACCCTAATCTGCCGCCTATTTGATTATTTTTACTTTTCTTTCCTCTTCTCTTCACACCATTAACATGGACTCAAAACTTCACCCGGTAGTTACGGTATCCAATATCAAGCAAGACCAGTATTCCAATCACTCTAGAGATGGAATCCGCTCATTACACCTCCTGGTCTGAGTTATTTAAAATCCACTGCAAGGCTTTCATGGTGTTCGACCATTTAACCAGCAGATCGCCTCCTCTGACCCCAAAGCAGCCGACGCCACCAAAGAAACCGAACAATGGGAACGTCGATTCCATTGTTCTCCAATGGATATACGGCACTATCTCCAAAGACCTCCTTTATACCATTATAAAGAAGAACACCACCGCGTATGATGCTTGGAAAGCACTTGCAGACATCTTTCAAGATAATAAAGTCACGAGGGGTATATACCTTGCCAACAAGCTTTCGAATACCCGCCTTGATAATTTTCCGAACGCCACCGCTGACTGTCAGGAATTGAAGATGTTATCTGATCAGTTGGCGGACGTAGACAAAAACATTGACGACACTCAACTCGTCATGCAATTAATCACGGGTCTTAATGAAGCATATGGTCCGTTTGCCAACATTCTTCAACAACTCCAACCACTACCCACGTTTAATAATGCTCGATCTTGCCTCCTCCGTGAAGAAACCCGCAAGGCTGAAACGGCCATGGCCGCCTCCAAGGCAGCCGGTACTGCCCTTCATGCAAGTTCTAATAAACCCGAATCTAGTAACACTAGCAGTCCTCACCAACCAGCAGAGTATCGTTATGAGTCCCCTGATTATCGTTCGCGTGGTCGGGGGTTCGCTCCCGGGGTCGCGGACGTGGCCGACACCAATCTGGTCGTGGACGCGGATACTCCCCTCAAACCTGGCAACCACAACAGCCCTACTATCCATCTTGGTCAGGTCCTAATTATTATTCGACCCAAGCACCTAACTATCCGGCTCAACCCAATCCACCTTCGGTCCCTTACTACCCTCAATGGTCCACACCACCTTGTCCCTATCCAACTCAACCCAATACACCACAAGCTCCTACTGGTAATGGCATTCTTGGGCCCTGGCCGAATCAAGCGCACCTTGCTGCCTATCAGCCCACCAACATCGAGCAAGCACTATACACGATGTCATTAAATCCGCCCGACCAATGGGTAATGGATACCGGAGCTACACAACACATGACCAACAATCCGGGTAATTTTCATTCCTTTTTTAATAATAGCATTAAACAAAATATTATTGTTGGTAATGGCACGACTATTCCGGTTAATGGTTATGGCAATCAAAACCTACCACCTCCCTTTCCACCTTTAAACTAAATAACGTTCTTTATGCTCCACAATTAATAAAAAATCTTGTTTCCGTTCGCCGCCTTACAACTGACAATTGGATTTATATTGAGTTTGATCCCTTTGGTTTTCTTGTGAAGGATTACAAGACCCGGATCCCTATAATCCGGTGCAACAGCAGCGGTGACCTCTACACGCTCCTTCCGTCCCTACTCTCCAACCTCAAAACACCATCAACTTTTGTTGCGGTTTCTCAATTTTTATGGCATCACCGCCTTGGTCACCCAGGGGACAATTTATTGAACTCATTGCAAACCTCTAGTTTTATTAATTTTGCACGTACTAATAAGACTGTTTGTCAATCATGTGTTTTTGGGAAAAGTATTCATTTGCCTTTTCTTGATTCTACTACATGTACATTGTTACCTTTTGACATAATTCATAGTGATCTATGGACGTCGCCTATTTTAAGCTCTTCAGGGCATCGTTATTATATCTTATTTTTGGATGATCACACAAACTTCTTATCGGCATACCCACTTGCTAATAAATTCCAAGTATTTACCACATTCTCTAATTTTCACAAACAAATTGAAACTCAATTTGAACGAAAAATTAAAACACTACAATGTGACAATGGAACCAAATATGTCAACAACTCGTTCAAGCAATTTTGCGCCACCACTGGCATGCTTTTTCGCCATTCTTGTCCTCATACGTCGTCTCAAAATGGCAAAGCCGAACGTACAATTCGGTCAATTAATAACATCATCCGAACACTTCTCGCCCACTCTTGCCTACCCCCACAATTTTGGCATCATGCCCTTGAAATGGCCACGTACATCCTCAACATTCTTCCCCACAAAACCACAAAATACAAAACACCTACTCAATTACTCTATCATCGCCCCCCTCTTACGACCACTTGCGCGTATTTGGGTGTCTATGCTACCCTCTAATTCCATCTACTACCATACATAAACTTTCCCCTCGCTCCATGCCTTGTGTCTTCCTTGGTTACCCCGCTAACCATCGAGGATACAAGTGCTTAAATCTAAAAACAAATCAAATCATCGTGTCTCGTCATGTCGTGTTTGACGAGACCATATTTCCATATGCTCACCAAAACACTCCTAAACCATCTTATGACTTTCTAACAGACTCCATTAACTCACACTTTTGGCCTCACGTTGACCCCAACCCACAACCACACCAAAACACTCCCAAAGCATCTTTTACCCCACCTAGCCAAACTCAACAGTCCCTTATGGCCCAGACCACACCACACCAGCCCACTACAACACCCGCGAGAACATATCAGACCATCTACACCCCATTACCCACCGAGCCTACACCCTCTCCTCCACCACCATCACCACCACAACGGACCATGCGCACCCGCGCCATGGACGGTATAACCAAACCAAAACAAATCTTTAATCTTCACTCCACCCATATCGTTCCTGTACCTAAAAACCGGATCCACGCCTTAACTATACCGGAATGGTCCAATGCCATGACTAATGAATTTAATGCTCTTGTTAAAAATGAGACTTGGGAATTAGTTCCGAGACAACCGCACATGAATGTCATACGAAGTATGTGGTTGTTTAAACATAAATTTAATGCGGATGGTTCGTTGGAACGTTATAAAGCCAGATTGGTTTGTGATGGGAGATTGCAACAGGTTGGAATCGATTGTGGGGACACGTTTAGCCCTTTGGTTAAACCGGCCACGATACGCACAGTTTTGACATTAGCTCTCTCACAGTCTTGGCTAGTACATCAACTGGATGTCACAAATGCCTTTTTACATGGTAAGCTTACTGAAACCGTGTACATGTACCAACCAATGGGGTTTCGAAACAAAGCCTTCCCAAACCATGTATGCTCCCTCAAAAAGTCTATACGGTCTGAAACAAGCTCCGAGGGCGTGGTACCAAAGATTCACCGATTATGTTCTCACATTGGGATTCTCTCAGAGTAAGTGTGACAACTCTCTGTTCACACTCCACAACACATATGAAACAGCTTACTTACTTCTCTATGTTGATGATATCCTCTTAATCACATCCACTGATGCTCTTCGTCATCGATTAATGCGGGGTCTTGCGGATGAATTTTCAATGAAAAACCTTGGACCACTTAGTTATTTTTTGGGCATCTCGGTTTCACGAAAGGCTGATACAATGTTTTTGTCACAGCAAGCGTATGAGAAAGATATCATTAAACGTGCCGGTATGCAAACATGCAAACCCGTGTCCACCCCGGTTGACACAAACCCGAAACTTGGGTCCAAATCTGGTGATGTTTATGACAACCCAATGCTATACAAAAGCCTCGCCGGCGCACTACAGTACCTTACCTTCACTCGTCCCGACATCACGTGTGTCGTGCAACAAGTGTGTATGCATATGCATGCTCCTCATACAACACATTGGGATGCGCTAAAACGTATTATACGATATATTCAGGGTACCTCGGATCTTGGTATCACGTTACGCCGCCCCACGTCCCTCTCTCTTCTTGCATATACACGGTGGCGGACCCAGGATTTTTTGCCAATGGGGTCCCATATTTTCGGTGTTCAAATTTTTCGGGTAGGTCGTTGTTCAGGTCGGGTCGAGGCGAAGAACATAATAAAAAACAATATCATAATAAAACTTTCTTTTCAATCATCACTACCTGAACGGGTCAAAATGGGTCGGGTTGACACATAAACACTTTGTTTTCCCTTTCTTAAACATTTTTGATATAGAACCTAGATCCACCCTTTCATAAGCATGTGTTGAAAACCATTAACTTAAACTAGTGAAAAATAAAACTGATATTTTAAAGTGTTTGAATGTTTCTAAAGAAAACCATGCATAAAGTTGAAAACAATGATATGTATTTTAGAGGTGTTTGAATGTTTCCAAAGTTATCATTGCAACATTAGCAATCAAATGATTGATTAACACTAAAAATTAACACAAAAAACCAAAAACTGAGCCTTGTAAGACTTGAACCCATGACCTTTTAAAGATAAAACAAGGGACTTTTCACCAGACCACATCAACATTAATAGTATGGGTTCCAAGTATTAAATCTTATGGGGTCCTCAAAAAATTTAATATACCGCTTCTAATAAATTTTTAAAAAACATTGGCGTCCCGGGACCCCGATCCACACTATGTGGGTCCGCCCCTGCATATACAGACGCGGACCTGGCGGGATGCCCGGACACCCGCTGCTCTACCTCGGGGTACTGTCTTTACCTTGGTCACAACCTTATCTCGTGGTCCTCCAAACGATAGCCCACCATCTCACGATCGAGTGCCGAAGCCGAATACCATGGAATTGCGAACGTAGTGGCTGAAATTTGTTGGCTACGTAATCTGTTACTTGAGTTAAAAAAACCGGTCTCACGGGCTACCCTTGTCTACTGTGATAATGTAAGTGCGCTTTATTTATCCGGAAATCCCGTTCAACACCAGCGCACTAAACATATTGAGCTAGATATCCACTTTGTCAGAGAACAAGTTAAACGTGGTCAAGTTCGAGTCCTACACGTACCGACACGCTATCAGATTGCTGACATTTTCACCAAGGGACTACCTCGTGCCTTATTTGAAGACTTTCGCTCCAGTCTCAACCTTCGCTCTCCTCCCGATTCGACTGCGGGGGTATAATAGGAATAATATTGTTATATGTCAATATGAATGAGAAGAGGCAACGATTGAGAATACCAATCTTACATTGAGGTTTCACTTTTCACACACTATAATTTTTTTAATATTTTTTAGAAGTGGTTGTGAGTGGATGAAAGAGAAAATATTATAATAAATGTATAAAAAATATTATTTAATTGAACAAAAGAGAGGAAAACTAATGTTTTAATAGACCATGTGTAGGGGGCGCTTTCCCCACCCAAAACACTCCCAAAGCGCTAGAAGGTGGGGAAAAGGGGAATATGATTGGTGGTTTTTTATTTGTTTTTTAATAAAAATAATAATGGAGTAATGATTGAGGGGGCATTATCCACTAAACCTTTTTTGTGTATAATGTCTCTATGATGACGTGAGCCACATGACACACAATGCTCCCCATAAGGGCTAGGGGCATACACGCGATCTTAATGTAATTATATGAATATTGATAAAGGAGTGGGCTAGGAATGCTCGTAGGGCGGAGATTGTAGAATGAAGGTGGGAGATTAAAGGTTTATAGGTGTTATCGTTTATTTATGATTTCTTATGTTTACTAATTAAATAAAGGAATTTTTCTTTTTACGAAAGAGTAAAGACGAAATAAGACAAACAGGAAAAAGTAGGTCGGGCTCACAAAATTGTAGCTTGTAACAACAGATAGTTTCTTATTTATCATATCATGGTTGGCCCTATAGAGTTCCTAGGTAAAGCTAGGGCTTAGGCTGTGTGTTGTCGTTGAATTCATCTTTTGAATTCATTTATTTGTGTCATGCAGTGTTGACTGTACACATGTTGAAGCCACCGCTGAAATCACATGAGCTTGTTGTGGTTCAGGCGAACGGTGACTTCAACGAATTTCTGATTTTTTTAATTTTTTTAATATAACTCAACAATGTAAACTAAAAAAACTAAATTTTATAAATAAAAACATTAAATATTACAAAAACATTTAAAAAAAATACATTTTAATTAAAAAAAATACAACATTATTCCCTATCTCCGCCACCTCTTGTCGTTCGTCTTCGTTCTTGATCTACTTCGATTTCCTCAAGGACAAGTGCATGTTCTTGTTCAAACACCTCTCGACACATGGGATCAAGGTTGTTAAAGTCCTTGGTAAGAAAGTCTAACTTTCTAAACCTATCTTTTGAAACTTTGACCCAGATGCCGCCATGATACTATTTGATATTTTGTGGATGTCTTGGACAAATTCCGGATCGAACTCGGTACGTGTGGTTGATTTTTTTCCCCGATCTCTTCCCATTGGAGTTTAGATTGGTTGAGTTCGCCTTGACTTTTGATATGTTAAGACACATCTGGGTTTCCATAACTGCTACTGAAGGACGGTTTATGCCTTTAAGTAATGTTTTTCTACTAACCATATTTATGTGTTGTTTATTTGATGGCTTATGTTAAAGTTTACAATATGTTGCTTGTAATAATTGACTATACATGTACATTGGAAGCTCTTGATTTTTGTTAATCTTATGGTGTTAGTTTTGATGGTGGTATATTAAGGTATTTGGTTGCATTTAAAGTTTAAACATATCCATGGAATGATTATAACGATGGCATATGTTATTCATACATCATATAGGTTATTTCGACATCATATGCGTGTATATGGCTTGAATAGAGGCTATACGAGTCGTATATGTGTAAAATTTTGTTCGTTTTGTTGAGGAGTGTCAGATGTTTGAAGCCTATACGGCTCATATAGATGCTATACAACCCGTGTAAATAGGAAAAACTGTTATCCGTACATTAGTTAGTCATATGATTTAATCCAATGCGTATGTATTAATTGTCTTAACCTATAAATAAAAAATTATAATCCCTTTTAGAAACAAACAAACGAACTCTAAACCTCATGGTCACACACACAGAGATACATACATGGTGTGACAATGGATCTGAAGCTGATAATTGAGAAAGGACCAAGAGAAGGTGAAACCCTAACTTACTCATCAGACTCCTCCTCCTCCTCCTTAATCAAAGTCGGCCGTGTAATTCGCAATCAAGGAATCTGGTATCTCATCCAAACACATGTGCATCCAATGGATCTCAATTCCTCCAACGGCACCTTTTTAAACACCCAAAAGCTTCACCCGCACGTTCCTTCCGTCATCAATAACGGCGACCGGATTAAGATCGGAGAGTTAACGTCAATTGTTGTCATGATTGAATTCCAGTCGTCAATTGCTGCTGCTGTTGGTGAGGAAGAAAATAATGAATTAGGTGATTTGGGGAAAGTTGAGCCGGTGAAGAAGCGGAATTTGCAAAGTAATGTTAAGAAAGGTGTGGATGCAAGGAATGAAGTGGAAACCGCAAGTTCTAGGAGGACGTTGAGAAGTTCGAAGAAGGATGAGGTGAGTTTAGTTTCGGCGTTGAATCAAATTCCTGAGAATTTGAATGTGGATGTGTCGGAAATGGTAAATGTTTCGGTTCCTGTAGAAGCGAAAGTGACTAGAGGGAGGAAGAAGAAGATTCCTGATTTGGATCAGACGAAACCTGCAGATGTTGTTGTTGTTGAACCGGTGAGAACGACCCGAGGAAGAAAGAAAGCGCTGCCGGTGGAGACGTTGGAGGATAATTTGAATAATGTGAACGAATGTTTACAAGTTGGTGATGGAATTGAGGCCACTATAGGGGAGAGTTTGAGTGCGGATGTATCGGAAATGGTAAACGTTTCGGTTCCCGTGGAACCTAAAATGACGAGAGGGAGGAAGAAGAAGATGCCGGAGCAACTTCCTGATTTAGATCAGACGAAACCTGCAAATGTTGTTGTTGTACCGGCGAGAACGACCCGAGGAAGAAAGAAAGCGTTGCCAGTGGAGACGTTGGAGGATAATTTGAACAATGTGACTGAATGTTTACAAGTTGGTGATGGAATTGAGGACACTTTAGGGGAGAATTTGGAATCGAACAATGAACCGGTTGAAGAACAGTTGGAGAAAATGGTGTCAACTCAAGAAGGTTGTGAAGGTTCATCGAAGGGAAAGAAGGAAGATATGAAATATGGGTGTTATAATGAGAAGTGGAATGATTTGGAGAAGATGACAGTAGACGACTTTTTTGATTACTTGGAATGGCAATTTGCTAAAGAGATTTATGAGAAGTCGGAGAAAATTATTGCGGATATGACAGAGAAGGCTAGGAAATACCATGAGTTTAGACGTCAAATAAATGAATCTGGAAAGGGTAAAAATTAGTTGCGTACTAGACCGAGGAGAATCTGGTCAACCAAGGTCATGGAGTTTGAATCTGCAAACATGAACACTGTCCATAGTTTAAATATCGGCCACTCTTTGTGGTTTACTGGTTTGTTAGCTATTGGTTTCAGGCATTTGCTTGAAGATTAAACCTTCAACAGCTAGTTAGTTCTATGGAAAGTTAGTTTGATTTGTGCTATATGCTGATATAAATATATTAGAACATTTGCTTACTTTCTGACTTTTTTTGGGTAAGATTTTCTGTTTGTTTCAATATGAGAAATGGTATTTCATTTACTTTTATGAATTCTTGTTTTTGGTATAGTGCATTTGCCATCTCTGTTTGTGTATTGATGCAAAGTTGGATTGAAAGGGTTTAGACTTTAGATAAACCTTAACGTGTGATAAAATTTTGTATGAAGAAAGATAAAGTGAAAAATACTGTAACTGGTTGGCCGAATTCAGCTTACCATGTTGTTTGAGGTTGTTACATCATTTTGATGAGTGGTTATCTTTCGTAGTTGCCTAAAAAGTGATTAATAATAAATAGTGAAAGTTTGAATTATGTTGCAGGTGCTATCTACTTAACTTTTGTGTATTAAATGTACCATTTTTGAGTTTCCTGGAAGGTCAAAACCTTGATAAGTATTGACAATGAGTTTTTTGTGTTAAATTTGGTTTCATTATTAATGGAAAGACATATGTTCTATGTAATGCATAGCATCCATTTAGTTGTGCTTTGAACAGAGTTTGTGATGAATACTATACTGTGTCTTTTAGTTTTAAGCAATCAAAATGCATACCCTGCTTATCTCAAGTGAGATTGCTAGCTTCTGCTATACTCAAGACATGTAATACCAAAGATATCAGTTATGTTCCTGATATCCATATATGCTGACATGGCACAGTTGTTAAGGTAAATCTGGCAGGTAGGGGTGAGTCAGCAGAACATGAGAAGTTCATGTCTGCCAGGTGTTACAGGGACATAATTTGGAAAAACAAAGAAGACCGAAAGTTAACAACGGAAGACATGATATTGCCATGCTAATGAGCTTCATTGACAGGTGATTTAATTTCATTCTAATCTAGGTTGAGTTGTTATGATTAAATTTTCAGTACTTGTGGAATATTGAATCAATTTCTTGAACCCATTATTTGGATCTATTTTGCAAAACTATGGAGCAACGCAGATGCTTACTCAAAACAACTTTTAGTTAAATGCCAAAGCTCAATAAAGTTACTTGACCGGTTACATTAACTACAACAAGCTGCCACCATGAAACCAATGGGTCTCAATGATGCAGCCTCATCAACAGTTGACTGATTCAAGTCAACAACCACATAAAGAGGATTATTTTTAGTGGTTTCGTTAGTTGATTTTCTTGTAGTTGTTGTCGAGACACTTGTGGATGTATCTTGTATAATATGAAATGCTTGTTTAATATAAAGTTTTTCATGATACGCCTTGTTTTACCTTTTGTTTTTCTCATACAAATCCTGCACATATTATTGTCTTTGTTATATCTTCCTTTTCAATTTTTTTAGAACAAATCATAGTTTTTATTTTGTCATTGTTGCTAAGGCTATTAAGCAAGTAACATGATTCATTTCATAACTTTGACCCATCTTGACTTTAGAACAAAACAACTCATTCTGCAATGTATAAATGTCCCATAATTGGTCAAAAGACAACGTATCAGTAGATATAAACATCAGCAACATCAGGTCATGACCCACAATATTCTGATCAATTTAATAATCGTTAACTGTTAAAGCTTTAAAAATGCATTTTTTGGCCATTCAAACGTTAGACTTGATAAAATAACCAGGCTGAGGTTTTTGACCAGTTTCATACTTTCTCTATATTATAGATACGTTTCATTTATATTCCTGTAGTAAAATGGGTCAATATAGAGAAGTAAAACGAGTCATATGTGTGAAAATAGAGTGAACCACTTCATAACCACACTCAATATGTTTCGTATTCTGCCATTGGTGTTAGGGAATACCTAGCTAGATATTGTACTCAACTGGATATGCATTCATCTCATATATATTTGACCATTGATATAAAATAATTGCAACAATATCATGGTAAAATCAACATCATGGGCTACAACATTGGCTCCACCGTCCATTGAGTGTACAGCATGTGTTAAAAATTACCAAATTGAGTGACTCACTTGTTAAACCCAAGTGAAGGCCATTTCATTACGTAAGATATGGATATTCTAGAGCTTTTTAGTATACTACTAAGGATCACTGGATCAAATCACAAATGACCAAATGTGTCAATCTACTGGGCATTATATAAAAACATATGACACACAAAACATATAAAACAGATCAACTGATAGACAACTATTACTGCATGATGCAAAAGTACTTAAAATATTTGTAATGATATCTTTAAACCGGAAAAATCTATATGTCATATGTGTTATCGTGGGCATCAAGTCATTCACGAGTACAAATAACAATCATTATTAAATTTCTAGACAATGTCTAATCTAAGCAATTCATAAAATACAATTGCATATAGAACTCATCAATGGAATCGAGAAGAGTATTTGAGCTCAACCTCTTTGTATTAACAAAATCTATTTGCATATAGAAAGAATTTGAAGAGAACTCATCAAATTTGAAGGAATGGTTGTAAATTGAATGGGTTTCAGGGAAATTTCATCTTATTCATACTGACCTCATTATCGAGGAAGCATTATAATTTTGATTGCATACGCTTTATGGGATTTTTATCATGGAGTTTGATCGATTTCTAATAAATAATTGATGTAGAAGATGCTCGGGGGAGTTGAATTTTGCCCGGCATAAATAGAGAATTAATAGGATTAATTGAATTTAATAAATAATGCGTAATGTTGATGAGTTTCGTATCTAAGTTAGATGTGTCTCATATTTACTTTCCTCTTTTTATTTTCAAATGCATTTTTTATTAGTTTAGTTTGACAGAATTACAAATTTTGTCCTTTAAAAATAGCCAAAAACCGGTTCGTGTCCTTTTCTAAGTTTTCTTGCAGGCGGTGTACTTTAAACTTTTTTTTTCTACACGTTATGTCCTTTACGCTAACTGGGTTAGAAAAACTCAGTTAAATGACAACATGTGCATAGCATGTGAGGGCATATTGGTCTTTTCGTCTACTGGTAGTTATTTATAATTAAAAAATAAATTAATATATTATAACAAAAATAAATAATAGATATTAAATATATACTCTCTCTCTCTCTTCCCGTCTTCTTTCTCTCTCTCTACTCTCTCCCTCCCTCTCACTACAGCAACACCACCACTGCCTAACCACCAAACCAACCACCGTTCTCAGCCGTGACCACCACAACTACCATCACCACCAAACCAACTCCCTTTCTTCTTAAGTCACCACCAAATCAGGTGACCCAACTCCATTAAGTGACCAAAACAAGTCCCCCTGTACCGAAACCGGCAAAAACTCAAACACCCTTTTCGTAATTTCACTTGAATTGATACCCGACAAGCTCCCAACAAAAACCCCTTTCGGTAAACCCGACAACTGGGATAAGGAATCAACCAAGTACCCATCAATTATAGTCAAATTGGGCAAATGGGTTTGTTATAAAACACTCGAATTGGTTAAAGATTGATGAATTGGAGGATACGAAACCGGTGTGATATCCGATTGCTTGATGAAAGACGTGTCTGTGAACCTGAAAGGCTTGTCTTTGCGTGAAGGCCATGGGGTGTTGAGAAGGGTTTCTGAAGATAAAGATCGAAGCTTTTCAAGATTTGGTGAAGTGGGTACGGAGTCTTCTAGTGATTCTGCGATTTGGAGGACAAACGGGTCGGATAGGGCGGAAATTGGGGGTCGGGTCAAAAACCTGGGTTTGGGTTTTCTTGGTGGTGTGAAGGATGGAGATGGTGTTGTGTGGAAGATGGTGGTGAAAGCTGAAACAGTTAATTGTATGGAGTTGGGTCACCTGATTTGTTTTGGTCCATAGATCACTGGTTTGGTGGTGATGGTAGTTGTTTTGGTCATTTATTTTAAGTGACCCAACTCCATAGATCACTGGTTTGGTGGTGATGGTAGTTGTGGTGGTCACGGCTGAGAACGGTGGTTGGTTTGGTGGTTAGGCAGTGGTGGTGTTGCTGTAGTGAGAGGGAGGGAGAGAGTAGAGAGAGAGAAAGAAGACGGGAAGAGAGAGAGAGAGTATATATTTAATATCTATTATTTATTTTTGTTATAATATATTAATTTATTTTTTAATTATAAATAACTACCAGTAGACGAAAAGACCAATATGCCCTCACATGCTATGCACATGTTGTCATTTAACTGAGTTTTTCTAACCCAGTTAGCGTAAAGGACATAACGTGTAGAAAAAAAAAGTTTAAAGTACACCGCCTGCAAGGAAACTTAGAAAAGGACACGAACCGGTTTTTGGCTATTTTTAAAGGACAAAATTTGTAATTCTGTCGTTTAGTTTTTATATAATATTATCACCCATGATAATTTGAAATATAAATAGTGAATACTTATGGAATATGGAGAGTAAACTAGATACTGAACTATAGCTGCCTAGCTAAGTAGCTGGGATGAACGAAAATTTTGGAACTTAAAGAGAGATTCTTCACAAGCACATGTCCATGTCTTAATTTCCTCCCTTTTTTTTACTTCATATGCTCTAGGCATGACCATATCTTGATTCACTATGGGGTGTGTTGAGTTCTGTTTTCACCGTTTATCTCCGTTTTTTCTTAGTATTTCAGCTTGTTTTATTTCTTATGACTATATTTACCAATAGATATAAATTATAAACATTAGTGGTTATTTATTCTAATATAGTTGCCGAAATTACGCTTATTTAGATATATTTTAGTGCTGAAAAGATATATAATTTCTTATACATCATAAAGCTACTGAATTTATTGAAGTCATCCGTATATTTAAATGTTTTGGAAAGCTAAATGTGGATTTGTTGCTTTATCAAGTCCCAAACCAACTAAACCGAACAAATCTCTAAAGTTGGATTTTGATGCTTACATTAGTGGGATCGTGCACACTAGCACTAAACCAACTCCCCTATGTAAAACTTAACAAAGGTCGAGTAAAACTAAACATCAAAGGCCCGGTCATGTAAAACTCATTTTATGTTATACTTACTTTATTTAACCGCATTTTGTAAAATATAACTTAAACTCCCGAATACTCAAGCCTTGTTTTTATGCCTTTTAATATCAATTATTTTCCATCTTCAAGACTCAATATTAACTCAAGATCTTTTAATCTAGGAAACGCTCGTTAAACCGTCGGCTCGCTTTCTTGAAGATTATTATTATTCTAAGTTTTCTTCTTCGACGTCACTTTGTTTAAGTGAGTAATCTCATCTCTGTTTTCGCTTTTATACTTTGAGGGTAACTTGCATACTTACTTAAACAAAAATGATTTAAGATTTGGATTCTCAAACCGCAACTCTAGTTTATGTGTTACTTATAATAGCTGCTCGATTGTGTGTTATACGTCTCATATGATTAATTTCTAAATGTTTATTGCTTTTGTTGGTTGGCCTCATCCTCATCCTCAATAAGTATGATCATACGCTCCTACTTGTAATTTGGTATTTTTACATATTAGAAATGAGCCTAATTTATTTATGATTTATATACCTCAATTGTCGTTATTATTTATGTTTCACATAAGAAGTGTGGATTTTGCCTCATATTATATTGTACAAAAATCATGGAATTGCTCATCAACATTCGTGTTGACAAAACATATTTTATGCAACGTTACAGGTTTGATTATCAGTTGAATGAAGATTTGAAGACGTTGTTTTTATTTTGGACCGTTAGGTTATTAGATAAATGAAACTTTTTTATTATCTTGTATTTTGTTTTATTTGTAATAAACAAGTTGTGTTGTGTTATGATGTTAAATGAAATAAATTTGTTGTTTAAATATTGACACTTTAATAGTGTCATGTGCAGTGAAACAATCACCTCGCGTCCCGACATGTTCCGGCGCTTTTGGTCGGAGTGTGACAACAATTGTTAGAAACAGAGAGAATAATCGTTGAGATTCAGATCCAAACTTTAAATAAACATCCATAATCCGCCTCTAAACTCTTTCTGGTGTGGAAGACACTTGAGGAGCATAGGGATGAAGCCTTGAAACTTAAATCATCTTGAAAGTTAGTGGTGGTAATTTCATCTTTTGAATTCTTGAAAGTCTTTACCGAAGGATATTAAAAACTGAGTGTTTTTAATCAACTAGGTTAAAGTTATTTGATACGGTAGATGATAGGAAATATTAAATAATAAAAGGTATGAAAACTAACGGTTAAATACGTTTTGTTTTGTGTAGGGTTGGAGTTTTCCATGGTAGATAAACCATGCACTTCATTAAGCCCTTTTTTCTAATTAAAGTTTTTGTTTTATTAAAACAGTATAGTAAAAGAAGACAACATTGGGAAAGGAAAGCCAACTATTTTCCGCTCTCTTGTAAATTAAAATCTGAAAACAAAAAAGGGGGGAATTAACTTCTAACATCACAATATCACATGTTTACAGTTCCACCGCCCCCATCTTCTTCTTCGTCATTTCTCAAATCCTTATGCTTCACATCTGCAAACCCATCGATACATCGATATTCGTAGGTCCTCTCACCCAAGTCTTGCAAAACCAACATGCATACACTGATACACGAAGTCATGTCGAAATTTGGATATTATTAGAAGTCGGGTCGGTTCTTGTTCTTTCGGTTTCCCTAGGTCCAGGCCCGAGAACCGACCTGAACCCGACTTTGCATATATATGAGAACCGAAGGCCAACCTGAATTAACATATTGGTCTTGGTTTTGGTTAACTTTTGCTATGGTTTTCGGGTAATTTCGGGTCGGACCGATTCTTGCACACCCCTACTAATGATATGTTTTCAAAACATTGTTCTTTTATCTATGTATCTATGTTAAATATGCTGATTAAAGTAACCACATTTGATAATTCGACTGTATTATTACACTATAAATATAAACGTTTAATATTTTTAATGCTTTATAGTTAAAATAATTTAAGAGTAAGCACAACAAATTTTGTGGGATGCGATGATTCTTGTTGGATTGTAGATTAAATGCCGAATTGAGTTTTGTTAACCTTTAAGCTACTATTAATGTAAATTCCTTGATCCAACAAAAACAAAAAAAAGTAACATGACACATAACTAATTATGTTTGTTATTCATTTTTTCTCAAAATAAACACGAATTTCACTAATTAGCTGATAAAGTGTTATCAATGGTAAACAAAGTAATCAAAAGCTTGAATTCATTAAAGGCCAAATTGGTTATAAATACATCAATAATCTAACGAAAATAAATTAAAAAGAACCAAAGGCAGGAAACAACTGTTGACCATAAATAATGCCTAAGTAACCGGACAAGCTGGTACAACCCAAGTGCTTGACTGATTATTTTATTCAAATCAACAAATATTAACTTCTAGACTTGGACTTGGTAACATGCATGTAGACAACACACTTCACATCCTTCTACCAAACCATGCACATGTCTTTGTCTATAATAGCCTACTCCAACAAACCCTCCCTCAAACTAGATAGGGTTTCCTCATCTTGTTTGCCTTTAAGAGAACATACTCCAAGCTTCTCTCTCATCTTCATAAAAGTATCTATGCCCAAAGGTTTTCTGAGAACATCTATCATTCGCTTAGTTGTTCTACAGAACTCTAACTCAATTTTGCCTTTATTTACCAAGTCTCTAAGAGAATGGAACCTAACCCCAATATGTTTGCATCTATCATGGAATACAAGATTCTTTGACAATATTATAGCAGAGGTTTTATCACATTTAATCACTGTTTTTCCTTCAATATCCATTCCAAATTCTTTCAACATCTCTCGTATCCAGATTACTTGACACGCATAGCTCGCTGCAGCCACATATTCAGCTTCAGCAGATGATAAAGCCACGGTGTTTTGTTTCTTTGACGACCACGTGACAGCTGCCCCATCCCATTAAACCAAATGACCCGATGTACTCTTTATATCATCGAAGTCACCAGCAAAGTCACTATTCTCATACACTTTCATTTCACTATTTCCTCATCTTTTGTACAAAACACCATAGTCTAGTGTTCCTTGAAGGTAACGCATAACCCTCTTAGTGGCTGCAAAGTGAACTTCAGCTGGGTTGGGCATGTACTTGTTGATTAAGCTAATTACAAACTGCATATATGGCCTAGTTGGTTCTCCTGCATTTCTTTTCAGCTTGCAACCTGGTACTATAAGATTAAAAACATCATTGCACTCCACCATATCGAAACGACTTAAGACCTCTGCAACATACTTTCTTTTGGATATGTGATTACCTACAGACGATTGATTCACCTCTATACCAAGAAAGTACCTCATCTTCCCGAGATCAGTCATCTTGAACTCTTTCTTTATTGTCACACCCCGACCAAAGGCGTCGGAACATGCCGGGATGCGACGGATTGCCCATAAGCGCATGACACTATTTAAAGCGACAATATTTAACAAACTCATTTAACTTCACAACATCAAAATGTCACATAAGATACTTGTTCATAAGATAATTATAACAAAATATAGCAAATCAAATATTGTTCATTTTCCTAATATCCTAGAGGTCTTGACAACGTTTTCTTCACGATCTCGAATCAACCTAAATGCAAACGTGTAACACTGTATAAAATAAAGTTTATCAACACAAAGGTTGGTGAGCAATTCATAGTTTTGTGCAAAACGTATATAATATGAAATTTCCACAACTTGTATACGAAACAATAAATAATAGCAATAATTTGAATAATATGAGATCACTAATAAGAATACATTAGTGATACCGTGCCATAAAAGAATACTAGATAGTTCACGGATTTATGAATCAACCCTCCAAAAGCGGTAAACACATTAGCATATAAGCATGTAAGCATAGAACACCAAATCGAACATTTAGTTAAGTAAAGTATACAATAACATTTGTGGTTTAAGACTCAAGTATAAAGCATTTAGTTTGAAATAAGTATGCAATATCACCCCCAAAACGAAAGATGAAAAACGGGGTATGAAAGTACTCACATTCAAGTAACAAACTTGAAAGATGTATGATTTGGAGTTTAACCGGAACGACGGGTTTCACGAACAAAGCCTAAAGGAAAAAGTCTTATATTAGAAAAATTGTCTTGGAAGTATTTAAATAAAATAAATGATGAGAAATGTAAACAATTAAAGTTTAGGTTTAAAATATAAATAATTAGGAATTTATAACAATAGTCCTTTGAAAATATAAGTTTGCTCGAAACCGGGTTAAAGTATTTAGCCTTAATATTTACTCAACCTATGTTAAGTAATAAGGTGGGTAAAAATACAAGAATGCAAATCCCTTTATAATATAGATACTAAAATGGGTTTTTAACGAGTGTTCGGGTTGTTGGTTCGGGTCTTGATAATTGGTCAAACCCAAAGTCAACTTTCCAAGATATTAAATGTTATGAGATAACTCATAAAAATCAAGTAAGACTTAACCAAGTATGTAGTTCTATTGTTTTAGAACTGACAACGTCCGTTAAGCGAGTGTTCGGTTTTGTCGGTCCAAACTTTGTTATAAGATCAAGTTGGATCCAACATTTCCAAGTACTTAAGAAAATAATTAAAATCAGTTTATAAAGTATTTTGAAGATTTATACAAGTCTTGATAGCTAAAAAACACACTTGTGTGTCTTAAGCGAGTGAAAATCGGTTTAGTTCGGTTTGGTTCGGTTTCCATCTCACAATAAGTTCATAGATGGTAGCCACATACCCAAATATCAAAGAACTTGTATAATAATTTATAAATGATAATACTTAAGTTTTACAACCAAAAAGTTAACAATAAAGTCTTTAAACGAAAGTTCAGTTTTCGGTTCGGATCTTGGTTCGGGTTAAGACCGAGGTAAGATTCTACAAACCCATAACCATCGAACTTATAAAAATGATTTTAGAAACTAAAATCCAACATAAAACATGTTTAAACAACTATTTAACAAAACTAGTAAACAAGTTCGGTTTACGGTTTGGAGCTATTTACGGTTAAACAGAGGCTAGTCTCTTCAAACCCATAACCATGGAACTTTATAAATATGATATACAAACTAAAATGAGCAGAAGTTAAACATGATTATTATGTATAAACAAGTTATATAAGTATATATATATCAAGGACTACGAAAGTCCTCTATGTAGCCTTGCCTTACGAGGTCCGACACTCCACCGACCGAGACCGGGGAAGTGACTATCAAAGATAACAAGGGGTGTATATTATATATGTGTTGTACCACCATATTCAAGTATTAATAAGACTATATAAGCTAATTAGAATGAAAGATTTAACTCAGTTTGACTTTTGGAAGTCAAACCTTTAAGAACAACTAAGAAAATAACATTGAGATCTTTGAATTTGAGAGAGAATTTGGAGTATGTGTACGTGTAAAATGAAGGAAATGGTCATGTATATATAGGGTAAGTTGAAAGGGTCAAGCATAAAGAGTCTTGCATGAAAATGGGTTGGTTTAAGTCACATGTTTACATAAAAACAACAAAAAACGAATTCTGGTGCATACTCCCTTTAGCGCGGCACTAAGGTCTCTGTCCTTGACCTTAGCGCGGCGCTAAGGTCACATGGTGGAAATTCTGAACTTTCAAAATTAGCAGTTTTGGCCCTCGAAGTTTTTTTAAGCGTTTTAAGGCCATTTTAGGGACCGAAAATGGTGTTTTTGAGACCCGACAAGTATAAAACAATAATGTAATATAAAATCCATCATTTTGATTATATCGAAGGTTTCGGTTTACAAAACGGGTCGGTTTACATAATAAAACAAATACAAAAGGGACCCGAAATTGACGAATGCCACATTTATTGAATCCTTGAAGCCTCTCATCATAACTTCATCATTACCTGTGTGGATAAGATCATCTGCATAGATATTTACAAACAACATTTTACCTTCTGGATTTTCGTTGATGAAGAGTGTGTGTTCAGACTTGCTTTTCGTGAATCCTTCTTGAATAAAGTATGCGTCGATGCGAGTAAACCAAGCTCTCGGAGCCTGCTTCAAACCATAAAGAGCCTTTTGAAACTTGTACACCTTGTTTTCACTGCCTTTAATTATATAACCTTGAGGTTGGTGAACATACACACCTTCCTCCAACGTTCCATGTAAGAAGGTAGCTTTTACATCCATTTGAAATATGTTCCAACCTCTTTGTGCTACAATGGCTATCATTAATCGTATTGTGTTCATTCTAGCAACTGGTGCATACACCTCCATCTAATCCACACCAAATTCTTGGTCATACCCACGAGCCACCAACCTTGCCTTATGATTTTCAATCTCACCCCTTTCATTCAGCTTCGTTTTATACACCAACTACCAGCCTTGCCTTATGATTTTCAATCTCACCCCTTTAAATCAGCTTCGTTTTATACACCCACTTCACACCAATGGATTTAGCATCTTTTGGTAAGTCCACAAGATGCAAAGTCTCATTTCTCTCATTGCCTCAATTTCCAGATCCACTGCTTTATTCCATTTGTCACTTCTAATTGCTTCTTCAAACCTTATTGGGTTTTGATCAACTACCTCTACTGCATTCACCTCTTCTTCATCAGACTCTAAATCATTTCCAACCACATAATCTTGCAAGTGACTTGGAGGTATTCTCTGTCTCACTTCTCCCTCTTCTTGATCACTGTCACTTTCATCTGCTTCATAATTTTGATCAAAACTATAACTTCCCCAACGAAGCTCAACCTATTCATGAACCCTTTCATCTATTTGATCCCAAAACCACACTTTATCTTCTTCAAAGACTACATCTTTACTAACCACAACTTTCATAGTGCTTGGATCTATCAACCTAATAGCCCTTGGATTCTTCACTTATACCGGTTAAGAAACATGTGTAGCTTCTGTCATCCAGTTTTTTTCTCTTCTCTTTAGGCACATGAACATGAGCCAAACATCCCCATAGTCTTAAAAGATCAACACTAGGATTTCTCCCACACCATGCCTCCTCAGGTGTCAAAGACAAAAAGGGCCTTTTATGGTCTTCTGTTGAGTATGTAATAACTCCACATAGCTGCCTCTGCCCAAAATAATTTAGGCACAAGAAGAGTAATTATCATACCAATGACGGTCCTATTCTTACGCTCTGCAACCCCATTCTGTTGTGGAATGTACCGAGTTTATAATTGTCTATTTATGCCATGTTCCTTACAAAACATTACAAAATCATTTGACATATATTCAGGCTCGCCTTCGAGAAAACAAAAAAAAAAATTTGTGCCTTAGTTAAAAAGGAGTATTTTGTTGGTTTAAACAATTAAATTTTATATAGGTTTACTTGGTTATAATTTGAGTTGTGTAAAATTTTTTTTATATAAAATAGGATTAAACATGTCTTAAATGAGACTTAAACCCATAACCTTTTGGTCGAGAGTAATACCACTTTGCCACTAGACCAAGCTAGTGGTCATGTAATGAAGTTTAACGTTAAATATACATATTATTTAATAAAAATAAACATAATTTAAAAAAAAATCGGGCCTAACGGGATGTCGGGCCTGTGGCCGTCGACCACCCCGCCACCCCTATGGGCCGGCCCTGCATATATTCTTCCCATCTATCTGTTCTAAGCCTTTTTACCAATTTCCCACTTTCAATTTCAATCTTGATAATAAACTCCTTGAAACTTTCGAAAGCCTCCGACTTATCATGTAACAGGTACACCCAACCCTTTCGACTAAAATCATCAATAAAACCCAACATTTATTTTTTACCTGAATTGGAGTGTCGAGTGATTGGTCCACATATATCAGATTCAATTAATTCTAGCACCTCACTTGCACGCCACTTCCCTTTCTTAGGCAAATTTTCCTTTGTTTGCTTCCCAACTAAACATTCATTACAAACTGTCTTCTTAACATGGAACTCCGGAAGCCCTGTAACCATTTTATTCTGGTGAAGAGCTCCCATTCCTGTCTTGCTTATGTGCCCCAATATTTATGCCATAACTTTTCAATGTCTTAAGTTGCAACTTTCTGCCCTTTGGTTACTCGATCTTCTTGCCTCCTTACATAGTGGGAACATTTTGTTAGCACTCATAGTGCTCACATATAGTAATCCCTTTTCAGCATGGTAAACCTTGCAAGTGTTGGATTTAAATAGAAAGGATAACCCTTTCTTGTACAACACTCAAAAGGCAATTCTTTAATTCTGGCACATAATAAACATCTTGTACAACAAATGTTGTTCCTTCTAAAATCAACTTTAAATTCCCTTCTCCCCCATATTTCATTCTCATATTGTCTCCCAGCCTAATAGTATTGGAGAATGTTTGATCGAAACTTACAAACTTTTCTCTGATCCTAGACATGTGATTGGATCATCTTGAATCCAAGAACCATAGTGGACTCTTGTTGTCTTCACTGGTGAGGGCCAAAAGAACATGTTCCTCAACCTTTGATTCAACCATCAGTATAACCTTCTCATTCTCGTTGAACCCTGCATAGTTGGTCGTTTCCTTCACACCATGACAGTCATAAGAAAAATGCCCCATGGTTTCTTTGTTAAAAGATGATCGTTCACGACCCATTACTCTTGGATTGAACCTTCCTCTTCCACGACCACGTCCACTTGATCCTTCACTATCAACAACTTTAAAGGCTTGGTCATCTTCGTTGTCAACCCTTTTAAACTTCTATCCATGGACAAATTGGGAACTTTGTAGCTCTTCTATAGTCATTTCCTAAACATTATTGGATTCTTCAATGGACACCACAATATACGTATATTTCTCAGTAAGAGTTTTTAAGGATTTTCTCCACTATCTTAGCATCTGTCATTTGTCTCTCTATTGCTTCTCATTTGGTTTGAGATCATCAAAACCCTACCAAAATAATCTGGTATGGTTTCACCATTCTTTATTTCAAGGATTTCAAAATCTCTTCTTAACTTCTACAACTTTGATCTCTTTACATGTTCATTAACAGCAAACCGTTTCTTCATGGAAACCCATATGGCCTTGGACGATGACCTGTCAAGAATCTGGTCAAAGGTTACCCTATCAATGGCTTGATAGAGGTAATGATTGACTTGGAGGTCTGTCATCTTGAGCTCCTCCACCTTCTTCTTCTGTTCATCACTCACGACAATGCCAACACATGGTTCTCTAATTGCAGGTTCGATTAACCCCGAAAGTTTTTTTGCATGCAACAAATTTTCCATCATCTCGATCCAGTGTTCATAATGGCCATCGAACACTAGCACCTTGTTACGTATCAGTAATATGATCGATTATGAGAAGAAGAACACAAGAGAAGAAGAAGTTTTACTCAAATCATCGATACCATTCTCATTCACGACTCATGTATATGTATAGTAACATATTACAATTCTAACCCTAAACTAATAGACATATACACTTTAGTCCTATACTATTTAATACCTAACATTACTCCACCCTCAAAAGATTTTTGTCCTCAAAAATTCTAAGGAAAAAAGAAAAAAAAAATTAATCAAAACTATCAAAGCCAAATTAGAAAATTCTTGTACTTCATCAAGATCACAACTACGAATTATCATTTGAACCATTCTGAGCATCATGTAGTTTCTGATCATCCCAACTATGTAACTTTTCCATACCAAATTTCCAACTTCTATAACTTTTGCATTAAGTTTGCAATAGGAAGAAAAATACCCATATAAACTAACTGATGCTAAAGCAAAACTGTTATCCATAGTGAGCAAAATCTCCATGTTGAAACACCAACTCCACTGTTCATAATTCTCAATCATCACTGCCTTCATTTCAGCAGCATACACAAGATAATAATTTTGATTAACTATAGTAAGATCAGTGGATCCCGTTACTTGCTCTGCACCTTTTTTTATTCTCTTTCCCATAACAAAAATTCTTTGTCTGGTTACTTCAATAAAAGGTGCCCCTGGATAAACAAATATAACAATTGTAGTAGGCCTGGTACAACATGAGTCAACAATGTATTGCTTTACAGTTTTGGCTTCAAAGACATAAGTGACACGCAAGGTGGTGATCAAGTGAATTAAGATGCCCGCATAGCTCACCATTAGTTGGAACATAATTGAAATGAAATCATGGGTGCTTCCAGATGATACAACTGAAGGTACAACAAGGATTGCACAGGATGAACCCAACCAGAACATTGGTGATTTACCATGTATAAAGTTTTGTGCAAACTCATCAGCCAAACGTAGAACACGAATTTTTCTAACTTCATTTATTATCATCAAATGAACAATGTCCAGGATTATCTCAATTTTTAACTCTTTTACTTCAACAGTAAGTGGCCCACTCTCATCGGTACTACATGTTGACATTTCTACCCTTGGAAACATAGTGACGGAAAGTGCCTCCCACATGGAACTTAATTCATTAATTGTGCTTCAACAAGTTGTGATTATACAAACTCTTATTATGTAATCTGTTGTTTGAGTACAAAATAAGAATTTCACATTAGGCTGCACACCTGTTTGAGGTTCTTGCAGTTGTATTTCTTGTAACACCTTAAGTCGTTTGACGATATTCTTACGTTTCCACTTAACTAGCCATCTTCTCACACCTAATTTTTTGTACTTGAACATCATATTGTCTAACCAATGAGTGTGAAAACCATTCATGTGAATGCTAAAATGTTCCATCTTAATTTGTATATTTGAAAAATCAAAAAAATCAACGTCACTGTTCGTCTTCTCACCTTCTTGTCTCGATCCATCATTTTCAATCATTTGCTTTCTCCAAGCAACAACTTCTGCTACAACAACTTCCTTTGAAGTTTTGAATTCAACATTCTTCTTTAATAAATCAATCTCATTTTTAATTCCCATAACATCATCACAAGTTGTTACTGTAGTATCATTTGTGGGAAATAGTGGACTGCTTGGTACAAGGAACATATTTTCTTTGACGAATCTCTGATTTAGAAACTCAAATTCTTTGTTTTGTTTATTCCTCATCCCATTCATTTCTATTACAGACTTAATATCCAGTTCATTCAATGGAACCTCATTATCCCATTTTTCATTAGGAACAAGAATTGAAACTTCAATAATCATTTTATCATCGAATGGGTATACTTCATCTATATCTTCCTTATTAGTGCCAACTTCTATTTCACCATATTTTGAATCCTCATCCATATCTTCCCTTATTTCACCTCTAACATTCCCATACATTTCATTAAACTCCTTTGATGCAGTCTTATTATCACTTCCATTCTTTATTAAATCATCATTATCAATTACCCTTCCACTCTCCACTGAATCATTAACATCAATGGATTCTTGATCAATTGTTTCTTGGATCTCAACCAGATTTTCAGATTCATTAATGGTCTGAATCTTGTTTTCACTAATTTTTTTATTGCTAAAACAAATTGCAAGAAAATTAACATGGTTCTTTGCCTTTTCATATGCTTCCTCAAGTGTCTTTGGTCTCAACAAGTTAACCCACCATTCAATTTTAGGTTTGAGACCCTCCACGAATAGCCTTACAGCATAATCCTCACTTAGCAACACCTTAGTAATGAGGAAATCAAATGAATTACAGTATTCTTGAAATGAACGTGTTTGTTGTAAGTTCTTGATGTCATCCATGGATGATGCAGTATTTAGAATTCTTGTTTCTTTATATTTGGTTTTGAATAAGCGAGGACTTCGTTTTCCCCACGTTGATGATCCCATCCATTCATCAACACATCTATAACCACTGTAAAGTTCCCAATCAGTTGGTGGTTTTGAATAATCTGGTATGTAACCACAACAATGGCCCCTGCCTTCATATTGTAACCAACCACAAGAACACCTATGAGTCGCACAAACATGAACCTTGTTCTCCCATATCAAACCCCCACATGAACACAAGAACACCATCGTTACCTTGATTGTTGCCGTCAAGAACCTGTTTTGCCCTAATTGCAGGTCAATGAGCCACCCGCTGTGAACTGATGATGTTGATGTTGATTGTTGAATTGCTTGTTAAATTGTCTCCTGTATTACCCTTTCAATTGTTGAATCGTCAACAATCGATGGTTGCTCAATCAATTGTTTCCTGTTGTTCTTGAATCGCTGCCCAGAACGAATCGAATTGCTGCCTGTTGTTCTTGAATCGCTGCCCAGAACGAATTGACCCCCAATTGATTGCTGCTGTAAATTGTTGATCTCTAATTGATCGCGCTGTGAATTGATTGACGGAAGAGCGTCCGAGAGGTTCGAACTGCTCTGATACCACTTGTTACGTATCAAATGGTAATATGATCGATTATGAGAAGAACACAAGAGAAGAAGAAGTTTTACTCAAATCATCGATACCATTCTCATTCACGACTCATGTATATGTATATTAACATATTACAATTCTAACCCTAAACTAATAGACATATACACTTTAGTCCTATGCTATTTAATACCTAACACACCTTCAATTTTTCTTCACTCATGGTTATTGTTTACCTTCTCTGTGATAGAGGATTTTGCTCTGATACCACTTGATAAAGTGTTATCAGTGGTAAACAAAGTAATCTAAAGTTTGAATTCATTAAAGGCTAAATTGGATATAAATACATCAATAATCTAACGGAAATAAACTGAAAAGAACTAGAAAGCAGGAAACAAATGTTGAACAAAAATAATGCCTAAGGAACCAGACAAGTAGGGACAACCCACGTGCTTGACTGATTATTTTATTCCAATCAATAAATATTAACTTCTAGACTTGGACTTGGTAACATGCATGCAGACAACACACTTCACAACCTTCTACCAAACCATGCACATGTCTTTGCCTACAACAGTAGCCTACTCCAACATTAGTGTAGTCTCACCAGGGAACCCATTTTGGGGTAAAGTAACTCGATACCACCCTCGATTTCAACGACTCGATAATCGGTGCAAGCTTCACGCACCTTGGTGTCTTGTACTGGTTGATTGCTGCACCTAAACTAATTGAAGAATCAATTAGTTTATCACATGTTTCGTTTTCCACAATCTTGATATCTAACGGGCTGATTGATTTGTCAGAAGTGTGACCTTGTATGTAAACACTTTTAAGTGATTCTTTGATGGCAAAACAACATTCCACAAAAACCTATGGTGGGACGTGTGTGGTTTCGTTCAAGCTAAGATCCTAGAAGATGACATCATGGCCCGAGATTGTTGTGGTGTCATCTTAACTCATGTATTCGGTCAATGTCAAATTGTATGGCATCGAAAGGTTGACCATGGTTTCGACTGCTTTCTATAACTCTACTTTGTCGGTCTTGTCAGTATCAATACTCAATGCCACATTCATTCTACAAATGAAATTAAATTAAGGGTAATTGTTCTTGCAGCCAGCGACACGCAAGACGTCGCCAACTTGATACCTGTAAAGTCCTGCACTTTCACATATCAGTTCGGCAAAACAAATTGTGTGCATACAAAACAAAAAAATTATTAGTAGGAAAAACAATGCTTACCGGCGTAGGTAGTGATCACAAGCTCGTAGTCATGGCCGAGTTTAAGATTATAAAGATCAAGCAGTTTCAGATTTTGGTTCTCGGTGACGTCGTCATTGACAGTAGGATTTAGTTTAGAATCCATGATGAGAATCTATGAGAGAAAATGAATGGAGAGCGGAAGCAATGGATCGTGATTTTGCCGTCGGAAAGGAGGAGGCGTCATCGTCTAGGGTTGGTCTATGATACCACAATAGGGATAATTATTGTGAACGTCTGCCCTATCGTTTTCATTAATCATTATCTCTAATATATATAAACGAAAACTAAAAAATCAAGCTCTGCCTTATCGTTTTCATTAATCATTATCTCTAATATATGTGTTGCGATGTGGTCGCTCCCCCCTTTTTTGGAGTCACCAGATTTGCTTGATTTTTAAATGGTGAGCTCTCATTAATTTAACCCGGTTTTGACCCGTTTATGCTTTAATTTTCGCGGGTCTCGTGGGTCACCAAACTCAGATACCCTTACACGGGTTATGATAGCTTTATAACCATCCCCAAACACTAAACCATCTCACAACCGCCTCTCATTCATCATCGTTGCTTAACTATGGCTGTTTTTCAATTACCGTTCGGTGATTATCGTTTTGATCCCTCAATTCCATAAGTTTAAATGAAGAGCTACATTCGTTCTTGTGTGGGATTTTAACATGGGTTGTAATGTCGATGCTCAATATCACCGGATAATCAGATCCATAACCCAACCATGGGTTTTGAGTTGTGTAACCTCTTCTGATACAGTTATCCTTCTGAAGAGGTAGGTCCCAGCAGAGCCCAGTTGGACCCGCAAGACTCACCTTGAAGAGGGACGTCTGCGCAAGGACCAACTGGTTCCGCAGGACCAACCATGCTCAGAGATGAAGACCTTACGCGCAGTACGCCAGCTGTTCCCGCAGGAAAAGCCTCCCAATGGTGAAGTACCCCGCCTGTTCCCGCAGTTGCGGATACAAGCCATCAGGGAAGGCTACCCGCACTAATAGCAAGGCTACACGCACAAGGCACTAACTCTCAATAATTCAGTGTCACCTGAAGGAATGAGCAAGGCGGGAATACTCCCGCCCAAATGAGCCAGTCCGTACGCTTCTGGAAGATCTTTTGTACTATACCTGCCAAGGTATGGACAAAATAGACAAGATCTGACCAAAGCAGCCCATGAACCAATCACAGGGTGACAGCTCACCGACAACAGTACGAGGAGCACGCTCTAGTACAAATTGTCACTATCAGCCGCTGCCTACTCACCAACCCTTGTCGTGGCACGTACATAGCCTGCAGTTGGTGGAAAAGGAATAGTACACAGCCGGCGGAAAAGGAATAGTACACAGCCGGCGGAAAAGGAATAGTACACAGCCGGCCATGTTACTATCAGCCGCTGCCTACCCACCAACTACCAGCATGGCACGTGCGTAGCCCACAGTTGGTAGAAAAGGAATATTATACAGCTGGCTGTACCTGCTTGGGAACCTACCTTCGGCTATAAATACTCCAACACCTTGGAACGGTATCATTATCTTGTATCTTATCTTCACTAGCTATTTCTCTTAATATACACTTATATTCAGAGCAATCTAGTCTGATTCTCACGCCGGAGGGTGGTCACAAGGAGGAACCCCCCTTCTCAGTGACGAGCTCACGGTGTCTGTTTTGCAGGTCATCTGAAGAATAACCATCTTTGCCGGAACTAACCCTCGTGGGAAACATCTATTTAACCCCCAGATTATCCGTAATCTGCCCGGGGTCACTTAGTGTTTCTTCATTGGCGCCATCCGTGCATAAAAGCTAGAACTAATTTTCTCAGTTTTTTCAAAACCTCTGGAAAGATGGTTAAGGTTACTCCGGTGCCAAGGCTAGCAAGTGACCAAGAAACCCCGGTAACCACAACCCCAGCTACTGAGGGGAACACCGGCGAGTACACAAATTTTACGAACACTACCCCGGTTACCCAAGCCGGGGCAAGTGCAGTAAATAATCATCCCCTGGGATTCATTGATACCCAGGTGGAAAGACAACAGACGAGGCTCCCCCGCCAAACACTTGATCAAGTTAAGGCGTGGGCGGAAGCACGTCAGAAGGAATTCCAAGCTGAGTTGGATGAACGCTTACGTTCACTCCAGCAGGCTGACGAATTCGGAAGCACTCGACAACAGCTCAACATGAGCAATGAGTGCGAGTACTTGGACGATGATTGGGAGGAGTCCGACAGTGACGCAAACCCTCGCCATAGGTCGAAAGGGAAGCGCAAGGAAACGGACTTCCAACCAAGAAGGAATTTTGGAGAAACCTTTAAACAAAGGAACGCGGGGGGAAACCCACGTGACTTCTCCAAAACCTTTAGACCAACTGTTGCAAATGCGGGAACGTCCAAATTTGCAAGGGACATTGCGGAAGCAATCGCCCCGAAGAGTGCCAAACAGATGTCCAACATCGGCACTTATGATGGTATATCCGACCCAGACGATCACTTGAACAGATTCATCGCGGGGGCAACCGTCAGCAACTGGACGGAACCCACGTGGTGTTATATGTTCCAGATGACGCTGGTTGGAGCGGCCAGGACATGGTTTGATCGTTTACCGGTCCATCACATCTATGATTGGGCGGACTTTCAACACAAGTTCAGCCAACATTTCAGTCAACAGAGGAAATATACTGAAGAGCAGTGGACGATCCTCAACTGCGTTAGAGAGGAGGATGAATCTTTACTAGACTTCATCACTCGCTTCAACTCCAAAAAGCTGAGTCTGGGCACCATAAGCGAAGATCTTGTTCGCGCCGCTTTCATCCAGGGCGCCGAATACCCAGAGCTTATCCGCACATTGACGGGTAAGGACGGCATGCCATCCACATGGGATGCCATCATGACGGCGGCCAAGCGCTTTGCCGAAACGGAGAAGCAACTGGGTAGGGATCTTCCCCAGAATACACACCTCTACACGCAGAGGACTAGAGAAAACAACGTTCGGACCGCCCGGCAAAACAAAAAGAGGAAGCTAGGTATTTGGCAGTCAAGGGTAAACTTTGACACCTCATCCAGCTCTCGCCCTCTAGTAGGCGGAAGGGATAACACGCACCCATCAAGCCGAAAACACCGGTGGACGCCACTTACCAAAAGCGTCACGGAGATATTTGCCACCGAAAAACTCCCATGGCCGAAAGCTCCAATGATCCGGCAGCGACCTAATGCGGATCAGAGCAAATCCTGTGACTTCCACGGGACAAAGGGTCACAACACTGAGGAGTGTACATCCTTGAAAGATATTGTTGAAACATTCGTCAAGGATGGAAGACTTACACACCTTGTGGCATCAATCAAGAATGGAGGGAGGAATGATAACCGATACAAAGGCAACGGACGAAAGCCCGTTGACATCAGCATCCACATGGTTCATAGTAACATCAGAGGAAGAAAAAGACGAACGACAGAACCATGCGCGTGGAAGGAAGCTGAGGTGCGCTTCCCGCGAGTGCCAGGAGGACCCAGCAAAGAAGGCCCTATCGTCATCAAAAGCCAGCTGGGGCACTACATCACTTCCCGCACTCTTGCTGACAACGACGCCTCGTCAACGGTTATGTACAGGCAGTTCTTCGACAAGCTAGACGAAGAAGACAAGGAACGTCTGGAAACGGTCTACGCCTCGATGGATGGGTTCGACGGCAGTACAAACACCCCCTGGGTATCCTATCTTTCTCCGTCATTCTCACGGACTGGAAACACTCCCGCACAGAAGACGTGGACTTTGTCGTGATGAAGAAGCCACACCACACATACGACATTCTCTTCGGGAGAGACGGGATGGCAAGATTCAATGCTGTGGTATCTTCAGTCCACGGCATGATGGGATGGCCAACAGCTGAGGGTGTAGCGATGATCACCGGTATTCCCCAGGTATGCATCGCATCTGTCTCATCTAAACCCAAACCAAAGATGGCTAAACCAACCATCACCGAACCAGAAGAATGGGCCTTCAATGGCAAATACCCTGACCAGGCCGTTACCATTGGCCCCACAATCACTGATCCTACGCGCACCTTACTCAAACGCTTATTACAGAAAAATGCTGACATCTTCGCGTGGACACCAGCTGACATGACTGGGGTACCTCGAAGTAAGGCAGAGCATAAGCTCAAGTGTGACCCGACTTTTACGCCAGTCATACAAAAGCGCAGAGTAATGGGGGCGGAACAAGCTAACGCGTGTAGAACCCAAGTCAAGGAACTCCTTGACGCGGGCATCGTACGTGTTAGCAGATATCAAACATGGGTTGCAAATCCCGTTATGGTACCGAAGTCTAACAAACAATGGCGCATGTGCATAGATTTCAAAGACTTAAACAAAGCATGCCCCAAAGATTGTTACCCGTTACCCGAAATTGATCTTAAGGTAGATTCGTTAGCACCGTTTAGCCTTAAATGCTTACTTGATGCGTATAAGGGGTACCATCAAATTCACATGGCCGTTGACGATCAGGACAAAACCGCTTTTCGGACGCCCGATGGCACATTTTGTTATCAAATGATGCCATTCGGACTTAAGAATGCCGGGTCCACATTCCAACGCCTGATGGACAAAGAGTTCCATGCCCAAATTGGGAGGAACTTGGAAGTCTACATGGATGACTTGGTCGTCAAAAGCCCTGACCCAGAAGCGATGTTGAAAGACATCGAAGAAACTTTCAACACGCTCAGGAAGATAAACATGAAGCTCAATCCGAGCAAGTGTTCCTTTGGGATGGAAGAAGGGAAGTTCTTAGGAGTCATCGTTACTAAAGATGGCTTTAGAGCGAACCCTGAAAAGGTCGAAGCCATTATCAAAATGAAATCACCTACTACCATCAAGCAAGCTCAGACACTGAATGGACGACTAGTCGCACTTAACCGCTTTTTGGCAAACCAGGCGGATAGGTCGTTTCCATTCGTGTCAACATTGAGAAACTGCTTAAAGAAAACGCACTTCCGCTGGACACCAGAAGCGGAAGCAGCTTTTCAGGAAATTCGGTCACGCTTGATCGAACTCCCAACGCTCACAGCACCAGAATCGGGGGAGGAATTAATCCTATACCTTTCCTCCACGGATAGAGCAACCGGAGCAGTCCTGCTAGTAGAGCGGAAAGGCATCCAGATGCCAATCTACTATGTTAGCCGGGTCCTAACAGACGTAGAAACCCGGTACTCTACCCTGGAAAAATTAGTCTTAGCACTTGTACAGGCTTCACGCAGGCTAAGACGATATTTCCAAGGTCACCCAATCACCGTTCTCACCAACTTCAAACTTGCAAACGTTCTAGGCAAACCCGAATTGTCGGGACGCCTAGCCAAATGGGCAATAGAATTGGGAGAATACGCGATAAAGTATAAGCCGAGACCAGCCATAAAAGGCCAGGTCTTGGCTGACTTTATTGCAGAGGTCCCCGCTTCGCTGGAGAAAGATTGCCAGGAGGAGGCTCAACCCTCCCCAGCACAGGACATCGATGATGTCTGGCGACTCTACACTGATGGAGCAGCCAGCAACGAGGGTTCAGGCGCAGGGTTGAAACTAACTAACCCAGCAGGCCAAGAATACACTTATGCTATTCGACTGGATTTTCCAAGTACGAATAATGAAGCGGAGTATGAAGCATTCTTGGCCGGGCTGAGAATTGCGCGTAAGATGGGAGTGAAAAACTTGGAAGCCCACGTGGATTCCATGTTAGTAGCCAACCAAATAAACGGGACGTACACGGCCGTGAAAGACACAATGGCCTTGTACCTCGCACAAGCAAAAACCCTTATGCGCGAGTTTAACGATTGTAAAGTCATACACGTCAAGCGTAGCGAAAACAAATCTGCGGATGCGTTAAGCAAGCTTGCATCGTTAGGCTTCACCCACTTAGGAAAGGACATCCGCATTGAACTCCTTGGAGCACCATTAGTCCCGCACAAGAAAATCTGTGTCATCCAAACCGGTACAGAAACGTGGATGACACCCATAATAAATTACCTTGCGGCGGGTATACTACCAGAGTCAAAAACACAAGTAAGAAAAATACGCTGTAAAGCACTGAACTATCAACTCATAGATGACATCCTTTACAGACGTAACTTTCTTGGTCCACTCCTAAGATGCGTGGACAACCAAGATGCCGGCTACCTCCTATGGGAAGTACATGAGGGCATCTGTTGAGTACACGCAGGTCCACGCGCTGTTGTAGCTAAGCTAAACAACGCGGGATACTTTTGGCCGGGGATGCATACGGATGCGCTGGCATACATCAGAAAGTGTAAGTCTTGCCAGCTCTACGCACCCAACACGCATCGCCCGAAGAATGAACTTGTTCCAGTCACCTCTTCATGGCCATTTCAGAAGTGGGCCATCGATGTGACAGGCCCATTTCCCACAGCAGCAGGGAACGTTCAGTTTCTAGTGGTAGCCATCGACTACTTCACCAAGTGGATAGAAGCAAAACCCTTAGCCCAAACAACCGCAAAACATATCAAAAAATTTATTTGGGAATTTATTATTTGTCGTTTTGGACTTCCACAGACTTTGGTGAGCGATAACAGCACCAACTTTGCTGACAAGAAGCTACAAAAGTGGCTAGAAGAACTTCAAATCACCCACACCTTTACCTCAGTGGCGCACCCGCAGGGTAATGGTGAGGTGGAAAGAGCAAATAAGAGCATCGTCGTCGGAATAAAGAAAAGACTCTTGGAACACAGATCCGGCTGGGTGGACGAAGTTCCACACGTCCTTTGGGCAAACAGAACGCTGAAAAAGGCCAGTACGGAAGAAACCCCGTTCAGCCTCACTTATGGCACTGAAGCCATGGTCCCGGTCGAAATCGGTCTACCCTCACCAAGGGTCTTGATTCAGCCAGAAGACAATGATGCGGAAAGACGGTTAGACCTTATGCTAACCGAAGAACGCAGAGACTTAGCCGCAGTGCGTGAAGAGAATTACAAGCAACAAATGCAAAAGTACTACAACACGCGGGTAAAACTCTGCAACTTCAATGTAGGAGACTACATATTGCGTAACAACGAGGCTTCGAACCAAGAGCGCCCAGGAAAGCTGGCCCCGATCTGGGAAGGACCATACATTATCAAAGAAGTTTTGGGAAAGGGCGCATACCGGCTCGAAAGGCTCGATGGCACCCCCATCCCAAGAACATGGAATGGAGCTCAATTACGCAAATGTTACATGTAGATCAATTCCAAACTTGTAAAGAAAAGGCCTAGAGCCACTTCTAATGGAAATGATTCTCCTTATATCACATTGTGTTGATAGCCTTACCTTTATACTTATGAACTTCCCACACTGATATGCCGGTATTTACCGCATAAATATGGGAAGAAGTAAGTCGTTGCGTGTGGAAGGCGGCAAAACCCGCATAAACACAAAAAACGGTAAAAATTTCTAAGGAAAAGATAAGGAAAACCTTCACGCAGGTCAGTTATAGGTCAAGTTTGGTCATCCCACTAAATGAAAGTGACGGTCTTACCCGCACAATCATGATAGAGGAAACTGAACATTAACCTATTGACAACCGCGCGTTGAAAGGTTAACTTATTCAAAACACTTAGAAAATTTCTAAGAAAAAGATGAGGAAAACCTCCACGCAGGTCAGATATAGGTAAAGTTTAGCCATCCTACTAAGTGAAAGTGACGGTCTTACCCACACAATCACGAAAGAGGAAGCAAAACTTTAACCTATCTGCCACGTTGAAAGGTTAACTTATCCAAAGTACTTAAGAAATTGCTAAGTTAAACTAGAATATGCATGAGCAAAACATATAAGGTTTACAAGGCAAGGCATTAACAAAAGATTTATATTCCATAAAAATTTAAGTATTACAAGAATGGCCGGGCACATACCCGCATACAAGAATATAAATCTATACAAAAATAAAAATCTATTCCAACGGTGGAGAGGGATCTAAAGGCTCAAGCTTCAGGACCACTCCCACTTGAACCCACACCATCAGTAGAGTGTGGCGGTTCAAGGAAAGCCTTGAGAATAGCTAGCCCATCATCAGCAGCAGTAATCTCGTTCACCTTCTCCACCACCGGATGCGGGAAAGCAGCATACTGGTTCACTGCTTGGTCATAAGCAGCTTCAGTATCTACGTCATATAGAGGGAAGTTGGAAGGCGGGATGCCCTTCTCAACAAACCCTAGACCAAGCAGGAAGCCAGCCTTTTCCCCATCCTCATGAGAAGCGTTGAGGGCTGCGCTCATGGCATTGTCATAAGATGTGTTCGTAAGAACCCGATGCACAACCTACAAAACAGAAGTATATCAAAAACTCTTCTAAGGAAAAGGGTAAAGAAGTTATGAAGCTGCACATACCTGCGACAACGCTTCTCGTAGAAGCCATTCCTTGGTAACCAGAGCCTCCCGGAGGGCAGCTTGAGCTTCATCACGGGCGCGTTCGGCTTCGTTTTTAGTAAGGTTGGCAAGCAACACATCTGTAGTTGCAGCCTCTTCAACGCCTTTAAGCTTACGCTCAGTGTGGTCAAGCATGCCCCTCTGGTCCAAGATCTCTTGGAGTTTCTTGGCGTCTTCCATGGCCAAGGCATCATGAGCCTGCTAGAGCCTCTCGAGTTTGGCTTTAAGTTCCTCATTCTCGGTGCGTAGAGGCTCAGCAACAGCTTCAGCCTTGGTGGCCCTCTCAGTTGCGTTCCGTGCAGTTTCCTTAGCCAACCGAAGCTGTTCGTTAACAGCTTGGGTAGCCTTGGAACGGGCCTCCAGCCGGGCCTGAACTTCAACCTCGAGGGCCTTGAAGGCCTTCTCCTTTTCCGCAGCAACGGCGGCGAGCCTCTTATTCTCCTCCCGGATAGCCCGCGCCTGAGCCACTTCCAGGCTACGCGCCGTCTTTAACTTGTCGTTTTCACGACAAAGCAGCTCGACGCGCGGCTGTATCCTGGCAAGGAGAATTCTAAGCTCATTGGTTAGCCTACCCTCCTGGTAGCTAGCCATTGCCTCCCCCAACACACCGCTTGGGGCGGCGTGGCGCGCCCATTCGACGCAATCCGCAGCAGTCCGGAGGGTTGTTCCCCGGCGGATACTCCACCGAGGAGCGTACACCTCGTTGGAATCACGAACTGCAATAAAACAAAAAACAGTTAAGAGAAAAAAAATGATAAAAGGGATATAAGGCCAAGATAACCCCACGCACCTGTAGGGTCGACAACAAGCCGATAGCCACCAAACCCATCACCTGAACCTAAGGGATATCCATCCAAAAGGTCAAGGAGACGGGAAGGAGGCAAAGATTGGCTAGACGCCTCAACCCCGAACATACCTGAAGGACCGGCCGCGGTCGCCGGCACCGGAGGAGGCATGGTGGAGGCCGCCGCGGTAGAAACCAACGGAGGTGAACTCAACCGTGGCAGTCGCCGCGGAAAACCCGCAGAAGAAACCACCGCCGGCTCAGTGAAGGATTCCGTGAAGATGGCACTGACAGCCGGCGGGGATGATGTTACAGTTGGAACAGTTGCCTCAACGGGATGAGCAACTGAACCAATACTGCAAACAGGCGTAGCCGCCTGGGTCATCGCCTCGGGTAGGTTGACCAAACCTACCGTCATGGGTCCAAAAACTCTCCTCCCCTCTCCACTCTAGAATGCGGTAGCATCCACGTCTGCACGAAGACAAGATATATAAGTATAATGGCGGAAAGATATGCAGTTAAGGTAAATGAAGTTTATACTTACGAGTCCTCTTGAGCTTGAAGGTGCGAACAGGCGGGGATGAACCCGATGGAACTAGCCTCTTCACGCCAGTCACCGTCGTAGAACTTGGTCGCGCGGAGGTGGCAGCTGTCTCAACCTCCGAGACAGTTGTTTCACCACTACCAGGGTTCCCCGCCGCCTCCTCACTTTCGGTTTCCGAGTCAGACTGGTTCCCCTGATCGGCAGTGGAGGCAACCTTCGCCTTGCCCTTCACGCCAGCAGCTTTCTTCTTCCTCACGAAGAAAGGACCGTCTGCGGATTCCTCATCAGAAGATGACAAAATTAGAGAAACTCCAGCAGAGGTTTGAGCATGAAGAGGGCGAGAGATAATGAAACCCTTACCTGGCCGCGTGGCGCTCAGAATTTCGTGGCCTGGCGGGTAGACCTCCACAAACCGATCCGCCGTTTGCTCCAAGATGGGCAACTCGTTCTCGTCGAGAGCACGAGTACCCAACCGAGCGGGACCACCGCTCTCACGCGGTTGCAGAAGCGACTGCAAATTGTTCCCCTCTGAAAATAAACAGAAGCAGTTAGAAGAAAAACCCTAAATCAGCAAAAAGAGATGGAGCATACCATAGGGAATAGAATTCGAACCGTATTCAAGAACGATGGGAATCTGTGGCGCCTCTGCCCCAGCATCCTTCCATACCCGGCTCATCCCAAGCATCACCATCCCAGACTCCGCAAAGCGATAAACCGGAGTCTGGATCCGGGAGATCTTGGAAAACCATTCCGCCTCCTGGTAGTTGGAGGCGTGAAGGCTGGGGAGTGCTCTCCCGTTCTTGAATGTCATCGCAATAGGGACGACACGGGCAGAGATGTAGAAGAATTCGCGCTTCCAAGACCGAAGACTGCGCTCGGTAGCACAGATCTTCAAACCCTTGATCCGGGTGACCAAGGTGTACCAGCCTTGGATGCACCTCCAGGAGTAGAAGGTCATCAGGCGGTCGACATGGGGCTCCACACCAAGAATGAGGCACACCCATTCAAAATGGCGGATCTTGGCGATCGCCATTGGGTGTACCTCCGTCAGGTGCACACCGTGTCTCTCCAAAACACGGTATACAAACTTCGTCAATGGGAACCTGAGATTCCCATAGACGAAGAATGCAGCATATACCCCTATCTTGCCTTTGGGGGCATCGTACACCGTCTGATGAGACGCAGGAAACTCAGGCTCGAAAGGCTCGAGCATGAACTTCCTGACGATGTACTGATAGAGGTCGACGGGAAGAGCACACTGGCACTCGCCAGCAGTACTCTTATTGTCCTTGTCAAAAGTGGACGATGGGTTCTCGATATACACGTCGGACTCTTCGGCGGTGACTTCTAGATCATGAGTAGAAGACATGTTTTAGATGTAAAGAACGATTTCAGGAGAATGCTCGACGGAAAAGTTAGAGTATTCGCCGGAAATCGTTTAGAAGAAGAAGAGTGAAGTGAAGGTGTGGATTAAGATGCACCCTCTCCCCCTTTATATACTCATCGCAATGAATGCGATGAATTTAATGCGGAGGAGAGAGAGAGCGCAGGTGCAATGAAACTATGACACGTGGAAAGAGCAAGCTGGCAACAGCTGTTGAAAGGACGCGTGCCGTAAAATTCGCGCCCACGCGCCTGAAAAAGCGTCTGGAATGACCATATACTGTCACGTCACCATAACTTCCTGCACGTCCTGAAACTGTCAGAAGAAACCGTCGGACGACGCTAACGTCCCTTCAACAGTTTGGACTGTTCTTATCTTTTCACCAACTCTTCGAATTTCAAAAAGATTCAAAAATAAAAGGGAATACACCCCCTTACTTTGGCAACCAAGTAACTATAAGACGGGTGCGGGTACAGTGTCAAGGCAAAACCCTTCACATACTTAGCACCCGCAGGGAATTGAAGCCAAGAATACCTTGGAAGTAACTATAAGACGAGTGCGGGTACAGTGTCAAGGCGAAACCCTTCACATACTTAGCACCCGCAGGGAATTGAAACCAAGAAGGATCTTCTGGACCATGCTTGTAGAAAGGGATATAACATCCCCTCATAGCGGGAACATTGAGAACTAGATTGTTTGATGCTCCAAGATGGAATTGGTTGTTTAAACATAATTGATCACTATGTCTAAAACTACCAAAACCTCGTGGAGAACCTATACAACTGAAACTCAACGCTCCTGACTTGCGAGGAGGTTACACACCTACCCGCATCATACCCAAAGATCAAGCAGAAAAGTGGGAAATTCTGCGTGACATTAGGAAAACCGCGGGAAGAATCTCCACGGAAAACCTTAAAACTAAAAACCCTTTTCAAAACCCCTTGCTTAAGTCCAAAAGTTCACCTCACTTATTAACAATTCATGAGAAGAACATTGGACTGGGGGGACTTGAAGAGGTAGGTCCCAGTAGAGCCCAGTTGGACCCGCAAGACTCACCTTGAAGAGGGACGTCTGCGCAAGGACCAACTGGTTCCGCAGGACCAACCATGCTCAGAGATGAAGACCTTACGCGCAGTACGCCAGCTGTTCCCGCAGGAAAAGCCTCCCAATGGTGAAGTACCCCGCCTGTTCCCGCAGTCGCGGATACAAGCCATCCGGGAAGGCTACCCGCACTAATAGCAAGGCTACACGCACAAGGCAATGACTCTCAATAATTCAGTGTCACCTGAAGGAATGAGCAAGGCGGGAATACTCCCGCTCAAATGAGCCAGTCCGTACGCTTCTGGAAGATCTTTTGTACTATACCTGCCAAGGTATGGACAAAATAGACAAGATCTGACCAAAGCAGCCCATGAACCAATCACAGGGTGACAGCTCACCGACAACAGTACGAGGAGCACGCTCTAGTACAAAATGTCACTATCAGCCGCTGCCTACTCACCAACCCTTGTCGTGGCACGTACATAGCCTGCAGTTGGTGGAAAAGGAATAGTACACAGCCGGCGGAAAAGGAATAGTACACAGCAGGCGGAAAAGGAATAGTACACAGCCGGCCATGTTACTATCAGCCGCTGCCTACCCACCAACTACCAGCATAGCACGTGCGTAGCCCACAGTTGGTAGAAAAGGAATATTATACAGCTAGCTGTACCTGCTTGGGAACCTACCTTCGGCTATAAATACTCCAACACCTTGGAACGGTATCATTATCTTGTATCTTATCTTCACTAGCTATTTCTCTTAATATACACTTATATTCAGAGCAATCTAGTCTGATTCTCACGCCAGAGGGTGGTCACAAGGAGGAACCCCCCCCCCCCCCCTTCTCAGTGACGAGCTCACGGTGTCTGTTTTGCAGGTCATCTGAAGAATAACCATCTTTGCCGGAACTAACCCTCGTGGGAAACATCTATTTAACCCCCAGATTATCCGTAATCTGCCCGGGGTCACTTAGTGTTTCTTCACCTTCATATTCAGGTATGCGCACCAGGTGTTTGATCATTTATCAACAACGGATTTGACTTCTTTATGTCATTAATCTCATTACTGGATGCATTGTTTGTAGGGTTAGCTGCAGTTAATTCTGTTCCTTTCTTTACTGGCTTGCTTTCTTCGTTATTCTGGGTAATTTATGTTGTTCTAACTGAAAGCTCATAAGATAAAATAAAACTTATGTTCCAAAAAAGACATGTCTTGCAATGATGAATTCGAGGGTCATTAGTTTCATATCGGCTATGTTTGTTTTATTAAGGTTTATTTTATTTTCCTAAATTTGTATAGGGTCATGTTAGCTTTTGCTATTTATGTTTGATTTAACTGTATTTTACTTTTCGTATCTAATTATTTTATATGTGGCAATTAAATGCTCATGGGTAGGAACTGTTTGATTGTTGTCAATTTGATATTAGCTTTTTTTAATTAGAAAATGGACCAGCCAAGTCTGTAGGAACAATATGTGTGGAATAATATGTGTTGTTGCTTATTTCTAATCTATATATGTAATCTTTTTTCCTTTTCACTGCTGAAGATGTATTACTTTAACAGGTTAGTTATAGTTATATTATGTTAGTATTCGTTTATACTATGTTAGTATACTGTAGATGCGGTTATGGTGGTGGCAGTATGGTAGAATAAAGAGTGTTTACTGATTAAAACATGTAACTCATTATTTAAATTTGCCATATGTTGTAGATTAGCCTCGGGCCATACCGGTTCAAGTCAAGATGCGTTTTTTGATGTTTGTTAATTTAGAAACGATTGATATGGTGAAGGATGTGCTTGGATAACGGGGAAAGAAAGCTGCTGATGCAACAAAGAAGAGGCAGGACTATGCTCGAAAAGTGTGGCAACTCTGTAAGTTTACTACTTACATGTTATGATTAATTCTCTTTACAAAAGACGACGACTTTACGCGGTCAAAATTATATATCAGCTCTATGTAAATGTGGAATTTGTTTATTTTTTTATGCATTAGTTGAATGTTTAGTGCGTTAGCCATTGTTTAAGGGAGTTGATTTATTCAGAAGTAATATGTTAGTACATTTAAACTAATTGTTTAGTTATTTAACTCTGTTAGTTTTTATTTTTCCATTAGCCATTCATACTTTTGTATTTGTAGTTTGTAATTAGGTTAAGTAGCTATTTTTGAATGAGAATTTAATTTTTAACCAAATTTGTTTTACTTAAAATTTCAAAATTTTCATTAGATTGAAGCTTTATAGTTAACTTCAAAGTGTGCTTCATAAGCTTAAGCTTATTCGTTTGCATTCAACAAGACTGCAAGAAGATTACATTTTGGTGTGTTAGTTTTCGGAGAGGGGTCTGAGAATACTGAAACTCTTTAGAAATATGATGTTATTGACCAAATGCAACGATACCTAACTTGACTGGTGTAATGCGTTGACCTTTTCTTCATCCTTTTATAATACTTTGAATCTAATAGTAATTAGTTGCTCATCCTTGAAAGAAACTGAACACTTTCGAGGGTTATGTGTTTGATCTTTGTGCATATATGAATATAGTTTTTTAAGAAGACAAAATTAATGTATGGTGATTTATACATCTGTGTAGGCTGATGTCACTTGGAGTTTGATAGTTCCCGTGTAATCTCTACTTTATGATTCGGTGGAGCATTTAGATGGCCATATCTTCATCGGGGCAAAAGCGTAAAATCCAAACAAGCAAGGTGCCACTACTAATGGAATAACAACATGTGATTGATATAACAATAACAATGAAGCTTAGCATGAATTTTAGCTTTGTCATCGATGTTGTTTTTCGGTCAATTTGGTTATTTATTTTTAATATCTTTGTTAGGTCTCTTATTTAAATTATCATCTTATTTGGGATGAAGAAAAGCAAAGAAATAGGTTTGGCAAGGACTAACAACTCAAGATTTTGATGTGTGTAGAGTTCAATATAATTGCGTTTTATGCAATTCAATGTCATGTCCTCATGCTTTGGGTATTGTAGGGATACTAAAAACCCTGCATCCCGATTAGACTCCAGCTGCAATCAGGTCCGCCATCATGACCACCGGTTAGATTACATAGATTTATATTATAGACTATTGTTTTGTAATTTGATGTTTAATGATGCAGCAAGAACATGTGACAACGAGGAAAAACCAATTACAAACGCATCACATGTTAAAGCAACACCGCTTAGCTATGTAGAACAGGACATGTGCAGCCAAACCGGGCCATGGACCATGGTCTGGTGTACAACCTGACCACAATTGATTACCTTGACTTTTTGTGTGCACTCAGCCACACCAAGTCTCAAATTGAGAAGTTTTCATAAACACCATATGCATGTCCATCTAAGAACGTTTATAAACTTCGATTTATCTTAGTGGATCAGTTACAGTGACTCGAGCCATTAAGAATGTGGGTTCACTAGCCACCTACGTGTCACAAGTTTTTAAACCGGTTGATATGTCGGTCCAGGTTCAGTCAAAGATTCGTTTTCATGTTTGTTCGTTTAAATAGTTGAATGTTCATGTTCGTTTATGTTAGTTCGTTAAAAATCTAAAAAGCCTACACATCTCAATTGAAAATTTGAAAGAGCCCAAACGTTAAAAATATAATGAACGTGATAAACTAATATATTTGTATCTAAATCAAATAAAACTACGTTAAAAAATATAAAACAAATCATTGCAAAATATAAAATTAATTAAAAACAAAAACCTAAATAAACCCCCGTAATACGGGGGCTAAAAGCTAGTATAAATATATATAAACTACAACGCAATCTCTATAATAAGAGATAAGAAATTGTACATCTTTATATTATACAATCTCTACTCTACATATATAAGTCAATTATAAACCCAGTTAAAAACTAGGAAAGTATCAAAACAACAGTTTTAGATGGCCCGTTGTTTTCAAGTCATGACTCCTGAGACCATATTTTTTCAAGTCGTGCATGCCCCCCCCCCCCCCCACCCAATTCCGAGAATATGAGGGACGGCTAGGGATGAGATCGGCACCGTACCGATACTGAAAATCCAGATCCCGAAAATCACAAATTGTTGGTACCGGTACAGGTACTGAAATATTGTTCTGTTCGGTACCGGTATTTAAGGTAAAGTTCGAGAAATACCGATATCGTACCGTACCACTAGCATACTGATACCGAAACTCAAAACTTTGATACCGATTCTTTATCAGTACCAATCAGTACCGATTCGGTATCAGTACCAATCGATACCGGTACTAAATTTGTTCATCTCTAGGGACGGCTGCTCTAAAATTGCATAAAGCATGACCACTCTTGTTTATTTTTTATAATGCCAAATCTTGATGCAGTTGTGGATACTGCACTAGTTGGTGGTTGGGAACAACCTTGATGAGTCTAATCAGAACGAGTGTCTCGATCACACGTTTAAGGCAAGTCTTTGACAATTGACACATAGTCAATTTAAACAATATTTAATAAATAAACAGGTGAATATATAGACACAACTGGTTGGCGTACTTTTATTAGTAAGGCTGAGGGGTGTGGGGGGCGCGAGAGGGGGCGCGAGTGGGGGCGTCAGCCAATAATATTGTGACGTGTGGCAGAGAGAGAAACTTGATAAGATGGGTGTTGGTTGTGGTGCTCGCGCCCCGGGACATGGTGTGGAGGGGCGCGAGAGGGGGCGCGAGCGGTTTTTTTTTTATTTTTTTATAAATGTATTTTATGTGATTTTGGGTGTGGTATGTGATATTGGGTTGATACTGGTTTATATAGAGAAAAATTTTTTTTTTTTTTAATAAACTTTAAGAGCCAACGGCTCAATTTATAAAGCCCCAACGGTCATGCACGCATTCCGAAGACCCCTTCACGCCCATTCCCAGCCGCTACTGGCCTTGCGCCTGTCTCTTTTTCCGCGCTCGCGCCCCTCTCGCGCCCCTCTCGCGCCTCGGTGGTGTGGTGCTCGCGCCCCGGGGCGCGAGCGGATGGGCTCACGCGCCCCCTCTAGCGCTCCACACCCCTCAGCCTAAGAAATGGTGATGTACTGATGTTAGTTGGTAGCTGGCAGGCTTACTATTAGAGACTGTAGGCTTGCTTGCTTGTAATAGTAGTTGCTGCTCATTTTCCAAACATATTAGTTTATTGAACAATTATGTGGGTTAATGTTGGTTTCTTTCTGATTTACGAATAGTGAAGGATTTTCTTTTTATCTAGAAACAGTGACAGATTCATGATTTTTTTTTAAAGTTTTCCACTACTTTTAGATTTGAACATAAAAAATTCCGGATCAGTACGAGGTTTAGATCGGTTCAATGGTTTGGGAAAAACTCATTACATAATAAAAATACGATATAATAATAAAAAAAGGCACCGTCATTAGAAATCAACAATTACAAACTAACAAACTAACAAGTTAAAACTAAAATTTAACAAATAACTTAACAATTAACGTTTAACAAATGAATCTAAACTTACCTTCACATCGGGAAGATTCGAGGAACTAGCAAGGCAGGAGGAAGGAGCATCGGACTAACGGTGGTGTGTGGTTGGCCGGAAAAGCAGCAGCAATGGTCGGGGACGACGATTAGGAGGTGGTCGGAGATTAACGACGGTGGTCTGGTAGTGGTGTGCGTCAACAGAGTAAGAAGAGGGGGAGAGGCAGGCATTTGTAACTGTGTGTTTTATAAAACCCTAAATTTAATACAAGACTGAATTATAACTAAAAAAAAGTTCTAAAATAAGTTTAGGGCATGGAATCGAACTCGTGACCTCCAGTTTACAAAACCAACAACTTACCAACTAGACCAACACATGTATGTAGATAATGTGGTTCATTCCTAATTTATAAGTCAGTTGTAAGTCCCGAGAATGGATATTTCAATATGATATCAAGTAAACACGTTGTTAGACGGAAACTAACAACGTGGTGATTCAAGAACAAAGATGAAATAAAGATGCTGAACACAATGGTATGACTTCAAAGCACACGTATATTACGCCGGGTACTTAAGTCCCTTGATCACAACCGATTACAGAGATTTTTTTATGATATCTAACCCTAAACAATATAAGCATAAGTATACATAGGGTAGTGCAAGTCCATTCTAAAGCCCACCCCTTGTGGGATCTCGGTTATCACTCAAAAGCGTAAACCTTATAACAAAAGCATAAATCATAAATATATCCTAACAATGGTTCACTCTAATATTGTGTATATATAAATACACTATAATTTGAAACTCGGGTGATTCCGGGGAACCACCCATTTGTTAGCTAAATCCGCCATTGTATAGAAAAAGAAAGTAGCACCACAATAATCAATGGTATTGTAACATGCGTAAACAATGGCATTTAAAACTCCCCCCCCCCCCCTCCCAGTCGTGTAATAATTTATAAGCTAATACACCAAGAAAAAAATCTTTATGCACCATGATTGCAGCATATGGTGTGACTACATGTATTATGATTGTTAGCCTTCTTGTATCTAGGGCGAAATGAATTGTTTAAGTTGAACATGACTTGTATTTTTAGTTGCTCCAAAACATCAATCTTGGCCAACATACACTCCAAGTCGTGTAATAATTTATAAGCTAATACACCAAGGTGGGATGCTGCTTTAATATCAATGAAAACAAGATATGAAATGAAGTTCACGTTTTTCGCATATTGTATTTATTTTGTTTCTTTCGTTTTACTTAGTTGTTTTTTACTTTTATGCTCACACTTGCATTTCAATTTAAGTCCATTGTAACTTTTTCTAAATTAGTTTTATTTATTTGTCAGACATTGGTTTTGTTCATAGTTGATTTGGTAATATTAAATTAAACAACTGGTCAATCTAGTCTACTTAGAGTGGACAACAGATCACAACGGGCAACTAATAAAGTTAGAAGGGTTCTAGGGTTAGTACCACCGATCTTTTAAAAACCGGTTCAACCGGAATTATGTACAACAAGCCAGCATTTTGACTAATTTACATCATGCCTATTAGGGGTATTCATCGGACCGGATAACGGGTTATTCGGTTCGGATTGTTTGGATTTGAAAATTTTAGAACCCTATCCGAAATCCGATCCGATCCGATCCGAATTGGGAACTTTTCTATCCGATCCGAATTAGTTTGGATCAATTTGGATCGGATTCAGATAATCCGAACTATCTGAAATGACCTGAATAATCTGTTTAACGAAAAGGGAAATGCATCAATAATTCAAACACAAGTGGAGTATAGTTAACTTGAATGGTATATGTTAATCATCATATACAGAGAACAATATGTAAACCAATCAAATATGACAACATCTAAGGGGTTAGGATCATAACGACCAGCCATCACTACCAAATAATCAGACTGATTACGTTTCAATTAACACTGCTACAAGCTCAGTTAACATCTTCACCATCATCAAAGGGCTAGAAGCTTTGTTAACACTGTTACAAATAATCATTCTGAACTCTCTTGTGTAATTACCTCTATGACGGATGGCGGGCGACGGATGGCGAGTGGCAGATGGCTGACGGCGGTTGACGGAGCTACGGCTGTGGGGGGATAATATTTAGTGGCTATTGACGGAGCTACGGCGGTTGACAGAATGTAAAATAATTGATCGATTTAGGTCATTTTTGAAAGTACAGCGGCTGTAAAATAACTTAACTGATTTAGGTCAATTTTTTAGAAGTTAGGGAAATGGGCTTTGAGCTGGGCTATAAAAAAATTAATAAAAACAAATGTTATTTGTTCGGATTATCGGATATCCGAATAATCCGAACTATCCGAAATATTTTTAAATCTATATCTGAATCCGATCCGAATCTGAATTAGTTATTCGGATCAATACGATCCAAAATATCCGAATAAGAATTCGAATCGGATTAATCGGGTTTCAATTTCGGTTCGGATTTCGGATTTATTCGGATTTCGGTTTTCCTTAACACCCCTAATGCCTATGGTACAACAAGCCGGTTCACTAGATCCGCCCAATTTACATCGCGCGGCATTGTTCGATAAGTGTGTTCTATTTTCACAAATCGAAGGTGTCAATTATCCAAAGTACCTCGCACAAACGATTGATAATGGATTGTTTTTGTCTACGCTACCTCTATTTTTCTTGGTCGGTGTTCATTAAGAAGCATATAAGAATGATATTTTGAAATTATTATAAAAAAACTAGAAAAATCTATATGTAAGCATACTAGCATTACTCCCCGCGCGTTGATCCGGAGTTTTATCATCACTTTTAACAATTTTTCATTTTATTGAGTATTGGTTAAAAGTATATTTACTCTTGATTCCTGAAATTACAATTGAAAGAGTTTAAGTGTTTTAATTTTTTGTCATGTGTTGGATGGATAGACCATTGTAATAGACATTATATATGTATATATAGGATTAGTATCATTTGAGAACCCCTAAAAAGTTAAGAACTTCTAGGAACTCATATGAAACAAACATTTTTTTTAATTTTTTTCATATATTAACATTGTTTGAGACTAGTTTTACCATATTTTATATATAAATTTGTTATTACATATATAAATCACAAGTTTACATATGTGTAAAATTTATGTAATAGAAAATTTACATATATGCAAAAAAAAGTTTAGATATGTTTAAAAACTAATTTTCATAATTGTAATCGTAATTATAGATATAAAAAGTGATATAACTACACTCAAATAACATTAACATACAAAAAAAATTATTAAAAACGTTAATTTTCAAGGGTTCCTTCAAGTTCTTAAATAATTTAAGAGTTCTGTAATAATACTCATCCTATATATATATATATATATATATATATATATATATATATATATATATATATTAAAAATAACATCCATTTCTTTCAACTATTCATCCATCTTTCATTCACAGCCACATAAAGTTTTAATCAAACTTATTATCAACCACACACCATTTACCTATCATATATTCTTGTATTTGGGTGGGCGGGGGGAAGCATGCTTGTGTGGACCTTACTGGGGTGTCCCCTCTAGTCGAGCTTAGGGACACCAGTTTTGTTGCTAGGCAAACGGTGCTAAAAGCAGAAGCAGGAAAAATTACTAAGCACGAGAAGGCGTGTGTTGAGAATCAACATGCCTTCATCCCTTTTGCTTTTGACACATTTGAGTCTCTCGCCCCCGATGCTGCTACGTTTTTAAAAAGAGTTCAGAGGGTCGTGCACGGTAACTCAACGACGCCGAAGAACGATAACTATGTTTTTTAGTATGATCGGTTTTGCCATTCAAATGGGGGTGGCGGCGCAACTTGTTGTTCGCTTACCTACCTCTCTGTTGTAACTGAATCCTTTTTTTTAGTTAAATGAAATCCTAAAAAGATGGATCTTGGTAAAACCAAAAGATATTCACTATTAATGAGATATATAACTTTTTTAGCTTGGTATGTAAGTTATTAAAGCATGTTAGTTATTATATTTTTTATTTATGAAAAGCTATTTCTCAAACTTTTAACCCTTTTTTAAATGTGAAACTATAGTTTATTATTATTATTATTATTTTTTTTTTTTTGCAATTTCTTCTTATTGCATTTTTGCATTTTTTAATTACTACATTTCTCCACTCTTAACTTTTGTTAATAAATATTTTTATGACGGTATCGTAACAAACCGAACCGATCACACCCGAGTTTCCAACGCAACGTGTCAGCTTAAATCAACTACAAAAAGAGGGTTTTGATTTTTGTTTTATGGAGAACCGACGGAGACATTAAAGTTCATTTGAGGATCAAATTCAAGCCACTGCAACACGCAGGACATTTGACTTGTTTGAATAAAAAACTATTACCAATAATCATAAAACAAAATCATTTTAGAAATTTCAAGTGTTTCAACTTTTGGCGATAGCATTATTGAAAAGCATGTAGGCATATATATTTCTACATGTTCCCATCGATTTCTCGTCAGCAGTATTCCAGCCAATACATCTTTTCCGCGACGTGTATTAGATTTAGCCCATATAAATCGTCAAAATCAATCAACGAAATCACAATAATAATAATAATAATAATAATAATAATAATAATAATAATACACCAACATACGGTAATCAGATAGATCGAGAAGAAAAAAATTAATCAATGACTCACTAATATTTTGGGTTGGAGGCAATGGACAGAAAGATAATAATCATCAACAAGAACACTAGAACCAAAAGCATCATCGGGTGATTCGGACCGACAATGCTGCCTGTGCCACCGATCCCACTGTCAACGGAAAAAACAACAAACAAGATAATCACGACAAAGAACACCGCAACCTAATGAATCATTATTAGAGAAAAAAAACACGAAATTTCCGACCATCATTAGCATGGCAACCATTGTTGACATTCTCCATAATATATTCTTCTGGAATTGATTCCTAAGTGGTTACTCGACGTATTCAGTTTATTTGTCCTGGTAAACATTCATATATATAGGTTAGGTACGTTTGGGGGGAATGGACGGTTACATGACGGCTGTTGGTGTAGAGCGTCGTCACGGTAGTTTGACAGTTATTTGCATGCATGCCATGTGAATTAATTTAAATTAAAATTTTATATATGTTAGATAAATTAAATAATTATAATGTTACTTTTATATATGCGGCAGTGGTAAAAAAATGATAATCTTTATTTATTTATTTTTATCAAAGGATGGAAATAAAGGATGATAACAAATTTTAAATTTAGTAGAGATATATGGATAGAGAGTAGATGTAAAAGTCGTATATTAATATACATTTAAGGGTAAGGTTAAAATACAAAGTAAAACAAAAATAAGAAGAGTGAGGAGAAATCCAATTCATTGAGTTTTGATTTGAATGATGGATATTAATTTAAAAATAAAAATTTATGAGAAGGACATTTAGGTAATAACCCATTTATGATTACTTTTTCTCTCTACATGCAAAACATATTTCAATACGTCATCATTTTAAAACGCCCATAACTTTTTCATACGACATTTTTTAAAAAACAAATTCATCATAATAACAAGCGTTTTTTATCTTTAATATGAATATCATATTGTTATATAAAAATAAAAAAAATAGTGGGTTTTTTTATATTGTGTTATGTGGTTGTTTATTGTGTTTTTTAATTAGTTAGATATTGGTAATTGTGTTTTTCAATTGATACTCACTCATATTAAAGATAAAAATTAAAACAAAGAATCATTGTCTCAACATTTGTCTTTCTATATATCATTTCGTTTTAATCATTTTGTAATACGTCCATTGTCTTTTATTCAGAATTAACATGTGGCATTCAATTAATTTGAGAAAAATAATATTGTCACACCCCAACCTAAGGCGGAAATGACGGGACGTGAGGTGATTGCTCACGGCTCTCAAGGTACTATCATGCAATAATTAAAGTTACAATTTCTACTATTTAATCAAATAATTCAAAGTACATGATTCCTTAAATAGAACAAGGACAAAATAAATTTAAAATTCTTGTTTTTTCTCTCTGGCATGCAATCTTAAGTATCTTCAAACAACTTCGTAATCATATCACACGCTAACCTGCATATGCGTTTAAAAATAAAAATAGGTTTTGTCAACACTAGGTTGAGTGAGTATAACAACAAATTTAAGATACTATAATAATAATAATAATAATAATAATAATAATAATAATAATAATAATAAATAAAAGTGCAAACTGTTCATGTGAGATAAACAGTTAAGCCATAGCACATAAACAATCAATCAAACCATAAAGAAAGGACTCAACCAATTCCTTATAAATGGACATTAGTTACCAAGCAAGGACTAAACCGTTGCCATAAAAATGGACACCAGTTGTCAAAGATAGTCGTATGATCATACTATAAATGAGGAACTTCTCCAAAATACGTTCAAATAAAGCAAGTAAGCAAATAGCAAGACAGACAAACTGATATACACACAGGATAAACAGTTGCGGTTTTGAATACTAGATCATAGATAAATACTGTAAATACGCATATGTCCCCAAAAATGGTAAAAATGAGTTAAAAGGGAGAGTGAGATACTCACCTTAGTAAATAAGAAAATGTTGGAAGATGATAAAGAAACGAATATTAGAAGTTATGCTTGTTGTGATGTATCAACAAGAAAATCCCTAAGTATCAATAATCGAGAAATACTACAAGTTAACAAATGGTCTAATAAAGAAATTGAATAAGAAAGTAAATATACGAAGTTGACGGATATGATAGGATTCGAGAGTTCGATGGCTAGTTATATACTCCATTCGTCCCATTATAAGTGTCATAGTTTGATTTTTCAAGTCTTTCTTGTTTAACTTTGACCGACTATATTTTTGTTTGTGTTATATAATACTTTATGTAAAATATATGAATGGATTGGGTTTTAAATGTATTTTACATTGATATAATTTTCATCAAGTATTATATGACACGAACAAAAATATTTACGATCAAGGTTGCAAAAGAAAGACTTGAAAAGTCAAACTATGACACTTATAATGGGACGGAGAGAGTACTATTTAGACTTATTTATAGATCTTTTAATATATTATGCATGTTTATCATATGTATAAAAAGGTTAGCTTAAATTCTTTAACTGAAAAATATTTATACATATATTTATATAAATTACATTTGGTTTATAAAATACTTTGCTTAAGAAATAAGGTATATCATATATTTTAATTTACGTATTTTAAATAAACATAACCATTTAAAATCTATATTATAAAAGCCTATATTAATTTTTAATAACTTTTATACATACACATATATATATATGTGTGTGTGTGTGGTTCTAATCAAGGTTCGGAAAAAGAATAGTTAATGTGTTGGTTTTAAGAAAGATATAACTTATTATTGGTTTTATGACATTAATTAATATTTATATGATAAAAATCAAATGCCTTAAATATTTCCAAAAAAATAAGGGTTGGGGGTTCGAACCCATGCCCCCAGGGATCCGCAGCGTAACCACAACCACCCTAGCCAACTGGGCTAGGGTGTTAAGTGATTCACACATGAAACTGAAACTTTTTAAACAAACCAGATGCATATTAGTTTAAGCCATGAACCCTAAAATTCCTAATCGATTAAACCGTTAAGAATTTTATAAATTAATGATAGGGTTATTGAAGAGGAGGTCAAATCGATCAAAAACATATATTCAATTACCTTAAACGATGACTATAAGATGGCTAATTAATTCCACAGTCGTCGACCCTAATATGATTAAGAACGAACACTTGCAGCAACGATGATATAATTGAATAAGGGGGTTCGATTCACGATGGTTCAAAGATCGTATGTGTAGGTTTAATTGAATTATAATGTTCATTTACATGTATAATAAGAAACAGGTTAGTGTTCGCTATTTAAACATGAATTACAAATCATTATTAATTGATATAACATAATTAGAACGTCGGTGAGATCGTTTATGGCAAGGTTAACAAGCCTATGATTTGATTTCCATGTATATGACGAGAATTGAGGCTCAAGTTTGTTAAACGGGTCTTGGATAAATGGGTACGAGTCATGGGTTATGATGTACATAGAAATATACATCTTTTCGGCATCAAATAATCTCTAAAAACTGCAATTTCTATCTAATAGCATAGCATAAAAGACTACTTATCATAATAAAACATATATTCAGGTGAAACCAAGCCTCAAACAAAGAAACAAGCAAAAAAGACGAAGAAAAACAGAAGAAAACAAAGAAACACGCCCCCATGCCTCAAGAAACACGCCCCCATGCTTTTAGAACAAGAAAAGACAAAATCTGGAAAGAAAAGCACGGGGCCGTGGACGAGCATGCAGAAAAGACAAAGAAGAATTGAGCACATGTCACTAAAAAACACGGGGCCGTGCCTGCCAACCACGGGGCCGTTGCCAGCTCACAGAAAAGACAAAACAAATCTAGCACATGTCATAAATAAGCACGGGGGCGTGCTCATCAAGCACGTGGCTGTGCCTCACCATCCAGATTGCCTATAAATAGTGGCTCATGTTGCACTCATTTGGTGTGCCTTGAAAAGAATTCTCTCCGGTTTTCACTTATAAAAACACACACTAACACTCACTTTGAAGATCTAGTGAAGAGTTTGAAGGTTTGGAGGTCATCACCACTAATCATCATCATCAACCATCATTGCCATCATTAAGAAGAAAGATTCATCTACATTTGGTTAGATTGTTTCAAGTTTAATCATGTATTTGTTATTATCAATCATCTTAATGTTCATCATTATGCTCATTATGAGCTAAACTCCTTTTACCATCTAAAATCTATGAAGAAGCTTTGTTTTACTTGATAATTAATCAAGACATGTGATGTAGTCTAGTAAAGTACATGGTTATATTACAATTATCTTTTGATGAGAAATGTTTCACCATCTTAAATCACTAATTCAAAGTTGGTGGTTGTCAATCTCATTGGCAATCGTTCATGATCGATTCATGTTCTTGAAAGATAGAAATACTTTGATACATTATCGAAACATGGATCCTTATATTGTACTTAGAAATGATGAGATATAAGTTATGATGTATTTTTCTAAACCTTGGTAATCCGAAAATGGCTTTGCTTAGGATATCAAATTAGTTAAAGAAACCATATATTAACGGAATGTGTAATTATATCCTACATAAATCAACCAAGGGGAGGTTGTGTGATGAACTACAACCACCCGAAGTTGTTAGAATTGGTATTCGAGAAATTGAAGTCAATCCTAATCTTTCTACTTTACGAAACTACTTGCCAACTTAAATTGACATTATTGAGATTGTATGACATTAGGAAAGGGTGGACTTTAAAATGCGCATATCATCTCCTTAGTGCCAAAGATGCTCACTTAAGGTTTAAGGAGCTATCTATCATATATTGCTACGACAAGTTTATCACATGTCTACATATTAATTATCAATGCTAAAATGGAGTGGATTCTTGATCTTAGATGGTAACCTTCGCATAATTGAACAACTCGTTTAGAATTTCTTATCTTGGTCACCTATATATTATATATAAGTATTTATATTTTATAAAAAGTTAAAAATTAACCCTAAAATGACTAAAACCTCCGATTAAAGCAAAACAACGGTTCATTATTAGAAACCTTTGTGTCCACGGATCGATACTTGGTTCTTACGAATACTATTCTACATATACGATATGTACATTTGCCTATTTTGTGTGTGTTTAGTCTTTGTAGAAATCACCATTATAAATTTAAAACACGATCTTGTGCAAAAGCAAATCATTCCATTCCATCATATTTTACGCCACGCGCAGCACACATCAGGTTACTGGATCTGAACTATAATATAATAATATATATAGTATTTACATTTTAGTCCCTGGGGACTTAAGGTGGAATCAGTTTGGGTTGACATTTTAGTTTGGGCTAAAATTGTCATTTATTGAAAGTTATAAGTATATAATTAATTAAATAATAATATAATAATAGTTATTTTTCTCGATAAATGCGTTAAAAATTCCTGAACATCGAAATGGGTCGGATTTTAATAAAAATATAGATTTCGAAAAGCCCGAGTTGTTACAAGTATTATGTTTATTGTGTATTACGTTCAAGTCATTGTATAATATGTAGTTTCCATTATGTTTTATGTTCAGGTCATTGTGTTATATATATTTATCATTGTGTCTTACATTTTAGGTTATTGTGTTATTTGTATTCATCAATGTATTTTACATTTCAGGTTATTGTGTAATATGTATTCATCATTGTGATTTTATGTATTAGATAACTTGTTGATATTTTTTATTTTATTTACATCTTATTATTACACAACAGTGTTATTAGTATAAAAACACAACGATAAGTTGAAAGACACAATGACAAACACAAAGACACAATGACGAAAAAAGACACAATGGTAAGCAAAAATATACAATGACGTAACTTTTGTTTTAATTTTTATATAACGAAATTATACCCATATTAAAGATTAAAAAACGGTTATTATTATGGTGAATTTTATTATGTTTAAAATATCATATGAAAATGTTATATACATTTTAAAATGACGGTAGATTAGTATGTGACTTGAATGTGGTGAAAGAAACGTGTACTATTACTTTTATACCATTTTTTCTTTGGTCCTCACTTAACACATGTCAATTAATTATGGTTTCTCACACTTCTCATTTTTGTTGGCTTTTGCAGAATAATCCAACCTTGCAATTAAAACCTTTGATATTTACAAAATAGTGAATCCGTGACAATGGGCCAGGAATAGGATCCGATAAAAACAATTCATGTTCTCTCATGTCACAGTTTAAACTACTTAAAAATAGGGAACATGTGACATTCGTCAATTTCGGGTCACTTTTGTATTTGTTTTATTATGTAAAATGACCCGTTTTGTAAACCGAAGTTTATGTTATAATCAAAATGATGGACTTTATGTTACAATATTGTTTTACACTTGCTGGGTCTTGAAAACATTCATTTCGGTCCTTAAAACGTGTGAAAATCACTTAAAACGATCTTCGGGGACCATTTCTGCCATTTTTGAAAATTTATGAACCATCAGCAGGTACCGCATCGCGCTACGCGATGAGGGAGTGGACAGGGTGTCGTGTGGTGCGATGGGCTGCAGATCAGCAGCCTGTTTATTTGTTTGTTTGTGCTTTGTTTTGACCCTCTTTGCATGAAAACTCTTGTGTTTCACACCCATATTTGACCACCAACATTACCCTATATATACACCCTCATTTCCCTTCATTTTCCCCTACTACATCTCCAAATTCTCTCTCAAATACAAAGATCTTAAGGTTGTTTTCTTAGTGTTCTTGAAGGTTTGACTTTCAAAAGTCAAACTGAGTTAAATCTTTCATTCTAATTAACTTATGTAGTCTTATTAATACTTGATTATGGTGGTACAACATATATATAATATAATACCCCTTGTTACCTTTAGTGGTTACTTCTCCGGTTTCGATTGGAGAGGTTTCGGGCCTCGTAAGGCAAGGCTTCATGGAGGACTTCGTGTCCTTGATATATATATATGTATATACATATATACATATATATATACATATATATACATATATATATATACATATATATACATATATATACATATATATATATACATATATATATATACATATATATATATACATATATATATATATATACTTATATAACTTATTTATACATATTATTCATGCTTAAATTCTGCTCATTTTAGTTTATTTACAAGTTCTATGGTTATGGGATCTAAGAGTCTATGCTTCGGTTTAACTGTAAATAGCACTAGACCGTAAACCGAACTTTTGTTTAAAGACTTTGTTGTTAACTTTTTGGTTGTAAAACTTAAGTATTTTCATTTATACATTATTATACAAGATCTTTGATATTTGAGCATGTGGAAACCATCTATGAACTTGTTGTGAGATGAAAACCGAAACAATCCGACTTTTACTCGCTTAAGACACACAAGTGTGTCTTTAGCTTTCAAGATTTTTGTATTTCTTTAAAAATAGTTTATAAACTGATTTTAATTATTTTTTTAAGTACTTGGAATTGTTGGATCCAACTTGATCTCATAACATAGTTTGGACCAAAAAAACCGAACACTCGCTTAATGTGCGTTATTAGTTCTAAAACAATAGAACTATATACTTGGTTAACTCTTATAAGTTTTATTGAGTTATCTCATGACATTCATTATTTTGGAAAGTTGACTTTGGGTTTGACCAATTATCAAGACCCGAACCAACAGCTCGAACACTCGTTAAAGACCCGTTTTAGTATCTTTATTCCAAAGGAACTTGCATTTTTGCATTCTTCCCACCTTATTACTTAACATAGGTTAAGTAAATATTAAGGTTAGATACTTTAACCCGGTTTCGAGCAAACTTACATTTTTAAAGGGTTATTATTATAAATTCTTAAGTAGTTACATTTTAAACTGTTATTGCACGGTTTTGCGTCTCGAGTCTTTGTAATTATCCTTAATGTTTATTTGATTATTTTAATGTAATATTTAATGTTTATTTATCTAATTCTCTATGTTCAGTCTAGTTCGCTAGGGAATGTCAGCGAACTAATACTAGTTCGTTAAGGTTAAGTCTAGTTCGCTAGGAATGTTAGCGAACTAGGACGTTATAATGTATTCCCTCCTGATTCGTTAGGGGATGTTAACGAATCAGGGGGTGGTTCGTTAAGTTAATTTAGTTAACGAAGGGGAAGCTGGTTCGCTAGGGGATGTTAGCGAACCAGATCGTCTTCTATATATAGTGAACCACTGTTCACTTGTAAAAAAGAAGTTTTTGGAGAGAACTAATTATATTCAGAAAGGTTAAAGTATTCTCTCTCTCTCTCAAGCTTCACGATTAATATTATTGATAATATATATTACATAACAATCAAACTAAGGTATAAAAGAGTTAGATCCGTTTAATTAATATCAACATATAGATCTGGATCAGATCTAAGTTATTGATTAGAACGAGTGTAAATCAGGGGATCAAACAAGTGGTATCAGAGCTTTCGGGGCTCAATTCACTTGGTTTGATTGTTATTGTTGTAGTTTTTGTGTTATTTTTCTATTTGGATTGAATTTGAATCAATTTGGGTTGTTTTGGATTGAATCTGGATGGATTAGAGTGAATCTGGTTTAGTTAAGGTATTATTGAGGTTCAATTGTGTGGAATTGGATTGTGAATTGGATTTGTGATGTGTATTGTGCTTTCGGTTTGAGTCCGTGAACAGGGATATTGTTTTGGTCGAAATTGGTTTGTGTATGGTGTTAATCGATTACGAGATGAGTTGATGTGAATTCGTGTTGTGATTACGAAGAGTTTGGTATTTTATTTGTTAAGATTGGTTAAGAATTGAGTGAGTATTACGGATCTGAAATTGATATGTTTCTGGGTTTGAACTTCATATTTCTGGAAATTTGTTCTTGAATATTTGAAGATTTGAAGATGAATGCAATTCGCTATAAAGTTTCAAGCGATTCGCTACGTCTTTAACTTGATTCGCTATCAATTCGTGCCATTCGCTAATCAGTTCGCTAACTGATTCGTGTAAGTTAATTAATTCGTGTTATCTAGTTCGTTAACTAGATAACTGATTCGTTTGACACGTGTTTGTCTTGAAATTTGTGCTCTAACAACTTTTTGCCACGTGGCAGAAAGGAATCAAGTTTGTTACAAACGGTTGTAACAACCTGATTCGTTATATTATAATTCACTATAGTGTTGATTCGCTATCAACTGTAGCTGATTCGTTATCTTAATTCGCTAAGCACTTCTTAGTAATTCGCTAAGTTGACTTGGTCAATTCGTGTGATCAATTCGTTAAGTTGACTTGGTCAATTCGCTTGATCAATTCGTTAAGTTGACTTGGTCAATTCGCTTGATCAATTCGTTAAGTTGACTTGGTCAATTCGCTTGATCAATTCGCTAAGTTGACTTGGTCAATTCGTTTAGTCAATTCGTTAAGCCTTTATCACATTCGTTATCTGTTTCGCCATTTGGGTGATTCGTTAAACTTAGTTGTGATTCGTTAAAGTTGACTCGCTTAGTTGACTTTTGATTCGTTAACCTATTCTCCTCATTCGTTAAGACTTGATTCGTTAAGTCTTGATTCGCTACAACTGTTCACAGTTCGCTATTACTGTTCATTGATTCGTTAAGATATTTTATTTGTTTATTTTCAAAGATGGCTGGTATGTATGCATTGGCGTCTCAAAATATGTTGATGCAACAGATGTTGCAACTTGATACCGAGATAGGTTCACATTCTAATTGTCCAAGATTGATGAAGTTCAGTTACTTTGCCAAATGGGAACCTCGGTTTCATGCACATTTGGGATCAGTTCATCCTGACTGTTCATATTGTCTTGATGAGGTTTATGTTGCACCATTGATTGGTGATGATACTATTGGGTATAATCCTAAGGCTGTCTCTCAATACTCACAAGAAGAGAAGAAAGCTTTAGAAATCGAGATAAAAGCATATTCTACTTTGACTATGGCTTTACCAGAGAATATTTTTCATCAAGTTGGAAGTATCAAGAGATGTGCATCTTTGTTTCAACATCTGCGGATGAGAAGCATGGGAAACACAGCTGAGAGTAAGAAAGTGATGCTCAAGTTTCAATTTCGAAACTTTAACTTATTGAAATGAGAAACAGTTGAAGAGATGACTACAAGATTTAGTCACTTAATTGCTGAAATAGACAAGATGAAAATGGAAATTTCTGAAAGAGATAAAATTGACACTATCAAGAGTGTGCTTCCTAGTTCCTATTCAACATTTCTCATGGTTTTAAAAGAGAATGATTATTTTCTGAATGAAGATTTGACAGCACTTGAATTTCTACAAAAGATCGAAGCTAGAGAATATGATCTTAAGTGTCAAAAATCTTCCAAAGAAAATCAAGATCCGGCTTTCTATGGTGGAAGTATGCCTCTGAGTTCAACAATCTCACCAATCACTGCTTTTCTTACTCATGCTGCAAGTGAAAAAGAATCTGCTATATTTAATGATCCAAAAGTTTGTTTCTACTCTGCTGGTAATTCTGGTGGTTCTGGAAGTTCTACTAGTACTAATCCATTTGCTACACCTCCTAGTGTGAATATGAAGGAAGCTGAGCAAAACTTTGCTTTTCTGACGGCATTTATGTCTTCATATGAAAACTTGGTGAGTAGTAAAATTGCCACAAGTGAGTTAACAGATGAGGATTATGATCAGATAGATCCGGATGATCTAGAGATCATGGATTTGAAATGGAATATGGCCATGATCGTTCGTAAGGTTAAAAAATTCATGCAGAGAACTGGAAAAGATCTTCCAGCGTTAAACAAGAAGTTGGGTTTTGACAAATTGAAGGTGAAGTGTTATAATTGTCAAGAATTCGGGCATTTCGCGAAGGAATGTGACAAACCAAGAAAAGAATACACTGGAGCTCGTGGTCAAAGTCAAAATGCTTCTTCACCACGAGGAAGTGATGCTGAAAAGAAACCATCTTCTTCAACAACACAAGCAATGTTAGCAGACGGGACTGATTGGTCACAACGACTACTGTGCAATGATGTTCAAGCAAATTTAGCTATGTTTGGGTTACATGAAGATTGTCAAGATGCTACTGCTAGTGTGATGTCTTCAGATAATGATTCTGGATCTGATTCTGACGATTCATGCGACAAGTCTTCTGAATCAATGTTTGCTTGCATGGCTAAGATCAATGAGGTTAGTAATTCTATTTCTTCTACTTCATTTGTTAAAGCATCATGTGTTGATTGTGAATCTAATAACTCTAAGTTAGAAGCTTTGAAAAAACAAAATGATAATCTTATAAGAGAAATTGATTCTCTTAAGGACACTTATCGACAATCTCTTGAGTCTCAAATGAAATCTCGAGAAAAGATTGAAGCATTGTCGACAAGTAATCATGATCTCAAAGCCGAGTAATCTGTGAAAATGACCATTAATGACCAAAAGTTTCAGGAAATCTTGAAACATCGTTCTAAGATAACTGAGCTTGAGAATGAGGTTCTTGAGTTGAAGAACAAGTTGGGTAAATTTCAAAATTATTCATTTTTATTAAATGAAATTATTGAAGTTTCTGGAAAACAAAAAAATTCTAAGAAAGGTGTTGGTTTTGTTGAAATTCCACCACCTTTTCATAATAATTATAAAATTAATCCTTTTGCAAGAAAATAAGAGGATTTGATTCAAAAGGAATCTGTGAGTTCTGAGAAACCTAAAATGGTTAAACCTGAAATTGTTAAACCCCAAGTTGCTCCTCAAAAATCTCATGTCCAAAGCAAAAAGGTGTTTGTTGAACACAATAATGAGGTCATTATCGAGGATGTGTTTGAACCAGAGATTATACACAAGAATAAGAACATTCCCAGTTCTAATCATATTCTGTGCGAACCTCACGAATTTGAGGAAGCAGTGTATGGTTCACACAAACCTCAAGAGACAAAGGAAAATTCAAAGAAAGTAAACTCTATGAAGGCAAAGAAGTCAGTTAAACCGAAAATTTCTGATGAGGATCTAATGCGTTTCATTAATCCTTCTAATTCTAAGCCATCTGCTGCTAGAGTTTTTAAGTTAAAAGGAATGGACACAATGTTCACTGAAAAAGATATTCCATTTAGTATCATTAAGCCTGAGCTAATTGAGAGTTTTTTTGTCAATGAAACTTCAAAAATTTAAGAACTTGAACGTGTGTTTGCTCAAACAAAAACATCAGTTCAGTGTGATCCATTGACTAAGGCAAAAAAAATTTTAAAACAAGCTAAGAAGATTAACTTTGTTAAGTCAACTGGAACAGATACACTAAAAAGTTTTCAAACAGTTCTAATTTAGATTTTTATTTAAAGAAGAAATCTGAATTATCTGATGAGTTTTCTAAGAGCATGACTAAAAATGTGAGTCATCATCAATCATCTATTCCAATTTTTCCTAAACATCACCATGTGGACATGCGAACGTGTTTTTTATGCGGTCAACAAGGTCATGTTGTGAAAAATTGTAATCAACAGAACTTTCAAAATCTTCATCCTTTTATCAAGGACAAATCTAAGCCAATTCCAGTGGTTAAGGAGATTCTGAAACGACCTGTGTCGTATGCTGATGATACTCATATTTTGTTCTCTGATGTGAATCCTCGGAAGGTGTTTCAGATCAATGAGACACACGGTCAAGCGAAACCAAAATTCATTCCAACTGAACCTTTATGTCAAAACAGGAATTCAAACATTGTTCAGGCAGCTTATTTAAGACGAAAGTCTAAGAAGCCAGTAACTTATTCACAAGTGGCTGAACAACAATTGAAAACTGTTAAAGTTAATGATCAAAGAGAAAACCAAAAGGTGCCCAAGACTGAGGCTTGGGCTGCCTTTTCGAACTAATCACTTTTGTTTATGTGTAGGGTTCATCCAAGACCATTTCTGGTGAAAACTAGATCATGGATAGCGGATGTTCTCGTCATATCACCGGAAATCTCGACCTACTAACCAACGTAAGAAATATTCAAGGTGGTTATGTAGCGTTTGCTGGGAATTCTGGGGCATGATCACACAAGAGGGAGATGTTTCAAATGGTCATATTACATTTGAAAAAGTAAATTATTGTGACAAGGTTGATCATAACTTATTGAGTGTATCGCAGATTTGTGATAAAAAGTACACTACAATATTTACTGACAAAGAGTGTCTTATCTTGAAACCGGGTTTTATTATTCCCGAGGACATGGTTGTCATGCGATCACCACGATCAAATGATATTTATGTCTTAAACATGAGTTCTAATATATCAACATCGATCGAAACATGTTTTGTCTCAAAGGCAACCGAGAAAGACTCGATTCTATGGCATCGAAGAATGGGTCACATTCATGTTAGAAAGATGAATTATTTAATGGCAAATAATTTAGTTGAGGGTGTCTCGTTAAAGAACTTTAAGTTATCTGATCACTGTGTTGCATGCAAGAAGGGCAAACAGAAGAAGAAGACACATCCATCTAAGTTATTGAATTCTATTAATACTCCTCTTGAACGACTTCATATGGATTTGTTTGGTCCAGTGAATTGTGCGAGTATTTCTGGAGACTGGTATTGTCTTGTAGTGACAGATGATTATTCAAGATATTCATGGGTGTTATTTATGAGTTCAAAAGATCAAACACCTGTTTTGGTACAAAACCTTATTACTAAGATAGAATCACTGTACAAACAAAAAGTGAGGAGAATCCGAAGTGATAATGGTACTGAATTCAAAAATACTATTTTGGATTTCATTTGTATTCAAAAGGGAATTCACCGAGAATATAGTGCACCTTATGTACCACAACAAAACGGTGTTGCTGAAAGGAAAAATAGAACTCTGATTGAAGCTGCACGTACAATGCTTGCTGATTCAAAGCTTCCTATTCAATTTTGGAGTGAAGCAGTGAACACAGCTTGTTATACACTTAATCGGGTTCTAACAGTAAAACGACTCAAGAAGACAAGCTATGAAATTTTGAATAACAGAAAACCTAATTTAAAGTACCTGGAACCATTTGGATGTCCGTGTACAATGTTGAAGAAGGATTCGGGTAAATTTGATGAAAAGGCTATCGAAGGATATTTCTTGGGATATGCGTCTCCAAAGAAAAGAGTATTTAATTTTACATCTGGCTGTGTTGAAGAATGGTACCATGTGGACTGTCAAAAGTACACAACTCCTCCTCAAGGGAAAGGTCCAGACTGGATGTTTGACTACGATAGTTTATTTAATTCTTTTACTCCTTCGACTGATCACATTGATGAAGATCTGGTTAGAGCTTACTTTGAAGAACACTTGAACATTCCAAGCTCTTCAAATTCTAATGCAGATGAAGTTCAACCCGATGCTACAACTGAAGAATCTCAAGTTGTTCCTCCAGTTGTTATTGATAGTGCCTCTACTTCTTCCGATGATGATCAAGCTAAGATTCAAGTTATCGATCTTGATTGTGATAATGTTTCATCTCCCGAGTTGGGTGAACATTACACTAATTTATTTGATAATGTTGTTGTTCCTGAAAATCCTACTCTTCGGGTTCATGGATATCATCCACAGGACAATATCATTGGAAAACTTGATGTGGGTGTTCGTACACGTCATCAAGTTGCTTCGTCAAGCGACAATAACGCATTGTGTGCTTACACTAATTTACACTCTTCAGGAATAGTGAATATTGCTAAATTCAATTGCTTTCTATCTCAAGTTGAGCCAACGACAGCTCGTAAGGCACTTGAAGATCCTTCTTGGGTAGAAGCTATGCAAGAGGAATTACAGCAGTTTGCACGATTGGGTGTTTGGGATTTAATAGACAAGCCTGCTAGAGTCAAGAAAGCTATTCCGACTAAGTGGGTATTTAAATGTAAAAAGGACGATCGGGGGGTGATTGTCAGAAACAAAGCACGTTTAGTGGTGCAAGGTTTTCATCAGCAAGAAGGTATCGATTATACTGAGGTATATGCTCCAGTCGCAAGATCAGAGTCGATTCGAATCTTCCTGGCTTATGCTACTTACAAGAATATCAAGGTTTATCAAATGGATGTTAAAAGTGCTTTTCTCAATGGTGAACTACATGAGGAAGTGTTTGTTCAACAACCACCTGGTTTTGAAGATCCTGATTATCCTGACCGTGTTTACCGTTTAAACAAGGCTCTGTATGGTTTACATCAAGCCCCGAGAGCTTGGTATGGCACACTCGCCTACCATCTGACTGATAATGGCTTCAAACGAGGAACTGTTGACTGCACTTTATTTCATAAAACTGTTGGTGATGATCTTCTTCTAGTCCAGATTTATGTTGATGATATTATATTTGGGTCTACAAACGACACTTTATGTAAGGAGTTCGAGAAGTCCATGCAAACAAAGTTCGAGATGAGCTCGATGGGAGAGATGAATTTCTTTTTAGGGCTGCAGGTTCATCAGTCCGATAAGGGAATCTTCATTCATCAGAATAAGTATGTGAACGACTTCTTGAGCCGATTCAAGATATCTGCCGGAAAAATCCCTTCAACTTCTCTTCCAGTGGGTCACAATTTATTACCGGATGAATTGGAGGATACCGTTGATCCGACCCTTTATCGTGCTATGATTGGTTCTCTAATGTATTTAACTGCTTCTCGACCTGACATAATGTTTGCTGTTTGTGTATGTGCTAGGTACCAAGCTAGTCCCCGAGTGACTCACCTGGCAGCGGTCAAGCGTATTTGTAATATCTATGGGGAAATCCTGACATCGGGTTATGGTACCCCAAAGATAATAATTTCGATTTTACCGCCTATTCAGACTCAGATTATGGTGGATGCAAGATAAACTTCAAATCAACGACTATAGGATGTCAATTCTTAGGAAACCGGCTTGTTTCCTGGCAGTGTAAGAAGCAGACAACGGTCTCTACTTCAACCGCCGAAGCTGAATATGTTGCAGCCTCGAGTTGCTGTTCCCAGGTTCTGTGGATACAACAACATCTTCGCGACTACGGTTTGAAGTTTCTTACTACTCCGATCTTGATTGATAATTCTGCTGCTATAAGTATCACCAAGAATCCCGTACAACATTCTAAAACGAAACATATCGAGATTAGATATCATTTTATACGGGATTGTTATGAAAAGAAGTTAATTGATCTTGAGAAAGTACACACTGATTTTCAAAAAGTCGATCTATTTACCAAAGCGTTTCATAAAACACGTTTTACTTTTTTGCTTGGTTTAAATGGATTGAAGACACTTGCTGAGATCCTACAATTAGGATAATTATCTTTTAATTGCTTTATAGATTTAGTCTTATTTTTTTTTATGTTTTAGATTTTAGGGGGTGAAAAGTATAGAAAATACAAAAAGAATGTGCTTTCGTTTGTATAGATAAAATCCAAAAACATTAAAAATTTTCAAAATTCAAAAATATTGTGATTTCTGTTCTTTAATGTTTTCTCTTTAAATATCTAGAAAAACCAAAAAAATTTTAAAATTTTGAAAAACCAAAAAGAATATGTTTTATGTTTTGTACAGAAAAATCCGAAAAAGACAAAAATATTGTGTTTTAAAGTTTGTACAGAGAAAAACCAAAAAGATTTTTAGATTATTTTCTCGCTGAAAATTATGTCAGTTACTTAAGTTTGTGAAGCATGCTTGCATGTCTTGGTCCTATGATTCACTTGTGAATTGATGGTCAGCCATTTATTTATTAACTTAAGTTAACTGTGGTGATTAAATTTATCTTTATTTTATTTTTATGCTCCTCAAATTTTGAGTTTTTGAAGCAAAAAGAGAAAATGATAGTACGTTGATTTTCTTGACCCCAAGTTCAGCAAGAAGTAAGCTTAAAAGACTGTGTGCTTAATTGCATTGGTGCATTGGTAGGTCTTAAAACAACCCAGTAGAGTAAAGTATGTGATATAAATATAAAGAAACGCCAAATTGAAAGGGGTGTTAGTCTCTAGCAAAAGTCTTGGTGAGGATGGCAGAAATGTAATAACCAGTCATACTCAAGCCTTATATGTGTTGATCACCCAAAAATCAAATAAAGCAAATAACAAGCGTTAAAATTCTGGACATTGTGAGTCTTTATGCGGCTTAATCATCTGGGTATTCATATGCATGAATATTTCACTCGCTTTCTAGAGCAAACCCAAAGTCATTAAACTTGATCACCGCTGTACCTCGTACAATTTACATTACTGACTTGATCAAAATCCGCTGTTAGTCATACAATTGTTCCTCCCTTGCGTGCGTCTTAATACCATTAAGAAACGGACGCCAGGGGATACAATGTATGTAAGCCGACAGATGGACTCATGCATACTCACTCACAGTAAATGAAACTTGATGCATTGCTCAAAATTTCTCAATTGGTATCAAAAGTTTTGATCAACAATATAATGGTTTAAGTCAAGTTGGGGTGATTTGGCAAAAATCAAATTACGCTTGAACCGAGATTAGAGGCTGATAATCTCTGATATTCTGTGCTCTAATTGAACTATTTAATCATATCACAAAAATACTTGAATGTGTGTTATTATATTTATGTGGACAACAATACCAATGACCGACTTATCGCCAGTCATAATATCGCTGAAATATAAAACTGTGATGGAAGGGCAATTTGGTCAATATGATTCTCTGCTCAAACTCGACAAAATTACAAAAATATGTATTGCTTTTGGTAAAATCGTTGAAAAATACAAAAAGATTGTCTATTTTTTTAATAGTTCGGATATTTTTCTGTAAATACATTCTTTAATTCTTAAATTTTTACAAAATACCAAAAATTTTTTTGTTTTCTTTATACAAAATATTTAAATAAAATTTAAGTTAAGTTTCGGTAATCTGAAACAATTTTAACGTATTAGGTTGTCGGGATATAAGGGTTTCTCGATAATTTAACTTATTGATTTATTTCATTAATTTATTCATTTATTTATTTAATTTAAAATTAAATAAAAAAGGGTTTAATTCGCTAAAATCCATTCGTTATGTATGGTTAACGAACTAGAAGATTCGTTAGCGAACTAGCTTCTGGTTCGCTAACCTAATTCGCTTCCGCACTCTGTAACGAATCATCCCTTCGTTATACATATTTAACGAATCATAACACGAATCGTGTCTTGATTCGCTATCTTTAATTTAACGAATCACATTGTGATTCGCTAACATAAGGTAACGAATTGAGTTAGCGAATGGGCTAATTCGCTAACTTTAAAGTTAAATGAATCATCTGATTCCTACAAGCTGTACCTAGGGTTTCGTGTTTAGCTATATAAGACAAGATAACGAATAGGATTCCACTGTTCGTCTTCTTTCTTCATATTTCAGAAACTATTCAAATTCTCTCTGATATTTTCGATCTTTGTGTTTGAACATTTCAAAGATTAATTTGAGTTTCTAAGGTATACATGTGTTTGGCGATATCATTTTCGTCAAAGATGACATTTATTTAACTGTTAAATTATGTTATTTCAGATTAAGGGTTTTGAACCTTTGAAACCGTTTGTGTATAATTTATGTTTTTAATTGTCTGATTTTGATACAATGTTGATCGGAATCCCTTTCCGATACCCTTGGTGGACTCTAATCATCTTTTGATTATTGTTTGCTGGGTTAATCATGGTTGTGTGTTCTTGATGGTACTGTTGGTTCGTTGATCCTTAGTAAATATAGGTAATGAGTCTCAATCTCATTCACCTACACTCACTAATGTGTTTCCGAACTCAACGAGTTGATTGTCATGTTGGTTCAACGATGGTTATGGCCGAATTGAATCTGGATTAAGATAATTGACTATTGTTGTTCATGTTAATTTTGACCTTGACTTTGTGAAGTCAAAGAAAAAGTCATAATTTTTGACCATTCGTTAGTCTTAGCGAATTGGAACTGTTTCGTGTCCAATTCGTTAAGATTTCATATGAACTAGCTTAGCGAATAAGACGTCACACGAATCAGAGTTTGATTCGTTTAAAATATAACGAACTAGAGTTTAGTTCGTTAACTTAATTAGTGATTCGCTAGGTCCAGTTCGTTAAATTATTTACTTGATAGCGAATCGCTTGATTCGTTATCTTTGTATAACGAATCAGTGTGATTCTTAACGAATGACATAAAAAAAATTGTATATTCAATTGATTTAATTAAAGGATTTAAATTGTCTAATACGCGTAACTAGATTAAATACATTTATCTTTTGAATATATGGTGATATCTATTCTCATATACGTTTTATTTATACAGTAAATCATGGCTGAACAAGAACAACCACAGGAACAACCTCGTCAAGAACAACCACAAGTACAACCACCACAACAAGCTGAAATGGTCTTATTACCGTTCGATAAGAAGCACAACATCTGTGCTTATGTCGATCATGATGTGGCTGATTTAAAGACGTTCGGAGCGATGTTGAATTTCTTACGCCGTTCAAAGATACATTATGCAATCACTGCTAAACCTAAGGTGTATCTTAGTATAATCAGGCAATTCTGGAACACGGCAGTGTATGTTGAGGAAAGTAATTGGGTTCAAGCTACAATTAATCAGCTTCCGATCACGATCGATGTTGAGGTCATTCGTCGGGTACTACAATTTGATGATAGTGATGATTACCCAAGTGAATTTGACAGGACGCTGGTTTGGGGTCTATTCACAAGATTAAGTTATGGGGGTGATATTCGTCGGTCCATGTTGAACAAGAACGGTTTATGTCCACCTTACAAGTATTTGCTGCATGTCTTGCTTCATTGCTTGAGTGGACGTCGCGGTGGTTTCGATGAATGTAGACTGAGCTTACAATCGGCATTTGTTGCTTTAATCCTGAACAAGCCATTCAACTATTCAGAACTCATCTTTGATCATTTGAAAGAGCAAGTTCAACAAAATCTACCGTCAAAGAAGTTCTTGATGTATCCACGCTTTCCACAATTAATTATTCAAGATTTGATACCGGATTTGGTGATTGATCGATCGTTGGTGAATGATGTTCTTGATATGGAACATATGAAAGCTGAAACGGTACATCGGATGTTGATTTATCGAAAGGATAAGCCACAGGACAAAAGGATGATTGGTCATATAATCAATCCAGATTATGTATGTCCTCCTAATGAGCGCTGGATCCATGATGATTCGGATTCTGAGCGTGAAGGGGGAGAAGGTGGGAACAATAATAATGGTGATGGTGATGCTGGAGCTGGTGAGCGAGCTCTGAAAGAACAACAAGATGCAGTCGATGCTGCTCTAGCTGCCACCATGAAAGCTCAGCAAGAACGAAAAAGAAAAGCCAAGGCTGTAACTACTGATGAGCCACCTAAGAAGCCCCGTGTATCCTCTGGGGCTGGTGTAATTATTGGATCACCACCACCTCGTCAATCAACTACTCAAAGCTCGGCGGTGCCGCTAACTACTAGCACCCCGATGCTCACATTAACAACGACGATGGTGTCACATGAGAGGCTCGGCTTGATTCCTCAAACGGCGTTGACCGAGATGCCGAGGCCTCCTGCTGTGTTGTCAACTGTTTCTTCCACCACTACAATGGGACCTCCTCCTCTTCCAACAACTACTTTTCCTCCGCCTCTGCCTAGTGATGTCTCTTTCATGAGAATCACTCGACCTCAGGGACCTATTCAACCAGTTCATTCATCAGTATACAATTTGTCACCTTGACGTCAAACAGAAATGCTGCTTAATCTGTTACACTTATATGAAAAACAAATGGCAGCTGACCGACTCAATCAAGAACGACTCATGGAGAATCAAAGAAAAATGATGAGTTACATTTCGTTCTGTCAAAAGGAGACCAAGTCGTTGCGTGCGATTGTTGAGTCTCAGGGGGTGAAATTAAAAGAACAAGATGAGTTAATTTTACAATTAACTTGTAAAGAAGATGCCCTCAAGAAACTCAAAAATGATGATGATGATCCTGACGAGTCTGATGCAGGAGGTGAGCCTAAACAATCACATGGTTCATCCTCTGGTGCTGGTGTGAGTGGCGCTGATGATTCAAACAAACAGATAATTTCATTTCAAGATCCAACAGCGGCCAAGCCGATAGAGATTATTGAGGCTAACACGGTAATATTTATTGATGAATTGGGGATAGTTAGAAGTATGGTGAACAAAGATGAGATACAGATCGGTGAGTTTGTGATTAGATCTTTGACAAGGGAGCATATCTCGATTCTACTTGGGCTAAATGACGATCAGCTGACTGCATTAGAGACTGAGCCCGATGTCGAAATGATCAATGAGAACGAAATGGAAGATGATCCAGTATTTATGAATACAGACTTTATTTATGAGAACGAGGAGATTGAAATGGAGGATGTTACTGCTGAAGAGTACCCGGACTTGTATCAACACGCAAATGTTGATCAAGGTGCTCCGGTATTTCATGAAGACGTAATTAAAGAAACTAAGGATGATTTGGAGAATATTGTGCAGCGAACGGTTCCTTCACTCAAAGAAGTGACTGATGATGACATTGAAAGATGGTTCAAACGCCAGAAAGTGGGTAAGATCATCAGTGCTTTTCGGTATGTAGATAAAGAAAGAAAGGATGCCGCTGCTGCTTGGATTGAGGCAAATCAGAAGACTACCTTCAAGACTGTTTCTAAGGTACATGGTGATATTTTCTCCTGGCTTTATGATTCAGACCTTAAGGTATGTATTGTGAAATGGGAAAAAGGTGTGCAATATTACGAGAGGATAATGGATGTGCTAACATTACCGCGTTGGGATGTACGCACCCTCGCGAGACGTTCATTTATCAATCGTGGGGGCAACCGAACTGCTGAGTGGTTTCATCAACAATTACTGTTCAAGGTCAATCATGGCTTCAAGTTCTTCAAGCCCCAGGTCCCAAGACGTAAACGTACTGATGAGATTGATCCAAGGACCGGCTGGAAGAAACTTGTTTTGAAAGTGAAGCCACCAAAGATAATGAAAAGAGTTCCTGTGAAGACAATGCCGCAAGATATTTATCTGTCTTTCAACCGTTGGTACTATGACAATCGTACTGGCGAGGCCGTTATTGTTCGTGGTCGAGGACTACAGACTGAGCTCATCAAGATAATCGATCCGATGTGGTTGGTTAATTTAACAGAGACAGACAATGACGTGCTACACAGGAAGCAAATTTTGTTTGAACGCCAAGAAGATTACGACCTGGCTATGCAATTCCAACGAGTTGTTCGTGTATGCCATGAACATGGGATTCATAGTTGCAGAGATTGGCAGACAAAGCGTTTCAAATAAGTTAAAGACAAAGAACTCAAGACGAGGGGGTGTCTGTTAGTGCACGGTTTTGCGTCTCGAGTCTTTGTAATTATCCTTAATGTTTATTTGATTATTTTAATGTAATATTTAATGTTTATTTATCTAATTCGCTATGTTCAGTCTAGTTCGCTAGGGAATGTCAGAGAACTAAGACTAGTTCGTTAAGGTTAAGTCTAGTTCGCTAGGAATGTTAGCGAACTAGGACGTTATAATGTATTCCCTCCTAATTCGTTAGGGGATGTTAACGAATCAGGGGGTGGTTCGTTAAGTTAATTTAGTTAACGAAGGGGAAGCTGGTTCGCTAGGGGATGTTAGCGAACCAGATCGTCTTCTATATATAGTGAACCACTGTTCACTTGTAAAAAAGAAGTTTTTGGAGAGAACTAATTATATTCAGAAAGGTTAAAGTATTCTCTTTCTCTCTCAAGCTTCACGATTAATATTATTGATAATATATATTACATAACAATCAAACTAAGGTATAAAAGAGTTAGATCCGTTTAATTAATATCAACATATAGATCTGGATCAGATCTAAGTTATTGATTAGAACGAGTGTAAATCAGGGGATCAAACATAAACCTTGAACTTTAATTGTTTACTTTTCGCAACAATTATTTTATTTAAAGATCTTCAAGACAACCCTTCTAAATCCAAGACTTCTTTCCTTTTAGGCATTATACGTTAAACCCGTCGTTCCGGCAAATCTCCAAATTAACATCATTCAAGTTTATTACTTGAACGTGAGTACTTTCATACCTCGTTTTCCATCTTTTGTTTTGGGGTGACATTTCATCTTATCTAAACTAAATGTTTTATACCTGGGTCTTAAACCACAAACGTTATTGTATACCTTACTTAAATAAATGCTCGATTTGGTGTTCTATGATTATATGTCTATGTGTTTATCGCTTTTGGTTGGTTGATTTATAAATCCTAGACTATTTGGCATCCCCTTATAGCAAGGTGTCGTTAACGTAATGCAATTGACGATAACTATAAATTCCTAGACTAATTGGCATCCCCTCATAGCAAGGTGTCGCTAACGTAATTCTATTAACGATTTTATCTATTTATCCAAGTTATTGCTTTTATTTATCGTTTCGTATACAAGATTGTGGATTTTTAGTACTATATACTATTATACTCAAACTTATGAATTGCTCACCAACCTTTGTGTTGATAAACTTTATTTTATGAAATGTTACAAGTTTGCATCTAGGTTGATTAAGGAGCTCGAAGAAAATGTCACAAATAACTCTAGGATATTAGCAAAAATGAAAAATATTTGATTTGATATGTTTTGTTATATTTTGTTGTATTTGACTTATGAATATTGTTATATGACATTTTCGATGTTGTGAAATGAAATGAGTTTGTTACATATTATCGCTTTAAATAGTGTCACGCGCTTATGAGCAATCGTTGCACCCCGGCATGTTCCGCCGCCTTTGATCGGGGTGTGACAGAACATCCCCAATATGTCCATTTTTATTAGAAGTTAAAGAAATGTCTATAACTAAAGAAAATCACCAATATGTCCATAACAATAAGGTTGGTTCCTACTTATTCTCTATTCTCTGCCAGCCTACCTTTTCTACAATCAATAAATAATAGTTTATGTATACGCTAAGTTCTGTATTTATATGTTAAAAAACATGAGGATCCTACTCTATTGCAACCATCTTGTTCCCGTCAAAACCTAGCTCTAGCCATCACGTCCCCGTAGGAACCTAACATATTATATTTAATTAGTATACATGCGGCCTCACTTTTTTATACCTACCCCGTATCTATTCTAATTTACAAATACCAAATAATTTTTTTATTTTAAAAAATAACAAAAAAAAACGTCGGATCCGTAACCCCACTTTTTTAATGGCAAATTTTATAAAAAAAAACTAGCCAGACACTAGTAAAAACCCTAAGACAAACAACTAACAAAGCCAAAAGGTGGAAAGAAAAACACCAAAAAAACTATTAAAAACCAAAATTTTCACAAGATTAACATAGAGCTTTAAACTCTTCTTGTTCTATAGTCTTGCAAACAAGATCTTTCATGCCCTCGAGATTCATCTCTAAGTCACGAGCCAACCTAATCGCTGCATCAACCTCCTTCAAGTCACGACCAACCTAATCGTACACTCAGTTTTTCTCACATACCTACTTTTATGTATTTCTTTGAACAACATTTTTATATAAAAAATATAAAACAATAACCGACGCATAATTAAAAGGAAAGAAATAATTTGATGGATAATAATAAGTTAATTTAGAACCCAAAAATATATTTTATAAAAAACAAATAGTGTTATATTTGTTTGGTTGTAACTTAACTTGTTTTTGTCACTATTTGTTTTGTATAAAATATATTTGTTACCCTTGTTATTATCCATCAAATACTAGTTTCTATTTAATTGTTTGTTTAGGTTCTGTTTTATATTTTTTTTATTAAAAAAATGGTATTTGATTGTAATACAAAAAGTAAGTAGGTGAGAATAAGTGGGGGCGGATGTATCCGACTTTTCTTAAAAAAAGAAGAAGTATATGGTAGGTGTAAATTAGAATACATACGGGTAGGTGCAAAAAGGTGAGGCCGCATGTGTACTGATAAATATAATAAGTTAGGTTTCGACGGGGACATGACGGTTGACGCTAGGTTTCGACGGGGACAAGATCGGTGCAATAGAGTCGCTTCCTCGTGTTTTTTAACATATAAATACGGAATCTAGCATATAAATAAACGTGTGACCATTATTTATTGGTTGGAAAAAGAAGGTAGGTTTGTAGAGAATAGATATGAGACCTAGCTTATTGTCAAAGACATATTGGAATTTTCTTTGTTTATGGACATTTTCTTGACTTCCCCAATAAAATGGACATATTGAGGATTTTCCCTTAAATATATTGTGTTATCTGAGGTGAAAATCGTGTGGGCTTAGCTGGTTAGCAAATTAACAGTGTGAGGTTTGAATGATTTAGAGTTGGTTTGAAGAGTTGGAAAAGAGTTGTGGACGAGTATAGAATTTAATGGGCCATGAATGGGCTGGTGAAATATAAATGAGTCGCAATAAAGCTGAAAATGTGTTAAATGGATTGAGTTTGTAATTTATATATTAAAAATTGTTAATTTTAGATAATTACATATTATAAAGTTAATTATATTATAAGTTTAGATAGGTGTCAACTCAACCTTTTAAATTTTCACATAACTCGATCGAGTTGATAGCTATACCCAAACACATCTTGTTTGTTAAACAAGTCAAACCTTTATTTTATTATGTGTTATTCAATTTTTTAATGTGTAAATTACTATTTTCAAACATTTAACACCAACCAAACTACATCTAGATAATGGGTAAACGAGCAACAAGCTGCACCGCTATCCGTTTTTTGTTTGTGTTGCTCGTTTAACTTTAACTAAATTACAAATAAATGAGACAACCTAAATGAACGGATTTTCTTGTTCGTGTTAGTTCATTAAAAAAAATGAACATATTATGTCCGTTTATGTACGTTCGTTAATATCCGAAATATATGGATTTAGATGATAAACAAACACAAATGGTCATAACGAACATAAACCATACAAATAACTATCAAGATTATATTATAACTAATAGCAAAACAAGAAGCTTTGTGCTTAAGCGAATAGTTTCTCTGACCTCCAGGTCGCATCACGTGGCAATTTATTATTGGTAAGAAGAATAAATTTACGTTTCTACCTTTGAAATCTAATAAAGTTTTCATACGATTCCTAAAGTTTAAATGACGCGCATTTCTTTCACTAGAATCTTAATATAGTTATCATATGACTCTCGAACGTTAATAATTCCTTTTTTAAAACGATTTACGTTTCTATCCCTGAACTTTAATAGAATTGCTAGTTTCTTTTTATAACACAATATTGTTTATCTTTTATCCTTTTTAAAATAACGTCAAAATTAGTGTAATTTCACTTTTGCCCACCCGAGGGTTCACACATATGTATGTTATATGCGCGCACCGCAAGCAGGGCGTAAGAGATATCAGTTTAGTAATTTTTTTTTTCATTTTTTCTTTTATTTTTTTTATTCATTTTTCTATTTTTTTAATTAACTTATTAATCTAACTTTTAATTGCAGACATGTTTAGTTAACCATGTGTCTTGGTCGCTTTCACAATCATTTAGGTTAATGCCTACATAACCTATATCATTCCATCAGCGTGCTAGTTAACAAATGCATCTTCATCAGTACCCTCCCACGATTCTATCACGAAGCATGAGCTCTAATATCTGTTAATAATAAAACACCAACAAGTGTTGTGTGTGTGATGAAGAGTGGTCTTTTTAAAAAATCGTATGCTTCACGTAAAATCAAATTAAACATAGAGATTCACTGTTTTTAAATATTTTTTGGCATTTTAGATTTATTTGGCTATGTGTTATTGTTGAATTCAACCCCATGAATTTATCATGTAAGAGCATTCTTAACCTATCTTTCATCTCAATATCTATAATTACATTACATTTGTCTTTCATGTTCAATTAAATAATATTTGTGTGATGAACTACAACCACCCGAAGTTGTTAGAATTGGTATTCGAGAAATTGAAGTCAATCCTAATCTTTCTACTTTACGAAACTACTTGCCAACTTAAATTGACATTATTGAGATTGTATGGCATTAGGAAAGGGTGGACTTTAAAATGCGCATATCATCTCCTTAGTGCCAAAGATGCTCAATTAAGGTTTAAGGAGCTATCTATCATATATTGCTATGGCAAGTTTATCACATGTCTACATATTAATTATCAATGCGAAAATGGAGTGGATTCTTGATCTTAGATGGTAACCTTCGCATAATTGAACAACTCGTTTAGAATTTCTTATCTTGGTCACCTATATATTATATATAAGTATTTATATTTTATAAAAAGTTAAAAATTAACCCTAAAATGACTAAAACCTCCGATTAAAGCAAAACAACGGTTCGTTATTAGAATCCTTTGTGTCCACGGATCGATACTTGGTTCTTACCAATACTATTCTACATATACGATAGGTACACTTGCCTATTTTGTGTGTGTTTAGTCTTTGTGGAAATCACTTTTATAAATTTAAAACACGATCTTCTGCAAAATCAAATCATTCCATTCCATCATATTTTACGCCACGCGCAGCACACATCAAGTTTTTGGCGCCGTTGCCGGGGACACGGTACGTTTCTAAGAACGATCCAAGTTTTAATTTAATCATTGTCTATAATTGTACAAATTTTAACTTCTATTTTATTTTATCTTTATTTTTTTTACTAAATACTAAAATATATAATTTTACGACTAGCCTATTTTTACCTTACTTTAGCTTAATTAATTTAGACCTTAGCTTAGTTTAGTTAAAATAGCGTAGCATAACACGTAGTTTAACTTAGATTAACCTTTAGATTAACTTTAGCTAACTTAGATTAACCTTTAGATTTATTTGGCTATGTGTTATTGTTGAATTCAACCCCATGAATTTATCATGTAAGAGTATTCTTAACCTATCTTTCATCTCAATATCTATAATTACATTACATTTGTCTCTCGTGTTCAATTAAATAATATTTTTTTTTTATATTTTTATCATTAAAGTTTTTTCTCTTATCTACTCACAATCAATTTGACAAATATTAAAAAATAAATAGGGCAAACTTTATTTCCCAAAATTTACAAAAAAATCAATACGTTTTCTCTTACCATCTTATAATTCACACTCACAACAACTCAAAACTTCACCCTGCAATTTGCAAGTTTCTCTCACATAAATTTGGGGAATAGGTTGAGAATGCTTTAATATTGCGCCATGCAGTGCTAATTGTATGCTAACTGGACACTCGTTGAAACCACTTTTGAAGCCACCTGACCCTGTTGTGGTTCAGACGAGAAATGGCTTAAACGGATTTTTTGTTTTTAAATATAAAAATATAAACTAAAAAATATTTTTTATACTAAAAAAACATTAAACATCTTATTGCCCAACCACGTTTAGGTCGATCCTTATGTGAGCATCCGAGCTACTACACTGATGAGACATATGCATCGGACGAGGAAGTTTTCATTTTCTTTGGTGTTGAGCCATCCTCTGTCACACCCCGACCAAAGGCGGCGGAACATGCCGGGGTGCAACGATTGCTCATAAGCGCATGACACTATTTAAAGCGATAATAATTAACAATCTCATTTCATTTCACAAATCGAAAATGTCACATAACAATATTAATAAGTCAAATACAACAAAATATAACAAAACATAGCAAATCAAATATTGTTCATTTTTGCTAATATCCTAGAGGTATTTGTGACGTTTTCTTCTCCAAACTCCATAATCAACCTAGATGCAAACCTGTAACATTTCATAAAATAAAGTTTATCAACACAAAGGTTGGTGAGCAATTTATAAGTTTGAGCATATAAGTATATAATAAGAAAAGCCACAAATCTTGTATACAAAACAATAAATAAAAGCAATAACTTTGATAAATAGATAAAATCGCTAATAGAATTACGTTAGTGACACCTTGCTATGAGAGGATGCCAAATAGTCTAGGATTTTATAGTTATCGTTAATTGCATTACGTTAACGACACCTTGCTATAAGGGGATGCCAAATAGTCTAAGATTTATATATCAACTAACCAAAAGCAATGAACACATAGGCATATAATCATAGAACACAAAATCGAGCATTTATTTAAGTAAGGTATACAATAACGTTTGTGGTTAAGACCCAAGTATAAAACATTTAGTTTAGATAAGATGAAATGTCACCCCAAAACAAAATATGGAAAACGGGGTATGAAAGTACTCACGTTCAAGTAATAAACTTGAAAGACATTAATTTGGAGATTTGCCGGAACGACGAGTTTAACGTATGAAGCCTAAACAAAAGAAAGTCTTAGATTTAGAAAGGTTGTGTTGAAGATCTTTAATAAAGTAATTGTTGAGAAAAGTAACCAATTAAAGTTCAATGTTTAAAATGTAACTATTTGAGAATTTATAATAATAACCCTTTAAAATGTAAGTTTGCTCAAAACCGGGTTAAAGTATCTAACCTTAATATTTACTTAACCTATGTTAAGTAATAAGGTGGGAAGAATGCAAAAATGCAAGTTCCTTTGGGATAAAGATACTAAAACGGGTCTTTAACGAGTGTTCGAGCTGTTGGTTCGGGTCTTGATAATTGGTCAAACCCAAAGTCAACTTTCCAAAATAATGAATGTCATGAGATAACTCAATAAAACTTATTAAGGCTTAACAAAGTATGTAGCTCTATTGTTTTAAAACTAACAACGCACGTTAAGCGAGTGTTCGGTTTTGTCGGTCCAAACTATTTTATGAGATCAAGTTGGATCCAACATTTCCAAATAGTTAAGAAAATAATTAAAATCAGTTTTTAAACTATTTTTAAAGAACTATACAAGTCTTGATAGCTAAAAACACACTTGTATGTCTTAAGCGAGTAAGAATCAGTTTAGTTCGGTTTGGTTCGGTTTCCATCTTTCAAATAGTTTATTGATGGTCTCCACATGCCCAAATATCCAAGAACTTGTATAATAATTTATAAATGAAGAAACTTAAGTTTTACAACCAAAAAGTTAACAATAAAGTCTTTGAACAAATGTTCGGTTTTTGTTCGGTTTCCATCTCACAATAAGTTCAAAAATGGATTCCACATGCCCAATATCAAAGAACTTGTAAAAATAATTTTTGAAATTCAAATCTAACATTAAATATGTTTAAACAACTATTTTAACAAAACTAGTAAGCGAAAGTTCGGTTTCCGGTCTAGAGCTATTTATGGTTAAACCAAAGCATAGACTCTTAGATCCCATAACCATGGAACTTTGTAAATATGACAATTAAACTAAAATGAGCAAAATTTAAACATGATTAGTATCCATAAACAAGTTATATAATTATTATATATATGTTGTACCACAAACTGAAGTAACAAAACAAAAATTAAAGAATGGTTATTGTTATTAAGAAACCTTGAAGAGATGGAGATATAATCTTTGTTTGGGAGAGAAAAAAAGTGATGAGCAACCTTAAAATGAGTGAAATCCACTTGTATTTATAGGCCAAGAGTGTAAACAAAGGCTTGAGTGGGTGACAAGGCTCCACCAATAGAATCTCATACAAAAATGTCCATTGGTTGTTTTTGAATTAAAGTAAAATCATTAATTAAAATAAAATAATTAAAATAAATCTGGAAATTATAGTTAATAATAATATTTATGGGATTAATTTTTTTTGGCAACTTTGGTCCTTGAAGTTTGTTTTAGGTCGTTTTGAGCATGGAATAAGCGTTTTGAACACCGTTAAGGGTCTTAAAAGAAAACGACAAAGTTTGGAACATGATTATAACTTAAAACACACTATTTTATTAATATCAAAGGATCCGGAAAGAAAAATGGGTCGGTTTTACAATACAATTACGAATACAAATCGAACCAAAAATGACAAATGTCACATCCTCGTCCAATGCAATTAGCTCGACCCATTTCAAGCACGACTTGAGTATTTTCCACAAGTAGTCCACGTCCCATGTTTTTACCTCCCCGTACTTATGCAACACTTCGACTTTCCATTCTTCACAGATGAACTGGTAAACTTGAAGATCATCACTCTCACTAGCTCACATTTGACGACTGTTTATATTATGTATTCGTAAACCGTCCGACAAATTTTGCGAGTTTCGGACCACCTTCTCGATATCATATTGTCCGTATGTTCTCTACTTCCTACCAGTGAGTAGAACAATCTCGCACTTTGCCCCCAAAATATTTTGCGATTTTGATAGTTTGCTACAATTAAAAACTATTATCAAATGATAAAAAATATTTTTAAAATTTTATACGAAACAAAAAAATGGTTAAAATAAAATATCGGCATGTCGATCTTAGAATATTTCAATCCAAGCACGACACAAAGTCGTTTTCTCCTCTATCGTCCAAGGAGTTGTTTTTCGTTTTAGACCAACCTCCTGGACCGCTTGGCTCGTGCCTCCTACTACTCATTGGATCTTCCTTTTTTGGGCTCGTTTTCCCTTGGCGGCTTCCTTAAGAGACTCTTGTGTCTCCGGAATAACAAGCTTGGGAGAGGGTGGTGGTATTTGACTCAACTTATGCTCTAACTCGATGCTATACACATCATCGTTGTTTTGACCGAAAGACATATCCGATAGGTAATAACCACTTCATGAATCCATATCTTTAAAATAAGCGACGTAGATTAAGAGAGTAATGTTATAGTGTTTTTAAATTTCTAGAGAGAATCAGAGAGTGTTGATAATTTTTTAGATAAAATGGGGTTTAAATAGGTAAAAAATATAATTAAAATGTTTTTTATTGTCTAAGCTTCCAACGGTTAGATCACGCATTTCCATGGACCAACAACCCTTTGCGAGGCGCGACCCTTCTCGCAAGGATCCCCTTTGTGCCTTTGCTCATTGCATGTCAGTGTGGTGTGCACAAATCATGAACAAGCAAACAATAAAAGATTTCTTTTAAGTTACAATTTCATTTCACTTACGCCCCTCCACTTTTATCTTTGCACCCTACAATTTAATACTTTCTTTATTTTCTTTCTCTTTAGTGAAGAGAGATTATGCCACATGTTTCACTTTCATTCTTCTTGATATTTTACTTTTAAATATATGATGTTTTAATAAAATCTTGAAAGTACTATTGTGATGTGTTAACTTATCTACGATATGTGTAAATTTCAATCAAAATCAAGTTACGTGTGATAATATACTAGTTATTGAAGCTTAAACATACACGCGTCAAAACGTTCTTTACACAATATAAAAAGTAAAAGTAAATAAACTACACTCAAGGTTGATTAGCAAATTCTAGGTTTTAATAAAGGGAATTAAAAACTCACCATGTAGTGGGGTGTAATATACTAGTATAAGTATAAGGGGGAATGAACACTCATTGGTACTACTTATGTGTTGCCCAATCATGCACTGTCGTTTGATTTCTACATTCAAGTATCCATAAACCATAAAATGTTTATGTGGCAATTTTTTTTCATTGAATGAAGCCATGCACCTTTCCCACATAAGATGACGGCGGTATTACTATGTGGTTTGAAGTCATACATTCTTCCCGTTTTAGTGCCCCGTCCTCTCTAAGATACCGTCATCTGCAAATTACACATTTCAAAATCAAACGAATAAATACTAAGCAAATGGTCTTAAAATGTGAAAATCAAATTAAAATGAGTATTAAAATAACATAATCAAATGAACAAATCCAAATGAATGTTCATGAAAGAATTAGATATTGTTGATGTTTTATTTATTTATTGACAGAATTACAAATTTTGTCCTTTAAAAAAAGCCAAAAACCGGTTCGTGTCCTTTTCTAAGTTTCCTTGCAGGCGGTGTACTTTAAACTTTTTTTTTCTACACGTTATGTCCTTTACGCTAACCGGGTTAGAAAAACTCAGTTAAATGCCCTCACGTGAGACGCATGTGAGGGCATTTTTGTCTTTTTGCCTACCCTGCTTCTTCTTCATCACAAGGGCAGAAACATCCCGCCGGAAAACTCGTCGGAGCTCCGGCATCCACTTCCGATAATAATAATAATATTATCGTTTGTTATTGTTATTATATAAACTCAAACCCTAACAAACTTCTTACCGGAACTCGAACTGCCAATGGCGTCACTCCGATTCACTCCGTTCTCAACCTGTACGGACCGATGTTCACCGGACGTCAAACTGTTCCGCTGCCGGAAGCCAGTATCCGTCCGGTGCTCCGCCGGAGACTCTACGGTTACCGGAGGCGCTGATTTCGATGCGAAGGTGTTCCGGCATAATTTGACTAGGAGTGATAATTATAACCGGAAAGGATTCGGACATAAGAAGGAGACTCTGGAGCTCATGAATCAGGAGTATACGAGTAAGTGATATAAGATTAAGTTGATTTTTGTTGAAATGTTACAGGATACGGAAAGGATTCGGACATAAGAAGGAGGCGCTGATTTCGATGCGAAGGTGTTCCGGCATAATTTCACTGGGATTGTTGGTTTGAAGTGATGTTGATGTGGATGAGGGAATCGGAGATGGAGCGGTGGCTGGTGGCGGAGCTATGGTGGCGGTGGTGATGGTGTTTGAGGAACATAGAGAGAGAAGTGAGATGAGGCAGCACAGAAACAGAAGAAGAAGAAGAAGAAGAAGAAGGGTAGGCAAAAAGACAAAAATGCCCTCACATGCGTCTCACGTGAGGGCATTTAACTGAGTTTTTCTAACCCAGTTAGCGTAAAGGACATAACGTGTAGAAAAAAAAAGTTTAAAGGACACCGCCTGCAAGGAAAGGACACGAACCGTAATTTGGCTTTTTTTAAAGGACAAAATTTGTAATTGGGTCTTATTTATTTAAATAAATTAAAAAAGTTATCTTGGTTTTTGTTCGTTTATTAAATGAAAACTTTCTCTCTAACCGTTCACAAATTGTTAACCGAATGTTTGCTTCATTTGCACGCCCTACATACAAACTAAAAATTGATTAGTTTTCAAATAAACTCAAATTATGTTTGGAGTTTTACCAAAAAGTGAAACCATTTTTATTTTAGGGGTAATAAGATTTTAGATGGAACGAAACAAATGAATCACAGTAGAAAATGATATGAACGCCCAATGGGACAAACAAGATTCCAAATGCCTTTGTGGTCCTTAAGACTTTTTAATCCTAGGAAGAAACAAAAGTGGTTTAATGAAGAAAATACCGACAATTTCTGTAGACGGCGGTTTATGTAAATACATCGAACATTAAGGGTACTTTATGTAAATCGTTAGTCAATGAGAACCTGACAACGGGCAATGATGACAATTGGGGTTGGTCCCACTCCCAGAAAATTTGACATCTGTCAGCAGGAGACTAGTGCCTGATCATTTGTTACGAATTCAATCGTTCAATTTGAATATAAACACTATATTTAAAACCAATGCACCTTTCTAATTTCTATTTTTTTTTAACTATCAACTATCAAGTATCAACTAATAAATCATGGTTATTCTAGGTAATCCAACATAAATTGGATACCAAATTATGTGGAAGATATGAGGGATGACCCTAGCTTGCCAGGGTTCGAGTCCTGATCTCACCTAGTTTTACCGGCTCCTCGCTGTTGTGCCATTTGGCGGGCGTGAGGGTCGGGTTTTATCCGGTGAATCCCTCAATAGGTGGACCAATAGGGGCTCCGTCCGTCCGGACTAGTGGCCGGCTCGGGCTACCTTTGGCCAATAGGGGCCGCGTACGGACTACCCGTCGTTACTTAGTTGGTCGTTCAAAAAAAATTCTAGGTAATCCAATGATAAAAATGTGACTTTATATGCCTACAATCAGAGAGAGTGATGGGTAGTCCAAACCCACCATCTCATTTTCAGAGAAAACATATAATCCACACGTTAACCACGATAAAACTTGATTGAAATCAGATTCGAAGTTAAGATATTGCGTTCTTCTATCCAAGTCCTCACTTTCCCTCCAATATCAGTTGAGTCAAAACTGAAACCTTTTTAAGTCCTATACTAAAGTTAGATAATTTTTTTATATATTTTCTTTTTTTCATAATTATAGCTATAATTCTCACTCATTTACTTAGTGGTATGTGCCATTAATCCCTGGCTCAAATGGTTAAAATGAGACATCTAAAAACTTCATTTAATAAAATGAAAGGCTTTTTATTCAAGTCTCACATGTGACAAAAAAAAAAAAGAGGTTTTCTCATCTATTATGGGTTTCCTACTGAATGTGAAATATAGATGATTGAATGGGTTAGTGATCCGTCAATAATCCAAATGAATGTTGAACAAAATAATAACAAATGGTGGTTTTGCATAGCAAGATCGTTCTAACCCTGAATCATACCAAAGATTTTAGTAGTTATGAGGAAGTTACAATCCATGTGAGTGATTAAAATTCACTTCGTTTTTCTTATAAAATGATTTTTCGATTTCGATGTTCTGTTAATTTGATTAATCGCTATTTTTAACCATGTGGTGACCTTAAAAAAAGTTTTATTGTAATATTAGGCCAAAGTTATAATCAGAATTAATGTTTTAGGTTGAGATAATGAAAGTTAGTTTTGCATATTTACGACTAAGAGATTGTTAGGAGGGATTGCTCACATAATATATAAGATACGACTAAAATGTAACAATAAATTGTGATTTTGATGGGTTTTACAAATGCATTGTACGATAACTTATTCGACTTTTTATAATACAAATTGTTCCAAACGAAGATACTCTCTAGTCTCTAATAATTATAGTGATCCACCAATATACAAATTTGGCTCTAAGATGCATGATAAATATTCAACTACTCTATCTGATAGTATAGATCACCATGACTTATCATTGTAGCAAATTTATATGAAAAGAGTTATTAAAACACACTGTAAATCTTTTATTAGCTCAAAAAGCTAATTTGTGTATGTGCTTATTAAAAATAAAAACTTTATAATCCAACTTACCATTGTTGTATGACTGTATCCCATTGCTATACCCGATATATAGTGCTGGTGATATGAAAAATGCTGATTAATAGTTTACACAAATAACGTCCATAAAACCAAACATATGCAGAATTTTAATGGAAAAGGTTAATAAGATGTCTATGTATAGAAGTTGAATTTGTATATCATTATAACAAAATTACGTTTAATAACTTTTAAATCAAATTTAAGAGACATCGTTTGTGGCAACCATAATTGCTCTTAATTTTGACATGTAGGCTATGTTAACCGCCAAAATAGTGTTAGAATATGGTCCTTCTTTCGAGTGTCTTCTTTCTTCAGATACGCTACATTCGCTAACTGATTTAACCCTTTTTATGATCTAATGGTGTGAGTCAATTACTGCAATTATTTTGGTGCAAACCCAAAGTGTAAAAACATAGAGAGCATTGGGTTCTTTTAAATATTGTAATTTTTTTGTGATTTTGTAACCAACTAAATTCGACAATCAACACTTGTGAATTGAAAACTAAAGGTAGTAATGAAAGGGAAGAAACATATCATCACACAAACATCACGATTATAATGATTTTGATGAAGATCAATAACTGCACTTCACGTCCAACCCTTGTTAATTGTTCTAGATTTTCTTTGTTGTCAATTTCTATTTAAATGGTAACCATGTTATTAAGATCTAGATTTTCTCTGTCGTTAGTTTCTTTTTAAACTGGTAGAGACCATGTTATTAAGATAATAGTTATTACAAACATACATACGTCCCCCTCTTTGTACATATGTTTCTTTTTGGATCCGATTTTGTGTGTAAGTAATACCTTAAATGATTAATCGACCAAAATGCATTTTGATTCGTAATGGAAGAAAATTAAATTTTCATTATACCCCTCATCACTATAATTAAGTCACCAACTTCAATTATATATAAAGTTGTACTTGATCTCATATATAGATTAAGCAAAATCAACAATTTTGATTTCTTCCTCTTTTTTAATAAATATGAACTCTACTGTCTCTATATGTTTTATAGTATGTATACATATTGTCAGTGATCATTGACTCAGCTGCCAAATTCTAATTAGGTTAAGTATGAGACAAGATGGATGTACTAGGGATGAGCAAATTCAGTACCGGTAACAAAATCGGCACCGATTTGGTACCGTCGGTACCGAATCGGTACCAAAGTTTTGAGTTTCGAGATCGGTACGATACCGGTATTTCCCGAATTTTTACCTTCAATACCAGCACCGGTACCGAACCGAATATTTCGGTACGGGTACCAAGAATTTGTGATTTTCAGGATCGGTATTTTCGGTACCGGTACGGTACCATGCTCATCCTTTGGATGTACCAAAGTCGAACCACGCATGTAACAAGAAATTTGTGGGAACCTTCTAGGAGTCTCTATTCGATTACAACAAATGTATGCTACTAATAAGGATGAACACACTATTCTAGGATTTTAATTCGAGTAAAGTGGGTTATATGCGGATGGTAAGTCTTTATAAGTCCTCCACCAACCAGTTACACAAGATCGTTATAAGAAAAATAAAATGTATACATGCCAATAGAGAAAGGACAAGGAAATCTAAAGAGTTGGTGCAAAAGCGATCGAGGATTATATACTATGTGGTTGTGGCAGATTTAGACCTAGGAAAATCTAGTGTTTTGTCTTGCCCATATCTGTATACAAACCATTTTCTCTTTCTACATCACTCAATTGCACTTCACTTCAACGTATCCATAATTTTTATATTCACTCTTTAATTACATATTTTTAATCTAGTGTTATTCACACACCCTCTCTCTCTTTAGAGAGGGGGTGTACATAATAGAGAAAGGACAAGGAAATCTAAAGAGTTGGTGCAAAAGCGATCGAGGATTATATACTATGTGGTTGTGGCAGATTTAGACCTAGGAAAATCTAGTGTTTTGTCTTGCCCATATCTGTATACAAACCATTTTCTCTTTCTACATCACTCAATTGCACTTCACTTCAACGTATCCATAATTTTTATATTCACTCTTTAATTACATATTTTTAATCTAGTGTTATTCACACACCCTCTCTCTCTTTAGAGAGGGTGTACATAATAGAGAAAGGACAAGGAAATCTAAAGAGTTGGTGCAAAAGCGATCGAGGATTATATACTATGTGGTCGTGGCAGATTTAGACCTAGGAAAATCTAGTGTTTTGTCTTGCCCATATCTGTATACAAACCATTTTCTCTTTCTACATCACTCAATTGCACTTCACTTCAACGTATCCATAATTTTTATATTCACTCTCTTTAATTACATATTTTTAACCTAGTCTTATTCACACACCCTCTCTCTCTTTAGAGAGGGTGTACATAATAAATAAAGTGTGTATTAAAAGGGTGTGTGAATATCAAAAAGGGTGTGTGAATAATCATTGTCTTACATAATCTTAAATTTGTATTTCAGTGTGTAAATTTCACTTTTAGTTCTCAATTTTTTATTTAAATCCAACTTGAAATAATACCTCTCCAACTTAAAAAAGCCTAACTCGAAAGAAAAAAAAATACATATAGAGCAGAGGGTTTCTAAGTCACCTTATCAAGTTCAGATGAAACTTACAAACACGAGACGAAACCTATAAAAAAACCTGAAACAATCGAATGAAAAATATGATCTTTATAATTTTCATAAGAGCAAAAAATAGCGTTCTAAGCTATCCAAAAGAACCACCAAATAGTAAAGACGATCGGCACGACCACATCTTTCTTCTTTTTCAACCATCTAACATAATCCAACTAATCACGATACTTTGCGGACCTTTATTGTAAGGAAATACCACTCCAACCACCTACCAATCACGTCCCAATAATCCTCCCAGCTTGATGACCACCTCCGAGCGCATGATCTAAAGTCTATTAGAGAATAATTATTCTTGCATCATGTAAAGCAGGTACCTCGCTTTTTGTCTTTTCTCGTGACTCTTACATCATGTATTTACTCGTATATGAGGATGACTTAATCCTTACGGGAAACGATGATGCAGCTATTACATTTTTCAACGCCTCGCTTAACCGCGAGTTTGCCATAAAGGATCTTGGCGATCTCAATTATTTTCTAGGCCTTGAAGTTGCCTATACTGACAACGGGTTATTTCTTCATCAGTCAAAGTATGCAATGGACATTCTTCGCCGAGCCGATCTCCTTAACTCCAAACCAGTTGCTACCCCACTTGCTCCTCATGAGTCCTTCACCACACATGGGGATCCATACTTCGATCCTACCCAATATCGATCTCTAGTTGGTGCTCTCCAGTATTTAACAATCACACGACCAGACTTGTCTTATGCGATAAATCAGGTTTGTCAATTTCTTCATGCTCCAACTATCGATCACTTTCAAGCCGTGAAGCGCATTCTTAGATATGTTAAAGGTACAATGTCTTTTGGTCTCACATTCAGTCGGCATCACAAATCCTCCTTGGTCGGATTCTCTGATGCAGATTGGGCCCGGTGTGTTGAAACACGCCGATCCACCTATGGCTACTCTATTTTTCTTGGTGGTAACCTTGTGTCATGGAGTGCTAAGAAACAGCCTACTGTGTCTCGGTCTAGTTGTGAATCTGAATACCGAGCAATGGCCAACACGGCTGCTGAAAAAGTTTGGATTACTCACCTCCTCCAAGAATTACGAGCCTTGCCACCTGATCGCCCAACTCTTCTATGTGACAACAAAAGTGCTTTGTTCATGACCCAGAATCCTGTCTCTCACAAGCGAGCAAAACATATTGATCTTGATTATCACTTCATTAGAGTGTTTGTTACATCCGGCAAATTATACACAAAATTTGTTCCAATCAATCTTCAGGTGGCAGACATTTTTACAAAAAGTCTTCCGCGCGCTCCTTTTGAGACGTTTCGAGCTATGCTTCGTCTCGGTCCGCCACCATTTCGATTGAAGTGGGGTATTAGAGAATAATTAGCTATAATTAGTCAATCCTTGTAATTAATTGTAATATCTTTATTTTTGTTATCTCGTTGATTTTAGGAGCAATTCCTGTATGTACATTCCTATATATATTGATATAACAAACTCCTCAATCATTGAGGTTGATTGACTATATCTCTACAAAGTCTCCACCAATTTCCAGCAAACGGGACATAAAATAGAAGAAATGTCTATAACTTTTTTTAGCTCTCAATTTAATGCATTGTTTATACAATTTTTTAAAAAATACATGATTTTTTGAAAATATATTTTACGTAGAAGGGAATTAGATAAAAATATGCATATGTTATAATTATAATTATTTTTAAGTATATTTTGTATTTTTTCCCCTTATAAGTTTTTTTTATATATTTCATTTTTTCCCCTTATAAGTTTTAAGATGGATATTTAGAAAATACCTGGATTTAATCAGATACAATTTGAAGGATTTTGTAGGTTCATTGATCAGGGTTTGGCAGAGGAGCTTTCTAAGTTTCCAAAAATTGAAGATACAAATCAAGAAATTGACTTTGAATTATTTTTGGAAAGATATCAATTGGTAGAACCCCTGATAAAGGAAAGAGATGCTGTGTATGAATCACTCACATATTCTTCTGAATTATATGTATCGGCGAGACTCATTTGGAAAAACGATAGGCGTAAGTATATCCAAGAACAAACAATTTTGATAGGAAATATCCCTCTAATGACTTCTCTGGGAGCTTTTATAGTAAATGGAATCTATAGAATTGTGATCAATCAAATATTGCAAAGTCCCGGTATTTATTACCAGTCAGAATTAAACGATAACGGAATTTCGGTCTATACTGGCACCATAATATCAGATTAGGGAGGAAGATTAGAATTAGAAATTGATAGAAAAGCAAGGATATGGGTTCGCGTGAGTAGGCAACAAAAACTATCTATTCTAGTTCTATTATCAGCAATGGGGTTGAATATAAGAGAAATTCTAGAGAATGTCTGCTATCCTGAACTATTTTTGTCTTTTCTGAATGATAAAAAAAAAAATAGGGTCAAAAGAAAATGCTATTTTGGAATTTTATCAACAATTTGCTTGTGTAGAGGGAGATCCGGTATTTTCTGAATCCTTATCTAAGGATTTACAAAAAAAATTCTTTCAACAAAGATGTGAATTGGGAGGGATTGGTCGACGAAATATGAATCGGAGACTAAACCTTGATATACCCCAGAACAATACATTTTTGTTACCGAGAGATATATTGGCAGCCGCGGATAGTTTGATTCGAATCAAATTTGGAATGGGTACACTTGACGATATGAATCATTTGCAAAATAAACGTATTCGTTCTGTAGCGGATCTTTTACAAGAGCAATTTGGGTTGGCCTTAGTTCGTTTAGAAAATATGGCTCGAGGAAACATATATGCAGCACTTAAGCATAACTGGACACCAACTCCTCAGAACTTGGTAAATTCAACTCCATTAACAGATACTTATAAAGTTTTTTTCCGTTTACACCCATTATCTCAAGTTTTGGATTAGTTAAGTTATATTGCGACGTACATATATTTGTCTATGTATCTACATAAATTTTGTTCTAAAGATAGTTGTAAATAATAATACACAAATGATTGAAAAAAATATGTAAATGTCATAATAGTTAAATCACTTTTTTTCTTTCTTTTAGGTATATTATGATAGTTTTTCTTTTGTCATTATAATTTTACTAGAACGGTACTCGCGCGATATAGTGGGTATCTGAACATAGACCTTGGTAATCACATAACAGTTATGGGCGTTCATCGTTCGGCATGGCGTTAAACACGACACGATTTTAAGCGGGTTTGACACAACACAAATAAATATATGGGTCGGGTAAAGGTTAGATTTTAATAAAGTAAAAAATATGAGATTTATTTTATTTTAGAGAATAGTGTAGAAATATGTATTGATTCATCAAGGCTAGTTAATTTAAGGTTAAAAATTGAATTATTATGTGTTATGATTAAAGATATAAATGTGTTATTATTTTTTGTATTTAAATTATAAAAATGAAAAGGTAATGTGATTATTAAATTAATTGAATACCCTAAGTTGAATTGTTGTAATATTTAGAGGTATTGATTGTATATTTGTGAGAAAAAATAGGCGGGCACTGGATGCTTTTAACCACATTTTGTACTATGATTGCATATTTAAATTGTACATTCGTGCTTTGTTGACTGATATTATATCAGTATCGAATGAAATTTATATCAAAACTAGGGATGAGCACGGTTCGGTTCGGTTATTGGGTGAAACCCAAACCTAAACCGAAGCTATTGGTTATTTTAAAATACCAACCGATCGGTTTTCGGTTATTCCGTTATATGGCTATTTGGTTTCGATTATTTTCGGTTTTTTTTATTGTGAGTAGACATTACAAAAAAAAAGAATTCAAAAAAATATAGTACATCATATATATTGAGTTCAAAATATAAAAATAGGCACGTGTTACATGGAACCAAACAAATGCAAAGTTGTTTGAGTAGTATAGCATAAAATTAACAAAGTTCTTAAGCAAAAGCACTAAAAGTTTGGCACGAATCTTCATTCATTATCTTATTCATCTTCAAAATTTAGACCCCATCTTCATCATCTTCGTAATCTTCATCACCGTCAATGCTAGATTCTTTTGGTGTATTGTTTGCGGTCATAACATCTTAAAAAAAAACACGTAGAAAACATAGGTTCGATTAATCGGTTCGGTTTTTTCGGGTTTTTTTAAAATGGATAACCGAACCTAAACCTAAAAATCGGTTTTTCGAAAAACTAAAAAAATAAGTGTCTGGTTAATGCTACAGTTCGATTTTTTTGGTTATTCGTTTTCGTTTCGGTTAATTCGGTTTTCTACTCACCCCTAATCCAAACGTTGAAAAAATGAGCCCGTCGCAATGGTAAGTTTATTTATTTTTTATGATATAATACTTATAAATAAGGAAGAAAATAAAAAAGTAAATAAAGTTGTTAAGTAGAGGTTAAAGATGAGGGGACAAATTTGTAACTATTCTTTATATTAACAAAATGTTAGTATAGATTAGGGTTGTCCAAACTGCTCGTCGCTTGCTTGAAAAATGTTTTTTTGATTCCGGCTCGGTTTGGAAATGAGCCGTTCTGCTCGGTTTGATTTAAAACCAAGCCAAGCACGAGCAAAGCCTTGCTCGGTTCGGTTCGGTTCGTTTTGCTCAAATTATTTTTTATTTATTATTTTTATATATAACTTTTATGTATATATATATATATATATAAGTATATTATTTTATATAAGTTTTTAAAATTTCCCTCTTTTGTATTGGCTTCAAAGTTTAATTTTAAACCCTAACCGCTCGTTTTGTATATGTTATGTTGTTAACTTTAAGTTTTAGACATTTTAAAGTTGAAAGTTTAGACATTTAGAGTTAAAATTCTGGAATTTATGATATTTTGAAGTTTTATAAATCTAAAATTGAAAACTTTGTATGAAATCAAGCAAAACCAACTGAATCAAGCCACTCGGTTTCAAACCAAACCATGTTCAAACATCAAAATATCGCTCGTTTATATAAAGTCAACCCGCTTGGTTCGGCTCACTTTCAAACCAAACCAAGTGTGAGCAAGCGTGCGTTCGGTTCGGCTCAGTTCGTGAACATCCCTATTGTTGTAACTATATTTGAATAAATTGAAACACACGTAAGATTTAATTATTCAATTACCCCTTTGCCCCTATTGAGGTATTACCATGTTCTTGGTAGCTTGTAAATTACTTAATTATAAACGTCTTAACTTACACTCATCTTCTATATTATATACTAGCTTTTATCTCCAGTATTACGAGGTTGTTTTACATTATTCGTTTATAATATTTATATATTTTTTTTGGATTTTTTAATTTTATTTATTGTAAATGAGTTAATAATGTAATTAGGATTTGATAATGAAATAGTTTCACAAATAAATGAGTTGTCATAACCCGTTTTAAAAGCTATTTGGTTTCGGTGAGACTCATACCCGTTTAATTTTTTACTATAAAGTTGTTTCTTAATTGTAAATATATATTTTTTAAATAGGATATTAACTTTTAGTATATTCCTATTTTATATGACTTTTCATATCAAATATTTAGTGAGATTAATTTTTATTTTAATGAGATGTTATAACTCGTTTAATGTTATCTGGATTTGGTGAGACCCATACTCGTGAATTCGGGTGAATATATGAGAAACCTTCCTTTACAAATAAAACAATTTGGTGACTTGAGAAAAAATAAAGAGCAACCAGAGAACTTTTAAATGTTTCGTTTATATATATTATAGATATAGATTATAGATAGATGGTTTTCAAAACTAAGTTCCAATTGACACAAGTATGTATTACGGAGGTTTTACATTACTCGTTTATAATATTTATATTTTTTTTTGGATTTTAATATTATTTATTGTACATAAGTTAATAGAATACTTATTATTTGATGATGAAAAGGTTCACAAATAATTGAGATGTTATAACCCGGTTTAAAAGCTATTTGGGTTTGATGAGACCCATGACCCGCCTTTTTTTTACTATAAAATTGTTTTTTAATTATAATTAATATATATCCTTTTTTAAAGAAATCATATATTAATTTTTAGTATATCCATATTTTATAGGATTTTCATATCATATATCTGGCGAGATTAATTTTTAATTTTATTAGATGTTATAACCCGTTTAAGAATATATGGGTTTGGTGAGAACCATATCCGTGAATTCGGGTCAAATGCATGAGAAACCTCCATTTATAAATAATGCAATCTGGTGACTTGAGAGAATGTAGGGAGCAATCAGAATGTGACACATATGATTTTAAAGCTTTCGTTTATATATATTATAGATATTATAGACAGTGTGGATCCAGAAAAATTTTGCCAGTGGGTGCAAAAAATGGTCAACATAAAACGGGTCAAGTCAAACTAAAACGGGTCAAACCAAAATGGGTCAGGTCAAATGAAATTACATTAGATAAACCATGTATAGAAATGTACGCAATAAATTTCCCCAAAACACAATAACAAAATACATATTACATTGATAAAAACATTTGCATAATTGTTACGGCACAAAGCGCTCTTATGTACAAATACAAAAAATTTAAGTTAAATAGTGTAGAATTATAAAAAAGAAATACTCTGAATAAACTATCATATTTTGGTCTAACTATTATAATGGTCTAATTAAACTAACAAAATATATCACTATATTAATAATAATAATTGATGAAGTGGTTAGACAATTAAACAATCTAAGCTTAATTGTTATTTTGTGAAAGAAAAAACTAAACTTGCGTTTGAAAAGTTGGCTCGAAAAGTTGAGTTTGGGGAACTAAAAAAACACGAATGGGGCTCTTGGGGTCTTTAAACTAATATAGTAGAAGTTAATAGAATAAAATACGAATTTGAGGGGGTGCATACGCTCCCCCTGGCTCAATACTGAATCCGCCCCTGAGTATAGATAATATAACGCGTTATAAAATTCTAAATATGTCGATGCCACATATTGATTTTGTAACATCCTACTTTTGGTTATAATAATAAAATAAATTTCGTTTATCTTATAGTGTGTCGTTATCGGCTTAGATAAATAAGCTATAAGATGATGGGCTTGGACTTTAGAAGATGGAATAAGAGATGGAATGGGCTTTGGGTCCATAGGCTTAAGCGAGTATAAATACCCCTTAAACCATAATCCTTTCCATTTTATTCATCTCTACACCATAGTCTACACCATAAAAAACACACACAGACACTATTCTATAACCCGATCCAAGATCCAAAGGTGAAAACCCGAACCCGTTGGTGCTAGAACGTCGTGACGAACCAAACCGACACTAAGACCAGCTCGTGTTCGTATACCGACTCGTTTAAGGTACGTTTATAACGAGATATCGTTCATCTAGGTTCGGATTCGTTTAGGTAGTCTTAGATCTGTTTGGGTATGGTAAAAATGAAGCTAATGCAACAAATCTTACTAAAATTCGTTAACATATGTTAGGTTAATTAATCAACTATGAGCCGTATGCCTATATCAATAAATCACACCTTAAAAACCCGATGTTTGTATGAATAAATGGTTAGGGTTTGTAGGCGCTAGCATTACGAGCTCAATGATACCAAATTCGTGATATTTCATTGAGATTTGAAGGTTTATTGCAGATCTGATACATGTTGATTAATCTGTGTTCTTATTGATTTTGACTTTGACCCTTGAGTCAAATATTCAGATAAGACAAGACTGATGTGGATTCGTTATGTTAAAATAACGAATCAGGTGATTCGTTACTCACCCAATTCGTTAGGATTAAGACAACGAATCAGGTGATTCGTTACTCGCCAATTCGCTAATAAGAGATAACGAATCAGGCCATGTTCTGATGACGAACCAGACCATGTTAGGATACCGAATTAGGCGATTCGTTACTCACCATTCGCTATGTTAAGATAACGAATCAGCTAATGAATCAGGCATGATAAGATAATGAATCAGATGATGAATCAGGCTTAATTAGTTAAGAAGAATGAGTTGACAAATTAGATAATAATTTTAAATCGTAATGAAAATTGTGTTAAGACAGTTAATGAAAATAAAATTTTTCCAGGCTGACCTGGCAGCTTAACCCCAGCCAGGGGCTCTGCCCCTTGGACCCCGCTAGGGGCTGCCGCCCCCAGAACCCCGCTGCCAGGGGCGCTGCCCCCGGACCCCGTTCATTGAGGGTAATAATTAAACTAGAAACGTGATATAGAAAGTGATATTAATTAATACGCGTAATTGTTATACAGTTAGCCGTGCACAACTAAAGAAATGGATTACCATTAACGGTGAACGTAATCGCATTCAGGTGAGTTTCTAGCCCCACTTCCTTGTTATGTTTTCGGGGCTGTGTGCATACTCGATGTGATTAGTTAATACACTTACCTTAAGTGGTAAGTGTATGCCTTATATGATTCATGTATGAATGAATGCTTGCTGATGCATGAACGATCTTCGGATATTGCATGTACCGTCAAGGGATAGTTTAAAATATGATTGATATATATATGATATATAACTGATGTATGTACGTATGAAAGTTATAATTATGAATGTATAGAAAGGTATGGAAGGTATGGAGATAAAGGGAACGGACCCTAATAATATCCGCGAATGAAGGGAACGGACCCTAATAATATCCGCGAATGAACGGAACGAATCAATATCCGCGAATGTAGGGGACAGACCCTAATAATATCCGCGAATATAGGAACATACCCTAATAATATCCGCGAATGTAGGGAACAGACCCTAATAATATCCGCGAATGTAGGAAACAGACCCTAATAATATCTGCGAATGTTTTAGGACGAGGTATATGTATATGTGTATATATAAAAGGAAAGAAGAAAAGTATGGTAGCATGAACGTGTGAAGAAAGGTAAAGAGCTATGTATGTATATGTACCTTCGGGTGCGTATATAAGAATGTGTATGGACATATTGTATGTTACTTGGTTAACTAGAACTCACTCAGCGTAGCTGATTTTTAGTATGCACGCATGTGAGTAGGATGAGGCAACTCGCTTGATGAGGACACATAGCATGGAATTGAGGATACTGGCATCTCAAGAAAATGTTATGATGTTTTTAAAGACTATGTTTTGTTTTTAAATGACTATGAATATGTCAGGACAAGATTTGAAAGTTATGTAACATGTTATGGTTGAAGTTTTATATTCCGCATAAAGTTTAAATTAACTCTGATATTTAGAACTGTGTTTATGAGTAAATCCAACGTCCAAAGTAGGACACCGGTAACGGGGCCTTACAGATTTTCCTCTACGTTTCGATAGAAGTTTTGTTAAAAATCAAATATCACGTATTGTTATAATTGAAATCAATATCGATATTATTTTTACGCTTTTTGGTTACATAAGGAAACTTATATGTAATGAAACTATTTTAATTATACATTTTCTTATCGTACGAAACGATTAGGATTACGTAGTACTACTGTAAAAATTAAGTTGTCTAATGTATTTTTCAATGCCATAAAGTATACCAATTGCATGTACTAAAGGTAATGTGATTTTTCTTTACATTAAGTTATGTTCACAATTTGTTTAAATCGTTGTTAATAACAACTAGTTTTGTATCATCCGCGTTCCGGCAGTGCATAAATGTAAATTCAATTGGTGTGAATTAAGTTTCGTACAATAACGAAACAAAATTGAAACAGTTAAAAATTAATATGTTAATATAGAAAACAGTAGTGACACTCGTATAAGTAATAACAATATATAAATAACATATTAAAGTAAAACAAATATGGCTAATGAGCAAAGCGACATAAATTTTTGTTGGTATCGGTTAAGTTCGTTACAATATTGACACTAAATCAAAAAAATAAATTAATAAACGCCTAGAACACACGTATGGCTTATGATACATAAAAACAACATATTTAAAGCGGCGTTCATTTCGTTGGTAAAATACGAGCGTTGCGACGACGAGTTGATGTGAATTGTATCGGTTTCGATTACATTAATTCGTTATGTTACCGGAACTAAAACAAAAAATTACACGTTTAAAAAATATTGGATGATGTGGCACAAGCTGGTGACTCTAAATGAGCCAGTGAGGTTCGACACCAAGCTTCACTAATGACCGATGTATAATTTTAAACTTGAGATTATCTCAAGTCATAACCATCACTTATCGTTTAGAAACTTTTAGAAACATGAATTGCTAAACTTAATATAACTTATAAACGTGTCACAGGTTACAAGAAGATTTGGGATCTTTCCCACCTCGTTTGATTTCGTTGTCATCATATCTTACATGCTTTTATATTTTTATCTTGCATGTATTTATTAATTGGCAACAAAACCCTAAAAAAAGAATTAACCATGCATAAATTTACCATATATCTCACTCTATGACAAAAAAAATCTACAATCTATTATTGTCAACACATATAGGTAACCTAGGCAATGGTAGAAAATTTGTTGAAAATTCAGTTCCGGTCACAATATGTTGAGTTATTAACATAAAAAGAGGCATGCATATAAAGAGAGAAGAAATCAGAATTCCCCTAGTAGACTCAACAAATGGAAACAACCAAATCTTTGTGACATCCTAATATGGTTTGGATGGAAGGTTTTTGAGGTTAAGCATCTTTGTTGCCAACACATCATAGGCACAAAAATCCAATTATATATCAATGACCATTCAAGACTACTGCTCACTGTTACCTATTATACTTTTAGTACAAAGCTAGGCTAAGCTTTGATAGACCTCTTTGTATACTATGAGGCTATGACATAAGTTAGATTTCACTTCCATCTCTTACACACACTCTCAACATACACACACACACAGATCACCAAAATCTTGCTAGGGTTAATTTCATCAAGATCCACCACCTTAATCTCCTCATCTTACTCCTCTAGACCCACCCACTCACCATTTTTCAAACCAATGGAGGAGGTTTGGAAGGATATTAACCTCTCCACCACCACCACCAACCACCACACCACCACCGCCGGCAAAGGCTACCGTGGGTTCGTCCTCCAAGACTTTCTTGCAAAACCCTTTTCAAGTAATGAGACACCCACCATTGTTTCTTCACCTGGGTATGGATCGCCGTCGCCTCCGCCGCAGCTGTTGAACCTGAACTCCGGTCCCGATCAGCTGAACTTTCTGACAGAAGATGAGCCTTTTGACCAGGTGTTGGCGTCGGCTAATTCCTCTTCAGGGTTATTGGGGACCAACATTGGTGGGATGAGGATCTTACCGGCGACGGACAGGGCTGCTTCCGGTGGTGACCGCCGCCACAAGCGGATGATCAAGAACCGGGAGTCTGCTGCTCGTTCAAGGGCCAGAAAACAGGTTGGTACTTGTAGTAGACATTTATTTAAGTAAATATTGTATGTATTTTTTTTTTCATTTAGTGAATATGCTAAATTCTTGTTTTTATATAGCATAATCCGATGATTTATTATAACCTAAACACAGGTGTAACGATATTAATTAGTATAAATAAATAAATATCTGGATCATTAAATTGAAACTAATAGATTTATTTATTTTTTAAATATTTTTTTAATGATTTTAGACAAGTTTATCTTTTAAAAACGATAATTATCTGGTCCCTTACTTAAAGCATGTAACTTTGATGATATATATTTTTGTGGGGTAGACACATTTTGTTTCTTTTATTTTTCCATCACATTTTATTAAAGCTGTATTTATTTGCTATTAAGTATATATATCTCCAAGTTATCATAGTTAACAAATAACTTTATGTGATAATTATTACCTCAATTAAGGTTATGTAAACATAAAATAAAAGAAACAATGTATCACCAAAGATGATTTGTTTCTTTTTTACCATTTTTTTTCCTTTTACATATATACTTTGTGTTAAAGTAGTCCTTATTTGCCATAATGGCTACCAATGGTCCAATGCTCGGTGAGTGCAATTTTGGAACTTTACAAATCATACGCGACAAGAAATTTGGTGTATTATAATTATTAAATTTAAATTATGTAACATAAGAATAATAACAATAATATTATTATTATTAGTATTACAACTACCCTTATTATTAATACTTATATTTGAGCGATACTCATATGCTTGTTAACCTCTAGTCAATATTGTTACCCAGGGCTTACATTAATGAGTTGGAAAACGAAGTCGAGCGCTTGAAAGAAGAAAACGCTAGGCTCAAAAGGCAACAACAACAGGTTCATATGATCAGTATTATGTGTTTAAAATGTTATTTTTTATATGTTTGTATTACATAAATTGAACAGTTGCAGGTGGCAATAACATCTCAAATGACCAAAAAGAGGGGCCTCCAGAGAACATTAACTGCTCCATTTTAAGACAAAGAGGGTGGTATATTTTAGGAAAAAGTGGAAAATAGGTAAGAATGAAATTTTGAGGGGGGTGTGATTATGAAGTTAGATATAAGAGGGAGGGTGTGGCAGGGTAGAATGTTGTTATGTTGCCTTATTTTGGGTCAATTTTTCCAAGCATGCAAAGGCTTGCTGGTTGTACTTTTGGCCCACACTTGTTTAATTTGGTAATTTAACGATCCTAAGTGTTGAAATTGGATGACATGAAATTCCCCTTTTACTAAACTTAATTGATTCTACTTAAGTTAAAAGACAAATGTTTAACACAAATTTGGTATACATAAATTTTCAAGTCTTATCTTGGCTGGTTTAATTTTGGAAATTTTGCTTTTGAGCTCAGGGCTCAGGCGCTCAGCCCATGCCTAATTTTGAATATCTAGTTCAACTTGTATATTACTCCATATTTATTAAATCTCGATATCTTTTTATATGTACATAATTATATTGTTTTATGTGTGTTTTTAGTTATATACAACAAAATATATATATATATTCAGCAAGCCAATCTAAAGTAGGTTAATATTCACGCTTTTTATTCAAACGGTTGTAATATACCTAGTGATGTACTTTGGTAAACATTAGCATGGGCGGATCTACATGAAAGGTGGGGGGTGCACGGGGAACCCCCCGAGTTTCGAATCTATAGTGTAATGCTATAAATAATATCTGAAATGCACCCTCTTATAAAATAGGAGTGCACTTAATAACCATATAAGGAGAGTGTTGTAGTGGCGAAACTGTTTGTTGCTAACCTGGATGTTCTGAGTTTGACTCTAGCTACCAGACGATTTTTTGTAACAATATGCAGCAGGGCTGCTTTTATGTTTCAAATATAGATACTGAACGATTTTTTTTAACAATAGATGACGATTTTTTGTAACAATATGCAGTAGGGCTGGCTTTTATCTTTCAAATATAGATACTGAACGATTTTTTTTTAACAATAGATGCAGTAGGGCTACTTTTATCTTTCAAATATGGATACAAATGATTCACCCAAACTGAACCTTCGAACCATCCCGAATTTTTTTTTATATTCAACTCTAAAACTTAGGGCATCTAGAAATAGTGCGTCCCCCGGAAAAAAATTTATGGATCCGCCACTGAACATTAGTGTGGTTTATAATTTTATTGGTTTTAAACATATAAGAATATTTACATGTAATATGGTTACATTTTCTTAATCTATTTAAATAGGGCTATTAGTTTGTGTCGACCTAAACGTGACGTGTTTAACAGGTTTAGAAATGACGCGATTAACATAAGCAGTATCAAACATGAAAATGACTCGTTTAACAATTGATTTTGGTGGTGTTTGAGCATAAAAGTTATACATTTTATATACCAAGAAAAAGAAATGATGTAATCTAGTGTCTTAATTTAATTATTTTTAAATAAGTACAAAATAGCATAGCACACTTTTTTGCTAAACAAGTTTTTTCGTGTCTAAACTGGTGCCAATTATGACGGTCCTAATTTAAATCATCCAAGTTCCGTAATTAATCAAAATATATACCTAGGACCGTCTCTGAAAAGGTGGAGTACCTTGAGGGCCATGTACGAGTAAAAATAATGGACCCTTGTATATAAAAATTATGTTTTAAAGAGAAACCAAAAAGTAACCCCTAATAAGCATGTTTAAACTAATATACAAATACGTTTTGTTCTTTAAATTAACTTAATATGCTTTTATTGCACAATTTTTTAGTTGGGTTTTAAATTTAGTTATGAACTTTGTTTAAAAAAAGCCATATATATATATATATATAATCTAATTATAAACAAAAAAAATTAAAATAAATATTCATGCTTTTTTTTTTGAACTGTGAACTTTTATAGACAAAGCCAACAAACAAAAACACCCACGGGCTGCCTCCACAAGCCGGGAGGGGCAACTCTTAAAAACGAAGGATTACATGAAGTCATATTTTACACCAATTCAACCAATTTAAAAAACTATGTTTAGACCCATACTTAAACCAAAGGAAGCCCTTAGCCTTAATATCTGCAATAATCTCTTCACATTAACAACTTTCTCTTCATAAACTTTTTCGTTTCTCGCCTTCCAAAGTCTCCAACTTTTTTGTATGGGCACCAAGCCACCAACCTATAAAAAAGAAAATAAGTTTTGGTACAAATAAAAAAGAAAAGTGTATGAACCTTCACCAACTAATCAAAAAGTAAAATATTTGGTGAAGGCTTTGAACATGCAAACCTCACGAAATCACACCAACCAACATGGCCACATGAAGGTTTCAGCTATCTTCGTTTTTGTATGATTTATCTATGTATAAAAGGACGCCATTATGGTCTTCTTCTCACGTGTAGTCACCGCTTCTCAAACCATTTGTTTTCTCCCATGGCATTGATATCATCTTCTCAAAAACGATTGTGTAGGGGTATGGTATTAAACCCGGTTTACAATCCTAAATTTATTATATTTGGTTTGTTTTATTATATGGGCTAATACATTTGTTATTGGGCTGAGGAGGTTTGTGGAGGTAGCCCTAACTTGGGCTAGGCCCATTAGGGTATCATGATGGTGGCCATGAGACTCTATATAAGGAGGTCTTCACCTTCTTATCATGGGGTCATGCTCAGTAGGGTGCCACCACCAGTTTTTGTGTCTTGTGAACAAGAGATCTTCAAGATCATCTTAGCGGTCACCTCCACACCCCCAAAACGCCACTGCAGATCGCGAGCAGCCGGAGGAGAGGATCAGCAGACCAGGATGCGGTTCATTCATCTCGAAATCCGTTGGAAGCTCCGTCATGGGGTCAGGTCAGATTCCATTTCGTGCTTCGACATTGGCGCCATCCGTGGGACGGCAATGAACCACACTGGCCTCTCTTCTCGGCCCTCCGATCCGTTCATCAAAATCTCAGGAAGAACCACCGAGCTCTTGGGGAAAACCCTTAGATCTATGTTTTCAGATCTGGAAAATACTTCCAGATCTGGAAGATGCAGGAGGAAACCACCAAGCTTTTGGGGAAAATCCTTAGATCGTGTGTTTTCAGACCTGGAAAATACCTCCAGATCTGGAAGAAACAGGAAGAAAATGAGCTTTTGAGGAAAACCCTCAGATCTGGGTTTTTCAGATCTGGGTTCGTGCGTCGAGCAGCAGCCACACCTCATATTCATAGGTTTATAAACCCTATCAGATCTGTTGGTTTTACATAAAACCCTACCTGATGTGGATATTCAAAACCTTTGGGTCGCTGCGCCGCGCCCAGGCGATTACTCTGCGCCTCAGCGGGTCGTGCGCGCGCGCCCAGGCGATTACTCTGCGCATCAGCGGGTCGCGCTGCAGCGCGCGCCCAGGCAACTACTCTGTGTCACAGCGGGTCGCGCTGCGCGAGCAGGCAATTACTCTGCGCCTCAGCGGGTCGGCCGCAGCGCGCGCCATGGCAATTACTCTGCGCCTCAGCGGGTCGCGCGCAGCTGCGCGCTTAGGCAATTACTCCGCGCCACAGCGGGGTCGCAGCGCGCTCCAGGCGATTACTCCGCGCCACAGCGGGTCGCGCTGCGCGCCCCCAGACATGAAGGCAGAGCATGCTCAAGCAATAAGCATGCTCAAGCAATAAGCATGCTCAAGCATCAAGCATGCTCAAGCAGCAAGCATGCTTAAGCATCAAGCATGCTCAAAGCAGCAAGCATGCTCAAGCAATAAGCATGCCCAAGCAATAAGCATGCCCAAGCATCAAGCATGCTCGAGCAGCAAGCATGCTCAAGCATCAAGCATGCTCAAGCAATAAGCATGCTCAAGCAGCAAGCATTGCTCAAGCATCAAGCATGCTCAAGCATCAAGCATGCTCAAGCAATAAGCATGCCCAAGCAATAAGCATGCTCAAGCAGCAAGCATGCTCAAGCATCAAGCTATGCTCAAGCATCAAGCATGCTCAAGCAATAAGCATGCCCAAGCAATAAGCATGCTCAAGCAGCAAGCTATGCTCAAGCATCAAGCATTCTCAAGCAATAAGCATGCCCAAGCATCAAGCATGCTCAAGCAGTCAAGCATGCTCAAGCATCAAGCATGCTCAAGCAATAAGCATGCTCAAGCAGCAAGCATGCTCCAGCATCAAGCATGCTCAAGCCATCAAGTACGCTATCAGATCTGTTGGTTTTACATAAAACCTACCTGATGTGGATATTCAAAACCTTTGGGGTCGCGCGCGAGCGCTCCAGGCAATTACTCTGCGCCTCAGCGGGTCGCAGCGCGCATGCGCGCCAGGCAATTACTCTGCGCCACAGCGCTGCCTGCGCGCGCCCCAGGCGATTACTCCGCGCCACAGCGGGTCGGCTTGGCGCGCTCCAGGCGATTACTCCGCGCCACAGCGGGGTCGCGCGCGCTCCAGGCGATTACTCTGCGCCACAGCGCTCGGCTAGCAGCGCCACTCGATTACTCGGCGCCACAGCGGGTCGCGCGCGCCCCAGCCGATTACTCCGCGCCACAGCGGGTCGCGCGCGCTCCAGGCGATTACTCCGCGCCACAGCGGGTCGCGCGCCGCGCCCCCCAGACATGAAGGCAGAGCTATGCTCAAGCAATAAGCATGCTCAAGCATCAAGTATGCTCAAGCATCAAGCTATGCGCAAGCAATAAGCATGCTCAAGCAGCAAGCATGCTCAAAGCATCAAGCATGCCCAAGCAATAAGCATGCCCAAGCAGCAAGCATTCTCAAGCATCAAGCATGCTCAAGCAATAAGCATGCTCAAGCAGCAAGCATGCCTCAAGCATCAAGCATGCTCAAGCAATAAGCATGCCCAAGCAGCAAGCATGCTCAAGCATCAAGCATGCTCAAGCAATAAGCTATGCCCAAGCATCAAGCATGCTCAAGCAGCAAGCTATGCTCAAGCATCAAGCATGCTCAAGCAATAAGCATGCTCAAGCAGCAAGCATGCTCAAGCATCAAGCATGCTTAAGCATCAAGTACGCTATCAGATCTGTTGGTTTTACATAAAACCTACCTGATGTGGATATTCAATACCTTTGGGTCGCGGCGCTGCGCGCCCAGGCAATTACTCTGCGCCTCAGCGGGGTCGCGCTGCAGCGCGCGCCCAGGCAACTACTCTGCGCCACAGCGGGGTCGCGCGCGCGCCCAGGCAACTACTCTGCGCCTCAAGCGGGTCGCGGCTGCAGCGCCCAGGCAACTACTCTGCGCCACAGCGGGTCGCGCGCTAGCGCAGCCCACGCAACTACTCTGCGCCACAGCGGGTCGCGCGCGAGCGCCCAGGCAAGTACTCTGCGCCTCAGCGGGTCGCGCGCAGCGAGCCCTAGGCAACTACTCTGCGCCTCAGCGGGTCGCGCTGCTGCGCGCCCAGGCAAATACTCTGCGCCACAGCACGCAGCAGTTTTTGCATTCGCGCCACCGCAATACAAGTTTTCGCATACATGTTTCGCACTTCCTTTTTACTAATTTGAGCAATATGACAACATTATATTGACATCAAATTAAAAAGAAAGCGAAGTAAAACATACATGCGTGAGCTCCAAGCTCAAACGCGTTGACGAGTCTTAACTCTAAAACGTCAGGGCCTGTAGCCCAAAAATATGAGTCTTAGCTCAAACTTGAAGGCTGGGAATCCTCACAATTTCCCATACGGCTCCGCGCCATAGGCTGGGAATCCTCACAATTTCCCATACGGCTCCGCGCCATAGGCTGGGAATCCTCACAATTTTCCCATACGGCTCCGCGCCATACTTAAAGGTTGGGAATCCTCAATTTCCCATACGGCTCCGCGCCATAGGCTGGAATCCTCACAATTTCCCATACGGCTCCGCGCCCATACTTAAAGGTTGGGAATCCTCAATTTCCCATACGGCTCCCCGCCATACTTGAAGGTTGGGAATCCTCATAAACCCGTCGGCCACGCGCCAGCTTTTATTATCATTACTTTCATTGCCCGTAAGACGCCCCGCGCGCAGGTTTCCATTATTATTACAGCCCGTAAGACGCCCCGCGCGCAGGTTTACCATTATTATTAC